>NC_135264.1:0-1200000 GCF_964204865.1 Styela clava | reverse complement strand
TTACAATATAATATATATTTCCCATTATTTGTTCTTTCAGAGAAAAAAATGGGCTTGAAAAATATTCGCAAAGGGTTGGAGATATCGTTCAACTCTTCCTATCATATAACGAGGTATTAAAAAAGCTATTGTGGACATTCCAACATCTTGTTCAATATTTGTATCATTGCGGTTGACATACAGACAAAACGAAATTAATCAAAATTACATGAAGAATGTATTACAGGAACAAAACAAAACAGCACCATTTGTTTTGTGAATTATTGGGGAGCTTTAAAAAAATCATCCAATTAGTTTTTGATTTCCAAAAGAATT
Organism: Styela clava; assembly: GCF_964204865.1. Taxonomy (NCBI): domain Eukaryota; kingdom Metazoa; phylum Chordata; class Ascidiacea; order Stolidobranchia; family Styelidae; genus Styela; species Styela clava. Next base: position 1,199,685 of record NC_135264.1, on the reverse strand, counting down.
CTTTTCGGCTTTATGCTTAGCAAGAGTTATTTGCAAACTTCAGAATGTGAAATTCAGCTACAGAGCAACAACATTAAAAAAATTAGTTAGATAGCAAGATTTCATTTTAGGTAAATAATGATGCATCATTCACTATAACAGATATTACTAAAGTTGTAGGAGCAATTTAAAAGGTAAGGAAAATATTACATTTGGGATATTGTCGTTAAATAGCCATAAATTTGACTTGATAAATTTATAAAAAATATTTTTTTGTTATTATTTGCTATACACTATCAAATACATCTATTTTGAATCATTTTTAGTTTGAATTGAGTTTCAATTTGAAAAACAAACAAAAAAATGGAAAATTTCTCATGTTTTTCAGAATATAATCTTATATTACACGCAATGGGTCAGTAAACCAGTTGAAAACTCCTGTCTGTGTTGTATTGTGTTCGAGCATTTTCTGGAAAAGGGCGAATGCCGCTTAATCTACGTTGTAATTGTTTGCACCAAAATTGTTTAGGGAAGAAATATTGTTGGCGGTGAAAATCTCTTGAACTTGTCCCATCCAATTCGTTTTCAATCATTTCCAAAATTATATAATTCTGTCAGTGTTCATCAACCCTGTTAAAGATGTTAATGACGTTATTTTCCAGAATTCGTATGACCCAGCCGATGAGGAATATATCATAAATGAATTCCTTCGGCGATTAAATGAGGCAGCGAATACAAATATTGAATAGAAGTTGATTTTTCGTCGGGAATATATGCTAACAAAGCCGGCTTCATAGAAAACTAAAATCGAATGAGGAAACTATAAGCGTTGGTTGGCTATGCCTGATAACTAAATATTAATGAAAATAAAGCTGACCAATTGAAACAGACAATCTTAAACGGGAACTTTCACAGTTATGAGTTTGAAATCTTGCACTAAATGTAGATATAATGAGATTTTTGTACGTTTTAGTGAGTTTTTTGGTAGTTTTTGCATGTTTTAGCTTGATAAATGACAAATAACGATCAATGTGTTTGGACAATATTCTATACAAATATTGAATAGAAGTTGATTTTTCGTCGGGAATATATGCTAACAAAGCAGGCTTTATAGAAAACTAAATTCGAATGAGAAATCTATTAGCCTTGGTTGGCTATGCCTGATAACTAAATATTAATGAAAATAAAGCTGACCAATTGAAACAGACAATCTAAAACGGAAACTTTCTCAGTTATGAGTGTGAAATCGTACACTAAATGTAGATATAGTGAGATTTTTGTACGTTTTAGTGAGTTTTTTGGTAGTTTTTGCAAGTTTTAGCTTGATAAATGACAAATAACGATCAATGTGTTTGGACAATAAAAGTGCTTGTTTTGTATTGCACTGTTTACCTATACTTGACACTATTGTGGCCCGCAAACAATACAAAAATAATTGTGGGGCCCGCGTGTACCCAGTGTATATAGAATACGTCAGCGTCGGAAAGTTCTCAACAACTTTTATCATTTTTTTGCTGTTCCGGTGAAGATATCCGGTCGATATCTTTTGTTAAGTTACTTTCATATTTCTTCCTATCTCTATTCATGAATCGATATTTTTTTCCGTCTATGTAATCAGAATGTAGAAGAAACGTTTTAAAACTGTTTTTTTCGATATTGTAATCGTACAAATGTGATGATACTCCACGTTCGGTTGATTTATAGTCGATGTTTACAGCACATCCTGCGATACTGTCGATCGTTATGTTAGTATTTAGAACATAGAACCATTCTCCGTTTAATATGTCTCCGTTCAGCTGATGCGCCGAATCATGTCCCTGAACACTTTACTCATTGCTGCCATACGTTGCAGTTAAAAATATGAGAACATGAGAGAACATGAAGCCAAAAAATAAAATGTTCCTTCCCATCTTCACCAACCAACAATAAAATTATTCGGGTACAGTTGTTTGCCAGGGCAACCTGTGAAAACTCAATGCTGCTGGATGCAAGAGAATAACATGTCGTTTTGCTTTATGTGTTTTTTATTCCGATTGTAATGATATTGAAGATTGTAATGATATGATATTTTTCAAGCAAGGAATGTATATCGATATACCGTGAATTCACACGACCATCTGATGTATGTTTTCTAGGCATATATATGATAAAACCAATTTTAAGCATATCTTGAATGCATATTTCAAACGTATTTTGCGTATATTATGTAGTTTCTATAATCAGTATAAATAAATCTATATCTTATCTTAGAAAAAGTTTCGACAAGTTCTTTTTTAATATCTCGTTGTTTTGGTAAAATTGCATCTATACCGCCTTCAAAGCAAATTTCCATTTTTTCTAAATTTCTATTTATGAACCGATATTTACCGTCGTCTATATATTTATATTAAACTGGAATTTTTTTGTATTTTTTTCGTTCGATGTTGTGCCAATCGTATCAGCAAATCCATTACAAAATGATTTGTAATTGCCCATTGCCATACATACTTTTATCCTTAGTAATGCAGGTGACAGGGGTACCATCCAGACAAATGCAAAGGATAAATAGCAGCAAACTTGTGAATGATATATCTATTTTCATCTTTAGCAACCAACGTTAAATTGTTGAATCCTTGCGTCTGTCGCTACGACAAGAAGGGCATAATCATGATATGTTCCTTGTTTGCGCGTTTTATTGATTGCAAAAGAAACATGAAATGATTTGTCGGAAACATTTTTTCGTACAGGGTCTGTAATCTCAAAAAACATACACTATCATCGCATAATTTTGTATGTAGCTAATCAATTGACACGCAGCCCCTGCTCACAGCAACTATAGGGTAATCTATGTAATCCATGCAAACCACGGGAATTTGCACTACAAATATGAATTTTTATTCTGAAATCTGAACGAATCTAATTATGGCACACACTCTCAATCTTGAGAAATGGATTGGAAGAGGCATCATGGATTTTGCATTACTGGATGCATTAAAAAACGATTACAAGCGCGAAGGATTCGCGTATGAGGTTGACTATAACATCGAAAAAGAAAAATACAAAAAGTTTAAGTTCATTACAAATATATAGACGCCGGAAAATATCGGATTATGCATAAAAATTTGGAGAAATTGGAAACAGGCTTTGAAGGCGACATTGATGTAATCTCACCAAAACAACGTAAAATTAATGAAGAACTTGTCGAAAGTTATTCAAAGATAAGATATAGATTTATCTATATATACTGATTATAAAAATTACATAATGAATGCAAAATATATTGACAAAAACATCGAAGGAAACTCGAGAGGGGTTGGGTAGGCATGCGCAATCGATATCCGACTGCAGAAGATTTTTTGCGAGTCTTCAACAAAATGATTGAAATAGGAAATGGATGGAATGCCGTATAATATTGTATTTTTAAATTTGTATATGTAGAAAACTAATAAAAATATTTTTTTCCGAAGAACGATGTGTTGTATGACATTACTCTCTCTAAAATATTCAGTGGAGTGTTAAAATATATTCAAGTCAACTTTTATCTTTGATGAGTAGTTAAATACTTGATATATATATTATACAGGGTGCCTCAAAGTAAGTAAGGGAAGGTGGGCCACGGGGCACAACAGAAAATCAACTCTCACACTCATACTATACCCGAAATCAGGTCTGCGGTTCAATTTTTGAATCCGCCCTTCGTTGAGTTACAACGTCCTCGCAAACGGACAACGGCTGTGAGTGACGTAAGTTATGGGATAAAATTTGTTTGGAGGTTTGAAACTAAAATTTTAGCATTGAAGTTTTATTGTTTTTCTACCATAGCCTTTCCAACATGACAAACCAACGTCTGATATTTTTCAGCTTCAGTCCGCTGTAAAACATTCAAAACGTTGGCGTTTCGATGTGCATTCCTAATCTCGACGTGGGGTAGTCTGAAAATATTTGTTCCCTGTGGGGAACAATGGACCGGGGTTTAGTGGGACATGCTCCACTGGGCACAATTCGACAGTTTTTGATTTATCAAGTGCTTGGAAGTCTAGAAATGCGTTATGTTTTGAGCACTATTAGGTTACCTTTTGACCCATAGCTCAATATGAAATGTAAACCAGATTCAATTTGTTTTGATGCAGGTTCGAAAAAGTAAATAACTTCCCTTTGGCCGGAATTAGAAATTTTGCTTGGTAATATATAAATGCCGGTTTTATTTTAAATATTACATCATTGTTTTTTGTTCTTTTTGAATGTCCCCAGGGCCTGTCCGAATGTGTCCCACAAGTGGAACACTTGACAGACGTTTTTAAAAGCATTTTGGTGAAAAGATGTGTGTCGCTAGAGAATTTCTTAGTTAATAATACTTTGCCTTCCTAATTTATATGCTTCTTGCCAAACAGCAATTTTTCATCTCATTTCTTGGGTCAATCTCCTTGTTATTCTGTGGGTTGTTGAAAAATGCAAACAATATCTAAATTTTACTTTTAGGATGTTTCCTGATGAAATGAACGCTCTATGATGAGTACCTGAAAAGAAAATCATAATTAAAAGTGTATACTTACTTTGAGACACCCTGTATATATATATGCTTTATATTTAGGCTTACGTCCCGTTTTAAGCGGGACATTCCCACTTTTTCACGTCTTGTCCCGGCGTCCCGACCGTTCAGCCAAAAGTTCCGGTTTGGCGTTAAGTCAGCATAATACACGAACATTACCAATTAGCATGTTCTTGGTACTGTTGTTGCTGTGTAGCGTGCCGGAAGCCTATACTTACTGAAGGCGGTTTTGTTTGTTCCCTTGTTTTCCGCTAACATTGTTGGCGGTTCATTGGTACAATTTGTTACGTGTAATCCCTGTACGTCAAGAGGTTGCTAGTCAGCAGGACGTAAAAGTCGTACGCAAGAATGTAACATCGAACAACGTCTTTTTAAAAAAGGTGTTATCTACAGAACAGTATGGTTGGGCGAATAAGTAAATTATCATTGCTTGAAAGCGTACATAAAAAATTCTAAATTCGAATTATTTTGTATCGTTAGTAAACATTAATATAGAGTATAATAAGTAAATTCTCATTGCTTGAAAGCGGCAGGCAATTTTCTTATTCTTTTTCTTTTTGCTGTACATAAAAAAAATCTAAATTCAAATTATTTTGTATCGTTAAAGTCAATTCCTTGCTATTTTCGAACTGAACCCGATATTTAGACAGAGAATATGCGCATGAACTCTCGTTTACAATATGGTCAATGAAGACTGCCGGGATGGCTTTAAATGTTGGCTTATGTGGTAAAATCGGGAAATGTGAAGTCAAAAAAATCACAGCTAACGGGTTTTGGTCTTTGGAGGCGTCCCGCTTTGAAGTCATTAAAATATGGTAACTCTATATATATTCCATGTGAATGTAATGAAACGGATATAAGTAAATCACAGCTATTTGCTCGAATTCGGGGTGAGTTTGTCTTGAAGTAACACAGGGCTTTGTATTTTTTTTTTGTAAGAAAGGCAACGTATGGCAATGAGGAAAGTGTTCAGGGACATGATACTGCGTATCAGATAAACTGGGGCAGATTGGACGGTAAATGGTTCGATGTTCTGAATGCTAACCTAAGGATCGACAGCATCTCAGGGTGTGTTGCAGCGAACGAATATAAATCAACCGAACGTGGTAGATTCTTTTATCAGTTAGATTACAATATCGAAAAGGTAAGATTTAAAAAGATTCCCCCAATCTCTGATTATATAGGAGACAACAGATATCGAATTATGAATGGTGATCGGAACAGGTTTGAAAGTGAATTAACAAAAGACATCGACGCATCTTCGTCGGAACAGCAAACAACTGATGAAAAAGTCGCAGAGGTTTTTCCGACGCTGATGTGTTCTATACATAATGATTACGAAAATTATATAATATACACGAGAAATCTTATTAACAATGATATCGAAGCAAGCTCGAGAAGTGTTTGGTTACAAATGCGCAATCGGCACCTGACAGCAGAAGATTTGTTGCGAGTCTTCAACAAAATGATTGAAATAGGGAATGGATGGGAAATTGTGAAATTGCATTTTTTCAAATGTGTTTATGTTGATAACTTAGACAATTATACCAAAAAATTAAATTGATGGCTAATATTACCCTCTCAAATATATTCATTATCTGGAGCGTTAAAATATATTCAAATCATGAATACAACGTTTATACTCTGATGCAGTTTAAAACTCAAAATATGTATATATTAGTATGCTATGTATTTCCAATTAAATGTAATAAAATTAGTATAGATAAAAACACAGATATTAGCTCAAATTCTGGTTTGAGTTTGTATTGAAGTAACACGTTGAATCATTAGTCGCAGTCGCATGTTGAGAGATTTAGTTTTATGTTTTTGATAATGCTACAAATATTTCGCGCGATACAACCACAAGTTAAAACAAGCAATTGCCGACTTCTTGAACATGAACCGACTGTAAACAACATAAAAACACATATCTTTGAAGTTTGATGAATATGCGCCATATAGCAAAATATTTGTGGATGAAGATGATTTTGTGTACGATCATCTTGATTTTAGGCGTTTTTTGGTAAGTCTGATAAACGGTATTCTTGCTACTAAATGGCCTCTTTCTAACCTTGTACTGGCCAAATTCGAGAGAGACTGGTGCAGATTAGTGCGGTATATTAACTCCTTGAACTCTGAATCCCCAGAACGACGCTACTCTCTCACCCTGACATCCCACGGCGTCTCATCAATTCGACGCGTTAAAAATTTGTAATATCCCTAATTTTAAATCAATGTAACTTCTAAACCAATAGATATCAGATGGTATGTAATATGTCTTATAAAAGCTAATCTAGTCTTTTATTTATAACTGGCATCATTTCTTACGAGATGTTTTGATGAGATGTGTAAGCCTATTTTTAGCCCCATCTACTAATTTTTTGTATTTTGGTAAGATTTGACAACTTTTTTAGAAATGTGTCATCAATTTATATAAAATTTTGAAAAGTATACTCAATTACCTATCAGGAGATATACGGATGACTTTCTTAAATTACGCATAACTCATTTTGTTGCAGAATTTGTGCTATCGATTCCAATGGTTTGTGAACAAAATTGATCAACTATTTTGACGCCAAGTTTGCGTAACAACGCAAAGGGCGACGACGACATTGTCGTGATAATGTTCACCGACGTTTCGTGCGTAACGCTTTGCGTAAGGTAGATTGCGCATTTGGTTGTTCACAGCTTGAGTTCAGATTGTGCCAATATTGCATCAGTAAAATATCCTCGGACGCAGATGAGACCTCTATATTCAGACGAATCTTGATCGAACATAGATAAAATTGCTAAAAATTTAAAGGCCATTCTATATATGTTTATTATCTGAATATGGGACGCAAATGAATGGCCAAAGTGAAATATTTGATTCTCATGCATGTATAAGGTTCCGCTGGAAACACCAGGGCTAATTCTTCACCTTTGGATATCATGAAAATTGAAAAAAAAAATGCGAACGTGAAAGACATGATCGCACCAGTAGCTCACCTGGTCAGTGTTTTACATTTTGCGGCCTCATTCGATTTTCGAAATTTATATTCATGAATTCGTTCATTTTGGGCATCGTCTATTATAGGATAAAATTCGCCTCATAGCTATTTGACACGAATACAAATAACTCGTGTCTGTTTATAAAGGCGCTAATTATGAGGACCTAATTATCTAAGGTAATTTACTTTTGTTATTTTGTCAACTTCTTTGCACATTCTGTCGCATCAACCCATAATCTTACCGAAGCATTGAATGAAAATCACAAAATGTATGCAGGTTTTCAAATTGAGTTGGCTTGTCTGACAATATTTCTCTTACGGAATATTTTTTATCTTTGCTTCAAGTAAAGTTATGATGTTTGACGACTATAACTAGATAAGTATAAATCACTATTTGTTTATTAGGCTATCAGTAAACAATGTATGAACAGAAAGTATATGGTGAATAACGAATACCAATAAATATATATACAAAAAGAAATGCATAATGCTACTGATAATCCACTATGCGCTCCCAAGTTTTTGGATAGCGTTCCAGTTTAGACAAAGACTGATATATAAATGAGCATTGTGACAAATAAATGTTTGACACAATTTTGCAATATCAATAATTGCAAATTTTTTTAAATTTCTGTCATTAGTCGGTTTTCTTGTGTCTTAATGACCGAAGTGGTAGATCTTGATTTGGCAAGGTATTAGGCCTGTGTGAAGTTATTCGTGTCTATTCGTGTAGACCAGGGTTGTTATAAGGTTGAAGCCTGGATAACGCTCTAGGTCATGGTGATCCAAGGTTGTCGGCTCCGCGGGCCACAAATTTATTTTTTTATTGTTTGCGGGCCACAATAGTGCCAAGAATAGGTAAACAGTGCAATACAAAACAAACGCTTTTTTTTATTGTGCAAACACATAGTTATCAGACATAGCCATCCCAGGCTAATAGAATCCGCATTTGATTTTCAGTTTTCTATGATGCCTATATTGTTAGCATATATTCCCGACCAAAAAGATAGAAAGCCAGATAATAATTTAGACTGCCAAGCACATCATTCAACTTCGCCAATTGCCTCAGCTAGCCATAACACTATAGTCAATTCAGTGACATTAGTGTCAAATATATGTATCATTAATATGTAACAATATGTTTTTCTGATTAATTTGATTACAAAACAACACGAAATGCGATTTATTGATTACTCTCCGAATGTGACGCGGGCCACAGATAATGAAGCGGCGGCGGGGCTGGGTTTGGACCACCCTGCTCTACGTAGTTTCTTATAGTTTGAAGATGTTGGTGTCATCGGGGACTCAGTTGTTGGTTTTTGCGGGTGGTTGGGTTCGCTCTCTGGTGTTTATTCTTCTGGAGTACGAATTTTTGCTTCATCATCAGGTGGTATTGTTCGTGACCGGTCAACGCTTTTGGACGTGCGGCCATGTTGAATTTGTGGCATGTATGGGGATGCCATATTTTGAAAGAGGTAGATAATTGGGCTCCTAGGATACATTGGTACATATCGCCTAAGAAATTTTCTGTTCCTCATGATAATTCGACCAGATCCGTCAACTTTAACCATGTATTGGTCAAACAAACAGTCTTATCCCATTTATTCGGATGTGTGCCAGTTTGATTTTGAATTCGGACATGATCTCCAAGGCAGGGAGTTGTCGCATGTGTTCAGTCCAGCGTTCCGCAGCCTTCATGTGACGATTCCTCAAGGCTTCCTCTCTGGCTGTTCTTGTTTCTCGCCATGTCTGTTGAGGTACGTATTTTCCGGGTGGAATAGGAATAAAGTCCCGAATTGGCCTACCAAATACCTGCATGGCCGGAGACATTTTAGTATCCTGATCTGGGATGTTGCGATATTGTAGCATCGTTCGCTGGAATGCATCCGTGTTTAATTCTCCATTTGTGAATATCTGTCGACCATGACAGAGTAGTTAAACACTTTATAGTGAAAATAGTCTGCACATATAAATTGGAATGGATATACTAGTTGGATTGTGGGCGTAGGTGGGTTGCTTGGCTGAGATGGTGCCATACGATTGCAGTGCTTGCATCTTGTCCTCGCAGCTATGATACCATTTGGGATGCCTGGCCAGAAAACGGATGTCTCTGCTCGTGATGTCATGACATAGATGATACCCTTGATGGGCAGAATGAGTGGATTTTAGGATGCGTTCCCTGAGGTACGGTGGAACCACAATCCGGTTCTTGTAGAGCAGGGTGGGCCTTTTTCGGCTCGGGTGCCAAAATCGGCTAAATTTAACGACATAATTCTTCCGCGTGCCTACCAATATAGAAACAATGCTTTGCTACTATCAAAACAAAAAACTTTTTAAACATGTACAGACAGATCCACTATTCGGTAAAATATCAGTCCGGCAAATAGATTTGATTACTTTTCTTATTCTATATCAGTGAGCCTTCTGCTGCTGCATTACCGCTGATGGAGATTCTACATTGGTTTTATATTTGGTAACTTTCAAAAAAATAGACAAACTACTCGTTTCATCTCTTGGGATACTCCTGTTACGAGACTTAATAAAGTTCATAACTGAGAACAGAGATTCACAAGCATATGTAAATGAAAATATACATGAGTAATGCAGTTGCAAAGTTTTTAAGACACGAAATATTTTTGGCAATGGCATTCCAATCATGCAATAATTCGTTTCTGCACTTCTCTCTTGTATTCCATTCCCTAATCGCTTATAGTTCTTTCGAAATCAATTTATAACAGTAAGGTAGCAAATGGTAACTCTAACCAACATGAGCTATACTTCATAAATCAGGCAGAAATGAAGAATAAGGGCAGCACAGACGAACTATATTACGTAAGAATGTAGCCAAATGAATGCTGCGGTCTTCTCGACAAAATTTCTCGGGACCTCACTCTTTTGTTACGTCATAATATAATTCTTTGTAGTCAATTTTGGCACGCGTGCCAGGGGTTGCCCACCCCTGTTGTAGAGTATTATCCCGTCGTAATTGTGGAGGTCGTTACGAAATCTATGATTTTCGCGTAGTTCCACGGGGAGTTCATACGGAATTCTGAGATGCCATCTTTGATCATAGTCATGAGTTTTGACATGCCTGGGTCGCTATTAGTGGCTACTTTTACGTCGTCCCATGTAACTGATTGTAGGCTGTTGAGAGCATGGATTGTGGTGGCATTTTTGCAGGATGTGAGAAACTTCTCTGATTCATTAGATATGCAGATGTTAGCAATGAAAGAGCCAGGTAGAAAGGGTATCAAATTATGATCATTAGAATGCTCGATTGCGTTATCTAATGCAGATATGTCATCAATCAATGTCATCTTTGTTGCTTTACCAACTGGATGTCTTGACATGCTATCAGCCGCTAGGTTTTTTAGGCCTGGAACGTGTATCATTTTGAAATGATAGCGTAGCAACTTTTCTTTTAAGTTCATTAGGTGAGGGTTCGAAATGTTCTCCAGTGATCTGTCTCCAAATATTTTCAAGAGTGGTTTGTGATCAACAGCAACTGTAAGGTTCTCGCACCCAAGAACAAAATAGCGCGCTCTCTCAAGGGCGTCAACAACAGCTAGGGCCTCGCCTTCTACTGACGCATAGCATGATACCGACAAGTGGTATTTTCCATTCTGATTTGCAGCAGAATGGGTTTTGTGTGGGACATGAACAGTGTTTTTGAAGAAGCCGGAATCCTATCTCGGTTTTGCTAAAATCAGTGGTTAGGCATGTGGGTCTATCTTTGTCATAGATTTCGATTCAATTTCTCTGATGATTGTTTTTTTCGATTTCTCGAAGAGAAGTTCTTCCGTCCAGACAAATTTGGTCGACGGCTGGAGCTATTGACGGAATGGTAACATCTTTTTATCTGATGCAAAAGCGTATGATACCTGGTTCACCATGCCAAACCAGGACCGGGCATCGGTTAAGCTCGAGCCACTGAACAGCTTGGAAAAATGCTTTTTCAATGCTGTCCGACCATAATAATGTGTCATCGATACACTTCGATTTGTCAGAAATATCAGAGGCGATTTTGTCAAAACGTCTGCGGTAGCCATCGCCAGATGCAATATATCCCTGTGGGGCTGTTTTGTAACGGTATCTGCCCCAAGATGTGATGAAACTTGTTAGATGGCGGTCATCTTTGTGTAGGGTTAGGGGCTGTAGATCAACAGTTCGTCGAGGCTTACCATTTTTCTTTGCGCATATAACCATTTCGTGGCACCATGTGACCGATAGGGACAGGTTCGATTACTCCTAGTTGAGTGTTTAGGGAACAAATCAGTATTTGCTATTGTTTTTGTATTTGCGGTTGTTTCTGGCTATTTCTGTTGCTCTCTGATCTGATCTTATGAAGACTATCGTTATCCCCTTTTCTCTCCTAACGAATGGTCGCTTTTATGCTATCGTTTCCACGCAAGCTTTGTACGCAAAACAAGTATTGGTCATCCACGTTTCTAAGACCAAATAAGCACGCGACTCAAAAATAAGCACTTTACTTAGAAATAAGCACATCGTTACTTTATAAGACGCGGGCTAGAAAATAAGCAAGAATCTTAGAAATAAGCACGGTATGGCAACCCTGTCTATAAGGGAGGGGGTTCAGAATAGAAAATTCCCGAGCAACACTCATCGCTCAATTCATGGCCGACCCGTGAATTTAAAATGTCTTGTCATATCAATTCAATTGTGTTCATCGTTGCTCGCCTTTGAGTTGACTAATATACTACACAAGGCACTAGCAAGGAATGGATTGAAATCGTATTTTTGAGTTGCTCTTTCAGCACTTAGGATTATCGCTATGTTTCGTTGTTAAGGCAGAGTTTGCAGTTATGAAGCCAATTATATTTGATACTTTCATATCGAATTCGGTCTATGCATAAATGTATCAGTGATTTCTAGATGCAGTGATGAGACAAATATCGACCGACACAGTAAAATGATCAAACTTTCATTGGAGGGTTTAAATATGGGGTCGGCAAACCACATTCGGATTCGGCCCGCGACGCTTCACTGAATTATATTAACAAAACAGCTTTATTGACGAATATATTCTTTACGTGTCAAAATTTGTTTTGAGAAACTAAATTATACTATAACCTAACAAGTATATAATTCGCATTCACTCGTTTATTGAGCCTATAATTGATTATAATTAGAGAAATGGCAACAGAACGTAAAAAAGTTGATGCTGAGCGCAAATGGTTTAATGACGCTGAAAATCTTCAAATAATCAGTCTTCGCGCACTGCTTGAAATTTCTGGGTGAAAAAATGTGATTTATTGGTCATTCCTTTGGTTTTTAACTTTCTAAAATACGTGCGGCCCGCCAATGACTTGCAACCTTTATTTTGGTCCGCGAACGACAGAAGATTGCCTCTGATTTAGACTTTAGAGCCAGTGAAGTTATACAGTCATTCCAACTCAAATCCTCGACCCACTGCCCTATCTCCCTCCACTTTCCAATCCTCGATCCGCTGCCCTGTTTCCCTCGCCTCGGCCAACTGCTCAACCTTCCTATCCTCGACGCACCGCCCAATCTCCCTTAACCTTCTTATACTCGACTCACTCTATCTCCCTCAACTTTTCTACCCTCAATCCCCTGCACTATCTGCCTCAAACTTCCCACCCTCGACCCACTGTCCGACGCTATACCACTGAGTACCTAACCTAACGGCGCTAAAATTACGACTCGACCGTCAAAATGAACTTCACCACCTTGCGACCAACTCCCATGTGTTATACTGGTCGAGTATGCCAATGAGATGATTCAATCGTACGTCGACAAAACATGATTGACGGCATTCGTAAATGTAGGCTGGAATCTCAATTGGTAATCAATAACCATAATTAGTGGATTAAAAATGTGCTACTAATTAGGCTACTGATGGCATCGGGCTTGGAGTCACTGTTTTTAAAATTTTAACAGGCCTTTCGATATCGAAATATCTGAGTTCCTTTTCAGAAACTCATTTAATGTCGCCTGTATTTCCGTGCAGGGCAAAACGACGAGGAAGTAATCAAATATTTGCACGCTTAGTCTTTTTCAACGAATGTTCTGCCATATCCTTGTTGTATATACAATTTTTTTTACGTGGCTGAGGAGGCTGAATAGTCAAAAACAGTCAAAAATATAAGTCGCTTAGTGAGTGTATTTCCTTCCAAACTATTTTTAAGACATGAAATGTTTTGTCGTAGCTAGCGTTGCCAACTTCCCTCCAATCCAGCGTGTAGTCCCAAAATTGAGCTTATCTTATCTGAAACTTATGAAGCTGCAAAGGACGCAGCTTTTACTATAAAATGTCAAAAAAAAATACTTTATACGAACAGGAGCACTATTGCTCATTTCGGATCGGCATCATATTGTCACAAGACTCACGACATGGCCAATTATTAAGGGCATAAAACGGCTTGTTAAAATTTAGAAAACTGTCACTCCCAGCGAGAAACCATCAGTAGCCCAATTAGTGACACATTTTTAAACTGTCAATTATGGTTATTGTTTACCATTTGAGATTCCAGCCTACATATTATACGAATGCCGTCAATCCTGTTTTGTCGACGTACAATTGAATCATCTCATTGGCATACACGACCAGTTTAACCCATGGAAGTTGGTCGCAAGATAGTAAAGTTCAGTGTGGCAATCGGGTAGTAAATAATAGTACTGAATAGTATAGCACCGTAGGTCAAAGATAGGTAGGTTGTAGCAGATAGGGCAGTGGGTCGAGGATAGGTAGGTTGAAGGAGATAGGGCAGTAGGACGAGAGGGGAAAGGTTCAGGGATGCGAAAGTTGGGGGATGGGGCAGTGGGAAGTGGATAGGAAGGTTGAGGGAGATAGGGCAGTGGGTTGAGGATAGGAAAGTAGATTGATGTAGGGCAGTGGGTCGAGGACAGTTTTCAAGTGAACGAATAGCTCGCGGAGGTCTAAGTGTCTTTAACGGAGTCCTGAGGGTGCGTACGGAGCATTTTGGAAACCTAAAATCTACGTACTAGGATGTAACAATGCGAACAACTAAGTAACGAATGTTTCCTCGACTTTTGATCTCTTGAATTCTTCCTCCTGAATCTACACTCTACCATTGCAAAATTATTGGTTCTTATTTCAAGAATTAGGACTTAGTTATTTGATTAGGACGTATATTTACCAAAACACAACTAAAAACTAACAAACAACACGCGAAAATTGCCAAAACGAGATAATATCCACAACCACGAAAGACTGTCTGAATGGAAAAAGTATCTGAGCGCTTCTGAAACGTTTATTGTTACTTCATTTTTGCAATTATGCTGATTGGCCAATGTTACGACAGTAAATAAGGAAGTGTATACTTGGGGAAACATTCATATTTATAATCAGTGATTTATAAAGTTGTTATACATAAATACGCTACACAGACGCAATGCTCATTTTTATGGAAAATTTAAATTGTTTCGCGATCCAGAGCGGGGGGTTTCGCGTCCCAAATTTGGATCGCGACCCCGTAGTTGCGGACCCATGCCCTACAGTACGTCTAATTGTTACGTATTTCATGACTAAGATATTACTTCTAATTTTAAGATTAGAGTGACTAAGTTTAAACACGTAATCTATTAACCAAAAGCAGATAGTTTACCCAATATCCTATAGTCCTATAAGTGTCCCTGTCTATGCCGGCTTTTACCTCTTCTTTCCAGTGGAGGGGTACTGGTACTGGTGTGTGATGAACGACAGGCTTTGCTTCAGGGTCTATCATAAGTTTTATTGGCGGCCCTTCCATCATATAGGGAGCGGTTGGTGTTCGCAGGTGTTGAAAGTGCTAGATTTGTATTATTCGATTAGATACTCCTGTAGCTTCTGTCGGTTTTCCCCATTTGGCGAGTATGGTAACGACGTTGGGATTGGTGGGGGAAGTTTGCGGCGGGGACATGTGCATCTTTATATGTCACCATTCTTAGTCCCTGTCAAAGTTTTGTCCGTCATGCTTATTGATGTCATTTCCCTGTTGACTCCGCCAATCTTTGAAAAATTAAACAAGTTCAATGCATGCTTTCCTGCTCAAGAACAGCTTGTCCGAGCTGTCGGTAACGTAAATGATCTGACGGGAACGAACTATTTTCCCGTTATCAGTTGTTCCTGAAAATCTTGCAACTAGGGCGCCAAGAATATGTATCCATTTGTTATTGGTCGCAGTCATTGTTGTTGGGGTTTGAAATTCTTTTTAAACCCCAATTTAGCAAAGTCAGATGGCAGTATGTCGATCATAATATCAAAAAATAGCTGTGGATCTGATATGCGTTTTTCCCATCTTTGGCACATATTGGTGGTGGTCCAGAGCCATTCCGATTCAAAATGGCATAGATCCTGATTCAAAATGGTATAGTTTCAAGCAGTGGTAGCAAGTCTGATTGAAAGCAGGACAGGAACCTTATTTGATTCTCAGTGGAGAACTTTTGCCGTGTCCTGTTTCTCCGCAGTAGATACATGTGGCTTGCATCTTATCGGATGTGGGCTTGACTTGAATGCGCCCCTTTCGATATGAGCTGATGGCGTCTGTGGACTGGGAATCGAACAGTCTGAAGGCGGATCTGTTGCCCGATTCTTTGGCTTTGACGAATTTGAAGACTTCTTCCAGGGTCATGTTTTGGTTCGGGTCCCCAAGAAGATCTAGTTTAAAGTCGGAGTTACCTATTCCTCTAGAGAGGATGTCGCGCATAATTTCTTCTGTATAATTCACATCTTGACTGCATGAGGGACTGCATTACAGACTGTCTCTTGGCCACGAATGCGGGCGCCAAAGTTTCTTACAGGTTCGTCTCTGTCTTGTTTCATGTTGGCGAGCTTGACTCTGGCGATCATGGCATTTTCCTTTGATAGCGTTCAGTATGTCTTGTTCTGATTTTCCTGTAAGATTAGGTGAGGTGCGAGTTAGATCTTTGCGCAGTGGATCGTCACAGCATTCCAATAGTTGGAAAATTATGTCTTGGCCAGATATTTTTGTGACAGCTTTGTAGTCTGTCCATCTTGATTCAAAATATGTCCATTCTTCAGTTGAGCTAGCAGATGTGATGGTTGGACGTTTTACTTTCTCAACTTGGGTTGTGGGTTGTTGAGTTTTTTGTGCGCTGTGTGTGGTAGCGTGTAAATTCAGCAATGCAGCAACAATAGAGGCCTCATCCTCTGTTTCAAATTCACATTCGTTGATTGGGCATCTGATCTTTGGCATCTTGATGTCACAAGGTATCCCACATAGGGTAAATCATAGATAATTATATATCACTATTTGTTTATTAGGCTATCAGTAAATAATGATTTACCCACTATATGAAAAGAAAGTATATGGTGAATAACAAATACCAATAAATATATAAACATAAAGAAATGCACAATGCTACTGATAATCTACTAATAACTTTGTCTGTTTTTAGCTCTAATTCTAAAAATAGGTTGGCTCTGGTTTTACTTGCGAAATCCTGTTGACAAGCTGGTATATATAATTGTGATGGATCATGGCTAACGCAAAGTGCTAAATTTGTTTTCGATTGATATTCATGCTAAAATTCTAAAACAAAATGATATTTTGTAATGTGGTTTAATATTTTGATAAAATTATATTTAAGCAGGATAAAAAAAACGCCGCTCCCGAAGTATGTGCACCAAGATGGCGCACAACCTGAACCATAACCTGGTACAAATACTATGTTCAGGATGTGCGCTATCTTGGTGCATATACTTCTGGAGCTCTGAAAAAAAAAGAGGATTGGCAACAGCAAGCGGATGTACTTGATGAATATCCAGATTGTCAAGTTGAAAATAGTACGACAAATTGACATGTAAAAATAGGAATGATTTAAAACAGAGGAATAAGACTCGGAAGCATGAAAATGTTTTGTGAAACCGTACGTATATGCATAAGCTGCCGGGAGACCATTATGAACGTAGAGGATAAGAGCATGTATATATATACTGGAATGAATTTTCTCGAATCATTGACTATACTCTATCGACCGTAAAGA
Source organism: Styela clava (assembly GCF_964204865.1). Taxonomy (NCBI): domain Eukaryota; kingdom Metazoa; phylum Chordata; class Ascidiacea; order Stolidobranchia; family Styelidae; genus Styela; species Styela clava. The sequence continues at coordinate 1,182,201 of NC_135264.1, read as the reverse complement.
AGATTTCGAATTTTTAAAATTATTAGTATATTTTGCAATAGAAACGTGAATAAAAAGAAAAGTGAGAATCTGTGAATGGCTTGTGTGTAAATCTTGCCAATCCTTCTGACCATTACTTTTTACCGACGGCGTCTATATTAAGAAACGTATAGCAGTCACATCGCATGAACTAAACTGACAACACAATCTTGTCCCAAACCAAGCTAATTCGTGGCGAGTTCGCTTTACGTAATATCAATACTTTTCGAAATTCTCAAAATACCCAAATCAAAACCTAATTAACAATAAATTTGGTCATAGTAATTATATTTAACGTATTTTGTAGCATTTTTTTTTATCAATGGCTAAATTGTCAAATAGTGATATTATCTTACAGGTCACAAGTTAGTCATTATTTTCATTCATATACTGGTGTGATAAAATATATTTAGATAATTATAAAACAACGTAATCAGCGTTATTTTTTACAATACAATATTCTGAATAATAGCAAACATCGAGGACTGTTGATGAAATTAGTATATATATATAGATATGTAACTAACATTGATAAATAATAGTTGGTTAGCTCAAATAATGACTTCAGTCAGTTTCTTACACAACATACCATCGTCTGATTTCCTAATATGATAAGTTCCATCTCCTTCATAGTCAACATGAAATTCAAATTCAACATATCTGGCAAATAAAACGGTGTTAAAAAAATTGTCCTTCTATGCAACCTGTTATCTAATTTTATAATTGTGTTTTCGAGAATTTATTGGAAAGCATAATTAATTAGTATGCTATCAGATCCGAGGCAATAGACTCGTAACTCTTGGACGAGTAAATAATAGGTAAATAATTTATTTTTAATTTTAGCTATTTTCAACAATATTTTACTTATTGTAACACATTTATACTCTGTAGATTTTGTTTTTTGTTTTCATATATTTACCTGGACCCATTTTCCTTTGAAACAGCTTGGAATCCAGTTTCTGTAGACGTGATATTAGTGAATCTGGCACAAGAGACCATAGACGTTATTTCATCAGTCCAGAATACCACGTAGTTTTTGATAACTACAAAATGGGAAACACCTAAATTACGGTGTTTCCCCGAAAATAAGTCCTATAGCCTAAAAAGAGGACCTAGCCCAAATTTAAAAATGATTTTAATCCAAGCCCTACCCTTAAAATAAGATCTAGCCGATAGCGTGAAATTTGTTTTGACCTAATCGAAGGCAAGAAATCTCTCTTACACGTTTCAAATGGTTAAACTAAAACGCGTGAGAAAGGAAAAGGTTCAATGAGTAAAATCTTCATTGGAATTTATGAATCTAGTGACTGGCATGACATTCCAGAGGATGATGATATGGTCAATTTTGAATAATGGCAGTTTTTTGTTTAATAAAAACGTGTTATTTTTAAGTAAATGGATATCGGGTTTCATATTTTGTATATTTGAAAATCTCGTAATTTTCTACTTCGTAATTTTGTTTTTGATAAATGGCATTCTCCCATATAAGCCCTAGTGTTATTTTTCGAAAGAAAATTAAAATAAGACCCTGTCTTATATTTGGGAAACACGGTGTATGTTAGCATTGGTTGATTAAAATTTAATACTAGTTACACAAAAATGGTTTTGACTAATAACGGATTGGAAGTTATTACTTCGATATTAACCTAAAGAGTCATGTTTTTCATTAAAATCAGCAAAAACAAGTGGGTTCAACACACTTCTATAATTTACTATCAATTTGAGTTGTTATCTCCATCTCCACCGTACCTTTCCAGCATCGATTTCCATGCCCTCTGAAATACAGCTTTTCTGTAACTGACTTGCATTTGTTATCAGTGCAATTGATGACAATAGTAAGAGTAATTCAACAATTGAAATCATGCTCATTATGACCATAAACGCTTCGTGATTTTTCTAATTTACCTGTAACAAATAGGAAAACGTGTTGTTCGTATATGGGTTTGCTTTGTATAAAAGTTCATCTGTAATATATGTATCAAACAAAGGTTCTTTAAAACGCCTTATTCAAAACATCTCAACTATATTATCAAAAATTAGAAGTTTATTTTAACGAAACAACCAAAAATAGAATGAACTGTTGTTCACATAGCTGCAATGTGAATGCTGCTATAGTCTTTATTCTATTGTGCTGCTTTTATGCTTCCCAAGGCCCTTTTTCATTTCATAGTTCTTGAGTAGAATCTTACTCATTGTTTTGTTCTATCCTTCTATGTTTACTTTAAGTCAAAATGAACTGTTTATAATTTGGGTGAAATTCTCTGGGTCAGAGGACGCACAGGATACACGCAAAAAATCAATTCATGTTGTGACGATACAAATCTGTGGCAGTTCCACATAAAATATCCTGATTCAGTAACATTTGAATGAACTAGTTTGAATGAAATATATTTTATTCACATTGCTCAAATTCCTGATTAATTCCATTTTTCCAGCCGATAGAAAATATTTGCATACAAAAGATAACGGGAACAAGTTAACATAGGCTACATGTTGATTGGAGGAGATACTACGGAGAACTATCGCTAAATATTATGCAGGGACACCTACGATTTTATTATATAACGATATTAAAGAGGTCAAAAATTTCATTATTCGATGTATGGTTCTCGAGGGGTAAGTAATGTATTAATTAGGCTTGTGAAATTCGAGTAAGTATTCTAATGTATAGTCGAAAGATTTTTCTGGCTTTCATTCTTCTTCCCAAACTTAGGTAGATAAATTGAGATTCTTTTCATGTCAATTTGTCATTTTATACACAACGCTCTTTCACGCCATTTGCTCAGAACATGGCTCCATGCAATCGGTCAATGGTAGATATCTATCCGGGATATTTTTGGTTCAGTGATTGATTGATTGGATCCAAACATCAGAAGTTAGTTGTCATTCGAAAATGTTAACTATTTCAATATACATAGCAATGCATTTGCAGCCGACTTATGCACATATACCAATTTTAAGTGATGTCATATGCGTATGCAGCAGTCAACTATGTATGTATATATATTAATCAATTCGAACGCACCACTGAATACATCTATTTATTCTATTACATACATTGTGTTTCAAAAGTAAGTATACATTTTAATTTTAATTTGCTTTCCCGGTACTCATCATAGAGCGTTCATTTCTTCAGAAAACATAGTATGGATAAGTAGTAAAATGTAGGTATTGTTTGCATTTTTCATCAACCCACAGAATGACAAGAAGATCAAACCAAAGAATAAGGTGCAAAAATGCTGTTGGGCAAGAAGCATAAAATTCAGCAAGACAATCTCAGTGCTTCTTTAAAAAAGAATTTGGAATTATTTGGCTCCTACACGACGAACAACTTATGCAATTCATCGTAAATTTATTTATGCACAAAGATCAAGAAGACCAAGGACCGGCCAATCTGAGAAAAACATTCAGAGCCAAAAAAATTCCAAGTTCTCTGTTAAAAAAGCGCCGAATGTGCCTTACTGGTTTATGGGCTTTTTTGCCAAATAGCAATATGCTATTCATCGTGAATTTTTAAAAATCGATCTGTAGTTGATGCACAAAGATCAGGAAGAGACGATGAGTTTGCCTTACTGAGTAATCAGCTACTTGCCAGACAGCAATTTTGCATCTCATTTTTGGTTTAATCTTCTTGTCATTCCGTGGGTTGATAAAAATGCAAACAAAACCTAAATTTTACTACTTATCCATACTATGTTTTCTGAAGAAATGAACACTCTATGAAGAGTACCTGGAAAGCAAATCAAAATTAAATGTGTATACTTACTTTTGAAACACCCTGTACAAATAGTATAAAACTTCAGCACGTCAAACTGAAAGCCCAGCACATACGACAATACTTCTCATAGTCACGCCGATCGAGAATATTCGACCATTGAACAAAATATTTTGTAAAGGGAAAAAGTGTTGTGAAGCAATATTTCGAAACAGCCAACTCTAATGTTGAAGAAACTATTTTTCGATTAGAACAAAAACTTACCCACTCAAATTATGTGAAAGTACAATGTATAGCACTGCCTTAAACTGATATCGATGCTCATGCTCTCTACATTTTAACAAAATGCAATTTATTTTTCATAGACACATTTTTATGAGATCAGCGAACCGGTTAGCCTTACTGAAAGAACATAACTTTTTGTGACAGAACCGGATGAAAAATATGACTTTTGTGATGGAACCTGCTGACAAAAACGTTGAATCCCACCACTGTCTGAGTACCCTGTGTGGGTTCGCAGGTTGGAATCCCATGCGGGGTTAATTATGCGCGAGAGGATGGCTGGGCTCATCGTGCCGTAGGGTGGTTCACGTTACCGCTGGTCGGTTACGGTTTCCTTCACCACCAAGTCCATACATCTGAAAACAAATACCAAGCTAACTAATCCCATATGGACTGCTAACCGGGCGAGAAGCTGTGGTTTGCGATCAAGCCGTCTAATCGGCTTTCCTCTATCCCGGGATAGATATGCAAATCTTATTTTATCATTTGTAATATAAAATGGGTTAGTCGGGGAATGCCTCAAATCTGGTGTAGTGAGTGGCTCTTTGATTGTCTTTTTTTTTAACTCTCATTCTAAAAATAGGTTGGCTCTGGTTTTACTTGCAAAATTCTGTTGACAAGCTGGTATATATATATGATGGATCATGGCTAAGGCGACTTGCTAAATTCGTTTTCGATTGATATTCATGCTAAAATTTATCACAAAATGATATTTTGTAATGTGTTTTAATATTTTATAAAATTATATTTAAGCAGGATCAATAAAGGGCGCTCCCGAAGTATGTGCACCAAGATGGCGCACAACCTGAACCATAACCTGGTACACATACTATGTTCAGGATGTGCACTATCTTGGTGCATATACTTCTAGAGCTCTCAAAAAAGAAACGGAGGTTGGCAACAGCAAGCGGATGTACTTGATGAATATCCAGCTTGTCAAGTTGAAAATAGTACGACAAATTGACATTTAAAAATAGGAATGATTTCAAACAGAGGAATAAGACTCGGAAGCATGACAAGGTTTTGTGAAGGCGTACGTATATGCATAAGCTGCCGGGAGACCATTATGAACGTAAAGGATAAGAGCATGTATATATACTGGTATGTATTTTCTCGAATTATTGACTATACTCTATCGACCGTAAACAAGATTTCGAATTTTTAAAATTATTAGTATTATATAACAACGAAACTGTCAGTAAAATTTCAACCAAATGTTCAAAAAGATTGTACAAAATTTCATACGAAGGTGTGCCCAGGAATTATGCAAAACCAGCTAAAGTTTAGGTGGAATTTTATACTAGGATGAACTTGAAACAACATAGACGTTATACCTTCTATTAATTTCCTTCCCATTTTGAGGTACTGAAAATTTGAAATCGATTGATTCACTCGCTTGTTTTCACCACTTCAAAACAACAATATTTTAGCAATTGATCTTTAGGCCGACTCCGTGTCTATCAATCTTCTTTTCCCTTCAGATATGCTTCCGATGGAATGTGGGTTAATTGGTGGCTGTTGGAGACCAGGGTTCGGATGCTTCTATCCTCCTCGTATGACACATATTCAGTTACGATCTTCATACGAACAACCCATCTATAGACCATACTCTCCGTTCGATCTGTATGGTCAGCCGATGTGTCGTCCAATGGAACAATACGCTAATTCAAAAAACTTTTTGTCGTCATATCATCAGTGTCTAGCATCCGGATGCCAATTGGATCCCGCAATGACTCCTAATGTTATATTATATCATCTTTATAATGTATTTTCACAGCTTCCTCGACACTTAGTCAACAGTTTCAAGTATGAAATCATGTTAGGAAAAGTTAGGCCCGACAACTGGAAAAAGCAGCAGAAAAACTTTCTCAATTATGGAAAAATACATCCTTACGCATACACTCCAAGACAAGGAGGATCCAATGCTCACGCTAATATACCTAATTAAATCGTTAACCTTCTGGGAAAATTTCCTGGCCCAGCTGCCCCAATGGGTGCTCCAAGAATGTCAATGCAACCTAGATCATTCAATGTTCACCCTTCTCAAACACCATTGCAAAATCCCTACATGATGCTTTCTGTGATCACAGGTGGTCAAATAACGCCGCAAACATCTGCGCCTGCTTATCCGCATCTCCACTCGCAATTCCGGAATCGCAATCCAAACGCTTTAATAGGATCGAATACGATGATACGACCACTTCCAAATATACAACCAGTAGGTCCTATTGGTTCTCAAAGACATTTCCAACAGCCGTTTCTACCATCTTATCCACGTGGAAGCACGTGATCAGGACCAAGTCCAAGAATAACCTTTCACCCGATGCCTTGCCCGTATACCATTATCAGAATCCCAAACTTTCCTGCTCTGGATGGCAAAGTAGACGGCTGTTGCGATAGAAATTTATGCTACGTAAGACGTGAAACTGTTCGACAACTATATTCCGTAGCAGCAGCCTATTGGGGACCATGGGGGTTCTGGTCGAGATGCAGCGCACCATATGGAAATGCTGTTCAAAAGAGATATCGTACGTGCGTTGGACCTCAACCTATCTCGTGCGCAGGACCCAGGGAAGACAGGCGATCGTGCCTGACCGGGCCTTTACCCCGATGCAACGAAAAGACTTCAAAATGGACTAAGTGGACCTCATGTGACAGGTCATATGGAGGTTACCGGGTACGAACTAGAAAATGTTTGAGTTCTATATGCCAGGGAGAGATGAAAGAAAGAAAAGCCTGCCCAACCGAATGCGCAAGATCAAGATAAAAAAAAAGAAAGATGAGAATAAGAGAAAGAAAAACTATTTTCCTGTTATCCTCGTTTGTTAATGTTTGTTTTTCTGTTAAAAAACTCAAATAAATTGAGTGCTTTTGATAATTGGACGTATTAGATAACTGAACTTTTTTGGAATGCATACTTCATTCAGGTAGGCATACTACGTACCCCTTCTAAGGTTTGCGAAATTTTAACCAGCATTTTCGAGCAGTGTTCACTTTCGAAATATTAAATTTGAAGTTCACTATCGCGGCGTGCACAAATGTCCAATTAAAAAATACATGAAATTTTCGTAGTTTCAGAATAAGATTAAATGCGTATCGATATTATTTTATGGAAAATAAAGAAAACAAAGTCGATAAAAATGGGGCCTATCAGCAATTCAATTCATTGAAATATCCCACAATAGGAGTTAAATTTCGGTATTTTATATTGAGGTCTTAACTTATATCAATTACTCATTTTTAAAATGTGAAAAATAATGCGAATCGATAATAGTTTAAGATATATAGTATATAACATGTATAATGCTGATGACAGACAATCCGAACAAATTTTCCACGTTTGTGACGTTACTGCCGTAACAATATACTAGCGTTAGGACACAGTAATGTAAATTTCGTCAATCTCTTACACGATACATCGGTACCATGCCGTTGTCGAATGGGCACACCACTACGAGTACTACGACCTGATTGGTCCCGATTTCCTCACGAATCAAATCGACAAACTACGTCGACATCGCACCTAGAAAACCTGGCTGGAGTTAGGTGAGACAAGATCTCTTCCTGCACCGGATCGTGCCGCTCCTTGAGGCTATTCATGACTGGGTAACAGTGATTCAGCACATGGGGAAGAGTCTCGTTTGCGTAATCACACTTACCACAAGTCAGCCGTGGTTCCACATATGCCGTAAACCGTCTACGAACAGATCGTAGCGGTAGAAGATTTAATCGAGCTTCCAAAACTCACGAAATTTGAAACTGAGCGAGAAAGACAAACGTGAAGAAAAAGTAGTTTGAGCAACCGAACCAAGAATGACAGAAAACTGTCATTCCCTGGTCTCGAAGCTCGCCCCACCGTCTCAAACAAAGGGTATATGACAAGCGGTGCAGCACTCACGTTAACTTTTTGCCGCTCTCGATCAGGAGATTGTTAGTGGTGATCGTGAAGTTCCCCTCTCAGGAGACAACCCAGCAAAGACCGATACAGCGATCCATAGGGCGCATTTGGCCCCACAGATCACCATACCGGCCGATGCGCCCAGTTATGGGTTTCAAATTTTTTGTCAGCGGATTCCATCACAAAAGACATATTATTTAGTTGGTTCTGTTACAAAAATTCACATTTTTTTTAGCAAATAAACTGATTCTTTTTATTTACTTCCTAATTAACATTTCAAAATAATGATAAGTATCATTATGTCAAAATTAGCATCGGAATTTGTGATGATGTTGAGGATTGTCTATATTTCTGTATATAATATATACTCGTTTATAATGAACCTAAAATCCATTGACAACAACCAGCAATGCTTGCCGGTTCGCGGATCTCATAAAATTTCGTGAGGCGGTTCTACGGAACCGGTGCAAACCAGCTGAATCCCATCACTGGATGCGCCGACCATCTGGCTCAGAAGAGTTGTCACGATAGAGAAAGTCGATTATCAGGGCGTGCGTCGCCTCCTGGATCGATAAAATCTTGCCACAACCTCGTCCAGTCGAGCACAAGCAACCGAACGGACCATAGAGTCGGGAGAATTCAAAGTTTCAAACGCCTGGGCAACCGGAAATATGTCCGCTTCGCTTGACGGACTCCTCTTTCAGGTGGAATAGGGGACGTGTCATCATCGATAGTTCGAATGGTGAACACGTTATCCCTGTAAACGTCAGCAACCGTTTCCAACATGTACCCCAGTGCAACAAAATGTCGCAGGACTTCGAGAATGGCATCATGCCTTACCGACCTAAAAGCATTGCGGATGTCAAGCCACGTCACATAAAGATTATGCTTATGTTTCCTGCAATGACCGAATCAAGCATTAAAACATGCTCGAAGACAGCGTCGAAGCCCTTCTGTCTCGGGGCTTTCCCCTAGCTGCCCAAGACTGAAGACGACGTGCAATCACGGCTGCATAAATTTTATTTCGCGTGCGGCATATTGCGATGGATCCCGACGTCATTCATATTGCCCACCAAAGAATAAGGATTTTCCTAGAAGAACGCCATGAACTTAAAATACGCCGAGAACGCCTGCACATGTCCGAGAGCTTGGGGAGAATTTCAACCCGTTGGTCAATGCTCTTCCAAAATCCATAGGTTAGCCCATCAGGTCGGAAAATGTTTTTAAATCCCGCAAAACCGAAATAACTTTCGCCGCGCTGAAAACAACGTCCTTGTCTACCACCACGTTACCGTGGTGGTAAGCGCTTTGGGACATCCACGAAGGCATCGTCCAGTCACCATCACCGTGGGGAGCCGAATCCATCTCCGCATTGAAGATGAAATAGAGCACCGCAGACCATCAAGTGAATCCGCGAGGATCGAACTAACCGTGCTTTTCTGATTTCTCCAGAAAACCACCCTCAACTGAGATGCCCCTCAAGATGGACGGACGCCTCGTCTGGTCAGGACATCGAGACGAGGCGTTCAATGCCGCTGAAAAATACTTGCAATAAATAATAATCATATACAATCGGCCTTTAAAAAGCCTACTCACATTTATGAACACAGTTAAACATATTCAATTAGCGAGTCAAACCAAATTACTATTAAATAACTTGCAGCCTTCAAATCAGAAAGAGTTACAAATTATAACATACCGAATTTATATGCTATTCCAGGCTTAAAATATCACAAGTTGAACATGAAATCATTTGTAAATGAAACCCAATCAAATAAACTAACTGTAAAAACGAGATAGCGATCAGAGACCGCCGAATCATCGTTCTAGCGGCGTGTATCTTTTGCTCTGATTCAATAGCCAATCCGCGTGTCACATCACTAATTAATTAATAACTCGCTAATTATACGACATAATTCATCCAAAATCAATAGTCCTCTGGTCCGAGATATGATGAATGACCATGCAAAATTTGGGCAATTCAATTTCTGATATCATTGTTCAGAACAATACTGGTTTGAAAGAACCAAAGGCTTAGAGTTTGCAATGGTCCAAATTTTATATTCATTCGAATCTGCATTTATTGTTGATATATAAGTTTAAATATATGGATCAATATAATATACCATATACTGTATATATATATATATATATATATATACATCTATTTGCTGCATTGCGGTCACCTGCTATTTTTTTCTGCAGCTACTCGTTTTCTGTGGCATATGGTGGGCTACTCACAGCGTTATTTTTAGCGGTTTTCAATAAAAAATGGTATGACAAAATTTCACGCAAGTAATACAGTTTGTTTTAAATATAGTGGAGTTGGTGCCCAATCGTCGTCGCCCAATTCCGAGGAACTACTTTATTTAGCCTATTTGCGGGAATGAGAAACATCATTGGATATGGTCGACACCGCGAGCTGGCTATTTAATCATAGTCCATCATTAAAAACGTTCACGCTTCCCCTAAATGCTCTGCTTGTAAGCCACTGACCACCCCGTTGAATATATTTGTAAAAATATAGTCTGCAAAACGCTCTGCCCGGAAACAGAGCTAAATGACCTATAAATCTCTCTCGCCGCACATTAGCCCATATGGGCTTCTCAACGCTATTAAGTCTAGCACATGGTAACCTACTGTTAATATCGCTCTGTTTATTGAAGTAATGCCCTGATATGAGAGAAGCGATAAAACCTTCCAGCCGTGACGCAAAGTGCGAATCGTATAAATAGCGTGGATTTCAAAGTCAGACGTCTGAAAATGTCGACTCAGCTCAGACAGGAAATACTCCTTTATAACGACTTATTATTGTTTTAGCATGTATTTTCAGTCATACTAACTATCCCTGATCATTCCTGGCGCTGTGTTGTTTTGATAAATATGATTTCGACTGCTCCATAGTTGGCAGAGGTATGGAGATTTTTTGTATGTAAAAAAAACGTAAAATTATTGGTAATTTTAACGCGTAAATGCGCTTATGGGATTGATTACGTCGTTCTACGCGCATTTCCTTCGAAAAAATTTAATTTTTTTGCATTGGGGGTGGTCTGTGCAGTAATAATAAGAGCTGTGACGTCATCAGTATCGGTAATTGGACCTTGAACTTGACAATACTGTAAATACAATTGTGAATTTCAGAGTAATAACCATTTATGCTATAATAGTCGTTTCGGTATTGTTATGTTAGGACAAACTTGACGAAAACGTTGAAGAAAAAATTAATTAATTAGGAATTAATTATTAACCCTCTACTGTACACAGAATATCTCGAAGTCCAATTTTTTTTCGAGGAGTGTGTTTTAAAGGTATATTGCTGAATAGAACTCTAGCAGACGCTTTTAAAATGTATGAGTGAAGCTTAGGGGCTTAATGGTTGACAAAAAAAAATAAGTTCAAAAATACCCATAAAATGGTCAGGGATTGGAGCGGTCGGAAGGATAAACATTGAAATCACTCGTGTGTGACTAGATTGACGGGTACTCGCATCCGAGACCCAAAAACCCGATTTGCAAAAGAAATACATCCTCCTTTGGCCTGATCACTTTTGTGGGTTTTGTGGACGCTGTGACAAACCTTCTTGCCAAGTTTGGCACGGATTAGTTCCCTGTAAAATGTTCGTTTGTTCCCAAAACCCCGAATATACTTTCGTGTCAAGTTTCTTCGTGCGTAACGACATCTGACTCCGACTGCGCTTTCGAACTGAAGTGCTCTCGGTTGCCTAATCATTAATGAGTTTCACGTGTAACAGACAATATTAGACCATGCACATGAAAATATGAGACGACTCATTTAAGTATTTTTATACTCGTAATGGATGACACACATGGAAAAATAACAAATTGACAGTTCACATGCTGAAAAGTAATTATTAGTAATGCAGTATATCGGAATTGTTCAGAACTAAAATCTCATCGTCTACAAAATTATATTTTGCGAAGTAATTGCAATTTCAAATATAGGATAGACTAATTTAGTGAGGTCAAAGTTTAACCTGAAAAGAGATCTAATAGCGATATTTTGAAAGTTGTTCATAGTGGAGTTTTGAATACCATATGACAAAATTTCCATAATTTCATAAATTGGATTATCTGTTAAATGACTTATTGCTGAAAGTTACGAAGTCGTGAGTTTAACTTCAAACCCATATAAATGAGCGAATTTTCAGTCAAACTTAATTTTTTTTGCATCAGTCTATGTAGGAATTTTAAAATTATATCTTAAGGGAGTGGTTTCAATTACCTATATGACCTCGGACCCCAAAATGGAAAATTGTTCTAGTGCATTTGGATTAAAATTTTTAGTATATTCGGATATATTTCAACATAAGAAAGTTAAAATGTTATCATCAATAAAATTCGAAAAAATTGGATTTTAAATTTATTTTTTTATCGTTTTTTTCGGCCACCACTGATGAAAAGTAAATGAAAGTAAAAGTACACAGTAATCAAGAGTAAATATCACGATGACCGCTATATATCACGCACCAAACTTTCTCTAGTATTTCGTTGTCAGCGATTCAAAGTCCAGAAACGTTATGAAGGTATTTCGAACAATTTTTACAAAATGAATAAAAATAACCTATATTCATTTGCCAAAATGGGCATGGTTTCAGAATCCAGTTTCATTTTTAAGATAAGGGAAAATCAATATGTAGATCAAAAATTGGTGCGCGTGTTTCGTGCCGAAATTTTAAAGAATTTAAAAACCATTGAAATATGCAATATCAGAAACTTAGAAAAGAGGGGCGATATTACATATTAGAAAATAACCTGAGTATCTTTTTAGAGAGAATGTAAGAGTAAATTTATTTCTCATTTATTTTTAGTTTCACACCAATCGCTTATCCACTTCCTCATAAAGCATAAGGTACATGTATAGGTACATAAATTTTGAGTTTGAGAATTAGATACAGATGTTAAAAAAAGACATTCCTTGTCGATCATCAACATATTTTACCAGGCTCGCACCGATTTCGATTGTAGTTTTGTTGGCATACTCAGAATCAACACTCACTTACAGGCCAGCTTACAATGCTATATCACTTATATTCATGAATGGCAATAGATAAACTTTTATAGTGCACAAGAGGGGTTTGGCTGATAAATAACTTTCCAATCATACCAACGGTTTGTGGATATTCGGCCAATATGTCTTTTTTCCGATATTTGCTGAACAACTTCTTTTTTCAGATCAACTATATGATTTTTCTTGCGATATTTACTAGTTTTATCCTCACCGAATTCTTCATTCTCCAAATACCATCTTTCCTTCCACATGTTTTTGAATGACTCCGAATTATCTTATATACTGTACAATGAAGCACATATTTCTTCAATCATTTATTGAACCGCTTTAACGTCTTTCATTTATTAAACCCTCAAAATGGAAGCAAAGCGCTTTGTTTTTTGTCTGTTTTCTTGTTAGCATCGTAATTCACCACATCTGCAATTAGGAAAAACACGCTAACGTTATTTGATCTAAAATGCATCTTCAGCAAAAAAATGATTTTGTTGATTTGGTTTGGGAAAATATAATAATGTACCGGTATGAATGTTTGGCGCTCCAGAAATATGTGAACCAAGATGGCGGACACCGGTACGTAGTATTTGTACCAGGTTAGGATTAGGCCATAATTGTATTCTAATTTTCCTTAGTTCTATTACAAGGTCGGGGAATACCCAAGTGAGTCCCGTAGTATTTGTTCCTGAAATTATGGCCTAACCCTAACGTTGTACGCATAGAATGTTCCGGTGTCCGCCATCTTGGTTCACATACTTCTGGAGTACTGAATGTTTCATATTCATTTATCGATATAGATAGGTACCAGTTTATGGGGCGACGTCGCCGCTTTTTGTTAGCTTTCAAGCAAAATATAAATAAAGTCGGCAATAGTCAAGCATGTTGTTAAGAATATGGAATAAGTTGCCAAATCAAAAATTGTTATCATATGTATTATTAGTTAGTTTTCTGATTGAGCAATGCTAGAATGTACAGAATTGATTGGTTTGAAAAACTTAATCTTTAATGCTCAAAACAAAAACTAATCGGGTGTCTATGAAACTAATGAATATTTGACATTATGATAGTTGTTCAATAAATTATATTCACCTTCAAGTAACGAATTGAACTTTGGCAACTTCATTCACAAGTTGTGGCAAACAGTGATTCATATCCAGGAGTTCAAATAAAACTATTATTATGCAACTTACTAAATATTAGCTGGCAGAACAAAACAACATAATGAAGTTTTTCATATGGTCCATTGAATTGATATATCAGCAAAACCCTGAAAAAAAACTCTATGAACACTCCTAATAATATCACGAAAAGACTCTATTCTGTCACTCTGGAGAGGATTATTATGTTTGCTCCATATATTCTCATGGCTGCCATAATTAGATAGTGAGATACTTTGCACACTTGAAGTGATATCCCCATCAATTCGATTAATTATGGGAAATCCTTACCAAGTACGGTAAAGCGAGCAAGATCCGACTGAATTTATCCTTTATTTGAATCGATAACTAAAACCGACTTCTCATCGCTCCTGACTAAGCAGATACATACTATATATGACGTAATAGGTCCAGTCTGCAAGTTTGCACATTTAGGGTGAAATTTACCATAACAGTACTCCAAGTTCCAGATATGTTTCCAGCGAATTATTGGAATACAATACGATAGCGAAAAAAATTTCCTGTTTATCCTCAAAATCTTGTCAAAAGATAACCGGGTCTAAAAAGAGAAATCATGATATATATTTGTAGCCCAAACTTAGCAAAAACAACTACAAGATAGATAGCTGGGCCTAGAAACTGTCGACAAGAACCAGAATCACAAAAAGTTTCACACTTTTTGCTCCTAAAGAAAATAAAGTACAAACTATTTGTGCGACAGCAAAATGTGGCCCAAATATTACCGTCGCCCAAGTACAGCGAAAATAACCCCGTGTTGTCGATCAAATCGATAAAATAGGAATACATATATATAAATTGCATATTTGCTATTTTACAACCGACCGTTATGAATATTTTTGATGGGTGCATTGGTTTCAACATAATTTTGGTAATTTAGAATACTGGGTCACCACGTGCTACTTTTGTCAGTTGTTAATCTTGGGGATAATACAGGGCTTGGCATTCAGTTCCCGAGATAAATATAGCGAAGAGTTAATTTACGTCTGCTACTCGTGTATGATGATTAGGGTGCTCGCCGCACATGAAGTTTGTGCATTCCTTCTATATGCAATCAGAGCAAAGTGTGTGTGTTTGTAAAAGCAAATTTACTGAAAGCAAAGTTACGCGCATCACTCAAAAATATAGAACAATGATCTCTGAGCACAGTTACAAGAGACAAATGAAGTTGAGCGAACTTCTGATACATTTTTGGCCATTTTAGCAAGGTTTCTAGTGCTTTTTGACGGTTTTTTATTGTTTTTACACGTTTTAACAAGATAATCACGGCGTAGAAATAGGGATTGTAATTGGTTAGAACTGCAACACGAAATAAAAACTTCATCACAAAACTTAGATTTTGAAATGTTTGTTTGTCGAATACGAAATTTACCGCAATTGTAAAATTCGAATTATTCTTTTGCTGAATATGAAAATATTTATAAAACTTCGAATTCTAAACCTTTGTTTATCGAACATGAGATATTAACTTCACAGCTGTTTGCAAGTTCATTAAATGTTTCGTTTCTGCACTTTTTTCAGTCCTTTACATCGGTCAAAAGAATATGAGACAAAATAAGCATATGGTTTGCCTTGAAGTGGTGGGAGTGACGGTGTCGTAGCAATTGTGTTCATTAGACAGTGGGTAAAAATTTATAATTGAGTACGCTGTGAACAATCAAATGGCGATAAACAAGAGAGTTATGCTCAAATTTATGAGCACATAGCGCAACATAGTGGCAAAATTGTGATGACGTCATATCACACGAAGAAACGAATCCCATACAGCACACCGGGATATTTGAAATAAATAAAAGTAATAGCGTTCTAGCGAAAAGTTTAGTTTCAAATTGATTAGTCCAGTAATCAAAGAGTTTTTTTCTGTTACAAAGAACAAGTACAACAACAACATAATAACAAAACGATCGTTATGTCCACTAACGTGTCCAATAATGCAGAATGCAGCCAGCCTTGCACAATAGATACGACGGCAAAATAAATGACATGAAAGAGAAAACACTTGAAAGTTAGATATCAACCCTAGCGGTCTAGATTCACGTTGGATGGATCGTTTACAACGTAACGATTTGTATATGTGACGAATGAGAATGTAGTTATGATAAGTCTCCGCGGTCATTTTCTCACGGTGTGTCGTATTTCCACTCAGAACGAGGCTTCACGGAAAATGTAACTCTTACGTAAATATCTGAAACTTGCGGCTTGGTAGGAATATACTGCTAGACCAAGCAGGTTTCGAACCTAAAATACTTAATTCACAACAGCCGTGTATAGAGGCAGGGTGTGTGGTAACTACATATGCGTGTTATTTGGTTTTTTAAAAAATTTCGAAGTCTTCTCAAGATCCACTGCATATTTTAATCCGTCTCCTGTTCATTTTAATCGGTTCATATATTACTCGATTCCACACTTTTACGCTTTAAATTGAGCAACTTGACATTTGAAATGTCTATCTTCATTATCTCCACGTTTTAGCAACGGATAAAATTACTTATCTAGAATTAAAAAAAAAGTCGGTGATTTTCCAACTATTTTCATTTATAAGTTTACCGCAATACTTCCCACTGAAGTTAAACTTTAATTACTCATTGTATTTGAGATGTTTTTAACAACTGATTGATTTCAGCATTTCAACCTATTTTCCTTAAATGTGTGATAATTATGATAAAAATACATTCGGTTATTATCGATTGTTCGAGCAAATATTCATTTCATCCTAAAAGTATTTCGAGATATTAGAAGGAAGTAAAAATCTACCACGAAGGGTTAATTTATACTTTAAAAATGATACCTAAGTTAATAATATGCACCATTTCTTACGGCGATGAACGAGATCCGTCAAAGATTTTAGGCTAGAGCGAAATGTTAACAGGAAAACATGTTTCTCACTTTGGAAGACGTTTGCAAACGCGATGACCACTACACTACGGAAAGACATCAGGGTCGGTTTCAAGCCGATTTCACGAACCACGGGTGTATACGTTTCCCTATATAGAAGTCTCCCAAGAGTATTGTTCATTTTAATATGACCCACCGGCGTATGCGTTTCTGTAGTGTAGTGGTCATCACGTTCGCTTTACACGCAAACGGTCCGCATCGTTTAAAAATTGGTATTTATCTAGTTAGTGTTAGGAATGATTTGAAAATTGGAATTTCTTGCGCAATCTTTTTTTTTTTTAATTTTGAGTGGTAGCGAGTGTGTTTATTTTTTGCCCTAAGATCCGAAATTTTGAAACAAACGATTTCATGTCATTTAAAGTTAGGCACAAAGTGGTAAGAACGTCTTTTTCAATACTATTTTGCTCTATTCTAGAGCTATTCATTGATATTTGGCTGTTTTGGGGCTTACTATCAATTCATCCTCCAAAGACTTACGCTCAGCGGCACCTAGTCGCTACCTCTGCGCTACGGTGACTGACGAGGACACCGCCGTCAAAATATTACTTATAGGCAGATTTTCGTCGAGGCAAATTCAGTAATTAACATGCTGCGTTTGTTCGTGCGGTTATATATGTTTATTGTGTATTATTACTAAAAGTTTGTAAGAAAGGGATAGGATCCACATATTGGTCCGGTGTATGTATGTATGTTTATTCGTCTCGTAAAAGCAATATAAAAGAATTAGTAATTATAAATACTGAATACGGTATGTATGCACAAGATCATACTGGCCTAAAACACGAATGTGCCTTTTTGATATGTATGAATTATATTACGGTACATCAAATACGTATAATATGGTCCTTTATACAGACAGTTGTGCAAGGAGGGTGGGTGGGTTTGGTAACAGAGGTAAGAGTGGAGTATCCAAAACTGTGTGTACAAAGGAGTTTGTATAACAAAACAACATCTATATAAATACAGACACAACACAACATGAAACACACTGCATGTAAATATAGTAATAAGATTAAGAATTTGGATGTAAGTACAATACCATTGAGTGATGATACCACATATATACTATAAAACGGGGAAATGGTCAAGTTTAAAGGGTGTGTACATATATGGTATGCACCACACAATGGTGGTAGTGTTAAAAGTGGTCTATGGCTGTTCTGGCAAAAATGTGACCCTACAAGTTTTGGTGCAATGTGATAATGTTATGTATCAAATCACTCACTCTTCTAAGGTATTTTTGATTTTTGGATTCCGCCAAAAGCGATGAAGTTCCAAAAAAAAAAAAATATGAATAAAAATTAATAAAAAGCATTTCCACACACAATCCGGTGGGGGTGATGAAAGCCGAAATGACTGCGTAATCAAACCTGAGTACCACGCCCTTTTGCCAGGTTACCAGTTCGTGTGGGTTATGCGATTAAAAATCGGTTATGTTGTCCAGTTAGTCAAGTTATCAAACATGGAATCATTTATTGATGCAATCCAGTGGTTTTGAATTTTTTTTTTTGGTGAAGCATAATCCCAGTGGAACATTTAGGGGGCCCGAGGAATCCAATAGTGCGATAGTTCAGTTGTTTGAATAGTAGGCTACATATAGAAAATCTAATACTGGAGACACAAAATTATATTTATGCAAGTGTCGTAAGTTTTATAATATTGGCGAATCTAAATGGATTACGAGTTGGATTGGCGCGAGACCAACTTACTGTACTTCCAACATGTGGTCGACTATGTCGAGTATATCATGTCTTTTTATAGTCTTTCTTGGCAGTTTAGTGTGTTGGCCTGTAACTTTGCTCAGATATCGGTCTCCTGTATTTCTGAGTGAGTGCGCGTGATGTTACCAAGTTAGGCTTTTTCAGCTCATCCTTTCATTGGACACTGAGTGTACAAATGGATCTTTACAAGTCAGTGTATTAAATATACATTATCCAACTGGAGATCCAGAGTTCAGACCTCAGTCCAGTCGCGCTTATATGAAGATCCTACCCAAAGCGAAACCCATAAAAGCACAAGTAAGCTTTCCTCACTGCTTCAACTTGTAATGAGCCGGAATCGATTCTCTTGCGTTCTTCCTTGGCTTGGAAAGTTGGGAAAGAGCCTTCAAATGATCAATGAAATTGTGCAAGATGATTAATGAAATCCATCAGTCGATGTTATGGTTGACACGAATCATTCAACTGAGCGAAGTCGGGCCAATTTTGCCAACCAGTAAAATTTAGGCTAGTCCTACTCGCGGCCAAAATTATGAAGTTAAGACGTTGAGCCCTAGTTTCGTGCAGCTGATGACTTTTTGTAAATGTTTAATCTATGGCTGCAAAACTTATACATAATGAGATTTTTTCCTCCGGTAGTGGGAAAGCCTACAAGAAAACATCTTTTTTATATGGCGTTCGCTTAGGGCTAAATTGGTCGCCATGTCAATCACGTCATCGTAAAGTTGTCGCCCAACTAACGCCTGTTGAATATCGCGTCACCGTCGGCCTAAAGCTGACAAACTTTTTGCGGGTGGTGGCATTTTCGTTAACCGTCGGCCTAGCTTTTTGATTGTCAAGTTCAATATCAAGTTTACAGCTTTGGTTTTGCTGTAGGTAGACATTTATGCCTAAAGAATAATGGCAAAAGGTCAACTTTTCTTCCTCCACCTCTGCCTGGTTACACTTTAAAATGCGGAAAAAATTACTTATGTTTGTTAAACTCGATTCAGTGGATAAATAATAATAGATTGAGCAGATAAATAAAAGTACTCCATTGTTACGTAACATTAAAGGCACACACTACGTAATGAAAAGTAATCGACATATAAAGGTGAAATAATTCATTAATTCATATACCCAGCATTTAAATTAAAAAACAAAACAAAAATATCCAATCATATTTTAGGTATTCGCGGCGCATTTAGCAACTCGCTGCATTGCATCATTTTTCTTTATCAATTTCATTTTTGGTGTTCCGCGAAGCGACCTAAAAAGTGCAAGTGTTCTGTGGCTTGGGGTAGGGGTGGCGGGAGGAAGCCGCTAGCAATCCTCTGGTACTAAATTATCCCCTACGGGATTTGAACCTGCGAATCTAAGCGGGGTAGTCTTAGGTTAGAAATCAAGCGCATTCCTAGGGCTTAGCACGATGCGCCACTCAACGCAAACGTAGTCAGCTGCAGTGCACTGGCTGACATATATACTAAATACATTATAATACGTGTATACCCTTCCCCTGGGTGCTGAAATCTCAGGATTGTTCTTTACGGCCTTACATACCTGTATCATGATCGTTCTTTACCAAGAGGTCTAATCTAGAGACAGACTCAATGTGCTTCAAACGGACCTAAGGTCTCCGCGATCTATTCGTCTACTCAAAATGGCATTACTAAAATTTAAGCAGCAGCAAATACATCCTAGGTATTAAATAGAGTAATTTCAATTCACCCATCAATATTGATCGCTAAGTAACAATTTGTTTTTGTTACGTTCTTATTGTGGGGCTACGTCAATAACAGTCCACCTTTCCACGAGCTCCATAACACCAAATATTTGAATGGTCTCGAATAGTTGATCTATATATTATCAGTTGTTTTCGTCGGTATGCTCTTGTCTTGAGCAGTCAGTTATTTACATCACATAGAACCGTGATTAATCCTGTTGCTGATGTTATGTCTCCGCCGTTTGGTTTGGGCGAAGAAATTACTATATAGTAGGCATCGAAACAACGTCACATTATGACCTCCCTTTTAACGACATCGCCCGCACGTTATAGTAAGAAAACTTAAAAGTATTCTTGGCTGCGCCAGTTAATGAGCTAAGATTTGTACGCCAATGCAGAGAATGCATTGATATAACGCTGAACCTGTACACGCCGTTATTCTTTCATTGAGTTGTAGGACGGTTACATTTTTGATGGCATTCACGTGCGCGTTTACTCGACAAATGTAAACAGACAAATGTAATGGAATTGCTGGATTCGTTGTACTAAGCTCCCGTCACTGATGCAAAAATGTGTGATCTGAGCTAAACACCCTTGTCAAGTTTTAAAATAAAAAATGAGTAATTATGCAGTTAGGGTTTTGGGTTAGAACGATTCGAAAATTTGATTTTCCGGCTGAATCTGCATACATCACCTTAACTGAATAAGTACTATTTTTATTTAATTCGAGCGTTGGCGGGGTGTTGTTTTGGGGCGGGGCTTGTTACAAAAGATCCTGAGAATATTACTGTGAACTAGGTATTATACTATGAATAAAGCAAATCCAACCGCCATTTGCATTCTGCAACTTTGAGATCATGCGTCAGAAGCGTGATCGTCTCGTAACGACAACCTGGAGTAATTAAAGTAATCAGGTAAAAACATTTGATTACCAACAATCAGATAGCTTTTTTCGTCAGATATTTTTGCGCGGGAAGCCACAAGCGACATCGCTTTCAGTCGGTCACAAATGTTCGTGATAGGATAAGATTTGATTTTGTGTAGGATGTATGGATAGGCTGACTGTTGGGTTAGGACAGCGAGTTCGAAACAATATTCAGGTGAGCTAAATGTTCTTTATACCCATTGTTTTCATTGCTATTATATTGCTTTCAATTTACTATTGTATAAGTGGTAAATTAGAGGTTTTCGGGCCTGTACGAATTGGACTTACTAATATAGAAGTCTAGATTGATGGATGATTCTCTTCTGCATCCAACTCACTAACAGCGGGTTCCATCGTTTTCTCACAAATAGGCCAAACTTAAAACCTATATGACAATACATAAGCTTATCATGAAGAAACTCAAACGTAACACATTGATCTACGTAACTATGTAAGCTGCATTCAACATGGTACGCTTAACATGAATGTAATGCATTACTTTCAAAACTTTCGCAAATGCAGCGCAAAATCCATGGTTTAATAGAGATTCGCCATAGCCTTTTTACTTTAATATATTATTGTGTATGGATTGGATCTTTGTACAAAGACCCTACCAACGTTCAAAATAAGAGAATTAGTAATTATCCAGTTTAAGTTAGGAATGCAGATTGCACTGGAAATTCAAATTTTTAAATCATTCCTAACCCCAAATGGATAATTACTGATATGTCATTTTAAAACGTGGCGGGAGCTTTGTGCAAAAGATCCGATAGATTCAGTCCCACTGTCCATTGATTATGCTAGCTACATTTCTGCGACAGTTTATTTATTAATATCTTAACTTTTTTCAGATGAAGAAATATTGAAGGTTAAAGATTCAAGGACACGAACTAACGGACGAGGAATATTACAAGTAAATATTATTTGAACATTTTATTTGACTTCCGACGCCTATTGATTCCTGTATACCACTGTTTTTGTTCAAAATGCTAAAAAATTCGATGCGAGCGCACCGCGTCTCTGGTCTTGCGATCAGAGTCAGCATTGTTATGCCACTTATCTGATCATGTGTTTTCTCTCGAAATTGTAAGATTTATATTTTCACAAGTTTAATTGTATTTCGATTCAAAATTTCAAAAAAGTCAGATACTACTGGGTTTAAAATGCTAAATAGTTCGATGCGAGCCAACATTGGGTGCTCCTGATGTATGCGCACCAAAATGTCGCATAACCTGAACCCCAACCAGTTACACGACCTGAGTTCAGGTTGTGCGCCATCTTGGTGCGCATACTTCAGGAGGTCCGAACATTGTTATGCCGCTTTTTTGATCCTGTGCATTCTATCGAAATTGTAAGATTTAGATTTTGCACAAGCTTTAATAATTTTGTTTCGAAGCAGAAGTCCAAAAAAGTACTATGAATATAGTATCTTGTATCAAATTGGTGTACTCTTTGCGACCCCTAAAATTCGTTGCGCGCTTCCCTCCTGGATAGCGATCCCCAGTTTGCGATCTCTACCGTGAACAATGTGATAATGCTACAAATTACTGATCAGAGGTGATTAATTAGTCATATACTCCATGAAAGAGTTAAATAAATTCATTGAGTATTTTATTGTTATTGTAATATTTGCAATTTGTGCAGTTTGAAGACTACACCTGATATGTTATAGAGTTTATATTTGAAATTTAATGTCAATCGCTGAATAAATTTTATTCGTCTATTCGTCTAAATTTTCTAAATTTTAAATTTTATGAAATTAAATGTCGAAATTTACCCGTTACGTATTTTATTAAAACTTACGTATATTTTTAGAAGAAAATATACAGAAAAGAGTCTCACTTTAACAATACAAAATGAGGTACAATATGATACACTAACAAATCATTTTAACTGAAGGATGTAATTTTGGTGAAATCAGCGACATAGTTGAAAATGACCTCAATTAAACTACATAGTTGGTTTTTTGTATCTTTAGCATAAGCATAGCTTTGTAGTGTCTCTGTCAAATAACATTTGTAGGAATTAACTACCTGAAAATGGCATAGTTGGCTCAACGAAATTTAGTTTAATTCAAATTTAGAATTGGCCTACACAAAATCACGATCTATATATTGATTTTCAGCGTTTTAAAACACTGCTTGAAAGTCGACAGAACAATTTATCATTGCACCAAAAGAAATTCGTCAAGTGTCAGATTTTCATCACTGATTGAGATGGAGGCCTATCAAGTCTGAAGAGCAAGTATGTAATCATATCATTTGAAATCGGAAAATCGACAGACAAATTATTACTTTTAATATTTTGAGTATAATCGCGAAATTAACTATTCTGTACTACAAATTAACTGTAGCAATATCCGGTGATTAATGGCGTAGTCAGTATAGCGCTGAACGTTCAGGGGCTAACTGCTGTGTTGTCCCATCTGCTGTTGTTTCGTTTAATCGTCCAAACCGTAAGGCCAATTACTATCTTGTAATGTCAGTTTAGGTAAAGTTCATTGGGTCAGCATAAATAAAAGGCGTTTCATCGCAATAGGGCGTCACGTTGTGATTACTACAAACAGTGAATTTTTTTAAAGTGATACTATAAGTTAATCCAGCAGTGTATATCTGCAGAGATACTGAAAGGATTTGAACTATGCCTCGTTGAGTGCAATTCGGTTAAAACACAACCCCAACTTAATAACCATGCAAATATTAAAACTTATTGTTTACCTTGTTGTTTATCATAGGGTGCCTATATACACACTAATATGCCTAATTTGTTGAAATCGTAGTCCTGGCCTTTTTTATTAATCTGATGAGCGTTTTTGCCACAAATGGTAATGGTAATCAAGACTAATTTCTTAAATTTAACTGTAGCTCATCGTGACCTGCACGCTCTGGTAGTAAACAGTTGATAACCATGTCATTGATGTTCCCAACTATACTTCAAACTGAAATCGCCCCAAATTTCCAATAATGATATTATAAGAGTGAGTCATACTAAGTGTATTAAGATAGCCGTTAATCTTACACCTTAAAGAACTCGTATCCCAACTAAAATTTTCAAAAACGATACTGTGTAAATTATATTCAACCAAGTGTAAACTTTTTTTGGTCCATATCCCCTTGGTAAAAGTGCTAAGTATTCATATGTTCATGACTGTTTAAATTTAGAGACATGGAAATATATGTCATATTTTCCCTATTGTTGGTGCAGGTCACGTCGTGTTATGCCTAATCACGTGTGGAGAGCTTAATTCATATAAACTCTCGTTTATAATCTCTACTGAGTGGTGTTAGTTGAATCGTTTATACGGCACACACCGTCAATATAAGATATAGTAGTTTCAAATCTCTGGAATTCTTACTTTTTTAATTATATATTAGAAACTTGGGTGTCGCTGCTCGATAACCAGTTTAAAGATCACTATATACATGAGATCCCACCAAATTGTGAATCTACTATAGTCAGCCTATATATCCGTTGCTAGTAGTCTCAGTAATCATACCGTCCCATGTTCATAAGTTTTCGAATCTGGAAATATAATTCTTATTTCCTTATCTTTTATTCCGTAGTAATAATCTGTCCTGTTCTTATTTATATATATATATGTCTACAATGTCTGTGGCTGAAGTTATTTATTAACATATATTTTCAGGAAGTTGCTGGGAGGGAAAGACTATAGAGAACTTGAAGGTAAAATATAACACACTAATAAACTATTAATTATTTAAGATTTAGATAATGAGATACAACATAGCACACTGACAGATCATTCAAAATAAGTAATATTTATTGATTTTTTGAGGGGCGTTTAGGAAAAATTTGTTAGATTTTATCTTACCGCCTTATTTTTGATATTTTCATTTCTTGAATATGTAGCCGTATTTTCAACGTGCTCTTCATGAATATAAATATATTTTATATGATGTGTTGCAATATTATACGCTGACAAATCATTCCAAAGTAATATTTATAATTTAGGGGGAAATCTGTGAATAATTTGTTAATGAACTGAAAACTAATATTTTCATTTTTATGTATCTAACCTCTAAAGTATAAGCATAGTTTCTCTGTGCTCCTGTCAAATTACATTTTCTGTAACTTATAAACCCAAAACTTAATAATGACGTAGTTCGAACATCTATATATAATTCAAATCAATATCATACAAAATTTACCTACATTTCATTATCTCAAATAAATTTCAGCTTTCTGAAACACTTCTTGAAAGAGGGAAAGACAATTCATCATTATATCTAAAGACATGCGGAGTTATTCGTCCGATTATTCATCACTGAGAGACGTGGCTGCCTCGAGTCTAAAGAGCAAGTATGTTATTAAAATCTTTTGAATCTTTCTAATTTACATTCATCGCCACTATTCACGGATCCCCACAATCAATTTTAAAATTGGTATCCATTATTATTCCTAAATAGGTTAAAATTACTTACTTAATTTAAATGCTAAACATTTTAAAAGGCTTAATACCAGGTGAATTTGCAACCCAATTTCTTAATTGAAAACCGGCATTATAAAATATTAAAACTAAAATCTAAAACGGAAGATATCACCATAAGTTTTGTTCTAGCAGTCTCACAGCAGATTGAAAACGCTTGAAAACGCTTCAGACATTGTAAATTTGTGTTATGTTAGGATTTCTTCAAAATGTATACCATATAGGAACTGAAATGGAAACACAGTAAATTGTTCGCGCGATGTACCTTTTGTCTATTTTGAAACTACCGATGGAGCCCAATACGACTTTTTCTCTGTATGTGACGATATATAAGATAATTAATGCAAAATATATCGAACATTTTTTTTTTGCAATATTTTAAATTACAATCGTTCGTATTTTGTCGATATCTTTAAAATAATTTTGAGTGCCGAAAAAACAAATCAAATTTGATTAACTTCAAAATACGATTCCGGTCTACTTATAGTTGGCAGTTTGGGACGTATTTCGTGCAATTTTCAAATAGTGATTTTTCATTTATTAAATAATCGTAAAAGTTTTCCCGACTAAAATTCGAGTAACGAAGAACACATATAAATTACTATGACAAGATATTTTGAATGCTCGCACCGGCTATGAATTGAATATTTTACTCGAGAGACAACTTTTTATCCTCTGCGATCTTACTTATATATAATGTCACATTTGAATTTGCGCTCGTTGTCCTATTTCGACACTACTGATGTCAAATTTTATTAGTGTTATTACTTCTTTGGACAGTCACAAAATTGGACAAGTCAGTATTTTATTAAGTAATCGGAGCGCCTAAGTTTCTCCCACGGAGCACTTTGAGAACCTATGCCTTAATAGACCAGGGAAGAAATTTTCGTAAAAGTGTCTGAAGTATCGTCGTACATGTTTAATAGCTGAGTTTTAGGCGGAATATTGTACAATTTTAGCATCTCTTTGAAAATTAGCTGTTTGCATCTAATAATTAAATATTCACTCCAGCTCACCATATTAAGATTTTGTGGCAACGCTTCCGAATGGCCAAAAACTTAATATGGATACGTAAATGGAAATTGTCTGTCAATTGGAATTTTTTTTGAAAACCCCCCAAATACTTTATAATATCATGATTCGGACAACTATCGTTTTTTTCTTCTGACTAATAAGCAAATAAGACAAGAATGAATTTTAGCAATAAAAAACCGTGTTTTTGTCATATTACCACCTAATATTCGGAATAAAACTTGAATTACTTTGTTCCAAATTTTGTAAAATTTTCGTCATTGTTGAGAAGGAACTTTTTCCCTTGTGTTTGCAGTAATACTGTTAGTTTAGGCACCAATGCGCGCTAATAATTTTATATGGCAAAGTCTTTAGAACCGGACCGGTGTTCATTTCTTAGTATCGTTGGCATGAAATTTAATGGTATCAGCAATTATTCACTGGGGCAATGGTTCTCAAAGGGTGGGGCGCGCTTTGCAAAAGGGGCGTAGACAATTTTGAGGGGGCATGTAGCTAATTAAATCTATTTTTTGTTTGTTGGACTTATTCGTGCATTTTTTGGATATTTACATTCCATCCCCGTATTTTCAAGGTATTTTTGAATGAAACATAATATTTGTTATATGTAGCTTATTGCTAGCTAGATATTTTTGAGGTGTGGCGAGCATTTTCATAACAAGAGTTACATTGTAATCACCACAATTCGTAAAAATATTTTCATAGCTATACTATACTTATGAAAAAAAAATTCTACTCAAGATATAAGTACCAGTACTTCTTTATCGATTTCTCCTTGAATCCTCCCTCGAAAACGTCTACCTAACTGCTAGAACAGCATTGTATCAATAATAATATAGAGAGGAAATCATTAATTCTAAAACATTGAAACTCATTTCTATTTATAATGAATTAAATTGAGTACACACTGAGTTTTGCGGATACAAGGATGTCTATATATCCTGTGTCATATTTATATGTATATTGCCTTCTTTTATTGATAGCATAGTCATTATTATCTTGCATAGAATTATTGATTTAATTTTATGGGCCAATCTGGCTAATCTTATATATGTAATTTGAAAGTATAATGGTCTATGACCATGGTAGTAACCAGTTAACCGTGTCATTCGTGTTCCAAGCTAGAATTACTTTAGCTTTCCAATAACGATGTTATATAAGTAATTCCAACCGAGTGTATCAATGTGAATTATCATGGTCCGCGAGAGACATCCAGGTGTTCCGCGAAAAATTGCTCTTTCGAGGTATTATGACGTCATTTGAATAATATAAATAGCGTCGATTTAAAAACGGGGAGTCAGAGTTTTGGAAAGTCGGTATAAAAAACTTGTAACCAGATAAGAAATGACAGGCCATATTTCCTTTTAATGGACTTTATCTTATTCCCTTTTTTTAGTGATCCATTCCATTCTTGACCAAATAATGTTTCAAAAATGTGACCATTATACTCGACTATGGATGGAGTCATCATCGGAGTAGATTACATTCGTTGCATTTTGAAGCTTTTCTTGCTGTAATAATTAGGGCGTGGCATCATCAAAATCGTCAAGTGAAGTGTTGAATTAGCAAATTCCGTAACTAAAATTGTGAATTTCTCGGTAACGATTTTACCTATGATAATGGTCGCGGTATTGTTTTGTTGAAAAAGAAAACGTTAAAACTCGAGGTGATTAATTCTAATCAGCACAAAATCAATTGGGCAATTCAGCACCAAGCAATTTTTGTGGCATCAGGTCGCGCATGTAAGATATCGTTAAAGAAGTGCTCTTCATCGTCATCTCGCCTAATGACCACGTAGAAAATTTATTTCAGCTTTTAAATCAACATTCAGGATTCACGTAATCACAGATTAATCTTATCACAGTATCTAATTGATTTATTCCGGAAATAACACTGACACCAGTATGGACCATAAGAAACTCAATTACCGTCTCAATAAATGTGTGCGATAATATTATTCGCAACTGGGACGTTTAATTTGCCAACGGCGATGAGTTAGATCCAAGCCAGCGCAAAAGATAAAAGTTAGAATGAAATTGGAATTTAAAAGCGCTCCTTAATGTCATTAACATCTGTCGCCGATGTGAACGCATATAATTCTACAAAAATTTGAAACTTCGATCTCCGCCGATCGGCAAGAATTAATACGTGCGCACAAGAACAACAAAGGTGGTAATATGAAAACGTTCAGGGGCAAAAAAAGTAGCGATAATGACGAAATTAAACAGTAAAAATCGCTTTGCTGCCAATTTTCATTGTTTCTAATAATTTCCAAATCGACCTCCGACCTTCTTTCTGAACTCCTGTTGCGTATAAAAAAAAAAACGCGAGAGATTGAGAGCTGTTGAGAAAGAGCTGCGTGTTTGTCTCTCCACAATTACAGAATAAAATATTTGAAAATCATCGAAACAGACCTAAATATCACAATAAAATACCATTTCTGTTTCTAGCTACCGTAATCATAGTATTCATGAGCAAACTTGCAAAAACATTTATTTGTAGCTTTGAATCGGAATGTGTCACGTCTTTCCCAGCTAAAGTTGACAAGCTATATTATTGATTTCGGTATTTTATTTTCATGCCGAAATGATCGACGTCAGTTAATTGCATAATATAGTTTATTTTCAAAAATCTCGTTTGAAGTTCCGCCACAATTTTAAATTGAAAAAAGTGTTCCGCGGTACAAAAAAGGTTGAAAAATCACTGTTCCAGAGAGAATTTTTTCTTTAATTTTTGGTGACATTTTCGTCAGCCACAATCTCAACTCAACCCGTTTACTAATTGAATGGTAATTAGTAATTTTTTTGATAGCACTTGTATCATTGTTACAAACGAGTTCGTAAATGAAAGAATCCAGGTTTCTGACTGCTGCCTTTTTTGCATGGTTTGTCAAATTATCAGAGATTTTCATTAAAAAGATACATCTTTATAAAAATCACGTATCGATGCATTTCTCAAATATAACATATGGATTTTATTTCCTCATTTCATTGCATTTCATGGAGCTCCATTTGAATTAAATATTTTCTGCGCTGTTGGAACCCTGCCCTGTGCAGCGTGTTCCCATTCGTCTAATTATATTTAAATTGTGGGATCGTTAAACGATTAACTGTTCACTAAATTATCAAGTTATAATATAATTATAACCGCCCACTCTGGGAATCACTGATTTATACCACCTGGTAGTACACAGTTAATAACCATGCCATTCATGTTCCAATCCAAATCGCAATAAATTTTTAATACTGGTAATATTGGAGTGAGTTTAATCAAGTACATTAATATAACCGTGAATATTACTAACTTCGGTACTGGTTAACCATGTAATTTGTGTCCCAAACTGAAATTTTCAATAAGGATAATATATAAATTAGGCCAATTGCACAAATGTAGCCGTAAATCCTACACACCCGACATATACTTCCCTTGGTAGTCCTAGTAGCCAATACCCATACGTTTCATGTTGGTATGTGTTCGAAGCTGGCAATCCTCGGTACTACCAGTAACCATACAATTCATATTGATAAGTGTTCGAAGCTGACAATCCTTGGTAGTCCAAGTAACCATACGATTCATATTGATAGGTGTTCGAAGCTGGCATTCCTTGGTAGTCCAAGTAACCATACGGTTCATACTGATAAGTGTTCGAATCTGGCAATTCTTGTTAGTCCAAGTAACCATACGGTTCATATTGATAAGTGTTCGAAGCTGACAATCCTTGGTAGTCCAAGTAACCATACGATTCAGATTGATTCAAGTGTTCGAAGTAGGTTAATAAGTGTTCGAAGCTGGCAATATTCCTAATGCGCTGTTATTAAGTGCGAGTATTCGTATCTTATATTCATGCGTGTATGTAATATGTATGACGCTTTATTATTGCAAATATTACGACTCTAAAATCGTTTATCATGAGGTACCAAAGCTAACATGTCCTTATCATTCTGCATACCATATACCATTTTTTTTATTAATCTTGGAACCCGTTTTCACCAGAGGGTATTAATGTAGTTGTTAATCCTCTCTCCAAAATTCGTGTCCTAAAATTAAATTTCCAATTTAAATTTATGATATACTATAGCCGCAAATACCTTATAACCAGTATAGACCTTCATTGGTAGTGTTCCTAGAACCCATGTCCCTCATGTCCATAAGTTTTCAAATCTAGAAATATATTCCCTATTTCTTCATAGTTTATTTCGAGTATTAATATGTTATGTTCTTATAATGAATGTAGAATGTCTACAATCCCTGTGGCTAATTTAGAGGACCTCAATATTAGGTAAATATAACGCACAATGCCTGTGGTACACAAACATTTTAAGCCGTTCAAGTTTGGAATATCTCGCGTCTCGTGTAAATTACTTGTATATCTATCAATAAATAATATCTGCATTTTTTTCGGGAAACTTGCGGACAAAGTATTATTTTTATTATATTGAGTATAAGCTCAGCTTTGGTTTGTCTTTCAAATGGAATTTATTTTGGAAAATCCTCTAGTCTAAATACTGTATAATATCATGATTCGGACAACTATCGTTTTTTTCTGGCTAATAAGTAATTCCAACCGAGTGTATCAATGTGAATTCCATACGATTTGGCATTGGTTAACTACGCCATGCAAGCCCCAAAATAAAATATCGTTTCCAGTGGCGATACTGTAACGAAGCAAATCAGCAAATAATTTTATTTAAACGAAAAATTAATATTTTAATTTTTTTAAACTTCTAGTATAAGCTGAATATCAATAATTGTTTTTTCATTGTTTGCTCACAATTAATTTCAAACAAATTTATTTATCGCCATATTTAAACTGCATGATTGCTCTTTTCTTGTCATTGTTGTAAACTGCTTGTCTGAGGAAGTCTGATTTTGGTCAGACGAAACGTTACAGAAATATATTTGTGTTAGTGTGTAATAAATTAGCGTTGCTGTTTGTATAGCGTTGCGCAGTTGTAAGTTTTAGTGAACCCGTCATCTCCAGGGATGTCGCGCGCTTTGGTGTTTGTGCTTATATGATAGTGC
The DNA here is from genome assembly GCF_964204865.1 of Styela clava. Taxonomy (NCBI): domain Eukaryota; kingdom Metazoa; phylum Chordata; class Ascidiacea; order Stolidobranchia; family Styelidae; genus Styela; species Styela clava. The sequence goes on along the minus strand of NC_135264.1, from coordinate 1,150,353 downwards.
CCTTAAATGCTTTCTGCCTATGACTTTGAAACATCTTGGGTTGTTATCGAAAACCTAGGATTTTCAAGATGAAACTTTTCATGTTTTATACCCTTGCACGAAATTGGACTTTTATGAAGTTTGGATTGGGCTCCTAATATCAACTGTTCGATACAATGGGGTTTGGCGAGAGCTTTCAGGATAGCGCAGGGATTCGACAGGCTCGGAAAGGTTAACTAGAATTTAACTAAAAGGTTGACTAGAATTTAAAAAATCACACAGCGTTACGTAGTATTATTCTTTTTTATGTTGCCATTTCGCGAGTGCAGAAACAGACAGGTACAAATAGATTTGTTGAAATATATATCCAATTCATATCGAATTATATTTTCTGTCATTCATAAACCCAAAACTTGACATAGTTCACATAATGACATAGTTCGAAAAATTATTGGTACATTGAAATTTCTGATTTTTTTTCGCCAAGTTAGATCGAAACAGCTAGCGAGTCCGATCGAACGCTAGAATACGCGTGTTTCAGCAGTCTTTGGAGTCTAAAAAGCGTTTCAAGGTACGGATTGCCATCTATGATACAGAAAAATGTTTTTTTTTTCTTTTTAAAAGAGGGGAGGGGGTCGACCCGCAAAACCACCCCCGGGCTACGCCACTACGTTCACGGGCAGGTGTGCAGTTTTAGCCGGTATGCAATAAATTTTTCTGCTTTGTTAATATATCCAATTCCAATATATCCAATTCCTATCTAATTTATCAAATTACATTTTCTGTCATTCATAAACCCAAAACTTGAAATAGTTCATATAGTTCACATAATGACATAGTTCGAAAAATTATTGGTACATTCAAATTTTTACCCCCCAGCCGAAATTAGATCAAATTAAATAAATATTTTTTAAAAATTAATCACATTGAGCCACCACAACATTTTGTTGAATCAAGTTTTTTATATTAGTGCTCGATTTAATGAAATATTCAAATTTTCCCCGCTATTGTGTTTCATTCTCAATTTCGTTTGCACTGTATATTAAATATTTAAGTATATTACCACAGTTGAAAATGTTTCTTTGGAAAAATGAGATTTCGAAAACACCCCCGCTCGCTTTAAAATAACAAATTAATAGTTGTTCAGCTTGGGTTATATGGTTCGGGTTAGGAATGATTTGCAAATTTGAAATCTGCATTCGGGTGTTTTTTTTTTGAAGTTGATGCTTCCATTGGATTGATTTTAAATCTGTCATTAACTTAACTCAATCTACCCGCCCTCCATTTGATCTAAATCTCATTGGAAAACTTGATTAGGGCGCTTTGTGCCAGACGCTTCCCGATACGCGTGTGCCTTTCGCTCAGTTGTGTCGCGTTGAAAATGAGAGAAATTTTTTATTTATTTTTTTTTTGAAAGTTTTGTTTTGGTACCGCTCTGATAAATACAAGCGAAATCGACTCGACAACAAAGTCTCTCACGGAAGAAAAAATTACGTCACCGTTCTGGCAAGCCCAAACCTTGCTTTTGAAGCAAAGTGAATATTCAATTAACAAAGGGCGCATGTTTTCGCGAGTAATTTCGAGCGAGCGCATTTAATGTTTGTTTATTATTGTGCGGATTATGATTACTAGCTTATATACGCGCTGAAAACGATTGCTCGCTAGCTCAAATTACTTTCTTTCAAGTAATAACATATTCCTCTGTATATTTCTAACTTTGAAATACTTACAGACCTAAAACTCGGAGAATTGAAAATATGATAAAGAGAAATTACGTGCTACCGTGGCCACAAACAATCGGACAAGCATATATCATGCTTGAAAACGACGCAAAAGTTTCTTATTGCTTTTGTTTTGATTTACTCTTTTGACTTAGTGCACGATGAGACGTATACGTAAAGGATATTAACTCTTACTCAACAAACATATTAGGGTCACATTTTTATGAGCACCTAAGTGCTTTCCCGGCATAACAAATTAGTAGTTGTTCAGCTTGGGTTTGGGTTAGGAATGATTCAAAAATTTAAAATCTTATTCAGGGATGTGTTTTTTTTTCTGAAATTAATTCTTCCATTGAATTGAATTTAAATCTGTCGTAACTTAAATGCCCGACTCAGATTTGTGTTTGGTGAATTTGAATTTTTATTTAAATAGAAAAAAATTCTGATAAATAATAATTGTCGTTGTCATTGTCGCTTGGATGTCTTAGCCGTACAAAAATACATTGGAAAATGCCCAATGATGTTTATTGTTCTTACTTAAGTAAAACAGTAAAGATGGAAAGTAATAATGTTAAGCTAAATATTGGAGAAATGCAAGCAAACGTATCAACAAAAAAGCGCAGAACGTTTCCACGAATTTAAGAAAGAAATGAAATGGTCACTTCTAATTCTCTGATAAAGCGTAATAAATTAGTAGATTCAAAAACACGCAACATGAAGACTTTTCTTTATTTTTCTAGAATTTTCTGATTTTGTCGTATTGATACTGATCAGTTTGTTTTTCATTAGAGCTTGCGAGTACTTTTGCAGAACAATGCTTTATTACAGAATGGTATTTTGCAAAAATCTTAAGCTACGTGGTGAAGAGATGAAAATGAACTGCATAATTCTTGTTCCTAATACCATGTTTTATTTATACAAGATTCCCCACACTATATCTCCGCCATAACAAAAAGCTTGATCAGATGTTTGAAAGCCATGCACAACAACAGATTCATAAAAAAGACCAATTTATTGGTGAAAATATTTGACTGAAAACATATTAATTGAAAGCGAAAGTTTTTCGGATTTTGTCTGCATTAGTAAATTCATTAGAACCGTTAAGTTTTAATGTCAGACACGACATAGTTTTGGTGGTAAAAATTGTAAATCAAACAGCTGGGGTGTACAAATTATAATAAAGGAATAATGATACATACATTCATATAGTTTTTGATTGTTATCAAATTGTTGTGTTTGATTATTACTCGATCTGTTTATCCTGGGTTTGTGCGCTTGATATTCCAACGGTTGATGTTTTTGACTCCTTTTCAAAAGGTGCAGTCCATCTGTCGGGTATCTAATGTAGCAAAGAAATGTGATTTCTTGTGATTGGTTGCTAAATCTGTTGAAGGCTGCAATGTTGCATATTTAACGCTTACACTGGATATTCATATTTTTGAGCGCATAGAAAACAGTTCCAAACAGGCTGGCAGGCAAGAAAATATCCAATTTAGACTGCACACATGCCGAGTCATATTAATTAAGCCCCCGCTTAATCGTTTGTTCTTCTATTTTAGCTGATCCTCTGCTAATAAGTGGACATTTAAAAACTTGTTTGGGTATACCAAGGGCATGCCACTATAATGTCGTATTACCATACAGTTCTTCAAATAGCCGCGTTTTCATTACTTTAACTTGTTTCTGATTTCAATGTTGGATAGTGTTAGATTAATTTTAGGTTAAAACACGTCCAACTAACTGTTAACTGAAGGCGCTTATATTCACCCAATATGCTGGATAATGCCTCTGCTACAAATGCCTAGCACTGGTTAAACTTGTGCGTGCACTGAAAAATATACACAAAAGGAAACTGATTCATAATTTAAAGCCGAGATAAAATAATGATTATGAGACAGAATGTGCTCGGGCGCTAAACTGTGTTTGGAAAGACAAAGTTTTGGCGTTGGATAGTTTTAAATTTCGCCGACGGAAATGCTTTGCTTTTATTCATTTCGTATCACAATAATGAAATTTGAAGCGCCAAAAAATAAATAAAAATACGCTCGTTGCGTAAATGAGCCTTGTTGGTTGTAATTGTGACAAAATTATACTACTTTGAGCATTTGAAAAAATAAAAATGCGGATTCTACTTGCTTTCATGCAGAGAAAAATATGGAATACATGTAAAGAAGAAAAATGTCTGTCTATTCCACATTTTTTCCTGTAGCTTCTTGCGTTTCAGACTTATTCATTTTTTGTTGTTGTCAAGATCGTTTTTGATTTTACAGTTTTTTTTTTCTCTTGGTTTCAAAAAGACCATTTATTGTGAATGTTTACACGCATTTTCTACTTGAGTCTCTTTCTTATCGTTTGTTCTCCTTTTCCCCCTAATAAGAGGTCATCTATGAACTTGTCCTGGAATCACGATGCCATGAAAATATAATGTAATTGTAACTTACGGGTCGTCTTCTGATAGTCTCGTTTTTATTACTTCAACTTGGTTCCAATTTTAATGCTCGATTCAAATTAGAATGATTTTAAATTGAAACACGTCCAAATATTAACTGAGGACAGCTAAAAATTGCTAGGTTCATTTTGCAATAATATCGTCTGGCTTGAATATTAATTTTTTAACGAATGTTCATATTACTATCGTGTATTGTTTACTTGTTTTGTTTCATTATTAATTGAGGTATATTGGCTTTTCATTAATTTCAATTTCGGGTTGGAGTGGTTAAATGAGTGTTCTACCTTCTGCTTAAAACAAACATCAATGTCGTTATACAGTCAGTGCTGGTCAAAACTAAATTAAAAGGCTTTCGGTAAAAGGTATCGGGCATTGGTGATAATATTTGGTATCGGTATTCGTATTGATATCGGCTAAATGTAGACTGATATTTCCACGATAAGTAACTTTCTGATCAATTCCAGATTGTTTTTAAAAAGTAGCTCGAAATACTGATATGAAAATTATTTTTTGCTTTTCACGGTATTAGCCTCGTTAAGTATGAGCAATGCTGTTTCCCAACCGCGCGAATAGAAACGGGAATAGGATTATGACCTGACTTTAGCCATTTATCAGCCCAACTAATGTGGCTATTTTTGCAGCCCATTTTTTATATTAACATTTTTAACATTACATGGAAATTATGAGGAAATATATCAAATGGGAATTTTTAAATTTATAAAATACAAAATACGACGTTATAATGGCATAAAATTCTGCGCACGCAACTCGATGTATCAGTTAGATAGAGCGAGTAAACATTTATTTATTTTACCCCCCCCCCCACAGTAGCCAAACCAGATGAGTTTTCTAACCGAACACCGATATTATTAGCGTCAGTGCGCAATGTATTTAAACCAAAAAACGTATCAGGATTCAAATATTAATTTCTTATTATCTGAAATATGTCTCTTTCAATTTGAAAAATTGTGTGGCATGAATAATGCTTGTAAACTGTTATTTCAACTAGTTTGGACTGCACACTTGAAATAATAATTACATAGCATGTAAATGTCGGCAATTTCTGCTTTAAAATATTGATATCGGCGTTTTATCGTTGTTGTCGGATCGGTATCGGCGACAAGTGGTATCGGTACATCTCTCTTGTTGGAATCTCTAGTATAATGTAATGGACGTTAATGTTATGTTTAAGATAGACATCCATCCCTTGCGTTATTGTATCAAATGATATGTTGTAAAACAATGTACTCTTTTACTGCAAACATTAAAAACTCGTATGATATCGAATAGCATCCCTTATTATGCCACAATAGCATGTAATTGGTTACACAAACTAATAGTAAGATTCATTTCCTCAGCTACAGACAAAGTTTAATTGTTTTATTCCGTATATATGTTTGATCCGAGGTTATTTTGAAAGTCATCGGCCATTGTACTTTTGGTGAATGACCGTTCATAGACTACTCCCTTTGGGGCAATTTGATCTCCTGTTCGTGGGACGAAAATAGGCATGTTGACGTAAACAAAATCTTGTATCGTCTTGTCTTCTCATATTCTTGTTTGTTTATCATTATTTCGGTATTTCGGATCATTGCAAGTCGGCTATTTAGGAGTTAATGCTCGCATTAGAAGTTTGTCGTTTAAGTTGTGTTAATTTAACTGCCGTAATAAACGGATTGTTTGCTTGTTTTATATTTTGGTTAAATAGGTTCATTCATATTACATAAATTATTAATGTTGCTATTGTTTGCATCTTTTGAAATTAAGTATGTTGTCGACATACTTAAGTTGGACGTAAACTTTAGCAACCCTATACATCTACAATATGCGTTTCGACCTCTACAATAATCATTTTTATCACCACACTATTTGTCGTATTTCATCACATATTATTCGACTCTCGTACATTGTTCATGTAGATTGGATATTTCATTGCCAGTAATGGACTACAATCATATTCAAAGTGGTGGAGTTGTTATTATTGTGAAACTAGAAGGTTAAAAGTCGGAGGGAGTTGATGACGCGCAGCGTCACCGCCCAACACGTTATAGGCGCCTTGTAGAGCCTCATCATACGTAATAAGTTTCTTATAATTTACTTCCTCTACTATAAGAAGGCATAATAACTAAATGTATATATATTTTTACAGGATTACTCAATTATGAAACTTGACGACTCATTCTGTTTTTCTAAAGAAAATGAAACTCAACTATTCAAATAGGAAGAAGAGTTTTATTGAAGATAACTAAGATGTGCTAGCCACCAAATGCGTTGAGTCCACACACAAGACTTTGATATAGAAAAATTGACTGTTGGTTTGAAACTGTATCCCATTGTCATACGTACTTTGAGATCGTATGCATGTGCACTGATTACCAATATGTGGTCGCAAACAAATGCACTGGGCAGTACACACGAATGTATTTATATCAAATAAGACTGTTGTTTAAAACTATACCAAAATGCCATACACACTGTAAAAGCATTATAAGCGGAAGTTCAACATGGCTCGACCCGTGAAGAACTATTTATGTAATTTGAATAATTGCAAACAAATTCTTGATTATATATTCATTAATGAATTGAATAATAGCTCAGAAAACTAAATACAATTGTTATTTTTATTTTAACACCCTGTAATGCAATCGTTTATTTGATGTCCTGGTATGAAAAAATTAAAATATTTCTTTCGTTTTACGTTATACTTATATTTTTATTACTGTTATCGTATATTACTGATTTATTATTCATATTATTGTTTTTCACTGATATTGTACATTTTTTAATAAGCTTTTTTTGAAAATATGCTACTTCCATGTTTGGCTATCTTATTTGTTATAATCATTATTTTCTATAGTATTTTTAGATATTTTTTAACAGGAAAACAAGATATCGTGAAGACAAAGGAAAAGTATTGACATGGATTGCCATGGCTTTTTTTAAATATTTGTTTCGTTATAGATAAATTTAGACCCATTCCCGTCATTAGGAAAAATAGGGTTTTTATTAGGCTTAGATATTTTTAATGTTATTCTAGCTTCTCAGACACAGAACTATGAAGGGACCTGGAAAAATTAGGAAAAGACGGAAACAAGAAAAATCTACAAATTACATGTAAATATCTTTACTAATTTTATTAGGCTTAGATATTGTTAATATTATCTTAGCTTCTCAGGCACGAAATTTTGAGGGCACTGAAGAAATTGAAAAAAGACGGAACCAGAGACAAATCTAAAATACCGGTAAATATGTTATTATTATTATTATTGAATAATTATTAATAAAGCTTTTTTGATAATATGCTGTATCCATATTTGCCTATCTTATTTGTCATAATCATTATTTTCTCTTCTATTTTAGAGATATTTTCAACAGGAAACAAGATATTGTGACACCGACAGAAGAAGAAAAGTATTAACAAGGCTTGCCATGTTTTTGTTTTGTTTTCAATATTTTATTTGGTATAGATAGATTTAGACCCATTCCCGCCATTAGGAAAAATAGGGTTTTTATTAGGCTTAGATATTTTTAATGTTATTCTAGCTTCTCAGGCACAGAACCACGAAAGGACTTGAAAAATTAAGAAAAGACGGATACAAGGAAAATCTACAAATTACATGTAAATATTTTTTACCAATTTTATTAGGCTTAGATATTGTTAATATTATCTTAGCTTCTCAGGCACAGAATTTTGAAGGCACTGAAGAAATTGAAAAAAGACGGAACCAGAGACAAATCTAAAATACCGGTATATATGTTATTACTAATATTGAATATTCATTAATAAAGCTTTTTTTGATAATATGCTGTATCCATATTTGCCTATCTTATTTGTCATAATCATTATTTTCTCTTCTATTTTAGAGATATTTTCAACAGGAAACAAGATATTGTGACACCGACAAAAGAAGAAAAGTATTAACAGGGATCGCCATGGATTTTTCACTGTTAACATTTTATTTGTTATAGTTAGATTTAGACCCATTCCCGCCATTAGGAAAAATAGGGTTTTTATTAGGTTTAGATATTTTTAATGTTATTCTAGTTTCTCAGGCACAGAACTATGAAGGGATTGAAAAAATTAAGAAAGGACTGATACAAGAAAAATCTACAAATTACATGTAAATATTTTTACTAATTTTATTAGGCTTAGATATTGTTAATATTATCTTAGCTTCTCAGGCACAGAATTTTGAAGGCACTGAAGAAATTGAAAAAAGACGGAACCAGAGACAAATCTAAAATACCGGTAAATATGTTATTACTAATATTGAATATTCATTAATAAAGCTTTTTTTGATAATATGCTGTATCCATATTTGCCTATCTTATTTGTCATAATCATTATTTTCTCTTCTATTTTAGAGATATTTTCAACAGGAAACAAGATATTGTGACACCGACAAAAGAAGAAAAGTATTAACAGGGATCGCCATGGATTTTTCACTGTTAACATTTTATTTGTTATAGATAGATTTAGACCCATTCCCGCCATTAGGAAAAATAGGGTTTTTATTAGGTTTAGATATTTTTAATGTTATTCTAGCTTCTCAGGCACAGAACTATGAAGGGATTGAAAAAATTGAGAAAAGACGGATACAAGGAAAATCTACAAATTACATGTAATTATTTTTACTAATTTTATTAGGCTTAGATATTGTTAATTTTATCTTAGCTTCTCAGGCACAGAATTTTGAAGGCACTGAAGAAATTGAAAAAAGACGGAACCAGAGACAAATCTAAAATACCGGTAAATATGTTATTAATATTACTAAATATTTGTTAATAAAGCTTTTTTTGATAATATGCTGTATCCATATTTGCCTATCTTATTTGTCATAATCATTATTTTTTCTTCTATTTTAGAGATATTTTCAACAGGAAACAAGATATTGTGACACCGACAGAAGAAGAAAAGTATTAACAAGGCTTGCCATGTTTTTGTTTTGTTTTCAATATTTTATTTGGTATAGATAGATTTAGACCCATTCCCGCCATTAGGAAAAATAGGGTTTTTATTAGGCTTAGATATTTTTAATGTTATTCTAGCTTCTCAGGCACAGAACCACGAAAGGACTTGAAAAATTAAGAAAAGACGGATACAAGGAAAATCTACAAATTACATGTAAATATTTTTTACCAATTTTATTAGGCTTAGATATTGTTAATATTATCTTAGCTTCTCAGGCACAGAATTTTGAAGGCAGTGAAGAAATTGAAAAAAGACGGAACCAGAGACAAATCTAAAATACCGGTAAATATGTTATTACTAATATTGAATATTCATTAATAAAGCTTTTTTTGATAATATGCTGTATCCATATTTGCCTATCTTATTTGTCATAATCATTATTTTCTCTTCTATTTTAGAGATATTTTCAACAGGAAACAAGATATTGTGACACCGACAAAAGAAGAAAAGTATTAACAGGGATCGCCATGGATTTTTCACTGTTAACATTTTATTTGTTATAGATAGATTTAGACCCATTCTCGCCATTAGGAAAAATAGGGTTTTTATTAGGTTTAGATATTTTTAATGTTATTCTAGCTTCTCAGGCACAGAACTATGAAGGGATTGAAAAAATTGAGAAAAGACGGATACAAGGAAAATCTACAAATTACATGTAATTATTTTTACTAATTTTATTAGGCTTAGATATTGTTAATTTTATCTTAGCTTCTCAGGCAGAGAATTTTGAAGGCACTGAAGAAATTGAAAAAAGACGGAACCAGAGACAAATCTAAAATACCGATAAATATGTTATTAATATTATTAAATATTTGTTAATAAAGCTTTTTTTGATAATATGCTGTATCCATATTTGCCTATCTTATTTGTCATAATCATTATTTTCTCTTCTATTTTAGAGATATTTTCAACAGGAAACAAGATATTGTGACACCGACAAAAGAAGAAAAGTATTAACAGGGATCGCCATGGATTTTTCACTGTTAACATTTTATTTGTTATAGATAGATTTAGACCCATTCCCGCCATTAGGAAAAATAGGGTTTTTATTAGGTTTAGATATTTTTAATGTTATTCTAGCTTCTCAGGCACAGAACTATGGAGGGAGTGAAAAAATTGAGAAAAGACGGATACAAGGAAAATCTACAAATTACATGTAATTATTTTTACTAATTTTATTAGGCTTAGATATTGTTAATTTTATCTTAGCTTCTCAGGCAGAGAATTTTGAAGGCACTGAAGAAATTGAAAAAAGACGGAACCAGAGACAAATCTAAAATACCGGTAAATATGTTATTAATATTACTAAATATTTGTTAATAAAGCTTTTTTTGATAATATGCTGTATCCATATTTGCCTATCTTATTTGTCATAATCATTATTTTTTCTTCTATTTTAGAGATATTTTCAACAGGAAACAAGATATTGTGACACCGACAGAAGAAGAAAAGTATTAACAAGGCTTGCCATGTTTTTGTTTTGTTTTCAATATTTTATTTGGTATAGATAGATTTAGACCCATTCCCGCCATTAGGAAAAATAGGATTTTTATTAGGCTTAGATATTTTTAATGTTATTCTAGCTTTTCAGGCACAGAACCACGAAAGGACTTGAAAAATTAAGAAAAGACGGATACAAGGAAAATCTACAAATTACATGTAAATATTTTTTACCAATTTTATTAGGCTTAGATATTGTTAATATTATCTTAGCTTCTCAGGCACAGAATTTTGAAGGCACTGAAGAAATTGAAAAAAGACGGAACCAGAGACAAATCTAAAATACCGGTAAATATGTTATTACTAATATTGAATATTCATTAATAAAGCTTTTTTTGATAATATGCTGTATCCATATTTGCCTATCTTATTTGTCATAATCATTATTTTCTCTTCTATTTTAGAGATATTTTCAACAGGAAACAAGATATTGTGACACCGACAAAAGAAGAAAAGTATTAACAGGGATCGCCATGGATTTTTCACTGTTAACATTTTATTTGTTATAGATAGATTTAGACCCATACCCGCCATTAGGAAAAATAGGGTTTTTATTAGGTTTAGATATTTTTAATGTTATTCTAGTTTCTCAGGCACAGAACTATGAAGGGATTGAAAAAATTAAGAAAAGACTGATACAAGAAAAATCTACAAATTACATGTAAATATTTTTACTAATTTTATTAGGCTTAGATAATGTTAATATTATCTTAGCTTCTCAGGCACAGAATTTTGAGGGCACTGAATAAATTGAAAAAAGACGGAACCAGAGACAAATCTAAAATACCGGTAAATATGTTATTATTATTATTGAATATTTATTAATAAAGCTTTTTTAGATAATATGCTGTATCCATATTTGGCTATCTTATTTGTCATAATCATTATTTTCTCTTCTATTTTAGAGATATTTTCAACAGGAAACAAGATATTGTGACACCGACAAAAGAAGAAAAGTATTAACAGGGATCGCCATGGATTTTTCACTGTTAACATTTTATTTGTTATAGATAGATTTAGACCCATTCCCGCCATTAGGAAAAATAAGGTTTTTATTAGGCTTAGATATTTTTAATGTTATTCTAGCTTCTCAGGCACAGAACTATGAAGGGACTGGAAAAATTAAGAAAAGACGGATACAAGGAAAATCTACAAATTACATGTAAATATTTTTTACCAATTTTATTAGGCTTAGATATTGTTAATATTATCTTAGCTTCTCAGGCACAGAATTTTGAAGGCACTGAAGAAATTGAAAAAAGACGGAACCAGAGACAAATCTAAAATACCGGTAAATATGTTATTACTAATATTGAATATTCATCAATAAAGCTTTTTTTGATAATATGCTGTATCCATATTTGCCTATCTTATTTGTCATAATCATTATTTTCTCTTCTATTTTAGAGATATTTTCAACAGGAAACAAGATATTGTGACACCGACAAAAGAAGAAAAGTATTAACAGGGATCGCCATGGATTTTTCACTGTTAACATTTTATTTGTTATAGATAGATTTAGACCCATTCCCGCCATTAGGAAAAATAAGGTTTTTATTAGGCTTAGATATTTTTAATGTTATTCTAGCTTCTCAGGCACTGAACTATGAAGGGACTGGAAAAATTAAGAAAAGACGGATACAAGGAAAATCTACAAATTACATGTAAATATTTTTTACCAATTTTATTAGGCTTAGATATTGTTAATATTATCTTAGCTTCTCAGGCACAGAATTTTGAAGGCACTGAAGAAATTTAAAAAAGACGGAACCTGAGACAAATCCAAATACCGGTAAATATGTTATTATTATTACTGAATATTTATTAATAAAGCTTTTTTTGATAACATGCTGTATCCATATTTGCCTATCTTATTTGTCATAATCATTATTTTTTCTTCTATTTTAGAGATATTTTCAACAGGAAACAAGATATTGTGACGCCGACAGAAGAAGAAAATTATTAACAAGGCTTGCCATGTTTTTTGTTTTGTTTTCAATATTTTATTTGGTATAGATAGAACCCATTCCCGCCATTAGGAAAAATAGGGTTTTTATTAGGCTTAGATATTTTTAATGTTATTCTAGCTTCTCAGGCACAGAACTATGAAGGGACTGAAAAAATTAAGAAAAGACGGATACAAGAAAAATCTACAAATTACATGTAAATATCTTTACTAATTTTATTAGGCTTAGATATTGTTAATATTATCTTAGCTTCTCAGGCACGAAATTTTGAGGGCAATGAAGAAATTGAAAAAAGACGGAACCAGAGACAAATCTGAAATACCGGTAAATATGTTATTATTATTATTGAATAATTATTAATAAAGCTTTTTTGATAACATGCTGTATCCATATTTGCCTATCTTATTTGTCAAAATCATTATTTTCTCTTCTATTTTAGAGATATTTCCAACAGGAAACAAGATATTGTGACACCGACAAAAGAAGAAAAGTATTAACAGGGCTCGCCAGGGCTTTTTTAATATAAACATTTTATTTGTTATAGATAGATTTAGACCCATTCCCGCCATTAGGAAAAATAGGGTTTTTCAGGCTTAGATATTTTTAATGTTATTCTAGCTTCTCAGGCACAGAACTATAAAGGGACTGGAAAAACTAAGAAAAGACGGATCCAAGGAAAATCTACAAATTACATGTAAATATTTTTACTAATTTTATTAGGCTTAGATATTGTTAATATTATCTTAGCTTCTCAGGCACAGAATTTTGAGGGCACTGAATAAATTGAAAAAAGACGGAACCAGAGACAAATCTAAAATACCGGTAAATATGTTATTATTATTAATGAATATTTATTAATAAAGCTTTTTTCGATAATATGCTGTATCCATATTTGCCTATCTTATTTGTCATAATCATTATTTTCTCTTCTATTTTAGAGATATTTTCAACAGGAAACAAGATATTGTGACACCGACAAAAGAAGAAAAGTATTAACAGGGATCGCCATGGCTTTTTTACTATAAACATTTTATTTGTTATAGATAGATTTAGACCCATTCCCGCCATTAGGAAAAATAGGGTTTTTATTAGGTTTAGATATTTTTGATGTTATTCTAGCTTCTCAGGCACAGAACTATGAAGGGACTGAAAAAATTAAGAAAAGACGGATACAAGGAAAATCTACAAATTACATGTAAATATTTTTACTAATTTTATTAGGCTTAGATAATGTTAATATTATCTTAGCTTCTCAGGCACAGAATTTTGAAGGCACTGAAAAAATAGAAAAAAGACGGAACCTGAGACAAATCTAAAATACTGGTAAATATGTTATAATTATTATTGGATATTTATTAATAAAGCTTTTTTTGATAATATGCTGTATCCATATTTGCCTATCTTATTTGTCATAATCAATATTTTCTCTTCTATTTTAGAGATATTATCAACAGGAAACAAGATATTGAGACACCGACAAAAGAAGAAAAGTATTAACAGAGATCGCCATGGCTTTTTCACTATTAACATTTTATTTGTTATAGATAGATTTAGACCCATTCCCGCCATTAGGAAAAAAATGGTTTTTATTAGGCTTAGATATTTTTAATGTTATTCTAGCTTCTCAGGCACAGAACTATGAAGGGACTGGAAAAATTAAGAAAAGACGGAAACAAGAAAAATCTACAAATTACATGTAATTATTTTTACTAATTTTATTAGGCTTAGATATTGTTAATATTATCTTAGCTTCTCAGGCAGAGAATTTTGAAGACACTGAAGAAATTGAAAAAAGACGGAACCAGAGACAAATCTAAAATACCGGTAAATATGTTATTAATATTATTAAATATTTATTAATAAAGCTTTTTTTGATAATATGCTGTATCCATATTTGCCTATCTTATTTGTCATAATCATTATTTTCTCTTCTATTTTAGAGATATTTTCAACAGGAAACAAGATATTGTGACACCGACAGAAGAAGAAAAGTATTAACAAGGCTTGCCATGTTTTTTGTTTTGTTTTCAATATTTTTTTTGGTATAGATAGATTTAGACCCATTCCCGCCATTAGGAAAAATAGGGTTTTTATTAGGCTTAGATATTTTTAATGTTATTCTAGCTTCTCAGGCCAGAACCATGAAAGGACTGGATAAATTAAGAAAAGACGGATACAAGGAAAATCTACAAATTACATGTAAATATTTTTTACCAATTTTATTAGGCTTATTTATTGTTAATATTATCTTAGCTTCTCAGGCACAGAATTCTGAAGGCACTGAAGAAATTGAAAAAAGACGGAACCAGAGACAAATCTAAAATACCGGTAATTATGTTATTATTATTGAATATTTTTTAATGAAGCCTTTTTTGATAACATGCTGTATCCATATTTGTCTATCTTATTTGTCATAATCATTATTTTCTCTTCTATTTTAGAGATATTTTCAACAGGAAACAAGATATTGTGACACCGACAAAAGAAGAAAAGTATTAACAGGGATCGCCATGGATTTTTCACTGTTAACATTTTATTTGTTATAGATAGATTTAGACTCATTCCCGCCATTAGGTGAAATAGGGTTTTTATTAGGTTTAGATATTTTTAATGTTATTCTAGCTTCTCAGGCACAGAACTATGAAGGGACTGAAAAAATTAAGAAAAGACGGATACAAGAAAAATCTACAAATTACATGTAAATATTTTTACTAATTTTATTAGGCTTAGATAATGTTAATATTATCTTAGCTTCTCAGGCACAGAATTTTGAAGGCACTGACAAAATTGAAAAAAGACGGAACCTGAGACAAATCTAAAATACTGGTAAATATGTTATTATTATTATTGAATATTTATTAATAAAGCTTTTTTTGATAATATGCTGTTTCCATATTTGCTTATCTTATTTGTCATAATCATTATTTTCTCTTCTATTTCAGAGATATTTTCAACAGGAAACAAGATATTGTGACACCGACAAAAGAAGAAAAGTATTAACAGGGATCGCCATGGCTTTTTCACTATTAACATTTTATTTGTTATAGATAGATTTAGACCCATTCCCGCCATTAGGAAAAAAAGGGTTTTTATTAGGCTTAGATATTTTTAATGTTATTCAAGCTTCTCAGGCACAGAACTATGAAGGGACTGGAGAAATTAAGAAAAGACGGATACAAGGAAAATCTACAAATTACATGTAAATATTTTTACCAATTTTATTAGGCTTAGATATTGTTAATATTATCTTAGCTTCTCAGGCACAGAATTTTAAAGGCACTGAAGAAAGTGAAAAAAGACGGAACCTGAGACAAATCTAAAATACCGGTAAATATGTTATTATTATTATTGAATATTTATTAATAAAGCTTTTCTTGATAATATGCTGTATCCATATTTCCATATCTTAATTGTCATAGTCATTATTTTCTCTTTTATTTTAGAGATATTTTCAACAGGAAACAAGATATTGTGACACCGACAGAAGAAGAAAAGTATTAACAGGGCTTGCCATGTTTTTTGTTTTGTTTTCAATATTTTATTTGGTATAGATAGATTTAGACCCTTTCCCGCCATTAGGAATATTAGAGTTTTTACTAGGCTTAGATATTTTTAATGTTATTCTAGCTTCTCAGGCACAGAACTATGAATGGACTGGAAAAATTAAGAAAAGACGGATACAAGGAAAATCTACAAATTACATGTAAATATTTTTACCAAATTTATTAGGCTTAGATATTTTTTATGATAAGAAGTTCAATTAGGTGAATTTCATTAATAAGTTCGATTTTATTGAATATTTTATCAAATGATATTTTTTTCAGAAGATTACTTACCAAGAAATAGAAGAAGCCGAACAATATCTGTGAAGACAATCACGATAAGGTTTAATATAATGCATTAATGACTGGGTTTTTATAATATTGGTAAAGTCTTGTATCCCAGATTAGTTAATTCGTTTGGAATTTAAATATGGGCATAGGGCGTTTCAGATTTTTCTGGAGCGCGATAGGACCCCATCAACAAGTCCTAACGAGTGGAAAAACCGACACCTCTTGGGTCCACATGGAAGATCGGTATTTTATTTTGACAATTTAGAAAATACTTTTTTATTTTAATTATTAAAAAATACAATGTTACTATTTGCAATGAATATATATTACTTATTATTTCATTAAATATGTGACTACTGCACTTACTTTGCAATATGTTTTAGTTGTATTTTGCATATATATAATAAATGAAAAAATAGATCTGTTTAATAAAATAACGATTTTGACTGTTTTGTTCTATTCCGTATCGAAATGGCAGATCTAGTCGGGCTATTGAATTATATAAATCTACCCAGCAATTGTCTGTATTAGACAAATATTATAAGTTCGCAATTGATGAGGGTTCCCGAAAGACTACAAAAAGAAATGCATTGAAAGGTCTCCAAGAAAATGGGTGAATTTTACTTTGCAACTTCATGCGTGGGTGGTGAGCATAGTCAATGTTACTTTGAAACGCGGGTGAGCATAGTTAGTTTTACTTTGCAACTTCATGCATAGCAGTTTTGCAACTTCATGAATGGGTGAGAGTTTTACTATGTAACTTCATGCATGAGTGAACATCACTTCATGCATAGATGAATGTAGTCAGATTTACTTTATAACTTCCGTCAATTTTACTTTGTAACATATAGTGAGCGTAGTCAGTTTTACTTTGTAACGTCATGCATGAGTGCATGGGTGAGCATAGCCATTTTTACTTTGTAACGTCATGAATAGCTGAGCGTAGTCAGTTTTACAATGTTATGTCATTCATGGGTGAGCGTAGCCGGTTCTACTTTGTAACTTCATGCATGGGTGAGCGTGCTCAGTTTTACTTTATAGCGTCATGCGCGAGTCAGCGTAGTCAGTTTTACTTTGTAACGTCATGCATGAGTAAGTAAGCGTATTAGGTTCAATCAGTTTTACTTTGTAACTCCATGCATAAGTGAGCAAGTCAGTTTTACTTCGTAACTTCATGCATGGGTGAGCGTAGTCAGTTTTACTTTGTAACTTCTTGCATGGGCGAGCGTAGTCAGTTTTACTTTGTAACTTCGGGCATGAGTGAGCATAGTCAGTTTTACTATGTAACTTCATGCATGAGTGAGCATAGTCAGTTTTACTTAGTAACTTCATGCATGGGTCAGCGAATCAGTTTTACTTAGCAACTTCATGCATGAGTGAGCATAGTCAGTTTTACTTTGTAACTTCATGCATGGGTCAGCGAATCAGTTTCACTTAGTAACTTCATGCATGGGTGAGCATAGTCAGTTTTACTTTGTAACTTTATGCATGGGCGAGCGTAGTCAGTTTTACTCTGTAAATTCATGCATGAGTGAGCATAGTCAGTTTTACTTTGTAACTTCATGCATGGATGAGCATAGTCAGTTTTACTTAGTTACTTTATGCATGGGTGAGCATAGTCAGTTTTACTTTGTAACTTCATGCATAAGTGAGCATAGTCAGTTTTACTTTGTAACTTCATGCATGGGTCAGCAAATCAGTTTTACTTAGTAACTTCATGCATGAGTGAGCATAATCAGTTTCACTTTGTAACTTCATGCATGGGTGAGCATAGTCAGTTTTACTTTGTAACTTCATGCTTGGGAGGGCGTAGTCAGTTTTACTTTGGAACTTCATGCATGGGAGAGCGTAGTCAGATTTACTTTTTAACTTCGTGCATGGGAGAGCGTAGTCAGTTTTACTTTGGAACTTCATGCATGAGTGAGCATATTCAGTTTTACTTTGTAACTTCATGCATGAGTGAGCATAGTCAGTTTTACTTTGTAACTTCATGCATGGTTGAGCGTGGTCAGTTTTACTTTGTAACTTCATGCATGAGTGGGAGTAGTCAGTTTTACTTAGTAACTTCATGCATGGGTCAGCGAATCAGTTTTACTTAGCAACTTCATGCATGAGTGAGCATAGTCAGTTTTACTTTGTAACTTCATGCATGGGTCAGCGAATCAGTTTCACTTAGTAACTTCATGCATGGGTGAGCATAGTCAGTTTTACTTTGTAACTTTATGCATGGGCGAGCGTAGTCAGTTTTACTCTGTAAATTCATGCATGAGTGAGCATAGTCAGTTTTACTTTGTAACTTCATGCATGGATGAGCATAGTCAGTTTTACTTAGTTACTTTATGCATGAGTGAGCAAAGTCAGTTTTACGTTGGAACTTCATACATGGGGTTGACTTTGTAACTTCATGCATGGGGTGAGCGTACTTTGTAGCTTCATGCTTGGGTGAGCATAGTCAGTTATACTTTGTAACATCATGTATGAGTGAGCGTAGTCAGTTCACATTTTTAAAGTCATGCATGAGTGAGCGTAGTCAGTTTTACTTTCTAATGTCATGCATGAGTGCACTAAGTCAGTTTACTTTGTAACGTCATGCATAAGTGAGCATGGTCAGTTTTACTTTGTAACGCCATGCATGAGTGAGCGTAGTCAGTTTTACTTTGTAACTTCATGCATGGGTGAACGTAGATACACCAAAGAAATTGCTGACTAGCATGACAGAGTATAGCAAGTTAAAAACCATAAAGGGGGGATTCGTTTTTTGTGCTTGGGAAGAATCAGATAAAATAAATATTTGACGAGAGAGTCGTGCTTGAGGAGACCCAATAAAATTTATATTTGACAAAAGAGAGACATCACCATAAGTATATCTCATTCTGCATGTACACTTGTGCAAGTGATCATTTCTATAAAAAATTTTCTTTCTAGGGTCACTTTGGCGACGATCTCCGTGTTTAAACCAGAAACGTGACAATTTATAACAATCAATTTCGACACGCAGTTTTGTACATATATGTTGAGCAATACAACAGAGTGTGTCAATATGATATGTAGGGTATAAGCGACTTAGTACTTATGATGAGGATCTACATTCTACAAGAAGCCTATACCGTGTTGGGCGGTGATATTTGCGCTATTAACTTCCTTTGATGTATAACCTGCCAGATTTTTCGATAATTAAAAACTCCATCACTTTGAATATGATTGAAATATATTGCAGTCGATGAAATACCGACAAGTAAATGCGATGAATGAAACAACAAAATTGTGTGGTGATAAAAACAAATGATTCCAGTATAGTAGATATAGACATGTAAATAATTTTTGCAATATGGATGGCCCAATAAATGGATATAGTAATGTTGAGGGTTGCAATATAGATGGCCCAATAAATGGATATAGTAATGTTGAGGGTTGCTAAAGTTTACGACCAACCCAACAGGCAGGTTAAAACATACTTTATTCTAAAATATGCAAACAATAGCAACATTAAATTATGCAAAATAAATCAAACTCCTAACACTAAATAAACAGCCGACTGGCAATGATTCAAAATAATAAATAAACAAGAATGAGAGAAAAAGAAAAGATCTATAAAGGGTTTTGTTTACGCCGACAGGCCTATTCCTGCCCACAAACAGATGTGAAATTGTTTCAAAAAAGGGAGTAATTTATGAGCGGTCAACCAAATAACAAAGCTCAATGACCGATATCTTGAAATAAACCCTGTCAAATATATACAAAATAAAACAAAGAAACTTTGTCTGTAACATGCTACGTCGAGATGGTAATCAATTAATTTTAGTCTCTGCTTAAGATAGTTATTTAACCCAATGTCAGGCATTCAAACTTGCACAAGGTTTTAAAATGCCAGATCAAGCCCCATAAACGGCGCTCCAGAAGTGTGTTATAAATATGGAGGTAACTAATTTTGTTGGGCCACTTTACATCAAGGACAAAAACCTATGTTAAGGAGTATATTTACTTGGCCAACACAGGCAGCCCGATTTCAAAATATACCTAAAATAAGGAAAATCTGAATGAAGGTATGGCTTAACCCAGTTCACATACTACGGAAATATATAACTTATAAACTTATGGCATTGTGTAAAATATGAACCAGCTTGCAATTTTATTTACAATTACCAGAATAATAATGAACGTGAAAGACTTCTAACATTTTCCCCCCATGCTTGTTTTTTGTCACAATATTCAAACATAGGTGAAGCAAGTATTTGCCTGAAGCAGAGGGCTAAGATTTTTTGCAATTTAGTAATTTCCATGTCATACGATGCATCTGTTATTGAAGCTGACGTTTGCTATCTGTGCCCAAATCGTACGGCAGCCTACTTTCAGTTGATTAATTTTTGCTGGCATAGTTTCGGAAGAATCACAAAGTTGCAAAATAATCGCAATAACGTTTGTAAATTAGATTGTAGTCTATTATTTATAGGTAAAGAGCAGTGGAATGAAACGTAATGAAGACTTGGATAATGCTGTCAGAAGAAAGAAACATATATAGTCCAGTACCGACAGGCTGTGGCTGCTAGGACGTGTTACCGTAAATGATTGGGAACCACTGAATTAAGTAATAGAATCAGGTGCTTCTGGCAATAATGAAAATGGGCACCACAGAAATATCTGCATTTCAGTAATTTCTATAGACGATTTTCAATAGGCTCAGTGTTTAGAATTAGACTAATTGGCAGATTCGAATCAGTCAAACAACATATACCTCGATATTGGCCGGTTGAAATAAAATACTCAAATAATAACTTGAATCTGTTTGTGAAGGATGAAAAAGCTGACTGAACGTAAGAAATTTGGTTCGCGGATTCACTTCTCAAATTATCTTACGCATCTTTTCGCAATTACGCATTTTTATCAAAAAAACTAAAATGATCAAGAGCTAAAATGAGATATCATTTTATTTCCAGGAATACTGTAAAAGTGTAAAGCAAACGCAAACGATAGTTTCAGATGAACGACTTCCATTCAGCTATAACAACACTTCCTTTAAAACAATCCAGTATGTGTATTGTAATTTTTGAGAGTTAATTAGCCTAGTCGTGGGTTGTCATGCGTGACGTTATTGTTATTGAATAAGCTAGATTCTGATACACCAGGGCAGGGCAGGATCAGCACACGATACAGGTGGTCGTGGTAAAAAGGGAGGGCATGACAGCAGGCCAAGAAACATAAAAATGGTGGTGGTAGAAACCTGGGTAGAGAATAGAAATCAGCGAGGGCGGTCCCGCGGACGAAAATAATAAAAACGACCAAGCAAATCGTCAGTCGATAAATAATACAATACAAGTAAAATGAAATATGGCGAACTAGGCGACCACATACACCACATAACGTTTGCACCTAATATATGACTAAGTATTCGACTTCGGTACTCCCGAAGTATGTAAACCAATATGGCGGGCACCGGAAAGAAGTATGCGTATCAGGTTAGGGTTAGGCTATAATTTTATTCCAATTTTCCTTATTTTGTTTTATTTCAAGTTAGGGGATTAGCCAAGATACTCTCGTAGTATTTCTACCTGAAATTATGGCCTAACCCCAACGTGGTACATATACTACGTTCCGGTGTCCGCCATCTTGTTACGCGTACTTAAGGAGCACCGGCTATCGTGTCCATCTATTTGAGTATCGTTCTTTTATTATTTCAAATATAGTCTGATGCTGAAGATGTATAGAAGGAGGTAAAGTAATTGCTGACGTGTAAGTATGTCCATGGTGCAATATACTGCAAGGAAGTATTGGCTGAAGCAATGAGGTAGCTAGTGGCACATTCTAGAGCGCATGTGCTGTAGGCAATATGCTTTGTGTATGAAAAAAGTGCAAAGCGAAATAAAGATCGCAGAAAATCGACTTTCAAAGTATACAATGCAGTAAATTTCTACTAGACTCCGTATAGCGAGCGACTCATACGTTGAGTAAGTCTGTTGGCGCTTTTCTAATTTGGTGTTGGCCTAATATAATTTGGTGACGTTTCAATGCAGACAAACTTAATCAAGGAATAATGATATGGTAAGAACGCTGGCGTATAATGAAAAATATTATCACAGGGTAAAATCAAATCTAGAAACACATTTATTTATAGAAGTTTGACATTCCTCAAACTCTCGTCTTTGTTCATGTGTCGCAATTCGAAAAATATTCTTTTCCTTTGATGTGTCTAAATAGCTGAGTCAATTAACTGGCCAAGTTTAATTTAAGTCGCCAATCCGAATCAATAAAAAAAGATAGTTCCCAGGTTATTCGTTCCTAATGCGAAGTCTTGAATAATTAGAAAAGTCATAAGCATCTCGAACAGTGATTATCAAAATTTTAATATATATCGTAATTTCTACAGTCTGTACGGCAAAGTATATTATATTTCCAAACCGCGTAACTATATGACCAGGCTCATTGACTAGATTCAAGCATTGAATTTCCAACTTTTTCACGGAATATAATGATTCAAGGCTCTCTCAATTCTTTTCTTACACAATTTAGATGAATAGTTTAATTTTAGAAAGTTAGATAAGTCTTTGGCAATATTTAATTAAGCAACTTCACAAAAGGGTAATTTACCCTGTACAAGTTGTCTATTTTCGTATATAATTTTTGATAAAATTAAAACGCACTATAATGTTTTTGTTTCTAATAAATACGTGCATCCCGCCCTTTCTTTACCTCATATATATTTTGACATTTCAGTTTTGTAATGCGAGAATTATCCTCTTTTACTTTTAAGTTTACCTGATATGACTCAACACGGTATGTAACTATGATTTTTACAATATAATATATATTTCCCATTATTTGTTCTTTCAGAGAAAAAAATGGGCTTGAAAAATATTTGCAAAGGGTTGGAGATATCGTTCAACTCTTCTTATCATATAACGAGGTATTAAAAAAGCTATTGTGGACATTCCAACATCTTGTTCAATATTTGTATCATTGCGGTTGACATACAGACAAAACGAAATTAATCAAAATTACATGAAGAATGTATTACAGGAACAAAACAAAACAGCACCATTTGTTTTGTGAATTATTGAGGAGCTTTAAAAAAATCATCCAATTAGTTTTTGATTTCCAAAAGAATTCTTTACGGCTTTATGCTTAGCAAGAGTTATTTGCAAACTTCAGAATGTGAAATTCAGCTACAGAGCAACAACATTAAAAAAATTAGTTAGATAGCAAGATTTCATTTTAGGTAAATAATGATGCATCATTCACTATAACAGATATTACTAAAGTTGTAGGAGCAATTTAAAAAGTAAGGAAAATATTACATTTGGGATATTGTCGTTAAATAGCCATAAATTTGACTTGATAAATTCATAAAAAATATTTTTTTGTTATTATTTGCTATACACTATCAAATACATCTATTTTGAATCATTTTTAGTTTGAATTGAGTTTCAATTTGAAAAACAAACAAAAAAATGGAAAATTTCTCATGTTTTTCAGAATATAATCTTATATTACACGCAATGGGTCAGTAAACCAGTTGAAAACTCCTGTCTGTGTTGTATTGTGTTCGAGCATTTTCTGGGAAAGGGCGAATGCCGCTTAATCTACGTTGTAATTGTTTGCACCAAAATTGTTTAGGGAAGAAATATTGTTGGCGGTGAAAATCTCTTGAACTTGTCCCATCCAATTCGTTTTCAATCATTTCCAAAATTATATAATTCTGTCAGTGTTCATCAACCCTGTTAAAGATGTTAATGACGTTATTTTCCAGAATTCGTATGACCCAGCCGATGAGGAATATATCATAAATGAATTCCTTCGGCGATTAAATGAGGCAGCGAATACAAATATTGAATAGAAGTTGATTTTTCGTCGGGAATATATGCTAACAAAGCCGGCTTCATAGAAAACTAAAATCGAATGAGGAATCTATAAGCGTTGGTTGGCTATGCCTGATAACTAAATATTAATGAAAATAAAGCTGACCAATTGAAACAGACAATCTTAAACGGGAACTTTCACAGTTATGAGTTTGAAATCTTACACTAAATGTAGATATAATGAGATTTTTGTACGTTTTAGTGAGTTTTTTGGTAGTTTTTGCATGTTTTAGCTTGATAAATGACAAATAACGATCAATGTGTTTGGACAATATTCTATACTATGGTGGCCCATCGTTGTCACGTGTAAAATTAAAAAAAAAAATACAAAAAAAAATGAAAAAGCGAAAATAAAAAAATAGTTGTGAAAAAACATAAAAATAATTAAAAAAAAAATATAAAAAAATAAATTGAAATTAAAAAAAAAATTGAAAAATAAAACAAACAAAAAAAATTTAATAAAAAAATTAAAATTAAAAAAAAAATTAAAATTAAAAAAAAAAAATTAAAAAAAAAAAAAAAATTGAAAAAAAAAGAAAATAAAAAGGTTGACAACGATGGTCCGCCTCGTGGCCCATCGTTGTCACGCGTTTTTATTTTTGGAAAATTTGATGCTGCTTGGGACCAACGTTGTCAGGCTTAATCCTACGCGCACAAATGTGTTTCCTGGGTTTCTAACTCACTACTGATTTTCATGAGCAATATCCAATAAATTCAACATGAAAATGTTCTATAAATTCTCCATGCTACAAGTTCAACCACAAGCAATATATTTATAATAATGATAAGAATAAGAAAATATAGAATTGGATACGAAAATTTGTTTTTACGTGTAGAAGATAATTTAATTGGAAAATGCTGCTTAACTGCTCAGACACTCGTGCGATGCCGGTACGGTACCGTCTGACCGTACCGGTACCCATGCAATCACTCGTGAAAGAATGGGAGATACGGATAGTCTCGTAGAATATAGTCTACTGAAACACTCTCTGCGCCTGCCCCATACCGTACAGCCGTAACGTACCGATCCAGACAAATGATAAATCGCCCGTGCTCAACCATTTATTTCAATCCATACCTCGACTCACTATATTCTACTAGGATCGAGGTATGGATTGAAATAAATGGTTGAGCACGGGCGATTTATCATTTGTCTGGATCGGTACGTTACGGCTGTACGGTATGGGGCAGGCGCAGAGAGTGTTTCAGTAGTCTATATTCTACGAGACTATCCGTATCTCCCATTCTTTCATGAGTGATTGTATGGCTACCGGTACGGTCAGACGCAAAGCGACTATAACCGACTACCGGTATTTGGTAAGACGGTACCGGCATCGCGAGTGTCCAGACAACTGAGTAGTTAAGCAGCATTCTCCAATTAAATTACCTTATACACGTAAAAACAAATTTTCCGAATTTTCGTATTCAATTCTATATTCTCTTATCATTATTATAAATATATTACTTCTTGTTGAACTTGTAGCATGGAGAATTTATAGAATATTTTCATATTGAATATTGCTCAAGAAAATCAGTAGTGAGTTTGAAACTCAGGGAACACATTTGTGCGCGTAGGATTATGCCTGACAACGTTGGTCCCAAGCAGAAGCAAATTTTCTAAAAATAAAAACGCGTGACAACGATGGGCCACGAGGCGGACCATCGTTGTCAACCTTTTTATTTTCTTTTAATTCAATTTTTTTTTTTTTTAATTTTTTTTTTTTTTTTCATTTCATTTTTATTTATTTATTTTTTTTTAATTTTAATTTTTTTTTTTAATTATTTTTATGTTTTTTTACAACAATTTTTTTTTTTTCGTTTTTTTATTTTATTTTTTATTTTTATTTTCAATTTTACGCGTGACAACGATGGGCCACCATACTATACAAATATTGAATAGAAGTTGATTTTTCGTCGGGAATATATGCTAACAAAGCAGGCTTCATAGAAAACTAAATTCGATTGAGAAATCTATTAGCCTTGGTTGGCTATGCCTGATAACTAAATATTAATGAAAATAAAGCTGTCCAATTGAAACAGACAATCTAAAACGGAAACTTTCTCAGTTATGAGTGTGAAATCTTACACTAAATGTAGATATAGTGAGATTTTTGTACGTTTTAGTGAGTTTTTTGGTAGTTTTTGCATGTTTTAGCTTGATAAATGACAAATAACGATCAATGTGTTTGGACAATAAAAGTGCTTGTTTTGTATTGCACTGTTTACCTATACTTGACACTATTGTGGCCCGCAAACAATACAAAAATAATTGTGGGGCCCGCGTGTACCCAGTGTATATAGAATACGTCAGCGTCGGAAAGTTCTCAACAACTTTTATCATTTTTTTGCTGTTCCGGTGAAGATATCCGGTCGATATCTTTTGTTAAGTCACTTTCATATTTCTTCCTATCTCTATTCATGAATCGATATTTTTTTCCGTCTATGTAATCAGAATGTAGAAGAAACGTTTTAAAACTGTTTTTTTTCGATATTGTAATCGTACAAATGTGATGATACTACACGTTCGGTTGATTTATAGTCGATGTTTACAGCACATCCTGCGATACTGTCGATCGTTATGTTAGTATTTAGAACATAGAACCATTCTCCGTTTGATATGTCTCCGTTCAGCTGATGCGCCGAATCATGTCCCTGAACACTTTACTCATTGCTGCCATACGTTGCAGTTAAAAATATGAGAACATGAGAGAACATGAAGCCAAAAAATAAAATGTTCCTTCCCATCTTCACCAACCAACAATAAAATTATTCGGGTACAGTTGTTTGCCAGGGCAACCTGTGAAAACTCAATGCTGCTGGATGCAAGAGAATAACATGTCGTTTTGCTTTATGTGTTTTTTATTCCGATTGTAATGATATTGAAGATTGTAATGATATGATATTTTTCAAGCAAGGAATGTATATCGATATACCGTGAATTCACACGACCATCTGATGTATGTTTTCTAGGCATATATATGATAGAACCAATTTTAAGCATATCTTGAATGCATATTTCAAACGTATTTTGCGTATATTATGTAGTTTCTATAATCAGTATAAATAAATCTATATCTTATCTTAGAAAAAGTTTCGACAAGTTCTTTTTCAATATCTCGTTGTTTTGGTAAAATTGCATCTATACCGCCTTCAAAGCAAATTTCCATTTTTTCTAAATTTCTATTTATGAACCGATATTTACCGTCGTCTATATATTTATATTAAACTGGAATTTTTTTGTATTTTTTTCGTTCGATGTTGTGCCAATCGTATCAGCAAATCCTCCGAACTTCGGTGATTTGTAATTGCCCATTGCCATACATACTTTTATCCTTAGTAATGCAGGTGACAGGGGTACCATCCAGACAAATGCAAAGGATAAATAGCAGCAAACTTGTGAATGATATATCTATTTTCATCTTTAGCAACCAACGTTAAATTGTTGAATCCTTGCGTCTGTCGCTACGACAAGAAGGGCATAACCATGATATGTTCCTTTTTTGCGCTTTCAAAAGAAACATGAAATGATTTGTGGAAACATTTTTTCGTACAGGGTCTGTAATCTCAAAAAACATACACTATCATCGCATAATTTTGTATGTAGCTAATCAATTGACACGCAGCCCCTGCTCACAGCAACTATAGGGTAATCTATGTCATCCATGCAAACCACGGGAATTTGCACTACAAATATGAATTTTTATTCTGAAATCTGAACGAATCTAATTAGTGCACACACTCTCAATCTTGAGAAATGGATTGGAAGAGGCATCATGGATTTTGCATTACTGGATGCATTAAAAAACGATTACAAGCGCGAAGGATTCGCGTATGAGGTTGACTATAACATCGAAAAAGAAAAATACAAAAAGTTTAAGTTCATTACAAATATATAGACGCCGGAAAATATCGGATTATGCATAAAAATTTGGAGAAATTGGAAACAGGCTTTGAAGGCGACATTGATGTAATCTCACCAAAACAACGTAAAATTAAAGAAGAACTTGTCGAAAATTATTCAAAGATAAGATATAGATTTATCTATATATACTGATTATAAAAATTACATAATGAATGCAAAATATATTGACAAAAACATCGAAGGAAACTCGAGAGGGGTTGGGTAGGCATGCGCAATCGATATCCGACTGCAGAAGATTTTTTGCGAGTCTTCAACAAAATGATTGAAATAGGAAATGGATGGAATGCCGTATAATATTGTATTTTTAAATTTGTATATGTAGAACACTAATAAAAATATTTTTTCCGAAGAACGATGTGTTGTATGACATTACTCTCTCTAAAATATTCAGTGGAGTGTTAAAATATATTCAAGTCAACTTTTATCTTTGATGAGTAGTTAAATACTTGATATATATATTATACAGGGTGCCTCAAAGTAAGTAAGGGAAGGTGGGCCACGGGGCACAACAGAAAATCAACTCTCACACTCATACTATACCCGAAATCAGGTCTGCGGTTCAATTTTTGAATCCGCCCTTCGTTGAGTTACAACGTCCTCGCAAACGGACAACGGCTGTGAGCGACGTAAGTTATGGGATAAAATTTGTTTGGAGGTTTGAAACTAAAATTTTAGCATTGAAGTTTTATTGTTTTTCTACCATAGCCTTTCCAACATGACAAACCAACGTCTGATATTTTTCAGCTTCAGTCCGCTGTAAAACATTCAAAACGTTGGCGTTTCGATGTGCATTCCTAATCTCGACGTGGGGTAGTCTGAAAATATTT
The DNA here is from genome assembly GCF_964204865.1 of Styela clava. Classification (NCBI taxonomy): domain Eukaryota; kingdom Metazoa; phylum Chordata; class Ascidiacea; order Stolidobranchia; family Styelidae; genus Styela; species Styela clava. The sequence goes on along the minus strand of NC_135264.1, from coordinate 1,121,333 downwards.
GTTCCCTGTGGGAAACAATGGACCGGGGTTTAGTGGGACATGCTCCACTGGGCACAATTCGACAGTTTTTGATTTATCAAGTGCTTGGAAGTCTAGAAATGCGTTATGTTTTGAGCACTATTAGGTTACCTTTTGACCCATAGCTCAATATGAAATGTAAACCAGATTCAATTTGTTTTGATGCAGGTTCGAAAAAGTAAATAACTTCCCTTTGGCCGGAATTAGAAATTTTGCTTGGTAATATATAAATGCCGGTTTTATTTTAAATATTACATCATTGTTTTTTGTTCTTTTTGAATGTCCCCAGGGCCTGTCCGAATGTGTCCCACAAGTGGAACACTTGACAGACGTTTTTAAAAGCATTTTGGTGAAAAGATGTGTGTCGCTAGAGAATTTCTTAGTTAATAATACTTTGCCTTCCTAATTTATATGCTTCTTGCCAAACAGCAATTTTTCATCTCATTTCTTGGGTCAATCTCCTTGTTATTCTGTGGGTTGTTGAAAAATGCAAACAATATCTAAATTTTACTTTTAGGATGTTTCCTGATGAAATGAACGCTCTATGATGAGTACCTGAAAAGAAAATCATAATTAAAAGTGTATACTTACTTTGAGACACCCTGTATATATATATGCTTTATATTTAGGCTTACGTCCCGTTTTAAGCGGGACATTCCCACTTTTTCACGTCTTGTCCCGGCGTCCCGACCGTTCAGCCAAAAGTTCCGTTTTGGCGTTAAGTCAGCATAATACACGAACATTACCAATTAGCATGTTCTTGGTACTGTTGTTGCTGTTTAGCGTGCCGGAAGCCTATACTTACTGAAGGCGGTTTTGTTTGTTCCCTTGTTTTCCGCCAACATTGTTGGCGGTTCATTGGTACAATTTGTTACGTGTAATCCCTGTACGTCAAGAGGTTGCTAGTCAGCAGGACGTAAAAGTCGTACGCAAGAATGTAACATCGAACAACGTCTTTTTAAAAAAGGTGTTATCTACAGAACAGTATGGTTGGGCGAATAAGTAAATTATCATTGCTTGAAAGCGTACATAAAAAATTCTAAATTCGAATTATTTTGTATCGTTAGTAAACAGTAATATAGAGTATAATAAGTAAATTCTCGTTGCTTGAAAGCGGCAGGCAATTTTCTTATTCTTTTTCTTTTTGCTGTACATAAAAAAAATCTAAATTCAAATTATTTTGTATCGTTAAAGTCAATTCCTTGCTATTTTCGAACTGAACCCGATATTTAGACAGAGAATATGCGCATGAACTCTCGTTTACAATATGGTCAATGAAGACTGCCGGGATGGCTTTAAATGTTGGCTTATGTGGTAAAATCGGGAAATGTGAAGTCAAAAAAATCACAGCTAACGGGTTTTGGTCTTTGGAGGCGTCCCGCTTTGAAGTCATTAAAATATGGTAACTCTATATATATTCCATGTGAATGTAATGAAACGGATATAAGTAAATCACAGCTATTTGCTCGAATTCGGGGTGAGTTTGTCTTGAAGTAACACAGGGCTTTGTATTTTTTTTTTGTAAGAAAAGCAACGTATGGCAATGAGGAAAGTGTTCAGGGACACGATACTGCGTATCAGATAAACTGGGGCAGATTGGACGGTAAATGGTTCGATGTTCTGAATGCTAACCTAAGGATCGACAGCATCTCAGGGTGTGTTGCAGCGAACGAATATAAATCAACCGAACGTGGTAGATTCTTTTATCAGTTAGATTACAATATCGAAAAGATAAGATTTAAAAAGATTCCCCCAATCTCTGATTATATAGGAGACAACAGATATCGAATTATGAATGGTGATCGGAACAGGTTTATATAGGAGACAACAGATATCGAATTATGAATGGTGATCGGAACAGGTTTGAAAGTGAATTAACAAAAGACATCGACGCATCTTCGTCGGAACAGCAAACAACTGATGAAAAAGTCGCAGAGGATTTTCCGACGCCGATGTGTTCTATGCATAATGATTACGAAAATTATATAATATACACGGGAAATCTTATTAACAATGATATCGAAGCAAGCTCGAGAAGTGTTTGGTTACAAATGCGCAATCGGCACCTGACAGCAGAAGATTTGTTGCGAGTCTTCAACAAAATGATTGAAATAGGGAATGGATGGGAAATTGTGAAATTGCATTTTTCCAAATGTGTTTATGTTGATAACTTAGACAATTATACCAAAAAATTAAATTGATGGCTAATATTACCCTCTCAAATATATTCATTATCTGGAGCGTTAAAATATATTCAAATCATGAATACAACGTTTATACTCTGGTGCAGTTTAAAACTCAAAATATGTATATATTAGTATGCTATGTATTTCCAATTAAATGTAATAAAATTAGTATAGATAAAAACACAGATATTAGCTCAAATTCTGGTTTGAGTTTGTATTGAAGTAACACGTTGAATCATTAGTCGCAGTCGCATGTTGAGAGATTTAGTTTTATGTTTTTGATAATACTACAAATATTTCGCGCGATACAACCACAAGTTAAAACAAGCAATTGCCGACTTCTTGAACATGAACCGACTGTAAACAACATAAAAACACATATCTTTGAAGTTTGATGAATATGCGCCATATAGCAAAATATTTGTGGATGAAGATGATTTTGTGTACGATCATCTTGATTTTAGGCGTTTTTTGGTAAGTCTGATAAACGGTATGCTTGCTACTAAATGGCCACTTTCTAACCTTGTACTGGCCAAATTCGAGAGAGACTGGTGCAGATTAACTCCTTGAACTCTGAATCCACAGAACGACGCTACTCTCTCACCCTGACATCCCACGGCGTCTCATCAATTCGACGCGTTAAAAATTTGTAATATCCCTAATTTTAAATCAATGTAACTTCTAAACCAATAGATATCAGATGGTATGTAATATGTCTTATAAAAGCTAATCTAGTCTTTTATTTATAACTGGCATCATTTCTTACGAAATGTTTTGGTGAGATGTGTAAGCCTATTTTTAGCCCCATCTACTATTTTTTTGTATTTTGGTAAGATTTGACAACTTTTTTAGAAATGTGTCATCAATTTATATAAAATTTTGAAAAGTATACTCAATTACCTATCAGGAGATATACGGATGACTTTCTTAAATTACGCATAACTCATTTTGTTGCAGAATTTGTGCTATCGATTCCAATGGTTTGTGAACAAAATTGATCAACTATTTTGACGCCAAGTTTGCGTAACAACGCAAAGGGCGACGACGACATTGTCGTGATAATGTTCACCGACGTTTCGTGCGTAACGCTTTGCGTAAGGTAGATTGCGCAATTGCGCATTTGGTTGTTCACAGCTTGAGTTCAGATTGTGCCATTATTGCATCAGTAAAATATCCTCGGACGCAGATGAAACCTCTATATTCAGACGAATCTTGATCGAACATAGATAAAATTGATAAAAATTTAAAGGCCATTCTATATATGTTTATTATCTGAATATGGGACGCAAATGAATGGCCAAAGTGAAATATTTGATTCTCATGCATGTATAAGGTTCCGCCGGAAACACCAAGGCTAATTCTTCACCTTTGGATATCATGAAAATTGAAAAAAAAAATGCGAACGTGAAAGACATGATCGCACCAGTAGCTCACCTGGTCAGTGTTTTACATTTTGCGGCCTCATTCGATTTTCGAAATTTATATTCATGAATTCGTTCATTGTGGGCATCGTCTATTATAGGATAAAATTCGCCTCATAGCTATTTGACACGAATACAAATAACTCATGTCTGTTTATAAAGGCGCTAATTATGAGGACCTAATTATCTAAGGTAATTTACTTTTGTTATTTTGTCAACTTCTTTGCACATTCTGTCGCATCAACCCATAATCTTACCGAAGCATTGAATGAAAATCACAAAATGTATGCAGGTTTTCAAATTGAGTTGGCTTGTCTGACAATATTTCTCTTACGGAATATTTTTTATCTTTGCTTCAAGTAAAGTTATGATGTTTGACGACTATAACTAGATAAGTATAAATCACTATTTGTTTATTAGGCTATCAGTAAACAATGTATGAACAGAAAGTATATGGTGAATAACGAATACCAATAAATATATATACAAAAAGAAATGCATAATGCTACTGATAATCCACTATGCGCTCCCAAGTTTTTGGATAGCGTTCCAGTTTAGACAAAGACTGATATATAAATGAGCATTGTGACAAATAAATGTTTGACACAATTTTGCAATATCAATAATTGCAAATTATTTTAAATTTCTGTCATTAGTCGGTTTTCTTGTGTCTTAATGAATGAAGTGGTAGATCTTGATTTGGCAAGGTATTAGGCCTGTGTGAAGTTATTCGTGTCTATTCGTGTAGACCAGGGTTGTTATAAGGTTGAAGCCTGGATAACGCTCTAGGTCATGGTGATCCAAGGTTGTCGGCTCCGCGGGCCACAAATTTATTTTTTTATTGTTTGCGGGCCACAATAGTGCCAAGAATAGGTAAACAGTGCAATACAAAACAAACGCCTTTTTTATTGTGCAAACACATAGTTATCAGACATAGCCATCCCAGGCTAATAGAATCCGCATTTGATTTTCAGTTTTCTATGATGCCTATATTGTTAGCATATATTCCCGACCAAAAAGATAGAAAGCCAGATAATAATTTAGACTGCCAAGCACATCATTCAACTTCGCCAATTGCCTCAGCTAGCCATAACACTATAGTCAATTCAGTGACATTAGTGTCAAATATATGTATCATTAATATGTAACAATATGTTTTTCTGATTAATTTGATTACAAAACAACACGAAATGCGATTTATTGATTACTCTCCGAATGTGACGCGGGCCACAGATAATGAAGCGGCGGCGGGGCTGGGTTTGGACCACCCTGCTCTACGTAGTTTCTTATAGTTTGAAGATGTTGGTGTCATCGGGGACTCAGTTGTTGGTTTCTGCGGGTGGTTGGGTTCGCTCTCTGGTGTTTATTCTTCTGGAGTACGAATTTTTGCTTCATCATCAGGTGGTATTGTTCGTGACCGGTCAACGCTTTTGGACGTGCGGCCATGTTGAATTTGTGGCATGTATGGGGATGCCATATTTTGAAAAAGGTAGATAATTGGGCTCCTAGGATACATTGGTACATATCGCCTAAGAAATTTTCTGTTCCTCATGATAATTCGACCAGATCCGTCAACTTTAACCATGTATTGGTCAAACAAACAGTCTTATCCCATTTATTCGGATGTGTGCCAGTTCGATTTTGAATTCGGACATGATCTCCAAGGCAGGGAGTTGTCGCATGTGTTCAGTCCAGCGTTCCGCAGCCTTCATGTGACGATTCCTCAAGGCTTCCTCTCTGGCTGTTCTTTTTTCTCGCCATGTCTGTTGAGGTACGTATTTTCCGGGTGGAATAGGAATAAAGTCCCGAATTGGCCTACCAAATACCTGCATGGCCGGAGACATTTTAGTATCCTGATCTGGGATGTTGCGATATTGTAGCATCGTTCGCTGGAATGCATCCGTGTTTAATTCTCCATTTGTGAATATATGTCGACTATGACAGAGTAGTTAAACACTTTATAGTGAAAATATTCTGCACATATAAATTGGAATGGATATACTGGTTGGATTGTGGGCGTAGGTGGGTTTGTTGGCTGAGATGGTGCCATACGATTGCAGTGCTTGCATCTTGTCCTCGCAGCTATGATACCATTTGGGATGCCTGGCCAGAAAACGGATGTCTCTGCTCGTGATGTCATGACATAGATGATACCCTTGATGGGCAGAATGAGTGGATTTTAGGATGTGTTCCCTGAGGTACGGTGGAACCACAATCCGGTTCTTGTAGAGCAGGGTGGGCCTTTTTCGGCTCGGGTGCCAAAATCGGCTAAATTTAACGACATAATTCTTCCGCGTGCCTACCAATACAGAAACAATGCTTTGCTACTATAAAAACAAAAAACTTTTTAAACATGTACAGACAGATCCACTATTCGGTAAAATATCAGTCCGGCAAATAGATTTGATTACTTTTCTTATTCTATATCAGTGAGCCTTCTGCTGCTGCATTACCGCTGATGGAGATTCTACATTGGTTTTATATTTGGTAACTTTCAAAAAAATAGACAAACTACTCGTTTCATCTTTTGGGATACTCCTGTTACGAGACTTAATAAAGTTCATAATTGAGAATAGAGATTCACAAGCATATGTAAATGAAAATATACATGAGTAATGCAGTTGCAAAGTCTTTAAGACACGAAATATTTTCGGCAATGGCATTCCAATCATGCAATAATTCGTTTTCTGCACTTCTCTCTTGTATTCCCTTTCCTAATCGCTTATAGTTCTTTCGAAATCAATTTATAACAGTAAGGTAGCAAATGGTAACTCTAACCAACATGAGCTATACTTCATAAATCAGGCAGAAATGAAGATAAAGGGCAGCACAGACGAACTATATTACGTAAGAATGTAGCCAAATGAATGCTGCGGTCTTCTCGACAAAATTTCTCGGGACCTCACTCTTTTGTTACGTCATAATATAATTCTTTGTAGTCAAGTTTGGCACGCGTGCCAGGGGAGGCCCACCCCTGTTGTAGAGTATTATCCCGTCGTAAGTGTGGAGGTCGTTACGAAATCTATGATTTTCGCGTAGTTCCACGGGGAGTTCATACGGAATTCTGGGATGCCATCTTTGATCATAGTCATGAGTTTTGACATGCCTGGGTCGCTATTAGTGGCTACTTTTACGTCGTCCCATGTAACTGATTGTAGGCTGTTGAGAGCATGGATTGTGGTGGCATTTTCGCAGGATGTGAGAAACTTCTCTGATTCATTAGATATGCAGATGTTAGCAATGAAAGAGCCAGGTAGAAAGGGTATCGAATTATGATCATTAGAATGCTCGATTGCGTTATCTAATGCAGATATGTCATTAATCAATGTCATCTTTGTTGCTTTACCAACTGGATGTCTTGACATGCTGTCAGCCGCTAGGTTTTTTAGGCCTGGAACGTGTATCATTTTGAAATGGTAGCGTAGCAACTTTTCTTTTAAGTTCATTAGGTGAGGGTTCGAAATGTTCTCCAGTGATCTGTCTCCAAATATTTTCAAGAGTGGTTTGTGATCAACAGCAACTGTAAGGTTCTCGCACCCAAGAACAAAACAGCGCGCTCTCTCAAGGGCGTCAACAACAGCTAGGGCCTCGCCTTCTACTGATGCATAGCGTGATACCGACAAGTGTTATTTTCCATTCTGATTTGCAGCAGAATGGGTTTTGTGTGGGACATGAACAGTGTTTTTGAAGAAGCCGGAATCCTATCCCGGTTTTGCTAAAATCAGTGGTTAGGCATGTGGGTCTATCTTTGTCATAGATTTCGATTCAATTTCTCTGATGATTGTTTTTTTCGATTCCTCGAAGAGCTGGTTGAGTTCTTCCGTCCAGACAAATTTGGTCGACGGCTGGAGCTATTGACGGAATGGTAACATCTTTTTATCTGATGCAAAAGCGTATGATACCTGGTTCACCATGCCAAACCAGGACCGGGCATCGGTTAAGCTCGGGCCACTGAACAGCTTGGAAAAATGCTTTTTCAATGCTGTCCGACCATAATAATGTGTCATCGATACACTTCGATTTGTCAGAAATATCGGAGGCGATTTTGTCAAAACGTCTGCTGTAGCCATCGCCAGATGCAATATATCCCTGTGGGGCTGTTTTGTAACGGTATCTGCCCCAAGGTGTGATGAAACTTGTTAGATGGCGGTCATCTTTGTGTAGGGGTAGGCTATGGTAGCCGCTCCAAGCATCGAAAACTGTATTCTTTTTGTTACGAGGTACCTGGTGAGCTTGGTGGAAAGGTGATGATCTTATGAAGACTATCGTTATCCCTATTTTCTCTCCTAACGAATGGTCGCTTTTATGCTGGCTTAGGTATCCTTAGGGCATGACGCATTATCGTCATCGTACCCTACAGCAAGGGTCCGCAACTACATTTTAGCGCGACCAAAAAAATTTTCAACTTCTCGTGACCCAAGCATTTGGAAAACATGTGATTAGTTATCGATTTTAAGACTATTGTCGACACTGGCATTTTTATTGCACAAAATATATGAAACTTATCACATAAAATTGTGAATAATAGCGTTTATTATGACTAATGCAAATTATAAGCTTTTTGTATAATACACAACATATCAAATCGAGGTTTAATTTGGGAGACAGCAACTCGAAGATATTTTTCTACCTCTAGCCTTGATCTGTAATTGTATTTTATGTATGAAAACGCTGATAGGCGGGAAAAATGTATTGGTTTTTTAATGAATTTTGGATGCTTTGCTGTAAGATACACGTGGAACCAATCTTTATACAATATTTGCTGTTATTCCGCTTATATTGAGGGTTTGAGTGATGTATTTCTATCCGATGAGGGTGAGAAGATGAGTTATTTGTCGGGCGTTGATCCCCACTGCTATAAGTGCTTCCTACGGAGCCTCAGGGCTCCGCGAGCTATTCTTTCACTTGGAAAACTGATTGGTTAATTTTGTATCTGTGAAGAAGCATTACCATCACTAATAAAATTTGACGACGGTGGTTTCGAAATGTGGTAGTGATTCAAATATAAAACTAGAGCTGCGTGCAGCTTTAACAGGCTTCCCGCGTAAAAAAAACTGAAGACGCGTTTTGCTCACTGGAGCGTGAACGCGAATCAGTCATGCATAAAATTTGCAATTTATGATGGGGGACTTATTATCTGCATGTGATGTAAATTTCAAGTCTCTAAGTAGTGTCGTTCTCGAGAAGAAGATGAAAATGTAAAATCCTATATTGCTCACTGGAGCGTATCGCCGAGGTCACTTATGCGTATCCTTGACATATTGTATCCGGAACATGTCCATTAATCATTGTTATGAATTTCAACCCAATAGCATGTATCAATTTTGAGAAATCGCAAAAAAACTGAAGACGCGTTTTGCTCACTGGAGCGTGAAAGCGTGGTCAGTCATACATAAAATTTGCATTTTATTGCTAGTTGAGAACTTCTGCACATTTGAGGTGAATTTCAAGTTTGTAGGACCAATTTGAAAAAAAAAAATAATAAAAATAAATAAATAATAATAAATAAATAATAATAATAAAACACAGGAATACAATAGGTTCCCTGCTGACAAGCAGCGGGAAGCCTAATTATCTATAACTAAGGGCGCAGCAGCCATGGTTTTCTATAAGCAGGGTTGCCATCTACCCAGAGCCAAAAATAGGCATGAAATCATACACGAGTCTCTCACTTTTTATCATTAGAAGTCGCTTCGAACATGGTTGTACCGTAAATATCTACTACTACGTTGTACGCAGCTCTAAAATTGCAAAAAGCTATGGAAAGAGACGAAGTCACTGCCACACGCAATCTCCAAGACAAGGGTCGGCAACTTTTGTCGCTCCCGAGCCAAAGCCAAGTGTTACGAATCTTGGCGGGCCGCACATATTTTTTCAAGAAAGTTAAAAACTGAACGGGTGACTGATGAACCACATTATTCATACAGATTAGAAATTCAAATTTCGGACTTTAATAGCGAGCGAACACTGCGACAACTCGTTGACTCAAGTCGTCTTATTATACAAAATATTTACAAATAATATTTAATGCGACACTGGGTGACACACTAGATAAAATCAAAATTTTCTAAATGTCTCTCACTAATCCTAGTTCTTCGCAAGGAAAATTTTATTTTGGTTAAGTATTTGAAAACAAAAGCGATTTTTTTTCATAAAGATTGGAAAACGAATTATTAATGAAGAACAAGAATAACATATCAACGATCCGTAGGTTTAAGTGAGCATTGTGGGCCGGATTATTTTACTCCGTGCGGCGGATATGGCCCGCAGGCGGCCGACCTCTAACCTAAAGTCCTCATACTTTGGTTTCCCACAATGCCTCTTGTGTTTTTATGGTAGTATTGTGGGCACCGATTACTGTTTTCCACCTTTCTCGATGTCGCAATAGCAGTAGTTAATAAAAAAAAATTCTTTTCATGTTCGAAACAGAACTCATGGTTACGCTTACTCTAAATTGCAGTTTTTCCCTAAAAACAGTATTCCTAAAAACTAGCAGCAACTATTGTGTGTGTCACAGTTTGCCTGAAAATACCGCAAACCCCATTGTTGACAGAAAAAGTTCGTCCATCGTTTCCACGCAAGCTTTGTACGCAAAACAAGTATTGGTCATCCACGTTTCTAAGACCAAATAAGCACGCGACTCAAAAATAAGCACTTTACTTAGAAATAAGCACATCGTTACTTTATAAGACGCGGGCTAGAAAATAAGCAAAAATCTTAGAAATAAGCACGGTATGGCAACCCTGTCTATAAGGGAGGGGGTTCAGAATAGAAAATTCCCGAGCAACACTCATCGCTCAATCCATGGCCGACCCGTGAATTTAAAATGTCTTGTCATATCAATTCAATTGTGTTCATTGTTGCTCGCCTTTGAGTTGACTAATATACTACACTAGGCAACCATGGAATACTTTTTCAACCGTCTACTAGCAAGGAATGGATTGAAATCGTATTTTTGAGTTGCTCTTTCAGCACTTAGGATTATCGCAATGTTTCGTTGTTAAGGCAGAGTTTGCAGTTATGAAGCCAATTATATTTGATACTTTCATATCGAATTCGGTCTATGCATAAATGTATCAGTGATTTTTGATGCAGTAATGAGACAAATATCGACCGACACAGTAAAATAATCAAACTTTCATTGGAGGGTTTAAATATGGGGTCGGCAAACCACATTCGGATTCGGCCCGCGACGCTTCACTGATTTATATTAACAAAACAGCTTTATTGACGAATATATTCTTTACGTGTCAAAATTTGTTTTGAGAAACTAAATTATACTATAACCTAACAAGTATATAATTCGCATTCACTCGTTTATTGAGCCTATAATTGATTATAATTAGAGAAATGACAACAGAACGTAAAAAAGTTGATGCTGAGCGCAAATGGTTTAATGACGCTGAAAATATTCAAATAATCAGTCTTCGCGCACTGCTTGAAATTTCTGGGTGAAAAAATGTGATTTATTGGTCATTCCTTTGGTTTTTAACTTTCTAAAATACGTGCGGCCGGCCAATGACTTGCAACCTTTATTTTGGTCCGCGAACGACAGAAGATTGCCGACCTCTGATTTAGACTTTAGAGCCAGTGAAGTTATACAGTCATTCCAACTCAAATCCTCGACCCACTGCTCTATCTCCCTCCACTTTCCAATCCTCGATCCGCTGCCCTGTCTCCCTCGCCTCGGCCAACTGCTCAACCTTCCTATCCTCGACGCACCGCCCAATCTCCCTTAACCTTCTTATACTCGACTCACTCTATCTCCCTCAACTTTTCTACCCCCAATCCCCTGCACTATCTGCCTCAAACTTCCCAACCTCGACCCACTGTCCGACCTCCCTCAACTTACTTATCTTTGACCACGACGCTGTACCACTGAGTACCTAACCTAACGGCGCTAAAATTACGACTCGACCGTCAAAATGAACTTTACCACCTTGCGACCAACTCCCATGTGTTATACTGGTCAAGTATGCCAATGAGATGATTCAATCGTACGTCGACAAAACATGATTGACGGCATTCGTAAATGTAGGCTGGAATCTCAATTGGTAATCAATAACCATAATTAGTGGATTAAAAATGTACTACTAATTAGGCTACTGATGGCATCGGGCTTGGAGTCACTGTTTTTAAAATTTTAACAGGCCTTTCGATATCGAAATATCTGAGTTCCTTTTCAGAAACTCATTTAATGTCGCCTGTATTTCCGTGCAGGGCAAAACGACGAGGAAGTAATCGAATATTTGCACGCTTAGTCTTTTTCAACGAATGTTCTGCCATATCCTTGTTGTATATACAATTTTTTTTTACGTGGTTGAGGAGGCTGAATAGTCAAAAACAGTCAAAAATATAAGTCGCTTAGTGAGTGTATTTCCTTCCAAACTATTTTTAAGACATGAAATGTTTTGTCGTAGCTAGCGTTGCCAACTTCCCTCCAATCCAGCGTGTAGTCCCAAAATTGAGCTTATCTTATCTGAAACTTAGGAAGCTGCAAAGGACGCAGCTTTTACTATAAAATGTCAAAAAAAAAATACTTTATACGAACAGGAGCACTATTGCTCATTTCGGATCGGCATCATATTGTCACAAGACTCACGACATGGCCAATTATTGAGGGCATAAAACGGCATGTTAAAATTTAGAAAACTGTCACTCCCAGCGAGAAACCATCAGTAGCCCAATTAGTAACACATTTTTAAACTGTCAATTATGGTTATTGTTTAGCATTTGAGATTCCAGCCTACATATTATACGAATGCCGTCAATCCTGTTTTGTCGACGTACAATTGAATCATCTCATTGGCATACACGACCAGTTTAACCCATGGAAGTTGGTCGCAAGATAGTAAAGTTCAGTGTGGCAATCGGGTAGTAAATAATAGTACTGAATAGTATAGCACCGTAGGTCAAAGATAGGTAGGTTGTAGCAGATAGGGCAGTGGGTCGAGGATAGGTAGGTTGAGGGAGATAGGGCAGTAGGACTAGAGGGGAAAGGTTCAGGGATGCGAAAGTTGGGGGATGGGGCAGTGGGCCGTGGATAGGAAGGTTGAGGGAGATAAGGCAGTGGGTTGAGGATAGGAAAGTAGATTGATGTAGGGCAGTGGGTCGAGGACAGTTTTCAAGTGAACGAATAGCTCGCGGAGGTCTAAGTGTCTTTAACGGAGTCCTGAGGGTGCGTACGGAGCATTTTGAAAACCTAAAGTCTACGTAGTAGGATGTAACAATGCGAACAACTAAGTAACGAATGTTTCCTCGACTTTTGATCTCTTGAATTCTTCCTCTTGAATCTACACTCTACCATTGCAAAATTATTGGTTCTTATTTCAAGAATTAGGACTTAGTTATTTGATTAGGACGTATATTTACCAAAACACAACTAAAAACTAACAAACAACACGCGAAAATTGCCAAAACGAGATAATATCCACAACCACGAAAGACTGTCTGAATGGAAAAAGTATCTGAGCGCTTCTGAAACGTTTATTGTTACTTCATTTTTGCAATTATGCTGATTGGCCAATGTTACGACAGTAAATAAGGAAGTGTATACTTGGGGAAACATTCATATTTATAATCAGTGATTTATAAAGTTGTTATACATAAATACGCTACACAGACGCAATGCTCATTTTTATGGAAAATTTAAATTATTTCGCGATCCAGAGCGGGGGGTTTCGCGTCCCAAATTTGGATCGCGACCCCGTAGTTGCGGACCCCTGCCCTACAGTACGTCTAATTGTTACGTATTTTATGACTAAGATATTACTTCTAATTTTAAGATTAGAGTGACTAAGTTTAAACACGTAATCTATTAACCAAAAGCAGATAGTTTACCCAATATCCTATAGTCCTATAAGTGTCCCTGTCTATGCCGGCTTTTACCTCTTCTTTCCAGTGGAGGGGTACTGGTACTGGTGTGTGATGAACGACAGGCTTTGCTTCAGGGTCTATCATAAGTTTTATTGGCGGTCCTTCCATCATATAGGGAGCGGTTGGTGTTCGCAGGTGTTGAAAGTGCTAGATTTGTATTATTCGATTAGATACTCCTGTAGCTTCTGTCGGTTTTCCCCATTTGGCGAGTATGGTAACGACGTTGGGATTGGTGGGGGAAGTTTGCGGCGGGGACATGTGCATCTTTATATGTCACCATTCTTAGTCCCTGTCAAAGTTTTGTCCGTCATGCTAATTGATGTCATTTCCCTGTTGACTCCGCCAATCTTTGAAAAATTAAACAAGTTCAATGCATGCTTTCCTGCTCAAGAACAGCTTGTCCGAGCTGTCGGTAACGTAAATGATCTGACGGGAACGAACTATTTTCCCGTTATCAGTTGTTCCTGAAAATTTTGCAACTAGGGCGCCAAGAATATGTATCCATTTGTTATTGGTCGCAGTCATTGTTGTTGGGGTTTGAAATTCTTTTTAAACCCCAATTTAGCAAAGTCAGATGGCAGTATGTCGATCATAATATCAAAAAATAGCTGTGGATCTGATATGCGTTTTTCCCATCTTTGGCACATACTGGTGGGGGTCCAGAGCCATTCCGATTCAAAATGGTATAGATCCTGATATGGTATGGTATAGATCCTGATTCAAAATGGTATAGTTTCAAGCATGGCTAGCAAGTCTGATTGAAAGCAGGACAGGAACGTTATTTGATTCTCAGTGGAGAACTTTTGCCGTGTCCTGTTTCTCCGCAGTAGATACATGTGGCTTGCATCTTATCGGATGTGGGCTTGACTTGAATGCGCCCCTTTCGATATGAGCTGATGGCGTCTGTGGACTGGAAATCGAACAGTCTGAAGGCGGATCTGTTGCCCGATTCTTTGGCTTTGACAAATTTGAAGACTTCTTTCAGGGTCATGTTTTGGTTCGGGTCCCCAAGAAGATCTAGTTTAAAGTCGGAGTTACCTATTCCTCTAGAGAGGATGTCGCGCATAATTTCTTCTGTATAATTCACACCTTGACTGCATTACAGACTGTCGCTTGGCCACGAATGCGGGCGCCAAAGTTTCTTACAGGTTCGTCTCTGTCTTGTTTCATGTTGGCGAGCTTGACTCTGGCGATCATGGCATTTTCCTTTGATAGCGTTCAGTATGTCTTGTTCTGATTTTCCTGTAAGATTAGGTGAGGTGCGAGTTAGATCTTTGCGCAGTGGATCGTCACAGCATTCCAATAGTTGGAAAATTATGTCTTGGCCAGATATTTTTGTGGCAGCTTTGTAGTCTGTCCATCTTGATTCAAAATATGTCCATTCTTCAGTTGAGCTAGCAGATGTGATGGTTGGACGTTTTACTTTCTCAACTTGGGTTGTGGGTTGTTGAGTTTTTTGTGCGCTGTGTGTGGTAGCGTGTAAATTCAGCAATGCAGCAACAATAGAGGCCTCATCCTCTGTTTCAAATTTACATTTGTTGATTGGGCATCTGATCTTTGGCATCTTGATGTCACAAGGTATCCCACATAGGGTAAATCATAGATAATTATATATCACTATTTGTTTATTAGGCTATCAGTAAATAATGATTTACCCACTATATGAAAAGAAAGTATATGGTGAATAACAAATACCAATAAATATATAAACATAAAGAAATGCACAATGCTACTGATAATCTACTAATAACTTTGTCATTTTTTAGCTCTCATTCTAAAAATAGGTTGGCTCTGGTTTTACTTGCGAAATCCTGTTGAAAAGCTGGTATATATAATTGTGATGGATCATTGCTAAGGCAAAGTGCTAAATTTGTTTTCGATTGATATTCATGCTAAAATTTAAAAAAATGATATTTTGTAATGTGGTTTAATATTTTGATAAAATTATATTTAAGCAGGATCAAAAAAACGCCGCTCCCGAAGTATGTGCACCAAGATGGCGCACAACCTGAACCATAACCTGGTACAAATACTATGTTCAGGATGTGCGCTATCTTGGTGCATATACTTCTGGAGCTCTGAAAAAAAAAACGAGGATTGGCAACAGCAAGCGGATGTACTTGATGAATATCCAGCTTGTCAAGTTGAAAATAGTACGTCAAATTGACATGTTAAAATAGAAATGATTTAAAACAGAGGAATAAGACTCGGAAGCATGAAAATGTTTTGTGAAACCGTACGTATATGCATAAGCTGCCGGGAGACCATTATGAACGTAGAGGATAAGAGCATGTATATATATACTGGAATGAATTTTCTCGAATCATTGACTATACTCTATCGACCGTAAAGAAGATTTCGAATTTTTAAAATTATTAGTATATTTTGCAATAGAAACGTGAATAAAAAGAAAAGTGAGAATCTGTGAATGGCTTGTGTGTAAATCTTGCCAATCCTTCTGACCATTACTTTTTACCGACGGCGTCTATATTAAGAAACGTATAGCAGTCACATCGCATGAACTAAACTGACAACACAATCTTGTCTCAAACCAAGCTAATTCGTGGCGAGTTCGCTTTACGTAATATCAATACTTTTCGAAATTCTCAAAATACCCAAATCAAAACCTAATTAACAATAAAATTGGTGATAGTAATTATATTTAACGTATTTTGTAGCATTTTTTTTATCAATGGCTAAATTGTCAAATAGTGATATTATCTTACAGGTCACGAGTTAGTCATTATTTTCATTCATATACTGGTGTGATAAAATATATTTAGATACTTATAAAACAACGTAATCAGCGTTATTTTTTAAAATACAATATTCTGAATAATAGCAAACATCGAGGACTGTTGATGAAATTAGTATATATATATAGATATGTAACTAACATTGATAAATAATAGTTGGTTAGCTCAAATAATGACTTCAGTCAGTTTCTTACACAACATACCATCGTCTGATTTCCTAATATGATAAGTTCCATCTCCTTCATAGTCAACATGAAATTAAAATTCAACATATCTGGCAAATAAAACGGTGTTAAAAAAATTGTCCTATGCAACCTGTTATCTAATTTTATAATTGTGTTTTCGAGAATTTATTGGAAAGCATTATTAATTAGTATGCTATCAGATCCGAGGCAATAGACTCGTAACTCTTGGACGAGTAAATAATAGGTAAATAATTTATTTTTAATTTTAGCTATTTTCAACAATATTTTACTTATTGTAACACATTTATACTCTGTAGATTTTGTTTTTTGTTTTCATATATTTACCTGGACCCATTTTCCTTTGAAACAGCTCGGAATCCAGTTTCTGTAGACGTGATATTAGTGAATCTGGCACAAGAGACCATAGACGTTATTTCATCAGTCCAGAATACCACGTAGTTTTTGATAACTACAAAATGGGAAAAACCTAAATTACGGTGTTTCCCCGAAAATAAGTCCTATAGCCTGAAAATAGGACCTAGCCCAAATTTAAAAATGATTTCAATCCAAGCCCTACCATTAAAATAAGATCTAGCCGATAGCGTGAAATTTGTTTTGACCTAATCGAAGGCAAGAAATCTCTCTTACACGTTTCAAATGGTTAAACTAAAACGCGTGAGAAAGAAAAAGGTTCAATGAGTAAAATCTTCATTGGAATTTATGAATCTAGTGACTGGCATGACATTCCAGAGGATGATAATATGGTCAATTTTGAATAATGGCAGTTTTTTGTTTAATAAAAACGTGTTATTTTTAAGTAAATGGATATCGGGTTTCATATTTTGTATATTTGAAAATCTCGTAATTTTCTACTTCGTAATTTTGTTTTTGATAAATGGCATCCTCCCATATAAGCCCTAGTGTTATTTTTCGAAAGAAAATTAAAATAAGACCCTGTCTTATATTTGGGAAACACGGTGTATGTTAGCATTGGTTGATTAGAATTCAATACTAGTTACACAAAAATGGTTTTGACTAATAACGGATTAGAAGTAATCACTTTAATATTAACTTAAAGAGTCATGTTTTTCATTAAAATCAGCAACAACAAGTGGGTTCAACACACTTCTATAATTTAGTCTCAATTTGAGTTGTTATCTCCATCTCCACCGTACCTTTCCAGCATCGATTTCCATGCCCTCTGAAATACAGCTTTTCTGTAACTGACTTGCATTTGTTATCAGCGCAATTGATGACAATAGTAAGAGTAATTCAACAATTGAAATCATGCTCATTATGACCATGAACGCTTCGTGATTTTTCTAATTTACCTGTAACAAATAGGAAAACGTGTTGTTCGTATATGGGTTTGCTTTGTATAAAAGTTCATCTGTATTATATGTATCAAACAAAGGTTCTTTAAAACGCCTTATTCAAAACATCTCAACTATATTATCAAAAATTAGAAGTTTATTTCAATGAAACAACCAAAAATAGAATGAACTGTTGTTCACATAGCTGCAATGTGAATGCTGCTATAGTCTATATTCTATTGTGCTGCTTTTATGTCTCCCAAGGCCCTTTTTCATTTCATAGTTCTTGAGTAGAATCTTACTTATTGTTTTGTTCTATCCTTCTATGTTTACTTTACGTCAAAATGAACTGTTTATAATTTGGGTGAAGATTCTCTGAGTCAGAAGACGCACAGGATACAGGCAAAAAATCAATTCATGTTGCGACGATACAAATCTGTGGCAGTTCCACATAAAATATCCTGATTCAGTAACATTTGAATGAACTAGTTTGAATGAAATATATTTTATTCGCATTGCTCAAATTTTCTGTATATATATATCTATTTGCTGCATTGAGGTTACATATTATTTTTTGCTGCATTTGGGCCACTCGTTTTCTGTGGCATATAGTGAGCTACTCACAGCGTTAATTTGGGTGGTTTTCAGTGGGAAATGTTTTGACAAAATTTCACGCAAGTAATACAGTTTGTTTAAAATATAGTCGAGTTGGGGCCCAATCGTCGTCGCCCAATTCCGCGAGACTATTTTTTTCAGCCTATTTGCGGGAATGAGGAACATTATTGGATATGGTCGTCACCGCAAGGAATAGATATAGTCATTGAATATTTACTCATTGTCCCTCATTAAAATCGTTCACAGCTACCGCTAAATGCTTTGCTTGTGAGGTAAATTAAACCCCGGTTACAATTTGTACGCTGAAAGAGCCAAGAACAGGGGTTTGCATGTTTTAGGGCGTGGCTGAGGCTTGGCGTCTGACAATATTTACAGCATGATATGTTGTTATTTTGGCGTCACAGTTGATCGCTCGCTGAGTGATGTGATATTCATCCGCCGCTGATTTTGATTGCCTGTATCTTCAATTCTCGATGCCCTCACACGAAAGTATAAAAAGTATTTGCGTATATACTGTATATATATATATATATATATTGTGTATGTACGTA
The DNA here is from genome assembly GCF_964204865.1 of Styela clava. Classification (NCBI taxonomy): domain Eukaryota; kingdom Metazoa; phylum Chordata; class Ascidiacea; order Stolidobranchia; family Styelidae; genus Styela; species Styela clava. The sequence continues at coordinate 1,102,412 of NC_135264.1, read as the reverse complement.
GGCCACAGTGTAACCTGAAAATAGCTTCAATAGCGATATTTGAAAGTTGTTCTTAGTGGATTCTAGATAACAGATGACAAATCTTCCGTCATTTCATAAATTGGATTGTCTGATATATGACTTATTGCTGAAAGTTAGGAAGTCGTGCGTTAAGCTTAAAACACATATAAATCAGGGAATTCTCAGTCAAACTTAAAAATTTTTGCATCAGTCGATGTGGGAATTTTGTATTTATATTTTAAGGGAGTGGTTCCAATTAACCATTTGACCTTTGACCTCAAAATAAAAAATTTGTTCTGTTGCATTTAGATTAAAAATTTTGGTATATTCGAATAGATTTCGACATAAGAAAGCTAAAAATGTCATTATCATTAAAATTTGTTGAATAGTTTTTGAAAAATTTGAATTTGAAATTTTTTTTTTATCGTTTTTTGGTCATAACTTTTGATATAAACAATGAAAACCAAAAATGTTAATACCATTCAATTGGTATTTCAGAGACGCATTCAACGATACTTTACTCGAAAAGATTGGATTTCTAGAAAAGAAATTGAGAATTTAGAAATTTGCAAATAAATGGGGTTAGAAAACTAGTTACGCGTATTGAAGGTACTAGGGTTTCATCGATTATCACAATTTTATGCTTTCAATATCGTTTTTTTTTTGTTGCATTTAAATGCATTTGACTATAATGAGTGCATTACACGTGCTTTACACCACTTCTAAGCAAAGGAACTAGAAAATATCGATTTATGATGGTGAGGTCTCGCAAACGCAATTTTCGCCATAATTATTGTCTTGCGATAATTTATTGTATTAGCAATTGAAAGTATTTATATGAGCAGGATATACCTATACCCAGTATTTTGGTACTCTATACTATTAAATCAAACCATCACCTGAATTACTACCCCTTCCTTTAAAAAATATAGTTAACATATCGGGAACGAGAAGAGGAATTGGTGACGTATGAAAACTCAAATTCCCGCAGAATTAAGTTCAATAGACCGGCCTAGTAAGGCAATAAACTTTTCCTATTTAATGCAATATTTCTTGTTGTGATGACCGTGAGTTTGCATAATTATGTAATTAAAACTGGAGAACAAAGGGAATGAACGTGGAAAAAGAAATAACTCGGCATCTGCATGGGTTAATTGACCTACGGTGTATAAACTGGCCCATAATCCGCATAATGGACGATAAGATAATTGATGAAAACAAAAAAAATGAGATGAATTCTAGAATCGGGTGAGCTAACAAAATCACAAGTGAGGTTAAAAGCGCACAGATTTCCGATGGAAAGGTATTGTTGAAAGGGTATTACGCGCTCGCTCACCTATTATTCCATATTCTTTCAATTGTGAGTTACCACGATAAAGATATCTAAAAAAATATACGAAATAAAAAACAGAATGTAAAAACAAAGTAATACAACGGGGACGTAGCCAGGTGGTTTTTTTTTTGTATTATACATAACAATTTATCATAGGTCGAAAAGCTTTTTATATCCCAGAGACTCCATGAGAACACACGTTTTACAGCGTTTGGTCGAGCCCGCTAGTTGTTTCGATTTAACATGGCAAATAGAAATTTCAGAACCTCCCTCGAAAATTTCTGAATACTCCCCTGTAACACGATATCAGCATCGACGACATATAAATACATGTCATATTTTTTGCGTCTTATGCAAGTTCAGTAACAAGTTGTATCTCAGTTGTTATCACTGAAATAATCACTGAAACTGTCTTCTTTTTTGGCATAATATTTTCACCACAATTGTGACTGCAAGTTACCTAAAGAGATTTTTGGCATTGGCTTGCTCGACAATAGGTTAGTATTAATTGTAAAATCGCTTATGTATGATATTGCAGGTAAAGTATCGTTTGAGCAGTCCAGAGGATTATTTAAAATGAGCAAATGCATGTGACACCACAATGCCATTTTCCGCGCATACGCATAAAGATGCTGAATGTAACATTCTATAGAATTCTATTTAGGCAACGAGAATCTCCATCATTGCCCTTACCTCCACATTCTCCGATACCCTTTGGGATTGTACCAGCCATGATTCAAAGGTAATAAACGAGAAAAAATCAATCGGTTTGCAATGTATGCCCTAGCTGTCACTGTAAATTTGCATGTTTGAACATCGTTCCGCAAGATCAATCACTCCTCAACCCATAACGGCAAAAGGACACATGTTGTTTGTGGTGCACCTTGCGACTTAGTGACTGTTATGTCTAACGACCCTCGATTCCAATGCAACCAATTTTTTCATTGTAAGCATTTTATTGCCAAAACGAAACGGACAGTAAGCAAATTTATTAAAAAATTCAAGTAAGCGAGTAGACCTCGTCAAACAATTTAACTTGTCAACGGAATTCGCATACAAAGAGATGGAAAAAATATTGACACAGGTCCGATGTTTGGACATTATTTTACAGAAATACTATAAAATGAAATTACAAATTTATTAATAAAAATAAGTAAGCGAGTAGAACTCGTCACACCTAAGTTAATTCGTCAACGAAATTCGCATAAAAATATATGAAAAAAAATTATTGACACAGGTTCAATATTTGGACATGATTTTACAGAAATACTATAAAATGAAATTACAAATTTATTAATAAAAATAAGTAAGCGAGTAGAACTCGTCACACATAAGTTAATTCGTCAACGAAATTCGCATACAAAGATATGAAAAAAAATTACTGACACAGGTCCGACGTTTGGACATTATTTTACAGAAATACTATAAAATGAAATTACAAATTTATTAATAAAAATAAGTAAGCGAGTAGAACTCGTCACACCTAAGTTAATTCGTCAACGAAATTCGCATACAAATATATGGAAAAAAATTATTGACACAGGTTCAATATTTGGACATGATTTTACAGAAATACTATAAAATGAAATTACAAATTTATTAATAAAAATAAGTAAGCGAGTAGAACTCGTCACACCTAAGTTAATTCGTCAACGAAATTCGCATACAAATATATGAAAAAAAATTATTGACACAGGTTCAATATTTGGACATGATTTTACAGAAATACTATAAAATGAAATTACAAATTTATTAATAAAAATAAGTAAGCGAGTAGAACTCGTCACACATAAGTTAATTCGTCAACGAAATTCGCATACAAAGATATGAAAAAAAATTACTGACACAGGTCCGACGTTTGGACATTATTTTACAGAAATACTATAAAATGAAATTACAAATTTATTAATAAAAATAAGTAAGCGAGTAGAACTCGTCACACCTAAGTTAATTCGTCAACGAAATTCGCATACAAATATATGGAAAAAAATTATTGACACAGGTTCAATATTTGGACATGATTTTACAGAAATACTATAAAATGAAATTACAAATTTATTAATAAAAATAAGTAAGCGAGTAGAACTCGTCACACCTAAGTTAATTTGTCAACGAAATTCGCATACAAATATATGGAAAAAAATTATTGACACAGGTTCAATATTTGGACATGATTTTACAGAAATACTATAAAATGAAATTACAAATTTATTAATAAAAATAAGTAAGCGAGTAGAACTCGTCACACCCAAGTTAATTCGTCAACGAAATTCGCATACAAATATATGGAAAAAAATTATTGACACAGGTTCAATATTTGGACATGATTTTACAGAAATACTATAAAATGAAATTACAAATTTATTAATAAAAATAAGTAAGCGAGTAGAACTCGTCACACCTAAGTTAATTCGTCAACGAAATTCGCATACAAATATATGGAAAAAAATTATTGACACAGGTTCAATATTTGGACATGATTTTACAGAAATACTATAAAATGAAATTACAAATTTATTAATAAAAATAAGTAAGCGAGTAGAACTCGTCACACCTAAGTTAATTCGTCAACGAAATTCGCATACAAATATATGGAAAAAAATTATTGACACAGGTTCAATATTTGGACATGATTTTACAGAAATACTATAAAATGAAATTACAAATTTATTAATAAAAATAAGTAAGCGAGTAGAACTCGTCACACCTAAGTTAATTCGTCAACGAAATTCGCATACAAAGATATGAAAAAAAATTACTGACACAGGTCCGACGTTTGGACATGATTTTACAAAAATATTATAAAACTAAATTAAGAAATGTTACATAATCGATATAATTTAAGTATTCCACCGGAACATGATATAATAGAGAAGTGGTTTTCAAACGATGGGGGTGGGGAATTGGCGGTCTTTGACAATTTTTGAGGGGGGTATAAAGCTTAATTGAATAAATATGTGAGATTTGAATTTGCCCGCCTTAATTTGAATATATATGTTCCATCCACACATGCTGTGAATAAAACATACATACGCCTTACTATCTGTTATTCGTAGCTTATTTTAGCTACAATTATTTTTAAGGTGGGTTGCAAAACTTGAAAATTCTAAAAAGGGGGCTCATCTTAAAAATTTTGAGAACCACTATCATGGAGTGTAAAACGCTTTTTTGTTTTCAGTCATGATACTTGTTTTTCACAACTATCGAAGAGGGTTTTATTCACAGAAAGCTACTGTAATTCTACTGGCAAATCCAAAATTATGTTAGCATTTTAATTAAGTTAATGCTGTCAGTATTTTAATTAGAATAAATGTATTTGCTCAGTATTGTATTTTGAGCAAAGAAATCTGTCTTTGATGCAATCTAATGCTGTCAGCTGTTTTTCTGATAAATTTGCTGCCACTGATGTCTAACTTAAATTTGCAAGTCTTTTCCCAAAGTCCTTTCTGAATTTCTTTCTCTCATTAAATAGCTTTGCAAGAATTATTCTCAATTTACTTTTCCTGTCTTTAACGCCTGACAGTATATTCTCCTTTTGGAGAAATTCTTCAATGTCTTTGTAACCTGCATAGCAATTTAGAACGCATTAGTCTGAGAATAATGTAAACTGCTCAAGTCCTCGTCATCCAACAAACTTTCTATTTTCTGACTGATATTAACAGACAAAAAGTAAACTTTACCTGGTAAGCTACCGGTATTATTTTCACCAGAAGTGTCTTCAATACAAGACTTGAAATGAGTTAACAAAGCTGCAGTGTCACTGCTTGACCATCTAACATGTTGTCGTTTTCTGCGCTTAGTTGAAGTACTTGGCATATCTGAAACCAAATAAATGACACACTCATTAAATGATTTTCTACATGTTTAAGTTTTTAAATTTAGCCCCAACACCAAACTATTTACACTATTTAGCTTTTATACGTAGTTTCATATATTAGTGCACTTTTCAAGACTTGGATAGAAATACTTACCATGACACATCTCAAATTCAGTATTCAATCCCAATTCTGATGGCATACTGTCCTTCAACACCCGGCGTTTGTGATACTCCAGATGATTCTCCTTCTACGCTATTTCCTTCTTCTAAATCTCCTGTTATGTCTGGCTCTTCCGTCCCTGAATTAAAAAGGTTCATCAATACCAACCCATGATTATAATAACATACCAAATTTCTCACCTTCGACTTGCATGCCATCCAATGATGCAAAGTAACTCCCAACTTTCGTAACCTCTTGTATACCGAGTGGACACTGGTATACATTCTTATTGATATCTTCTGTGTGTCCAATGTGCTTAAAAAACACTAGGCGTTGATCTTCCGATATTTCCAAGCTGGCATATAAAGTTGAAGCTCGATGGCGCATTGCTGTGGCTGTGATATGTGGATCTACTCCAGCAGCATCAACTACATTTTTCACACTATGCCATCCGCTACAATGATCTAGGAATTGTTTTGTGCTTGGGAAAAGGAACATGTTTCGAATATTGATGTCAGAATCCTTTCGAATTTCGGAGTTTGCAAGCATATCTAATGCTGAATCACAATCGGGTGGCACCAAAACAGGTACCATACGGTTGGTGCCTTTTCCTCCTTGGTACATTATTTTAAATATACTAAGAAGTTTTTTCTCAGCGTCATTAACATATTTGGCTCTTTGAGAGTCAATCCATTTCTCCGTTTTGGCATCACACCAATCGCTCATTTGGAGTCTACATGGCTCACCCCCTCGTCGAGCATTAAAAAGAGTGAGTCTAGAGACTGTGAGGTCCCGAATAAATACAAATGTTTCTGGACAAAAAAAATCATACTGATTATTCACAATCTGTTGCAATTTATCTACAGTGTAGTTTCGTATTTTTTTCACAGCGTCTTCGTCTGGTAATTTACCAGGATCTCTTTGCTTATGGTTGCGGTTTTGCAGCAGTAAATACTCAGCATCGCCAAATATGCTGATCCATTTTAGTTCAAGTACGTCAACAAACTTGTCGATTAAATCTGCGCTAGAATCATCATCACCAATTAAATAACTTCCCTTGACGACCTTCGCAGACAATTTGAGCAAATTTCCTACACTCACTTTAAGACCAGCCTTAAGTGTTCCATCTTCATGGGTTGTCATTGATTGTATAGCCTCTTCTAAAGCAGGGAAATTCTGCCTGCGAAACATCTCTTCAATTGGCAGAGTTTTATCATTTGTATAAGATATAAAATGGAAGTATAGATTAGCAAGTGTACGCATTTTACACATAACTGCCTTTCGAGATTCAGCCAGTTTGTCTTTTTTTCGCTTATGTTTATTGAACTGGCTTCTTCCAATCAGTTTAATTACATCATTTTCCTCACAGAATTTACCAATCCTATCACCGCTGAACCTCGATAGCAAATCAGTGAATTCCAACCCATCTGTATCATTATTAATCAATGTTGCAGCTAACCGCTTTGTTCCCTGTATACCATTTTTTTTCCCACAATTTTTTGAATGACTAAAAAAATATCTTCTGCGCACAAAAGCTTTACACTGAGTACATATTTTGACTCCATCTTCCATCTGGCCTCTTTCACACAATAAGGTTTTTTTTTCCTTCAACATCTTCATATTATGCCCAAACATACCATCCTTTCGCATTTTCTCAAATTCAAAGGCTTGTAAATGTTTTGGCAAAGACATTGCCAATTTTACCCTTTCCTCATGTTTATGACGCATTCTCAAATGACGTGTTAACTGGCTTCGTAGTTTCCCACAATATAAGCAAGGACGCTTCGGCTTTTTTTTTTTTTTTTCAATTCTTCATTTCTTTGCTTACGGGATTTCCCTTTCCTTGATCTATCGGAAATGACCATTAGTAGATCATATGGCGAATTTGAAGATGTGGAAGACAGAGGCACAAATTCACTATCATAGTCACTGATAACAGCAACTTCAGTTTCTGGATCTTAACATGGAAACAAAAATTCAATTTATTCCAGAAAGGAATGAATTATTGAGGATTGATAAAATACATACCTGTATCGTGTGAGTAGTGTCTGATCTGAACTGCATGTCGAACAGAAGTTTCTTGTTGACTATCTGAAGAGTGAAATGTAAAAATTAACCCGTATGATTCAGTCAATTATAGATATAAACAGAATCAGTTTGTTAAATAATTTTGGCCGCATTCTTGCTGGCAATTATGAATGAAACTTTTGAGTTGGGGTTGCACAAGACTAACTCCCTATCTTCTCTCTATACATTTATAAATGAAACTGATAATTGAAGGTTTGGCTTAAGCTATATTTCATCACACTATTAAGCAACTTTTGTATTGCAAATTAAAAAAAAAATATCAAATTCAACGAATTAAATCACTTTTGCAATAACTACACTCAAGATGTATATCAGGGGTGGCCAACCAGCCAGAAACGAAGAGCCGCATTTTCGTATTTTGATAACGCGAAGAGCCACATTATAAACCGGAACATACATGAACATCAGATATACCTATATTCAGCTGTGCGACAATGCTGGTTTATTTTATTAAATATCACTAACCAACATGATTATGACATAAATTTGAAAGCCATTTATTTTTATGCATGCTACTTAGTGGGAATTATGATATGTCGTTGTAGTCAATCGAAGCAGTTCTTTTACATGGGTTTTCATCATAACAAATTAATGCTTTGATTTCACGTCTTCTATGGTAGAAAACACAGATTCGCAGACGTATGTTGATCCAAACATTGACAATACCATATGTGCGGCTCGTTTAACATTGGCGTATTTTTCCATGGGCATGCTTCTCACTAACTCAATGGCTTCTTCCCATAATTTAAAGCGCATTGCAGTTGGTCTTCCTCATCAAAATGTAGATTATCTTCAACTCGGTTGCAGCCTCATCTGAGGCTAGAAGGAATTTTAAACTAACTGCTGAACTGTCTCAGAATTAAATGAGTCGTCGACGACATAAACTAATTTACCCAAACGCAAACAAATTTCTCGCAGAACTACGATTACGAGAGTGCGTCTCACAACAAAGAATTTAATTGTGACCTAATAAAGAACAATTGCATTGTAAAGTGGATGAAAGCGTATCTTCAACGTTAAAAAAGAATGCACAATGACTCATAATGTGTTTAATCAAAAATTAAAAATCGTAGTTTGCAACTTATTTTTTCCATAAAATAACCAAGGCGAAAAGAGCCGCACGAGACCGGTTCGAGAGCCGCGGGTTGGACACTGCTGATGTATATAAAGCGATATTGTTATTCGAATGGTGGAAATATTAACACTATATTATGTTATAAAAATTATAACCACCTTCAACTTCAAGTAGAGAGTCATCCATTTTCTGTCACGGGCAATACTGTAATAGTTGGAAATGTCCACACAAACAAATAAAACTAGTACTGATCTTACTCTGGAGATTGCGAAGCACAAAGGAACAGTTATATTTATATATATCTGTATATAGTCAATATGAATTATTTTATTAACACGCTAAAAAAGAAATAGGCTACCGGTACTTAGCTATAAATGATATTGGGATAAAACAGTCAGGCAGTGGAAAGAGAGCAAAATTAAGTAGACATACGTTATCACTTTCAATTACATTCAACCTGTGGCATAGTACTGTAGTAAGAATTATCATCTTTTAATCTTTTCGCCACATTCTGACATTGGAGTTGATCTGAAATTATATTATAGCCAACCACAGTCCACAGTAATGGAATGTGACCAGTCTGCCAGGGAGGCGGACAACTCACCAGAGACAACTCGACTACCTACAGACCTAGAGGCCTGGTGAGTTGTCCGTCTTTTGACATTTTCTACGGTGGTGTTTTAGGTCTATAGAAATGCGTTTTTGATATTTTTAGTGCTCAAGTGTTGAGAAAAACACATAAATATGCTCTAGAAAGCATTTTTATTTGTATAAGTGGCTTATTTTGATCATGTTTTATGAATACAAATACAGTCTACAGACGAAATTGGAGTAATATTAGCGAAGTTTGACTGTTGACTTATAGGACTGTGTTCATTTAATTTTTTGAACTTTATTGGTATTAAATGTTTTGAATGAGCACCTTTAAATATATTAAAACCTTTATACTTCACAGTAACACTTAAATATTTATGAATGTGAGCTCTTATAACTTTGCAAATGATGATAGGATAGGATAATACATATTTATCCCGGGGGAGAGGAAAGCCGATAAGACGGCTTATCCATATGGCGAACCACGGCCTCTCGTCCGGTTACCATTCCAAGTCGGGTATGGGATTAGATTTACTGTATTGTTTGTTTTCGGAAGCATGGACTTGGTGGTGGAGGAAGCCGTAACCGACCAGCGGTTACGTGAACCACCCAACGACGGCGAGGAGTCCAGCAATCCTCTCGCACATAACCATCCCTGCATGGGATTCGAACCCACGCAGAGTAGTTAAGAGGTGCGGTGGCGAGCGTATTCCTAACGCTTAGCCCGTTGAGCCACACCGCCGCGCCGCTGTACTGTACTGTGTTATGCCAGTATATGCAAATCAATCAAATGTCAGAATGCCTGGTACCTACAGGTAGTCTGGTAATGAAATGAATTTTCAGATTCAGATAAAATGAATTCAGATTTGCCTACTTCGGACAAAAACTAGGGTGCTGTAGCCAGTCTGCGGACAATTTCATTCAAACCGCTATAAAACAAAAACCAATATTTTTTCTAACCCGTTAATTTTTTTACCGTAGGTGCATTGGCATTTATTCTACACGCTAAACCTCGAATTACCTTTCTACGGCCAGGGGTTAAAGCTTTACAAACCACCAAAGCATGACACCAGGAAGACGTATTTGGGACCGAACGACCTTGAAAATCGTTTCTGCTGCGTCGAGACTAGTCATGTATGTATGTATGTTTATTCGTCTCGTAAAAGCAATATAAAAGAGTAAGTAATTATAAATACTGAAGACGGGATGTATGCACAAGACCATATTGGCCTAAAACACAGATGTGCGGCATACACCCCTTTATACGCATACGTCATACGCATACGTCATACGCAGCCATGCGTGAAAAATTGGGCTTCTGATTGCCTTTTTGACCGTCACATATTTAAAGAAGACGGTTATTTCGAACAAAACTCGTCATAATATAAACAAAGCACCGCATCGTAGCAATCTAACAGACAAAAACACGGTGGTTGGTTGCAAAATTGTTCGACAAAGATATTATCGACGTATTGAAAATGCGCGCCCCCCTATTCCCCCTCCCTTAAATGTAAAAACGTTGTCTACGTCGCTTTTTGGATCTTGCCTTTTGGCCAATGTCACGAAGTAAACGAGGAAATCGATGACTGGGGAAAGACCCATGCTTTTCTTATGACGGGGCAACGTGGAATTAAAGCCTCAAACCTCGAAGATTTAGTATTATATTGGGAAATTTTACGATAAATATGTTTATAGGCTCGTATTTATAAACATTGATAAATAGAATTTATGTGGTCTATTTTAACAATTTTATAATGATGTATATTTGTCGCCACAATGTAGCAAAAACAACTACAGGAAAGATACCTAGGCTTAAATACTTTCGGCTTCTTTGCTCGAATATCAAATAAAACATTATTATGTGGTAGATTGTTGAGAATAAAGTTGAAATTTGTACTCTTTGCTAAAAGGATTTATAAAGAAAGTGAAACACAAAACTATGTGGGAAAAATGCAAAATGTTGCCCAAATATTTTCAACGCCCAAATACAGCAAAATGACTTCGCGTTGCCGACCAAATAAAGAAACTAAAAATATATATATACAGTATTGTCCAGTTGAGCTTTTTTGCTCGAATTTCATAGCAAACATTACGTCGTAGATTGTTGAGAGTAAAGTTGAATTCCGGACTCTTTGCTGAAGGGATTCATAAAGAAAGTAAAGCACAAACTATTTGGGCGACAGAAAAATGTTGCCCAAATATTTTCGATGCCCAAATACAGCAAAATAACCCCGCGTTGTCGACCAAATAAAGGAACTAGGAATATATATATATATTGTCTAGTTGTTTAAATAAAACTATTATTATGCTACTCACTATATTTATTATCTCGCACAACAGAGCAACATGATAAAGTTATTATAAATAAGTAATTGTCATAAAATCCGGTTATTTTCCACCGACCTGCCAATGAGAATTTAGGGAACGCAACCAGCTGGCTATTCAAAACAGTGCCCATATATACTATCCCAGAATATTGAATTCACTATTACGAAGAAACTATCGCTAATGCGAAACCTGTTATGCCGCCTCGGAAGGTACTGCCTCGAATGCTGGTTATATTCCTGAAGCTCCCATAGTGAGGTAGTGAGATACCCAAGGTTAGACTTACCATAATTTCTTGGGCATAATCCGGGACAAACTCAAAACTATGAATGAAATAACTGGACGAAAGGCCGAAGGCCTGATCTTGGCAAATTTTTATTCCATATTTATATTTATAAGCTTTAATATTGCATAATAAAGTATTCTACTTAGATTGAATAAAATTTTTTATTACTTTATTTAAAGGAAAATGCACGTAAATTTAAGCAACACTAAGTCACAAATCAGACATTTGTTCTAATGCAGCAGTTGCTGTAGTTTCATTGAAGTCAATAGAATAATGACGCAATAAACGTCACTCATTATTCCCTAACTAAAAGATTTCTCAAGCTATGTGTGATATTTCACTCAACCTAATAAGCTAAAAAAATAAGATATTAAAATAAGACTCGACTTAAAGCAAAGTTATGCCTTTTGGGACGGAATTATTTCATAATTTTGCGTCCGGTTAGAGTTAATTTTGAAAATTTCACTAAAGTAAAATTCCGGGACATTTCGCTAACCGGGACGGGACACCGGGAAAGGCGTTCAAACCGGGACTGTCCCGGCCAAACCGGGAAGTATGGTAGGTCTACCCAAGGTTATATCCAAAACTATGTCTTTGTATACCGTATTTTAGAGCGTTTGTACTACAAAGCGACATGTGTTCCATTTCTGCCAACCAAACCATCGACCTCTTTTCCAATACAAATGGAAAACCTATGTTATGCACGGTAAAGCGAGCACGATTCTTTCTACAAACTGAATTCATTATTAATTTGAGGGATAAAATCAACCCTCCATCGTATCTGACAAAGCGGACTCAGACTATATATGACGTAATAAGTCCCGTCTGCAAGTTTTCAATTTTATTAAGGTGAAATTTACCATAACAGTGTAACAAGTTCCAGATAAGTTTCCGGTGAATTATTGGAATACAATACGATAGCGAAAATTTTTTTCTGTTAATCCTCTAATTCTGGCCAAAAGAAAACCGGGTTAGAAAAGAGAAAATCATGATTTATTTTTGTAGCCACAATTTAGCAAAACTAGCAACACGGGTTATGGCTATGCCTAGAAACTGTCGGCAAAAAACAGAGTTTTTTTGCTCGAATTTCTTATCCAACATTATGTGGTGATGGTTAAGGGCAATGTTGAAAATGACGAAAAGTTTCAGACCTTTATCTTGAGGGATTCTTGGAGAAAATAAAGCCCAAACTATTTGGGCTACAGCATTATGTCGCCCCAAAATTCCCGTCGCCCAAATACAGCAAAAATAAACCCGTGTTGTCGACCAAATCGATAAAATAGAAATATATATATATATATATATATTCAACGCCTATGTTATATAACAGGGGTGTAACAACTCAAATGAGGTTACACGTCAAAGTTTTGACACAAGTTCTCGAAAAACAAATTAATTAAATGACTAGGATTAAACTGGGATAAACTTTTTTTAGTTGACAATAGGAACATTGTTGCATAATTTTATCCACACATTGCAATGACATATTAAATTTACTTTCCCAGTTGAAAGACTTACAGAGACTATCGTGAGCTTCAGAATTTTGTAGCCTCTTGTCATAGGCAATAAATGCCAGTGTTATCTAACTATTAGCCTGTTATCAGTCATATAGACATGTTGTTTTAATTTAAAATATCTATCTATCAGATTAGCGTATTGTTAATTACATTTTTTCAAGACACAGCTCAATGTGTTTTATTTATTAACTTTCAGAATCAGATGAAGAAAATTAAAACTCATTATATTTTTTCAGAAACGAAACAAATTCCAAATCGAAAACCAAGTAAGCGCTATATAGAACAAATATTTTACTCGACACCTACATGTAAGTTCTATGTTCTTGTCAAACAGTGGGTATTTTGAAATATGTTTAAAAAACACTGTTTCTTTAATTTTTCTCAATTAAATGTAGCAATGCATTTTGCCGATTTAAATCACAAATATTTGCGGCCATTTTAACTATTGATCAACTAATATTTAATCTAATGTTTATGCAATAATGACTATTTCAACTAGTCTACTAGTTTATTAATGACTAATATCTTCTGATAACAGGGCCACGAGCCGACATTGTGTGAATAAACATGGTTATTTAACTATATATATGTGTTATTAGGTATATTGTAAATACAATGATTATTTTTTACAAAACTGTTCGCGTACCATGTTTGAGCTGAGGGCGTGCCGCAGTGTGCTAGCGTGACCCGTGGCGTGTATACCCAGTTATACGATTGTTAATCTATTACAGCTTTAACTTGTCAATACTTAACTGAAGTATCATAAAATCGTTGCGTTCGAAATAACTCGCTAAACACTTTGGACGAGCAAAATCTCTTGTCATTTAAAATAAACCTCATGGATCTAATCTAAGGGCTTTATGTTCACCACCGATCGATAAATAATAATATATACATAAAAAAAATTTCAAGCATCTGAAATAGTGTTCGAAAAATATTTGTTACCCGAATAAAAGAAAAATCATCGATGCCCACACCGCCGTGCTAATAGGGAAAAATGTTGTCCAAATGCCAAAATTTCGAACATTGAAGGTTTTTTTCTAATAAAGTGTCAAACATTCGCGTGTTCTGTGTTTGGTAATCAACTTGCGATAATATTTTTGAAATTAATTAGATTTGTTCTCAAGCATTGTTCCAATTGAACAGATACACGCTTCCCTTGTACAACGTACATTTCCATTGCAATCTGGTATTAAGGGTTTGACAAGTTGTGAAAAAACAAATTAATTGAATTACTAAGGTTATGAGGTATAAATATCATATTTTAAGTAGTTTCCCCTTTGATTCATAAAACAGATCAGAGTTGAACTTAGTAATGACTTGAAGTTTGTCCAATTATCCATTTGTCGAATATAGTTTCTATATGGCCTTTGCATTGACATCTCAATATTTAACTTCACTAAATTAAATTACCATTATCGTTGTACTTGTACTGCAGTTGGTAAATTAATAATATTCAATCTGTCAGGTGTATTTATTTATTCATTGCTTTTATTCATGTTCTTGTTTCATGAGCTCAAAATTGATTATGGGAACAAGACAAAACGGCAGCATTGCTAAATACGCTGGTGAGTAAAAAGTGCTACTATTATTGTTATTATGATCTAATAATATTGAATAATAAGAATAATAATTACGCTTCACTCATTGCATTTAAATTTTGCTTCATATGTACTTAGCCGACAAGATGATTTTTATGATAAAGACAGTAAGATTAAGAAGTTTATTTACCGTATGTTCACATTTCCTTACCCTGTCATGGATTTAAGTCAAGCAAAATATTTAGGAAAAATCTTTTCTTTTAGTTGCCAATAGGAGTATTGTTACATAATTTTGTCAATACAATGCAATGACATATTGAATTCACTTTCCCAATTGACTGACTTACAGAGACTATCGTGGACTTCGGAATTTTGTATCCTCTGGTCAGGAGTAATAACTGCCAGTGTTAACTAAATAAAAGCCTGATATCAGTCATACAGACGTGTTATTCTAATTTGCAATATAAATTCCATCAGAATAGTGTATTGTCAATTACATTTTTCAATGACCAGCTCAATGCGTTTTATTTACTAATTTTCGGAATCAAATGAATAAAAGTGAAACCAAATATCTTTTCCAGTAGCAAAACAAAATTCCGAATCGAAAAAACCAAGTGAGCGGCTCTAAAGAACAAAATGTTTTACTCGACACCTTTACATAGAAGTTATATGTTCTCGCCTAACAGTGGATATTCTAAAATATGTTTATAAACGACATTGATTTCCATAACGTTTCCTAATTAAATGTAGAAATGCATTTTTCCGATTTAAATAACAATTATGTGCTGCCATTTTATTTATTGATCAGTTGAGAAAAAAGATAGACATTGTCAAATTTCACTTCACTTCGATGGCTATAGTTTATGACAATGGCACATGCGCGCACTCTTAATTATTCCTATTTACATCGCTTGCCACACATTCCTAAATACATTTGAAACACAATTATTTTAAAGATAAGGATGTTAAAAATGTATAAGGTATACCAACTAGGCGATATGCATGCCTCACAACGTATACAATCGTTTAGTCCGAGTCTTATATTTTTTTTTCAATATACAGGGTTTGGAATTTCAATATTCCGGAATCCCCATGCATGCTTTGCCGCATTTATTTGCATTTCTAATGGATATTTTAAGCCGGAGTTTTAGGTTTAGTATTTACAGGTTTGAAGGATATTATTTTAATTGCAACAGGTGTCGCCTCAATAACAATGACACTTTGTCGTTACCTTCATCACGCTGTTACTGCAGCCAGTTCTTTACTGTCAATCTGATTTAGATATCTGCGTTACGGTCTTCCTCGCTATATATCCAACTGATTACTGACACAAGTACAATCGTAAAAAAAGGCAAAGAGAAATGAAAGCGGAAAAAGATCATAAACAAATAAATGTGTAGTTTTGTATGATACATGCACATTCAACACAGGATGCTCAAAACATACATAATATATAAATTTGCATTTGAACCTACGTATAGCCCATTACAACCCATTTTTGATGTTACCTCCTGGCTCACTTGGCAAATAAAATACAAATTGGCTAGCAAACAGCTAGATGCAAACGGCTAGATTATTTTGATGGCGTTTGCATCAATAACTAAGGATGCTAAGTATGAGTACTTACAAGTATTCGATTCTTATCCGATTCCTAAATTTTCGATTCCGATTCTCGATTCCGATTCTCGATTCCTCGACATAAATTATTGAAAATGGATACCCACCTAAACCATACCATGTGAAATCAAACAAGAGAGCAATGCTCAAAGGAATGGACACAAAAAAGCTGAAACTAAGTAGTATGTGTATTCAGTAGTCACAGTAGATAAAATCATGCAAAAACGAATTGCTTAGAGCCCACAGGAACTTTTTTAAAAAATAAACGTAATAGCCTTCTAGCAAAAAATACAATTTTAAACACTAAAACATCAGCAACAACATAATAACAAAATCGGGCAAAAATGAGAGCCCACAGAAACTTTTTTTAAAAAATAAACGTAATAGCCTTCTAGCAAAAAATACAATTTTAAACACTAAAAATAACAACATGATAACAAAATCGGGCAAAAATGGAGCCCACAGGAACTTTTTTAAAAAATAAATGTAATAGCCTTCTAGCAAAAAATACAATTTTAAACACTAAAAACAACAACATGATAACAAAATCGGGCAAAAATGAGAGCCCACAGGAACTTTTAAAAAAAAAATAAACATAACAGTCTTCTAGCAAAAAATACAATTTTAAACACTAAAAACATCAAAGCACAATACAATTTTGACCACTAAAAACATCAAAGCAATTGGTCCAGTAGGTAGGTAATGACTAATGAGAAAATATATTTTTTATAACAAAAATTCTATTAACAACGTAATTACCGATCAAGATCGATAAGTAATAACAAAGCCATCTGTATGTTCAAAAAAATGACAGTCATAGTAAAAATCTATTACAATGTAAAAAGTTCAGTTCATTTACATGCCTTCCTGTGAGTCTCGATCTCAATTTGGAGACGGTAAGACCCGCTGAGCTAAACGCTCTTTCGGATGCAGCGGATGTTGCTGGGATGCAGAGGTACTTCTGTACGACAACTGCGATGTTTGGATACACTTTTTTGTTTCGTTTCCACCACTGCAGCATTTCTTCTTGGGTTGCTGATAAGCCAAGATATCTATCATTTAAATATTTAGAAATCTCAGCTGAAACCTCCATCTCCCTAGTCAATTCACCAACATCGCCGCCACTCTCTTCAGAACTGTCCATACCGTCGTTGATTAGATTTTCAATACATGATTTATTATTTCTTTCGTGTAGTTCTGTTGCCATTCCACTCTGCTGGACTGCAGGTTGTTCTATCTCTGATGTGTAAATATTTTCCACTTCGAATTGCAACAAATTTTTGACTTTTCTCGATGCAAATCGCTTCATGGATTTCGTTTTGTATCTTGCATCCAAGACATATGCAATATCAAATATTGTACTTCCGTCATCTTTCAGACATATTTCAAAGTATGAGTTCAACATGCCAAAAACTGTATTCCGAAACCCAACAATTCTTGTAACTGAATTCAATTTGTAAGCAGATCGCCAAATCTTTCCCAAAACTGCTTTCCTGTTAGTCCAACTAAGCGAGCAAGTCAAAATGTGGAAAGATGGAAGTCTTGTTTACAAATTCATTAACCTAATAATTGTAACGTGACAATCACCCTTTCTATAAGAAAAAGCAAATGCAAATAACATTACCAGTCTAATACTGGATACTCAAGTCTCACAACTCACAAGTTTGCCCACTGCATGCATGTATGTAATACAAATAGCTTATTTTCTAAAATTCCAAAAAGGTTCGTTGCACACCTCAGAATCTCTTGCGGCACCGAGTTTGAGAAACGCTGCTGTATACAAAGGACTTTGTCATTAACAATAACATTTTACCACCTCATTCAAAATTTGAACTAGTCGTTTATGCATAAACATTTGGGTACACATGTCTGAATGGTTGTCGAAATGTGGAAAAATATACTAGCAATGTCACAGAATCGTCATCTATCTCCACCGTTGTCGAATAGGATGCTGAAATATATATAATGGAAAAGACAATAATCAAACAAAAGGTTAGTTTTCGATTTAATTAAAAAAAATGATGGACATCAGTGCCGTTAATAAATACATTTCAGAATACCCACTGTTTGACGAGAACATATAACTTACATGTAGATGCCGAGTAAAATATTTGTTCTTTATAGTCGCTTACTAGGCAGATTCAATCTCGCTTTCGTGAGATATCGCGTGCATCTAACAGGCAGACAGACAAACAGACAGACATATATATACCTATCAACATACTTACCTATTAAAATCGATAAGTAATAATACCCAATTTAAGCGTATGATCTTTGGTCCGGAGTGGCCAACACGAGGCTCGCGAGCCGCATGCGGCCCTTGCTCCGGTTTCATGTGGCTCTTTTTGCCTTGGTTATAAACTACGATTTATCATGCATTCTTCTTTTACGTTGAAGATACATGAGCGCCTTTATTTACTTCATCATGCAATCGTCTATTATTGGGCAAACGTGCTTTGTCTAACAAAGGAATTTCAATCCAAGTGTTATGATTAAATATTAAAGCAGCAGTTACTTTTCTAATTTGACTGTAATACTGCCCTAAATTATATTTGAATTACACTTGAGATCCTCAATGTTTACATTAATTTAAAAATTTACAAATTGTTATTCCCTTCAGATAATTGACGAGTACTACAAACAATATACTGAACATGTAAACACTGATTCACACCGAACACTAAGCTTGGCTGAAACAAATCATCCATCTATCGCGCTTCCAATTAAGCAATTATCGTGATTAATTCCATTGTGTAGTACGTCAAACGCGCCGTTGTTTACGTAAAAACCGTGATGAGCCGTAGAGCTGACTTGGCTCCGGGTAATCCAGTTTTTTTAGATGTGTATGTTGTCTCAACTTAGGCGAACTTGGTTGTTCTTTGACGATAGCACGAGACCTGCACACGCTACAAGTAATAAAATCAGTCAAATATAAGAATTCATCATACAATGAGTGTAGAAAGGTGACCTAGAAAAACTGGGAAGAAACGTATTTCAACCACAGGATCTGGTGTGTTTTCAAGTAATATCTGTCACGTAAGAACATAATTTTGAGCGACATTACAAAATCAAACTTGAGAAAAGATACCGAAAATACCACGGTATTTCTCGGGAAGTATTTTGGAAATAATTGAAGGCTTCATATGAATTGAATTCATATGATCATTGAAAAACTAATTATAACGGTAAACTAGCATGTCTAAATATATATCAAGGTAAACTCGCGATGTTTCGAGAGTCCTGCTGCACAGGTATATTTCTGTATTATTTTGTCTGACAAAAGTGAGACTTCCCCAGACAAGCAGTAAAAAACAATCAACTTGTTTATTTAGTAAAAATAACATGATCTCTTTCAACGAAATAGTAGGTATATTTGTGAGCTTTCGATCATGGTCTAACTTCTTCAAACAATACAAGATATAATTGTAAATATTAAAGATCATATAAATTTAGTCTATTATTGAGTTTCCTATAACTGGATATGGATGCTATCATATCATCGTAGAATAGCCGGTCTAACTGATGTGGTTGGGTTGTGGTTCGTCTACTTGTGTAGTTTCCTTTGTTTGTTTTTGAACCTCATTTGTTTGTATTGTTGTTGTTTTTTTGATAGTACTGTTTGTCTTTTGGTTTTATATTTGCGTTAAGGCCACTTCTCCGTTTGAGTTTTAATCTTTTCTATTGATTCCCTGCTGTGGTTGGCGAGTCATCTTTTTGTCAATCCTGAAATGCTCTTTGTATTTCCTGTAGAGTTCGTGTCCTCTTGAATGAGGACGTTAACTCAGTGTGGAAATTGATTGAGATGGAAATGCTTGACCAATACTGTTTACAAAAAATGCTTGGAGGAAAATTGAGCTCAAATTCTTATGTTGTGAAACATTTACCTTTAACATTCATACGAAATATATTAAAGAACTGGTATTTCTGTAAAAATGTGCTTTTTGATTGGAAAATGTCAAATTTTGATCAACCTATATGGTACAACAAAAGTATTTCTTATGCCAGAAAACATTTTTTATCAATTCTTGGTATGATCATGGTATAAGAGCAGTAAGACACTTAGCAAATGTGAGTAATCTGTTTTCTTATAGAGAGTTGACTGAAAAATATAGCATGCAATATAGTGATGTAGAGTATGTAAATTATTATCGCATCACTGGAGTTTTACCTGACCATTGGTTATGCAATATTGGAAACGGTATTGATTTTAGTATATTAGGTGACCCTGAGAAAAATGTATCTCATTTTATTTCTGAAACATTCGAATCAGAAAAAGTAAATAAAAGTATCTTTGAAAAGTTGAACCTGGTCAAATTTATATCCCCTGATAAATCAAGAAAAAAATGGGCAGATCTTATTTTTTTAAAGAGTGAATTTAATTGGAATAAATTGTATATGAATATCTTTTATTGTACAATTGAAACCAAATTGCAATCTTTTCATGTAAAAATGTTCCATGGTGCCATAGTACTAAACGACAGATTGTATAAATTTAAACTTGTTTCATCAGAGTCATGTGATTTCTGTCATTCTAATGTTGAAACTACCAGCCACTTTTTCTATGATTATATAGTTGTTCAACAGCTTTGGGAAACTCTAAACATGTGGATATACTCAAAAACAGGGATTAATTTTAACTTTTCAAAGAGAGATTGCATGTTGGGATATGTTTGTAACTTTTATAACAAATTGTGTAACTGTATACTTCTCGCTGCTCGGTTTTATCTATATCGTTGTAAGATACAGAAAACGAAACCACTGTTTAATGTTTTCACCTCATATCTGTATGAAGTGGGGGAAATTGAACGATTCATTGCATATAAAATTGGCAAAATAAAGAAACGTGATCAAAAATGGAAAATTTTATGATACATTTACTGATAATTTTATATGATGAATTGTGTATTGTCCATGATTAGTGATTGTTGTAGATGTACCGATCAACTGTGTTTTATATATTAATAAATATATACAAAAAAAAAAAAAGAAAAAGTAATCAAGTAGGGAAAATCTGTTGAAACATACGCGTAAAATAAGGAGTACTATTTAAAAATACCCGCTTGTGTTGCAATTACCGATACAATATCCCTGGGAAAGAATGCATGATTGTTTCCATGCCAATGCTTTTCGAACTACCAAAGACCCTCAAACCTTTTGCTTCTTCTCTTCTATAAAAATACATAGATTTTATATATTCGCATTTCCATCTGCTTGTTCGTGCTCCCAGATAACCGATCCGTGGCCTCAAAGGAGGCCGGAGTCCCATTTTAAGAAACCCTGTCATAAACTAAAAGAGGCGACCGTGTTTTTCTTGCCTGTTGTCATGCTGTCCCTCGAATTCAGCTACAACAAAAAAATCACGAAAACGGGTTTTAGATTTTAAGATTTCATTAATATTCTCGACAATGAATGATATACGGGTGGTAAAATGCCAAGTTATTCCAACAACAGGATCATGTTTTGCAATTTACAACCAATATTATAACTTTGTTTGACAGAGCTCCAAGAGATCTAACTACAAATATCAAAAAGTGAGGCCAAAAAAGTTACACTACAACATAGTCAAATGTGCTGTATTTACGACAGATAACAGGGTTACCCAAAAGCATTACATGTAAAATGGTAAAATAAAGATTAATTCAGCAATATCTACTTAGGACTTGGTGATATGCATCTGTTGATGATTTTATGTGTTTGTTTCGGAAGTTTAATGACAGAATCAATTGTGGTTGTTGGGGATGTTTCAAAAAAAGATTGAATGAAAAAAAGTTTTCACGAAATGTCAAGGTTTGAGAGTAGTAGAGAAGTAGAAAAATACTCCCATGTTTTCTTTATTTGATAACCACGCCACAGGACTTCTCCGAAAAATATACACAGCAATTGCGAGAGGCAGAAATGCCAAGATGGGATTTCATCGCATTACAAACCAATATTAGCGATTCTTAGATACATTCGCGCATTCCCATCTGAACTGCGTGGAAAAGATTATACCTACCTACCTACATAATCAATCCCGTGAAAACTTTATATATAGTGGAACATGAGAAGTGAACTCTGTTCTACGCGAATTCAAATTTGATAATCAATGAGTCTTCGTTCCAGAACGCATCAAGAGCTACCTGGCACGCACGGAAGTACGTTGTGAAATACGTCACTTCATTGTTGTGACATATATATTTCAAGAACACATATGCCTAGTCTTAATGTTTGCACTTATGTATAAAAGCCCTAGTAATATTGGATAAAAATAAAACGAATGCTTTTGGTGCTATTCGGACTCGCGGTGTAATCAGATTTAAGAATAAAAATGTTACTTTTCAAATCATAATAATGAAGACAATTATCAACATCAAAATCGAATAAAAAAATGTAATTTCGTTCATTAGAATTACAATTTAGAGTTTTTTCATGCATACTATGTTTATATTTGAGACAAAAAATTGTTCAAGAGTACAACACAGTAATAAATTTACACGGGCATCAGATCGATGTGTTTTTTAACTGACACTAAACAAACTTCATCATGCGTTTTGTTCTTGCATATTAATCGAAGATTCAGTGATGCTGTGAATTATTATGCTATACAAACTCAATGTATGATTCTCAAGTAAATGCAAAAGCGTTTACTACTTTACTGTACTTTTCAGGACGCAGTTAGAGTGACAATGCCCTGATCCTCTATTCACCATGTGATATCCCGAGGTAAAAAGTGCAACAAAAATATCTTGGGTAAATTTTTTAATGCGATAACACTGATATTTGCCTTAATATATAAGACTACGTATGTATTTAGATGTGTGCCGAATATAAATTTCATATGCATATATATATATATTTATATAATTTTCCGTAGTATTATTCGGAGTTGAAGTCAATTGGCTGCATTACAGTGCAAACCGAAGACTCTAAATAAATATCACTCCATCTGAATCCGATATCCAACAAACGGTTATGAATACGAATGATGTCATCAGCTGTAGGATATTGAGTTGAAGTATGAATCCAAGCGTAATCCACATAAAGCCACCTTAGTCACCTACTTCCCTTCCAACCATCTCACAGACAAATCGATTTTCTAGGTCTCATTGCTGCTTGTGAGAAATATCCTTACCTTCAAAATCACACTCAAGTTCAAATAGGTATGTTTTGTAATCAGTCAGATAGGTATGCTGTTTCGTGTAGTCGGAAAGCCACTCTAAAAAAAATTTGCGAATTTGCGTCAGGTAATATTCATTCTGTAAGCAAACCCTTGTTTACTGTCTCGAAGTTCGAATGATTTTAACGTACAAACATGAATAAAAGGAATAATACATTTACTGCCCTAAACGAATCTTCGAAGTGTGCATCCACGATTTAGACATAGAATACTGAAAACAATATATAAATTACTTATATGGTTTCTTTCCTTTTTCCTTTCAGTCTCTTCACCGATAGGTGAGAATGGGTCTTTTTCAGTGTCTGTGATATATATGTACAAACTTTTAATTCCATTTATTCCAAAATATTAGAGATTTATTGAAATGAAACAAATAAATCTAGTTAAAAATAACACCATAAACAAATGTTTTACTGTGCCGGATGTGATTGGTTTTACCAAGGTATGCCCCAAGTACTCGAGTCTTCAGTTTGTCGCAGTCAAATTTAACAAACTTAGAAATAAAAATTTTCATTACCACTAAGCTCAGATCCGAAATGGGAATTGAAATTTCTTCACGTGTTGAGTCAGAAATACAATTTTAATTAACTCAGAAAATTAGTCGGATTTTTGATAGGATTTGAGTAAAGATTTAGAGAAGAAAATGTTTGCACTCCTTTCTAAGGTTGCTCATGTTAAATTTGTGAAGAAAATTAAGCAACATTTTATTTAACATTAACGATCAAGTTGCCTTACCCGATGTTGGTTCCCAGATGTATCTTCCTGAGGGTTGAAGCTTGTTATGTATTGTGAAATTATTCACAATTTCAGAATTTCTATGACAGAAAATAAAATAATTTGTAAAATCAAAAACAACGGGTTTGAGCATAAAAATTTTTGAAAAGTCGTATTTTTAAGACAAAATTCTGTCAATTAAAATATGAATTTGAAGATAATTCAATTTATTAATGATCCCATAAATAAACCGCATACTAATTCACAGCTACAATTCGGGTTTAACTGCGTGTGTATTACTACCATTTTGATGAACAGAGTCAAACAACACAAACATTTTTACTGTTTGTTTGGATTTTTCTATTAAGACTCATTTATGTTTCCTACAAGCCGCGAATCTTGTAGCAAGGCAGAAATAAAGGTACATAAACAAAGCGTATACTTTCTGTATATTTGGTTGTTAAGTCGTTGATTTAGAAATTTACTATTTTGGGTAAAATGAATAGCACATTATCTTACTTGAACATTTTAAAATAAATATCCAATCCTCTGTTCGTTTCTTCTACATCAGAAATAACAACACAGACACCCTTTCTGGTCCCGCTATATATATTACGTAACGTAGTGAACCAGTTCTTTCCTCGAAGCTGGAAAGGTAAAGTATATCAAAGCATTTGCCAATATTTTCGTATATACCATAAAAGCAATTCAATTGTATTGAATTTATACGAAGAAATCTTTGTTTTAAAAATAGTTTTGAAGTAGGATTGTTTCTTTCAGTTGAATTGGTCTCAGAAAATAGATCTCAGCAAGAGTGTGGATCAATTGATGTATATTTCGTGGTGTTCATTCTACTCTTCTCAGATAATTCAACAAAGCTTATACTTTGAGAATTAATATGGACTTTGTTAAACCATTCACTCCAAGAGGTAACTATGGAGAAACTAAGAACCTGTTATTCTCCTCACGTAAAAAATAAACGTATATAAAATTACCTGTGCAAAATTGATTTTGTTTGTAACAGGCAACCTGCATTCGCTATCTGCATGGGATGCAGCTTCTCCAACATATGTTGCTAGGCACACCGCCAAAATTGCGACAATGTTCATTCTGGAGATTAAACGCATGTAGAGATCTGACGACAAACTTGTGATATATAAGATTCCGTATAATCAACTTTTTTATTTTTTAACGATGATAAATGAACAGTATTAAGAGGCAATCCAAGTATTATTCACAAATCAAATAATTTTAATTTGCTATTCAAAATAATAAAATATTCAAAACGATTCTTACTCTTTACTTCCTCGAAGAAAATGCTTCACTGCAAATAACTACAGCATTTATAAGCATAATGAGCACAATATTATGCTTTTTTCGCAGTTCACAATTCTATGTCCACAAAATAAGTTGCAAACCAAAAATGTTATTATGCCTCCTATTTATACCTTGCACACATGAATATCTCACAGTTCACAATCAATATGTACAAACAATCGTACGTGGAGACTGAGATGAAGGTTTTGTTTTATTGTTGCGCAATATATACTGTAAGTTCCAAAATTCAAGCCAGCCTATTCGCTTGATATACTAAAGGTTGAAACATGTACATTGTGGGCCAAAATATGTTACCAGTTTTTACAATTTTTGGCCCACGCTATTGTACTAAACTGCCATCACTTGCGCGAGAATACGTGCACTATATTTCTAAAAGTGTGATTTTATTTAAACCAATTTTGCTGTCCTTGAGTGGACTACGTGGAGAATCTCTGTGTGAATTTAGACCCGCTTTGGTGATAAATTTGTGGAAAACAGAAAAACAACAAATTGTGCTAGATTATATTCTCTCCTTAATATGTCCTTGTTGTACCCAAATCTACGGCAGAGCTATTTGCTAAAAGAGAACGGATACGCTGAGTGCAAATTGTTTTAAAACATTTTTTGTTTGATAATGAAACTTGAGAATCGAGAAATCTAAGACTCTGAAACACATCAAATTCTACCTGTCACGAACGGAAGTGCGTTGTGAAATACGTCACTTCATTGTTTACACATATGTATGAGAATTCGATGAGAATCAAATTTTAGGGTGAAAATATTATTGAACTTCAGATGCATAATATTGAAGATATTTATCAACATCAGAATTCAAAAGAATAAAACAAATTTTTTTTATCTCTTCCAATAGAATTACAATTTAAAATTTTCGCCTGGGAATTATCAATTGACTATTCACGAAAATCCCACATACATTGGCTACGGAAATATATTTTCAGGGCATATGCCTATGTTGGGATTGAAAATTTGTTACATACCCAATTTTTTCATACATGTGAATAAAAATTCAGCAAAACCGTGAATTGATATGCTATACCTATTCAATGCTTCTTGAGTTAAAACATAAGCGTCTATGACTTCAACGTTATTTCCGGTATGCGGTTAGAGCAGTGGATCCTAAACTTTGCAAACGCATCAAACCTCTGCGTTATTATGTATGCTGCTGTCGGATCCCGATCGCTTGAACAGTTAAAACCAGGGGCGCAACCAAAACTTTATAAGGAACATAAATTGCAACAAGAGAACTATTAATTGCACATAGTCATCCGACAATGTGCCCATGTTTGTTAACAAATTTCTCGTTTTTCGGACAAACTAGCAACCACCTGATCATTGTGATGTCCGTCCATACACTCCATCGAAATAACCATTGTTGTGCCACAATGGAGTCGCGGCAGGCGACTTATTGGAAAGATGTTTTATGTTGTATAACTCGTGTGGGTAGAAAGGAAAAAAGGCAACTTTGGAGATATGAAAGCTCAGACAATTCAGTTCAGTTTTAAATCTGTTACTACTAAGTCGTTGTACGCTCTGCATATTTCCGTCATTTGAAAAAAATATTCTCAAATGCCATATATTAATGTCAATTTCGGTCTCCGACTGAATACTGACTATATTATGTTCAGATCAGTCTTTCGCATTCACTGGCCCATTAGGTCAGTATTATGAAATTTAGTAAATATTCAGGGATGACTTGGATAATGTTTAATTGAGTATATATTTGGTTCGTCACCTATTCTGTAACAATGATGTTTAAATAAAAGCAACTTAACGTTGATAGTCAATTGGCATATTCGTGCATGTGCGTTATAGAATCTTGTGACCTGCTTCCATCTAGTTGCTTCTCTTCGGAGTCGATTTAAAACATAAAAAATTAAACCGTAGGTCATGGGGCAATTGTTGAAAAGATTAGCATTATGGTACTTCATTGAAAAGTTGTATGTACTTGATGTTGCTTTTACCAGTTATATTTATACCACTGCCTACTTCGAATTTCCAGTTATCAACATCGTTTTGTGCAAATCGAAGTCTTATCGTAACATTTCAAAGACGTAATTGAGCAATTTCTGCATGCTGGTAATTTTTCATGACTGCGAAGAACACCAATAGCACAGCGCAAATACCGGTATCTTTTCTCATGTTTGATTTTGTAATGTGCTCAAAAATTTTGTTCTCACGTGACAGATATTACTTGAAAACACACCAGACACTGTGGTTGAACGTTGTTGTGTGAAATGAAATACGTATCTACCCAGTTTTCTAGGTCACTTTTTTACACTCATTGTATGATGAATTCTTATATTTGACTAATTATATTAGTTGTAACGTGAGCAGGTCTGTTGCTGTCGTCAAATGACAACCAAGACCGTCTAAGTTGGGACAACGGAAACATCTAAAAAAGTCAGCTCTGCGGTTCGTCACATAGCCAAGGCTTGGAACTAGAGGAGTGTTCCTACTAAAAAGAAGGCACAAAACGTGTGCCCAATTGAGAAGTCAAAAATCATGTAAACGCTATCCTGAAATCACTACTAGCATGCATTCTTAATTCATCATAGCTTGTTATTGTTCCATCGTTATGTTGGCCAGAGCAAATTTTGACGTTAATCAATGAAGGCGCGTCTGACGTACTATACACAATGGTATTAATTACGATAATTGCTCAATTGGAAGCGAAATAGATGGATGATTTGTCTCAGTCTGGCATAGTATTTGGTGTGGATCAGTGTTTGCAGGTTCAGTATAGTTTGTAGTACTCGTTAGTTATCTGAAGGGAATAACAATTTCCCAAAATACTCATTGTTGGATTTCTTTGTTTTAACTTTGCTATCTGTTCTGTAAAGGCTGATTAAATACCAGACAGACTTCACTTGAGATTCAGAAAATTGTTGCAGTCCAATTAAGAAATTCATAAGCAGTCAAAACACAGTTGAAGCTGGTGCGGTGCGCTAAAGTTTGCTCTGGTCCAAACTGCGCGATGCAGAATTTCTTTATTATTACAATTATTAAAGAGAGATATGTAGAATAGAATACCTCCGTATTTTCATGTAGGAATATTTGTCGAATTGTCGATTCAATGGATAACGTTTTAACGCATATGACAAATATTACTAACTTTTAGGATTTCTAGAGTATATGGGGGAACACGGCAGTTTTGTGGCGATATTTTTTGTGAGCCCGATTCATGGGGTTCTGTCGTTAATTCCGACAAAAAGTGTTTCTCGAGGCTTTGATTTTAAGAATGTTTCCTATTGTTAAATTCCAGGCTCATATCAATAGATTTTGAAACACACATGGCTGTACCAGTTTGCTCAGAAGGTTGGTTCATTGTCTCTTCTTCCACTCGGGCACACTCGAAGATTGTGAAACGCGCCATCTTCTGTGGTGTCTGTAAAATTTTTCACGATGCCTCTTTAGACTGTCAGTCCTTGAAAATATTTTCCTACATTTATAACCCTTTTATATTTTCGTTTGTTATGTACGGAACTCTGCTGTGTCGTCATTATATCTTTTAATGAGATTTGCTTCAAGCATATTTCACATGTATGTTTATTCATATTTATAGTGTGATTTAGTAAGGATAACCTTGAACCAAATAATGCGCAGAATTTAAATACAGAACAGAATAAAAACTCTTAACAACATGTCGTACTAAACTTCATCATTACATTCGAACCCAGACTAACTCAAACTTACATCTCAAATAGTTTATACGTTCTAATTCAGACTCATGCATTCGCTTTCGATAAAGCACAGAACGAAATATGCTGATATTAACGATATGTATTATTTGGGAATGACTGGCATTGCCTGAAATCATACTGTGCTTTACCTAAAACATACTGTGTTATCAGGAATGCGCTTAACTTAATATAAAAATTACTGCTATACTATATTATGTTTTTAAAATTGCATGTTATTTACTTCAGATTAATTAAAACATATGAAATACCGGAAATATTACTTTCCAGACGCCTTTCAAGTGGATACGGCCTGTGTCGCGTGAACTTTTCAGGCAGATTCACCACTACCTCATCTTCCCAACTCGTTATAAAAATCCCAAAACACACAACTATATGCCGAAATCCAGCCGGGATAAAAAAAAAAAGCACATTGTCCCGATTGTTTAAACGTAAACAATAGATGGCGTCGATTCATATCAGACTTGGATCATTTTCTCCTCGCTAGAAAACCGAACGTAAACAATAAATAACCCCGTCTAAATACATAATTACTTCTTAGTCAATAACTTAATATGGCGCTTTGAGCTAAACGTATCTGAGGTCGAGACGACTGTAGGTACATAAATCACAAAGTTACAATTTCTCTTTCGACAATATAACAGAAGGACCGATTACAGAACCGGAGAATCAGACGAAATAATGTTTTACTGTTTTCAAAGTTATGCGCAAATTATGACGTTAGAAAATTTCCCGTAAATCCTATCATATCCTGCCTAATTTCAGTTGCCAACGGCAGCTATACCATAGCACCGAAAAAGAAAAACGTTAACTTTGCACAATGCGCTATATTGTAAATTGTCGATTTCAAACGAAACCAATCAAATTATTCCCATAATCGAGTTTATTGCTGATTATGATGAAATGAAATTGAAATCTATTTATTGCAATATATGTTCAATCAACTTTCCATTTTCCGTGGTTGTAGGATTCAGTATTGCAGCTGGATTAAAGGCGTTTGTATTTTTGACGGCTGTCTATGTTTTTTAGGACACATATTTTTGTTTAAACGTTTTTTGGTGAACCATATACATGTGAAATTATGTCTCTCTCATCGTATAATTCCGACCATTCAGGGTATTGTGTGAATCGATCTGTGCAAGCGTCGAACGCGCTTCTTATTTCACGATTTAAAACATGTATTTCTCAACACTGAATAAATTCAACATAAGGCCGCAGCAATGGATTGTAAAATGAAAAGATTGATTGCTGGTCTGTCTATCTATACACCGTCTGGAAATCATTATATTGTCAAAATTCAATATAAACGGCGGCCGACAATGCTTTTTTATACAACGAAATGTTTTCTAATCTGCGAACTGTGTGAACTTTGTAACCAGGCGCTGCGCCGACAGAAAAATTCTCTCGGACAACATCAAAACACTACGATGACCAACATCAGCCCAAGGACTGGCGGTTAAAATCACTGGTCTAAATGCATGCACTTCTTACCCTAACTTTCGTAGGATCTTTCATTGGTAACGTTATAAGCGCTTGCGTGACGTCACACACGCCATTTTGTGTCCAGAGTTCTATCACTGCAGTGATTTTCAACCTTTTTTGTACCGCGGAACACTTTTTTTAATCTAAAATTGTGGCGGAACACCAAATGAGATTTTTGTTATTAAACTATATTATGCAATTACCTGACATCGATCATTTTGACATGAAAATAAAATAACGTAAATAATAATATAACTTGTCCACTTTAGCTGGAAAAGACGTGACACATTCCGATCCAGAGTTACAAGAGCTAACGTATGGTACAAATATATGTTTTTGCGAGTTTGCTCAGCTTCATGCTTTCTATCAATGATAGTTAAAGCTGCTTATGAGATAATTATTTGTAAGTACTTTCACCTTTTAATTACACAATTTTTTTTATTTTTGAAGATTAATTTTGCTAGCATGTCCCACCATTATTTAATAGTTCCTGATTAGACGTCAATAATATTTACTTAATAAGGGAATTTTAACAGCTTTGTACTAGAAGCTCATGGTTCAATATATATGAATTTCTGATTTTTATATTTATATATATATTTATAATCGGGCGAAACTTTTTGGACACCCTGTACTTATACCTTTATAACATCTTCGATATTGTACTACAATACAAGGACTCTTTAATGTATTGAATATATATTGCTACTATATTCATTTTTAGAGCTTTATCTTTATTTAGTAGCTTTTCTCATTTCTCCAAACTATAAATTTTGACATCTGCGTGTTTTCACGAAATTTTACCACTCACAAGAAATGACTTGATTAAGTGAATTTTTTTTAAAAAATGTAGGTTCTAAATACATCTTAGGAAAAAATTTGACGCTCTCCGGGGAAAATATGATTTTTTCTCCTCGTTACGCTGTCTGATTCTACGGCTTCGAGCTATTCTATAAATGATATACATGTACGTCGATGAGCAAAGAAATCGTGATTGAAAGTTTGTATAATGGGCCTGTCAGCTATAACAAAAAAAATTCCTTTTTTTTGTCGAGAAAATCGTGAAATGGAGACAAACATATAGTTCAATTTTATATTAGCAATAAACTATGAAAAGGTAACTATGATAACTATGAATTTTTGTGAAAGATCTGTAAAGATCGAATGCATTGATTTTGTATTTTTCAAACTTTTATAGCTAATTAAAATCTCAGATATTACATCTATAGTTTTAACATTTTTTTTCTATCAATACAAATCATATTGCCAAAATTAAATTCACAGAGAAAGCATAAAATCTTAAAAGTAAAAAAATCGTTCGCATGTAATAAAACAACAATGTATACAATAGAAGACTTCATTTGTGAAATCACTGGATAATGAGTAATAGTTGATTACCAGGGGAAAAGTATTGTGGTTAGGAACAATTCATTCCTTGTTCATTTCCTAATCTTGATCATGTTAGAAATGTGAAACTTATTTTTGTGTAATAATGTGCTTAGAAATACTTGTCACGGTGACATGTATATATATAATTGGCAATTATTTAGGTTATCGTACAAACACATGTTCAATAAATATATATTCCTCAAACCTCCATTGCACGCAAGATCACATTCAGCTGTATGACAGCAAACAGTGTGGTAACAGAATTTTAGTATATACAAACCAATTATTTCATGACAATAGCGTACGGTATTATCTGAGTTTCAGGTTTGGCGTGATATAATTTGAATGCCAGTTTTCACTCTGATTTTTTTGAAAGTCCATTTTTGATGATCCATCCCGTTCAATGTCTCGCGTAAAAACCGTAAGAGACCTCCAGAAGTACGCGCACCAAGATGGCGCACAACATGAACATAGTATGTGTGTACCGGTTAGGATTCAGGTTGTACGACATTTTGGTGTGCATACTTCTGGAGCACCACCGTAAGATACTCAACAGGCTTGAATAAAAGAACTCATACATCGTTTTCGAGAAAAAACATCTGATAATGTTAATAAAAACGAAGATATCACACAAAATCCAAATGCAGAGTTTGCATTAATCAAAAAACAATTGAGTTTAATTATAATTCTGGACTGACGTATGTAATCTTACAATATATATGTGATCTTAGCCCTATGACATCTCTGTGGGCGTGACGTCATACAAAATAATCAGTGTCGAGGAAAAACAGTCCACACTATATTGTATAATAATTTCTTATCAGGCGAGTTTCCAGTATTTATTTGCTATGCTAATTATATAAGTTACTGATAAAGTGGACAGATAGGTTCATTTGTTTTTTGTTGAATTTTTTGAATGTTTGAAATGTATTGCTTACTGCAACAGGAATCTGCATAAGTGACGGCGAAGGAAAAAAATACAGTTCAAAATTATCGGAGTTATTGCAGAGTTTTTTAAACTTCTTATTGTACATATAAAACAGATTTATCATATTAAATTTATACAGTTTGTGAAGCAGAGTTCAATAATATTATACAAAGTTGTATATTTTTTACAAAATAATATGAAAGAATGCATTTTAATAACTTTTGCATTTTAGAAAAAATACTAAAAACAAGCCAGCATTTCATTTCAAAAAGCGTTCGACATGAGATATTTTTTTCAGAAGTCAATTTATTGGATTAGTCGCCACACATCACTTCATTGTAATGATGATGTAAATTAATTTTCAGACAATATTGCAAAATAGTAGGTTCTCAGTATTAATAAATGTAACCACACTGTTTCGTACAGCAGAAAAATATGTTATGTCGTGTTATGGTAATTTTAGGATTATATATTTACTGCGCTTTGTATCATCATCAAAATGGCGGTGCAGTATAACGAAACAAGCACGACCAGTTTAGTATATAACTTAATGTTACAAAAAAAACAAACTTAACATAGTCATCAACCGCGTGAGAAAAGTCATGCTGTCATGCTACAATCAATCAATTATGAACTTTAATATTTGATTACCTAGATGAGAATATGTGTGGTCAAATTCATTACTTTTTCCCTTTTTCGGACATTTTGTTTTATAATGAGTTGAATAATGACTGTCACAATGACCCAATTTTGGTTCTCTTTTTGACAATAGTATAAACATATCAAGCACTTTCGGGCAGCTAAATGGCCTGCAAATCGTCTAAGCAAAAATTGATCAATCCAATCACAGCTTTTGGGGTTTTGATTGCTTTGTCAGTCAGTGTGTACAGAATGCGCTTAACTCGAATGACCCTAATAGGCCACAACTTTCGCCAGACATCGATTTTTTGGGATCTGATGCGCCCAAGGCTTGTCTACTGATCTAATGAATAACTTAAACCGCGCATATGAAACATTGCCGAATCATTATTAGCAAAACGTTTTGACCGTTGAAAAACAATTTTTATTTCATCTGTATAAGTCTGGATAGCAAGCACAAAATATAACTGTCCAAAACCTATGACTGGTAACAATTATGGATATTTACTAATCACCAATTACCATATCTTCTTATCGCAGAAGTAACGACAAAATAAAATCACAAGTAGTTTTGTTATTATCGTCAATTTAAAACGTGCTGAATTATCACTGAATATGAAGAAATTATTAAGATGATGTTTCATTGTTTAGTATGTAGTTTAGAATTTTTTTTATTCGTATTTCGCTGAGCGAAAGTGACCGTCTCAGTAAGCCGACTTTGTCAGCATATTCTACTCAGATGATGAATGAAATAATATAATATTTATAAATGTAACCACCCTGTTTGTTATAGCAGAAAGATATGTTATGTCGTGTTATGATAAATTTAGGATTGTATATTTAATGCGCTTGTGTTTGTACCATCATCAAAATGGCGGAAACAAGCACGATCAGTTTAGTATATAACTCAATATAGCAAAAAAAAATATTTAACGTTTCCAACATGAACAAGAGAGAAGTAAAATATGGACTGGGCCTATATTATTATAATGTTGTCTCAGTAATGAAAAATTAATTTTTATTTTTAGGGCATTTTCATTTATTAGTATAATTACTTGGACTTTTAGTTTGATAGTCGTATAGAAAACGGATTATTAAATGGAATAGATTTTCCTTTACGCTACAAGTTTTAACGTTGGTAACATGAGTGATCAACGGAACGCTTGACTATCATGCTATAATCAATTATGAACTTTAACAATTGATTACCGAGAGGAAAATATTTATGGTCAAATTCATTGCTTTTTTTTCTCCTGCTGTTTGTGTTGAGAATGCCGGACATTTTTTTTTATATTCAGTAGAATATCAGTTATCGCGATGACTCTACATGGGACGCCTTCTTGACACTGGTATAAACACAATTGCTGAAACATCCTACAAGACAAAGAATCATATTGTTGTCTGATTGTGTAGTCTGGTATTTTTAACTTTTTGGATTTCTCAGTTCACATCCGAGAATGTTTTTACCTGTTATTTATATATTCTTCGATTTTCGGTGTATTTTTATCCAATTTAAATCTTTATCTCCAATGACTCCAATCCTGTAAACAATGCCACAGTGCCATATATTGTCTTGTAATTGCTCCCATATTACCAAAATTGTAACAACCCAGACGCGCTTATAGTTCCAAATATATTTTCTAATAACTGCTTTATGACGTATGCCCGCGTACAAGATTTCTACCTGACCGCGCGCCCTGAAATCAATTTAAGCAATTTTCTTGAATAGCTCTTCTAGGCTGACATCTGCTGCTGCCAATGGTTAACTCGCCGGTACCCGGCCCTAGCTATATTGAGTGGTGTCTATTATTTGTACAAGACCGCAATGTCTTATCAGCTCGATGGGCAATATCGCTATCGCAGGCAAAACATGTGCTAGGATGGCGAGTTTGATATAGGCTACAATAATTACATGATTCGAGTTTGGTAGCGATATCTAAAATTGAAGACATGGAAAAAAAAATGGAAAAAAATGGCAAAGTCATTTAGGTTGGAAGAAAATTGAGGGTTACCTATTTTTTTTTTTTTATGTTCAAAGCTCAAAACGAATGTAAATTGATGGGCTACTTCATCTAATCTAAATGCTTCAAAATAACCTGGAAAAGTATACAAGGTTTGACCCCGACGCATCTCCACTCCTTGAATTAAAACTGAATCATCCAAAACCAGTCAAATATGAAATGTTAGTACGTGGGCATTATCAAAACCAGAGATGAAAATTATCCATTCAAAAATATGACCTTAGTAACATTACCTAGCTAGCAACGTTGACTTGTAGGCTAAATAATTCAGTCCATAAAAAGTATTGGTGTAGTTTTTGTCGTTTTGAGATACAAAATATTTTGCTTGAAATTTCTAGTTCTTGAAGTTTAAAGAATAAAATAATTATTCAATTTCATTTTTTTGCCCACATACAAAATCCTGACAATTTGTAACAAAGCAGGTTAGAAAATTGAATGATTTACAGTTGAGAGAACTGTTTATAAAATTTTATTGATGTCAAAAAAGTTCAATTTGTAATCAGCTAAATATTTGTGGAGTAAACAAATCTAAAAATTTTCTCTATTGAAATTGCAAGAAAAGTGCAAATAGATTGCCGATGCGAATATAAATTTGATTGGAGACAAAGAATAAAATTTCCGAACTAAGTTCATCTTCTGTTTTCGTCAGATAGATTTCATACAGACTTTATCGGTTGATTACATTTATCAAATCTCATAATACATCGTAGAACACCTTGTGCATCTATCTGCATGCTGTGATATGATGCTGGGTTGTGTAATGAAGACACATTTATAACAGATTATTCGAATACATTTTTCATAAATTTTTCATAAACATTGAAATCTATCTGACGAAAACCGAAGATGAACTTTGTTTGGAAATTTTTTTTTTCTTCAAACAAATTTATATTCGCATCGGCAATCTATTTGCACTTTTCTTGCGATCTTAAAGATGTCTTATATCGAAAAATTCATATCTCAAGCTCTTTTTCTCGTGTGTTATGTAAAATAAAAAGCTTTGAGATGTACTTGCAGATTACCTGATCTTAAGTGTTGGTGAGAACTTTGTGATGTCAAGTCACTCAAGGTTATATTCGGTATTATAAAGTTTGAATGTACATACGTTTATTAAAGATCATTTTATGCGATTGTGGGCTTATGCGATCAGTTCAACGTCTTCCATACACAAAACAAGTATATACCCTAAACACATTTTCATAATCAGGACTAAGAAACGTTACCACAATTGACAAGATCTCTTTATTTATTTCGGTATTTAATTAGAAAGTAACTCATCCAATTCCTAATATTGCAAGCATTGCTATTGCTCCGAGTATTTTGTAGAATGCGAAACTTCTTAACTACATAATTTTTATTACATGTAATCAAAATTATCTTTAATTTAATATTATTGGTAGGAAGCTCGATTTTCATTTACAAAGCTGTTGACACGGAACTATTTATATGTACTACTAGTAGTATAGCAAAAGATTCAACTCGACGTAGTTTAATATACAGATGAGATTTCGAATCATAAAAATTTGTGATGCAATTGGATATTAAATATTTTTCAGACATTTCGATCTCACTAAACTCATAAATTTGTACGCAAATTATTGCCTCACGCACGATCTGAGGTTATTCCAGTTCAAAATAGGGATGTGGTTTTAATACAAATGCCACGTGTACATCAACGATAAAAAGTACTCGAAGAAATGCGCTATTTTCTATAGCTTGGTCTAGAGATTGGGCTGATATAAACAGTCATATACCACAACAACTTTAAATATGCTTGATTGGAAAGGGTTTTGGAGGCCTGGCAATGGATATACATTTCATACTTGTGTGTTCAAACAATTATTGTTAAAATGGCGACCAGTATCATGCAATGCACACTATGGAAAATTCTCGTTACAACATAAAAACAAGTTTAACATTTTCAGCATAAGAAATCCTAGTAAGGATTTATGTCTAGCTATTTTTTTATTTGATAGTTGTCACCTGATTATAAATCTCACCATCGGCGTTTCAAATATTTTACCAATTTCCATTCATTTTTGCTCATACATACCGATTTACAGAACTGTTAGTAGATATATATCTCTCAGATTTATTTTGAAGGTGTATTTTGATTTGCAATGATAGTTGTACTGTCGGATTCTATTGTTACGTGCTATTCTAAAACTGATGAATCATCGATGGAGGTAACTTGTCCTGAACAAGACATAAATATCAATTGCATCAATTTCATATCGGTTAAACTTTTTTGTCCACTTTAATTGTCTCCTTTCGATCAATTTGATCTTTAATTTGTATTTTTTCACCCGGCAAATGCCACTCCTCTGAGGTAGCCACATGAAGGTTTTTGTTTATCGGTCACTGTGTGATGTTGATGGAATGCTTGTTGACGCCACCAGTCTATCAGATAACATTGAATTGCCTTTAATTCCCATATCAAAGAGTAGTTTTACCAATGATCAATGCCGAAAAACATTTTCTTCCATTTTGGTCATTCCTATTTAATAAAATGTTACATATGCATTGCTTTGAATGTTGTTCCATACCAGGGGTGGGCAACCTTTTTTTGGCTCAATTTAAAGACAAAATTTTCTCGAGACCCGCCAAAGTTAAAAAAAACAATGCTATGCTACTTTCAAAGCAAAATACGCAATAATAAACCTTTGAAACAGGTACAGAGAGATTAAAGGCGCTTTCGCAACAGATCGAAACCTAAAGTATGATTTCTCGGCCACGACACCGCCGGACAATTAATGACACGCTTGTCAAACACCTGAGTAAGGGTCAATTGCCAAATAAAGCGAATTTGCTTTGTATATTCAATAACCAAGCGGCTACACTGATAAAAATAACAAACCAACATATTTTCACCCAACCTGGCTAAAAATCCGATTCGTGTACTGGCGGGTCAGACACTGGTTTAGCCTGCAGTTACGCATGAATGTAAATAAAAGGACTAAGGTCCATTTTGGCACCGTTTGGGCAATAAACGGTCGAGTTATTGCTGAAAATAAGGAGCCCAATTTTGTCCAAAGTTGGTCCCTTTTCCGGTACCTACCGACCAGCACAAAATCCCCTTTCCAAAATCTAGTCACTTGTGCGCGCATGTTTGACAGAGAACAGGCGACCCCGGAAAATCTTCGAGTGGGGTCGAGACCCACAGTTTGGGAATCACTCGCATAGACGACCTATATTACGTAAGACTGTAGCCAAATGAATTCTGCGCTCTCTCGACATAATTTCTCGAGAGCTGACTTTTTTGTACGCCATAATATATTTCTTTGTAGCCATATGTCTTGAAAGGACAAAAAGAGTTTAAATAAATAACGGATTGTCAACAAACGATAATAAATAAACGAACATCGAGTTTCATCAGATAATTCAGAGTCTTGAAACTTTTTTATTTGGAGATCGATCTCGTATCTGAGACTTCGCTCGCGTGCCGAATAAATGGGCTCGCGTGCCATGTTTGGCAGGCGTGCTAAGGGTTGCCCACCCATGTCCTATACCATCTCTGATTGTATTCAACCGTCTGCAATGTTTTTGCCACATACATAGCATTAAGTAGACATATGGACAGACACCTGGAGGAGACTCCTAAATTTGAATATTTTATAAATCCCTATTCAACACGTTACCAATTAACATTATATCTGTAGAAAAGGGAAATATTATATGCTCAAGAAACTTTATTCGATCGTGGCAAATGCTTGTCGTTGGATTGGAAATTCAGATGGATTAAATGGCTCCCTTCACATTATCCAACCTTCTGTCTAGATGTCAATGGGAGGCATAAAGCCAAATACTCCTCACTAATAACATAGCATATAGAGGTTTCTAAAGTGTATAGGACGAAAGTTTAATCTGCCAGAGCGCACACCCTACACCTGTTCGTTAGCCAATTGTTCAGGATGCCGCCTGGAAAAACTTGTGATGCAGTATGTTTACTGCTTTGCTTTTAAAGGCAAAAATCAATTTCCATTTTAGTAATGAAATGGAGTAAAAACTAGTGCACACATATTTTGATCAGATTGCTTGTTTTGGATTACAATTTCCCATCAGTCAACATCTCTCTCTTATCGTATCATTTACATTTGCTTGAACAATGCCATATCATTACTCTAAACGTCTATAGCACAAATTTAATGAGAATATATTTGCAAAATACCGAAAATATAGATCTAAGAAATACTCTGTAATTTAAATATCGGGAATAAATATCCAGTTGTAGTAACAAGGTAAATTTTTGGTTTTATCATATTCATCACACCAAATATTAAATATAAATTTTGCCCATTTTCATAGGTTTAAAATTCCTTCAAACTGAGGTTATTTTATAATGAGGGGTTTTTCGAGAGTTTTAATAGCCACTGAGTAGAGTAGATGTTGCAACTCCGAGCAGGTTTGAGTAGGAAAAGTGTTCAAAACCCAAATGGCTCTTTCAGTGCTAAAGATTGCCGACCGTGGTATAGGACAACATTCAAAGCGGTGCATACGTAACATTTTAATGAATCGGAATGGTCAAAAAACAAGAAACTGTTTTTCGGCATTGTATAGTAAAAATACTCTTTGATATAAGAAATAATAGCAATACAATTTAATATGATTGACTAGTGGCGTCAACAAGCATCAACATCAATCCACACACAGTGACCCATTAACAATCACAATCACACAGTGACCCATTAACAAAATCTTCCTGTGGCGGCTACCTCAGAGGAGTGGCATTCGCCGGGTGAAAAAATTCTAACTAAATATTGAACTGATTAAAAGGAGACAATTAAAGTGGGAAAAAAAGTGTAAACGATATGATAATCAATGCATTCCATATTTATGTCTCGTTCAGGACAAGTTACTTCCATCGATGATTCATCAATTTTAGCATAGCACGTAACAATACAATCCGACAGTACAACTATAATTGCAAATCTAATGACAATTGCCACTAAGGCCTAGGCCCATTACTAGACCTTCTCGTGCATAACGAAACTGGTTTTAATGTTGTAAAGAATTTCATAATGCTTGCCAAAGTGCTCATAGCATCATACTGGTCGCCATTTTGATAATGGTTTAATAGTCTACAGCCTGAACTTCGTAATTCCAATAAGTCTCAATTTTTTGTCAGTACTCCGGCAGTCTGGTACCAGGGACTGCAGCAAATGCAGGAATATGGGAATACAGGAATAAAAATACAATATGCCATCTTTACAGATCTAGGCTTTCTGACTTCGAAATGTTAGTGTATAATTACTGAATTAAAATAAGGGAAAATGACATCTATCTGCTGATCTGTCTGTACACTGATACATCTGTACGTGGAACAAGAGCCTGAGAAAAAGGGCAGAAGGGTGATGTTGAACCATCACTCTGTTACTGCATCACAGTATTATTACACTGTCAGACTGTAGCTTGAGGAATATGGCTTTGAAATAAACAGGTATCAATTAATTATATAATTAATTACTGATTAGATTTATATACCTAATTTGAACATATATATTGATTTGGGCCGGCCCAATTCACTGGTGCATGCTTTGAATTTGTGAAATTAAAAATGTACATAAATTAGTCATTATTAAAGTATAATGAAATTTGGACCTAAATACACTTCTTCTCAACAGTGGTTTCTCTTTAGAAAACTGAAGAATCTAATTATGAAGGCATGAAAAAATTGTCAGCCACAACACTGGACTATGAAAAATTCAAGGCTTGGTCTTCAAAAAATTTGACATACGTGGATTTACTAATGTGTTATTTTAAGGAAGAAGAAGTATTTGAGGTTGGTTATAATGTTAATTTTTAAATTGCAATAAAAGATACTTTGTCATATGCTTTGGTAATAAATATTTGGTATGTCATTTTTAGTGAGTATTAAATGTTTGATTCCATTTGAATATAATTCCAGGTACCACTTCCATCTGATCTACAAAATTTGACAATATACTAAAAAACTCTGTATCGATTGATTGCCCACAGATTTTTGCCAAGTAAAGATTTGACGAAAAATATGAAAGTTTATAGAAAGGTGGGATATTTTTATGACTGCTAGCTGCTATACGTTATTAAATATTTCCAGAAGTTGCAAAAAATTGGATTGGTTGATTGAATATTAAAAAATGTTCGAAAATCGAATAATATTTTTAAATTTTGAATGAAACATTCCATTTTAGACTGGAAGATATGAAGAGGGAAATGTCATGAGTTCGTGACCCATCTACCAAGACCATTCTCTTCTCGGATATCAGGGACTGTCAATAGAGACTTGTTTAAAGTGACTATAAACGGACACCCTGCGAGCAAAAACTTCTTCAACGAGAAGTTTATATCTACTCCGCGTTGCTAACTTTTTACTATACAATTTCTCATTTCATTTTTCAAACTTTTACCATTCGTTTCACGCTTACATTTATTTTATAAATAAACTTTGTAACCTAAAAATGGTCGATTTTTACTGATCAAGTCGTATAAAATGTAATGCCAGGATATTTACGGTTATTTTTACCGGGTTTTGAATGTAAATTCACCTAATTTGTAATGTAAATTCACAGGCTAGCGTCGGTAAATATTACTACGTATTGCCTGTGGAAATTACCGGATAAAACCTGTAAGGATTACTAGGGATATCC
Source organism: Styela clava (assembly GCF_964204865.1). Classification (NCBI taxonomy): domain Eukaryota; kingdom Metazoa; phylum Chordata; class Ascidiacea; order Stolidobranchia; family Styelidae; genus Styela; species Styela clava. The sequence goes on along the minus strand of NC_135264.1, from coordinate 1,060,068 downwards.
TGTGAAATTCACAGATGATCAACAGGATTTTACCGAAAATTCTAGTAATCTTTACCCTAAAATCACATTAAAATTTCACAACTGTATTCCTGTAATATGTAATGCCAGGCGATTACCGGTAAATATTTCTTAGGGTGTACTTTAAGCAACAACATGTTAAACATACACGATAAAATACCTCCATACATCATGTAAACTCCACCGTAAGAAATTTTAATTCACTAATTCCTATCATCTCTGTGCAAATATATATATCAAGATATAAACAAACGATTATAAACCCTGAAACAATTATTTACCAGTATGCCAGTATTACCAGTATGCTAAATATAAACAAATCCAACAATCTAACTTGTCGTAGATGAAATTAAAACAGCAAAATACCTTCATTTCGATTATGAATACGCATTATTCCGCAACAATAAACATGTGATACTACCAGCATAAATCCTCCAAATAACAACATAAACAACTTGTTAAAAATCAGTAATCTTTACCCATGAAAATATATATGAAAGCTCAAATATATGATCATGTGCATGCACTGGAAATGACATCCCAAGAAATTTCATACCCCAATATCAAAATTGAAAAAAAATAATCAATTGACTCTATAAATACATCAAAAAGCTGCAATATAAACAATGATTTTCATACAGCTGAGCCATCAGTCATAATTGAGTGCTCCTGAAGTATGCGCACCAAGAAGTCGCATATCCTGAACCCTAACCTGGTATTATGGGGTATGAACGCCTAATTCTAATTTCTCATTTCCGATCATTTTATATCCTTCACATTTGGCGAGTTATGGTCATAGGAAAATTTTCATAATTAGTCAATACGAGTTACCATCATAAAAACGAAGTCCCACTAGCGTTTTTTTAATTCGTTTGCTAAATGTCTATATCTATTTTACAAAGCAAATTGAAACGAAGGGGAGAATCCAATATATCTCGACTGGTCGCCTAATTACAATAATAGGTACAAAAGCTAAACTATACCGTCTACAACCCTCATAAGGTATATTACACCACCCAAAGAGAAACAAAGACCATGCGTGTGTAATGTCAAAAATCCAACATTAACCTAAAAGAGAACATGCGCATGCAGATGTCAGAATGTGAATACCTATTTGAAGAAAATATTATGCTACGCATGCTACAGAACCAGACACATCAACATTAGATGCAGAAGAGGTGAAGAGAGATGGACGCTCAACAACAATCAGCAGCTGCAGGGAGAGTAGAAATATTGTAGAATGTAGATGTTTTAGTATTTTCATGAAAATAAGTATGTGCAAGTGCAATTCCTTTGCTTATATCAGGTATCAAATAAACTACGGTTCATCCGACGAAAAATCGTTCGCCTGCATTAAGAAAGCGAAAAAATACGTGGCGATTAAGAGAGTGGGAAATAAGTTCTGACGTCACGCAACGTATAGAGCGGTAATTACTACTCTTGGTGAAAAAGACAATAAGAGCAAACGATTTAAACCTTATTTGTGAATTAAATTGTCACATTAATATGAATATCATTTTGACGATATCTTCCGTTTATACAAGGTAACATCATTTATTACATTATTTAATTTAAAAATGTACAAGAAGTTCAAAATTTGTTTTTGCCAATAAAGAAATGAAACAGAACAAAACTTTGGAATTTCGAAGCAACATTATGAGCAGTGTCACAATGTGAAAGCCATTGCTTTAAATGAATGTTGGACACGGGTTTATCGTTATTGCACGCGACCAACAAGTGAGCTCATTTACTTCCACGTTTCTAATTTCTAGTTCCAGACTTGCACGGAAATGTTCAAAACTAATTTAATTTTATAACTCCAAAATTTCAGATTAAGCGTATATTGAAATAAGATCGAATATGATAATGGAAATGCGAAAAGTTTATTTACAGAGTAAAAACATACCGTTCTTGGAAGCTCTATTTCTAATCCAAACTATATAAAACTGGAAGGACTGGATTATATAACATCGAACGAATCGGTTACCATAACAACGAACCTTTATAACAACATGCCCTTTGAATAGGACCCAATTTTCTTCGTAGATTGTGTGAATGTCAGGGAAGCACCAAATGAGTGCAAAGGGAAACATTTACAAAAGATCTCTTCACTATCTTCATCTTTCGCTTGCTCGGGATACGGAAGTGGTTTTTCATCCTTCGTGGGTTCCGGATACAAATTTGATTTCTCGTCTTTCCGAGGTTCTGGGTACAACTCTTTGTCATCATGGAGTTTTACCAACTTACAGCTTGCATACATTTTCCTTAAAAATTGATTTTATTAAAGGCTCAAAGTTAATACAACTATTCCTAAAAATATGGAAATCGGTATAACTTCCGCGCATGTCGTAAGATAATAATTATAACTTATTTTGAAATGGGAAATACGATAACGAAACACTGAACAATTTCTTCAATTTTAATGTCTCGATAACATTACTTTTTAAATATGTATATACCTATTTATACTTATTGGTTGCCCTGGTATCTACTTCTCAATTTTTATTATGAAATATAATTATGTTCAAAGAATGTTTATATTGAGAACAATGTGTATTTATAACGACCCATATCAATTTTATACAATCATACATTACGCAATTACGTTTGTTGAATAACCAAGAAACTTACTCGCATTCCACTGCGGCGTGAGGGAAGGGTTAAAATAATCGAACTACGTTTCTGCATTTTGTTGAACCGTAGAAAGATTTCTGAATACATTTTCTTTCTTTGCAATCTGAAACCAAGTCGCCGCTGTATCCGATGCCTTCGGGAGCAGGACATGAATTTTCCGGGTTGGGACATTTTCTGTACATGAAATCATTTCTTTATTGGCTGCGGAAAAACGTCATATTGATTTATTATTATAAATCAGATTAACTAAGCGAAATCGTCATTTTCTTGACAGAATGTAATTTTAAAATGAACACATGATATGTTTGATATACAAAATATGTTGTTGTTTGATCTGAAGATTTTAATGATAGTATACTGATACATACTTTCCTCCCAAGATGAATTTTTTATATATTTGAGGAGGTGATGCATTTAGGATTAAAACCAAAATAAAATGTGTGCAGTTCAGAAAAAAATAAAATAATTTTAATTTGAAATTAACATTACTTGAAATCTCTGCAGTCTGGAGTGTATTCGAAATCACGTTTTGTTTATCCAGGGAAATCAAACTTTTTTGAAGAGTAGACAGTGATCTGAAAATGGCATTCCAATGTTAAATAGATAGATGGAAGTCTCCAGACTTACCTTTTTGAGATTGGGAATTGAATAAATATTTTAATGAGTTCAGTATTTTGGTCTGACGCAATGTAGAACAAGAATACATTTTTGCAAAACCTATACATCATATTATCATACTTCAGGATCGAATGTAGCATAGAAATTTTCAAGATCAACTTCTTTCTTCTTTCTGTCTCCGAGGACTCCAACAATCAGGAGAACTAATATTACTATCTTAATTGTTTATTTTTTTACACAAGCTTTTCGAAACATAAGTATAACATTACAAAAACAAGTCCTAATTGACTATTTTAAACTTACACATCATGAGCCAAATGTGCGTAAAACTTATTGTTGAAACGAAATCCACAATAAATTTCATATTTTCTTATTAAATTTTTCTATAGTAAAGTTGAGCTAACTAAACGACTGGCGTTTTTTATCGAAAAATCCATCGAGTCGATCCAATTTGAATGAGTCATCGAGACAGACGAGGAAAATATTCAATATATATAGACAAAAAATACAAACATATTCGTGGGCCAATCAGAGACTGTGTCAATTCCTTATATTTAGTTGAAGATTGAGAAAAGGTAATTTGGCGTTGAAAGTTCCATTATGTAGGTCGTGAACATCACATTTTATTATCTTGTTGTCGATCAACTAATATCGTTATTGTGGTTCTGAGGTTTCCTAATCTTATGGAACTCATCCTGTTGTGGAAATATTTGAAGTAGTGATTGCGGTATGATAAACAGATTTTTCATGAAAATGTTGAATTCATTGTTTGAAAATCTGCATTCATAGCCACGGGGGATAAACAGTACACTGAAATGATTAAGTTCATTCTTCCGCATTTTCCACACTATATACCACTATGAGATAAGATAAAGATCTTAATATTTTATTAGAAGGCCATACATATTCTAATATATTTGATAAAACGAAGATCTATATTTTCTTTTGTATACATATATACTTTTCTTATTTTTCCACCGAAGGGCTTTGATAAAATTCTCACCTTGTATCGTATAAACAATTTTAGAAATGCTGAATATTTTCATCATGCTCACCAAGAATATAACACACAATGAGGTAAAGTGACAACATCAATCACCCCATCCTTAAAACCATCTTCTCGTATGTTTGTAAAATTTCTAATACCTCACCGTCACTAACGCAATTATTTGCTTTACATTTGTGTGCAGTCGCAACCGCAGTGAGTTAAATATGTTCAAAACATTATGCTTATTCTTGTTGTTGGATATCGACCAGAATCTCCTTTAACGCTGTGTGCAAGGTGTTTTAATTAATTTCTGATCAATCATATGAAATATGTAAGACAAGACTAATTGCGACACATTACTACAATTATTTGTAAATTGCAAATAACTCAAGTCATTCATAAAGTCAGTCATAAATTGTACATGAAACAATATTCATACAGATCTTCAATCTCATTGACTATTTTATGTAGTCATAACCATAATATGCCATTCTGCAGTCGCACCCACACGGTATCCGAAAAAAAGTGTTAAATTTGGTAAGTTTGTTATTGTTAATAAAAATAGGATGTTCGAGACAAGCTGACATGGGACATACGTATATTTAAATCCAAAAGACCATATCCGAATAAGCATTCATATAACAATTGCTTGGAACGGAAATGAAATGGAAAGCGTTGCCTTAATTCTTTGAAATATTGATAATTGAATTTTCAATATTTGAGATGCCAGTTATGATACCATTGTTTTCGACGCGACGGAATATTGCGAGAAAGTGTTGTAAATTAGTTTGGTCAGATTAATTTGAATTGAAAAAGTCAAATATTGACTCTGTCTTTCATGAATACTCAGTGACATCGATCATTACATTACTTAATTCAAAAATACACAAAATGTTCAGAATTTCTCTTTGCAATTTGAGGTTTTCATGACGTTGACTGCTTTTTCCTGAAAATACTTGCCAAAAAGATACTTAGATCTTTCAAGTGTTGACTCATAACAGCAAATAACTGTTTTGTGTTGACACAAGCATTTGTCACGACCTTTTGCAAACGTGGAAACATAGGTCCTCTGACCAAGTCCTCTGGTTTACGCATCAACCGGAGTTGAAACTCCCAAAATAAATGGGCAAGTCATCATCAATGCCTTGTATTTTGCAATTTAGATATAATATTGGAATATATTTGGCAAACCGGCAGACTGGTTGACGCGGACGCGAACCGGCAAAGGTTCATAGACCAGCGGTTGAGTAGAATTGTGAATCGCAATGACGTATAGCCTACGTATAGGAACCCTCAAAAAAAACACGGTTTAGTTAAAAATTTGTAATCCGTCTCCATTTTGAATATATATTTATAGCTGGTAATTAAGTTTGCAATGATTCTCGCAAGAGAACACCAATGAGTCGCGCAGCGCGCCAAAGTCTGAAAAAGTCCTTTGATGCAGCCAATGTTCGTGGTTGCAAATATACATGGGTGCAAATGTTCGTGGGTGCAAATGTACATGGGTGCAAATGTTCGTGGTTGCAAATATACATGGGTGCAAATGTTCGTGGGTGCAAATGTACATGGGTGCAAATGTTCGTGGTTGCAAATATACATGGGTGCAAATGTTCGTGGGTGCAAATGTACATGGGTGCAAATGTCCGCGGGTACAATCTATATGTAGGTGGTAAAATCTATGAGTGGAAATGTATGGATGTAAATGTCCGTGGTGCAAATATAGCTGAGTGCAAAAGTATGCAGATGCAAGTGTCCTGGGTGCAGTTTACGGGTGCAAATGCATGTGAATGCAAATGTGCTGTCACCTAAGAGAAGTAAGTGAAATGCTGATCAGAAATGATTTCATACGACCAAGTTGTAGCCTTGGTTCCTATATGTAAGATTTAGTGATCGCGATCTGCCTTCCATATATCCAAATATCAATAGCGCGATTATTGGTGGTATACAGATAAAGTGATAATTTTATTAAATTTCATTAAAGTTGTTGCCCCTTTCATATGTTGTTGGGTAAACTGAAATAATCAAAAGAGCACTTGTTAGATTAGTGCTTGGATTAGCAAGAAGCATGCATTTGAACGATAATGCAGAAACGAGGCAACATATCAGTGACTTGACCCCACGGATCTCTATACTAGTGAATAACAAGAAGCCAGAGGGATCTCACTGAAACTTCTGTAGGTGTTTTTACCAATAATTGTTGTTATAAAATTAAAAACCTAAATTTTATTAAAAAAAAAATTTTGTTTTGGGTACCGGTACTATGAAACCATTGGGCAGCAAGGAGACAAAGCCTCCCCAATCTATGCGAGTTGTCTTAGGGTTTTGAATGAAAACGGGAAACAATAAAATAATTAAATAAACCTATCATAGCTACCCAGATAGCACAACTACGTCGGAACAACCATGGCCGAACGTTGTTCGAACCACCGGCCCAATAATGGCGAACAACCAAGTTCCAGCGAAGATTTGGCCGCTGGGCCAACGTCGGTCCTTTCGCTGTAATGCAACCGTGGCAAACGGTCGGGCCAACCTAGGCGATACGTTGTAACACAATCGTGAAATTTGGCCGGGCCTACGTAGGCGACACGTTGCAATACAATCGTGGCATATGGTCGGGCCGAGTTAGGCGATGTGTTGTACAGACAGGGTATGGATCTATACTACATAGAAATTCCCCACTAATCTAACATTATTTATATAATAAAATACAAAAGATAGCAAAATGTCTTTATTTTACAAATATGTATACATGTAATAAAATTAATCGGAGTTCGTTGCCAGATCATCCAGAGCTGAAAAATATAAAAATTCTGTGTTAAATTGCAGTATTAGCAAATTACAGCACCAGAGTTCAAAGCCTAGTCTGAATGACTGCATCCCAACAAATTTTCAGAGTAGGAATCTTAAGCCAAGATTCTGCAGTCGCAAATGTGTGAGTGAAGCTTACATTGACAAGACGATAATAATTGAGAAATACAGAAATTCTTGATTCCGCAAGGGGGGCGTAGACAACGTTTTGAGGGGAATATTTGTTGGAGGGAATAATGATGATTTGAGATTTTATCTGACTAAAATGTCTTGAAATATTCCTTGTTGAAATTCATCTATCTTATTAGAAACATCATGCACCATGATTAGTCTATTTGTTTAATTGATTTACAATAAATTTAGTTGTAACTTCATCATTTGCTGTTGCGATGATACAAATAAGTTCCAAAACCACTGTTCGCCATTATGCACCAAACTCTGGCAACATTGGATTGGCAATTTGGCACTTGACCCTAACCATAATCAGCTTGGCGATATCTCCTTAATAAATATTTTTCTATACTGTTCACTTTTGTATACAAAATCTACATTCAATTTCTTTACTGTTCACAGTTGTTTACAAAATCATTATTCAATTAACAATCATAATGATAAAAATGAATGGTGTGGCAACTGGCAAGTACATTTTGTTTACTAGTCCCTTTATTAGTTTAATATACCCAACTTATCTAAATTTTCTCGCCTGTTTTTATTTTATTATATCTCTGTTGTTGTTCTGTGTGTGCAACTTAATTTAATTCATGGAAACGATAGGCATCTTTTTGGCAAAACCTTATATTCTTTACGCTTTAATCTTAATTAAGGTTTTGTTTTCACTCCAGATTGTCAGATTCTATTTAATCAGTTTTTGTTCATTTCCCTTATGAATTATCTTAAGCTGATTTGGAGTCAAAATAATCTTATACTTTTAAAATAGAAGAGGGTAGAGCAGAGAAAGATGGTGGTACAATATGATAAACATATTACATACCTTTAATAGCAGAAACTAAGGGCGTCCCACTCACTCCTTCTTATCCACCGCGTCCTGCACAGTTGAAGGAGCGGGCGAGTAAATTTGTTATAATTGAGCTCATGATTCTCCAATCCAGTCTTTCTTGGAGCAACCTCCGAGACTTGACAAATATCCTATCTGGAATGAGTAAATAAGCACAATTATGAGAATACATTTAATGAAAAGGTTTCCATCCGTTACAAAAGCTCTATGTTAATTATCGCGAGTATCTACTCCAAAATATACACATATGTGTTTTGTCCACATCGCATTCGTATAAAAGTGAACAATTTTAATATTGCAATCGGATCGTATTTAGACATTTAAATAATCTTCCTTGAACACGAAGCGAAAATATGGGGCATATTGTATACGACAAAAAATAAAAGGCACTCAATAAGATGAGACCCAGCAAAGGTATTTTCACCTATTTTACCTTCATGTTCTGTTTAGCTTTCGAATTAATTATGGAGTAATCTGCAATATTTTAACATTGTACTAAAACTAAACAAATATTCTGAATCTCAAGAGATTTTTACATCGTGGTCTTCATACGATGGCATGTGTTACCGGTCAGCGAACTCTTTCAAATTAATTTTGCTTGCCCGCTGGGGTAAAAAGGTTGGGAACCACTGAACTAAACAGTTAAGTACAACCACGTTACACCAACACCCTGCAAACTTACAGTCGATTTTCACCAGAATGATTAAATAGAATATTCAGAATAGAATAAATTGATTTTTAATGTTTTTTCGTTGTGGGGTCGCAAGTATCTGTAGTCTGTGATTTTACAAAAATTGGGGTCGCGGAAAAAAAAGTTTGGGAACCACCGCCGTAAAGTGTCCGTAATCAGCCTATAAAAATATTCAACTTACGAGCCATTTTTTTATTCCTTGAATGTATTCTGGATCAAAATGTAATCAGACAATGAATTTCATCAATTCCGATATGTCCGAGTCCACACTATAATCAGTGGAAAATTGCAGATGCCGTAGCTTGTAGCATAAGAGTTTCTACCGCCTGTCCCAACAATTTTTCCATGGACTGGATTGAAGCATGGCTTGATCTCTGAAAATCAAGTTAGTGTTACCCAATGTATAGTACATGATTGTCTTTCAGATGATAAACGTGAACGAATGGCCTATACTAATTACCAGAATATAAATTTTTCATTAATATTAATTACCGTATTTTCCGGCGAATAAGTCTACCCGGCGAATAAGACGAGGCCTGTTTTTAAGCCTGAAAAAATGGGTTTTTGCATATAACCGGTTAATAAGTCGGGGTAGTAAAATCGCATCAACGTCGGGAATCTTAAATTACCATGCAATGCCTTTCGAGCGGTCGCCGCGTTTGCGCATTGGTTAAATAGCCTATGACTTTTTTTGTAGCGTAATATTCAATCCATAGATGATAATCACAGCATTGAAATTCCAGATTCACAGCACGAGAATGTCGATTTATTTAAACTAACCTGATGAGGACGTGGGGGATGCTATCGCCGAAGGTGTTTTATTGTCCGGATTCAATAATAAGGCAACAAAAAAATGAAAATGATCATACTCGCCTAATAAGACGACCCCCCCCCCAAAATCAGGCAAAAAATTTGGGTCTAGAAAAGCGACTTACTCGTCCGAAAATACGGTATTAACCACATGATGTTGTACTAGGTAATTATTCAACCGATATATCTAGCTATTGTGCAATATTTTGTGGCACAGATATGCAAGGAGCTACTATCAAACTATAAAACAAAAACACCTGTTTTGGGCATTGTCCGCATTGAAACACTGAGATGCTTGAAATGACACAGTGTATGATTGCGTGAAAGAGGGAATTGAAGCAGGTGAATTTTCCAGTCCATTGTCATAGGGCCTATTACTGTATTATAAAAATGGTATATATCATTAAACTTACAATGGTAATATTGACACTTGACAGAATATCTAATCGGTAATAATTATTTAGAATGACCGGAAAAAATGGATATTGCACAAAATATGTCCAAATATTTGTAAAGGATGTGCAGTAAAATACTTCATGCTTTTAGAGTCGCTGGGCATTGCACAGTTGCATGCACATTTGGCAGTCATTGTACAGAGATGGGCTTCGCCCAGTCGCCCGAATCTTTTTTGCTAGCGGTCTACTTTCCAATTCACTTTAAAATATAATAACACTTAACACTTAATTAGGGTTGGTTGGGTAAGCTTACATAGCATAGGCCTAGCCTATATACTGAAAATAAATCAATATTAATATATACCCAATATAATTCTATTGAATTTTAAAACAAAATAGATATTATTCAGAAATCAGTAATTTATTTCTCAACAAAGCTGAAAATATGAACTAGAGCAGGGTTGGGCAAAGTTCTCGGACCACGTGCAAAAATTTTGCGCACCTAGACTGGCGGGCCATGTCGCATCTCGCATGTGTGGCGTAAAAAGTTATACTTTAGAAACAAAATTTTATTTAAAGTGTTAAAAAAACAAAAAGGGAAAACAATTATCCTTGAGCTATTCTTTACCCAAAAACATCAAATTTTAGTTTCAGTTTGATTGTGGCAATTGTTAAAACATATTTTAGATTTCAGCCAATTGAGATCTGTATTTAGATTTGTTGAAATTCATCAGACAGAAGGTTCACAAATGTGCAACTATTCAGATTACTGGATTAAGTCATCCAACGGGTTGGATTTGGGCTGCGGAAATGTTTGGACTTAGACAAATAAAGTAAATATAAAAAATCATATCTAGGGATGAAGGACCAACACCGGTACCGGTACTCGATAACGAATACTGGTAAATAAGAGATGGCAACCTCAGAAAGTTTAACAAAAAATGCCAAAAGACCAAGTACGGTAACGTACCGGTACCTCATCTCGTTCTGTCGTTACCGGTACCTACGGTGTCCAGGGATAAATATGTAACTTTTACCGGTACTCGATAACGAAAACTGGTAAATGAGAGATGGCAGCCTAAGAAAGTTTAACAAAAAAATGCCAAAAGACCATGTACGGTACCGTACCTCATCTCGTTCTGTCGTTACCGGTACCGGTACCTACGGTGTCCAGGGATAAATATGTAATACCCGTATGGTGCCGGTACCGTATCACCCTTATGAACTGTGATCTGACAACGCACTTAGGGTACTGTACCGGTACCATGAGATTAACTTACACGGTTACAACTATCTCTACTTTCGCCATTCCTACTATGATAGCATTAAAAGTTCAATTCCACTGTCTAATCCACGGCAAAAACCTCGTAACAGGATATCGATTACGAGTACCGCCAAAATGAATGGCGACCCCATGTGCTATATTCGAATCGCGCGCCAATTTCATCGCGTTATGGCGTGTTTCGTTGAATGCCAATGATGGCCTTACCATGGTAAATGGTTGTAAAACCGCGTACAACGGTTGCCGGCGGATTATAACGTTGGCCCAACGTAGTTGTGCTATCTGGGTAGTAGCTACACTAATTAAAGTGATTTGATCATAAAATACTTAAAATTGGAATGGGAATGAATAAAAGACTTAGTACCAAAACCAAACAAAATGAAACGCTCAAACTCGACAAGCAAGCAAGGTCCACCGGCATACCTTCCCGTCAGTCCAAAATTGATTATTAATAATACTGAGTACACTAGGATTAAATAATTCTATTAAGACAGCAAGTGATTTAACTTGGATATCTAAAACAAACAGTCCATACGAATTTGGATAAAAAATTCCTTAAAAATAACTTTATATACATGGTGCGCGACTTCTGGGAAACCTTGTATATATGAGCAATGGTATGTTGTTCCTGACAATCGAGATATAAATAGTAATACCCGCCACATCAACAAAAATTTGTCAAATATTGATTATTTATTACGAACCTCTATGTACCAGTCTTGCTATTAGAATTAGTGAGATTCTCAAAAGCAATCCGAGAATAATGCTGAAAATATGCTGATTGGAATTTGCAAAATTTTAGCAATAATTCTCATTATTTCGATTTGCAAGATTTGTAGAAGGCGGAATTAAATTACAGAGGCTTAGTAATAGCTCAAACGTTTTCTATACCATTGTGGGTAGACTACAGGCATCAAACGTAGCTGTAAATCCTACTAAAATATCAACTAATGGTCTTTGCTTCAAATAATGGAAATCGTTCAACTCATTAGAAAACTTGCACTTTGTTTTCGACATTTTGATGATTTAACAACAGCACAGCTGATAGTTGAATTAACGCATAGTTCATCCTTCATACCATAACAACGACACAACAACTTCTTTCTCGATCTGAACTTGTGAAGTGAGACGCAAATCAGTGGTGAATCGGCTACATCCGTTGAAAAATACAATTTTGCAATAGTATTAAATAGAAAAATTATTTATGACCGACATACTGCAAAACCGGGACATTTAAGTCTACCACCAGGACTGTCCCGGCTAAACCGGGACGTATGGTAAGCCTAACTATAATTGCTGTTGTAATCGTATCGAAAACCAAATCGGGCGGAATACGCGCATTGATGTAATTGAATGAAGTAATTGAAGTGCAGATAAAACCTCACAGATTACGCCGTCGACCACTCATTCTATTTTGAGACGGGTTGTTTGAAATGTCCTCCAGTCTCAGATAAGGCTGCAACTGAGTTGAAGATGATCTACGGCAGTGGTTTCCCAACTTAAGGGGGGGAGTTGACTTTGATGACCGTCTGGTCGTATCACTCCATCCTGTCTATACCAAACTAATTTATTTCTTATTGTTATTTTTATTATTGGACACAAAGTGGACATAACGATCGTTTCATTATTATGTTGGTCTTGTTGTTGTTGTTGTTGTTGTTCTTTGACACATTTTGGACATCTAGTGGAAAATCTAAAAAAACGCTTTTCTATTCGATCACTGGACCAATTGCTTTGAAATTTTTAGTGGTTGAAGATGAAATTTTTTTCCAGAAGACTATTACTTTTATTTATTTCAAATATTTCTGTTAGCTCTATGAGATTTGTTTTTGTTTGCTATGACGTCACTGAACGTTCTGCGGACGCATATGCAGGCACTCCTCTTTTGATCACGTAACATCGAACGTTGGCGTGACGGCGGATTCTGAAAGTCGTTACTCAAGAATCGCAAGATACCGGTGAATGGCGGTGATGCTAAAGGTACGGTAAACCGTACTGTACTGCTTCGCTTGGTGTGGATATATATGTAGACTGTGGTCTAGAGGTACGGTAAACCGTACTTCACTGCTTCGCTTGGTGTGAATATATTTGTAGACTGTGGTCTAGAGGTACGGTAAACCGTACTTCACTGCTTCGCTTGCTGTGAATATATTTGTAGACTGTGGTCTAGAGGTACGGTAAACCGTACTTCACTGGTTCGCTTGGTGTGAATATATTTGTAGACTGTGGTCTAGAGGTACGGTAAACCGTACTTCACTGCTTCGCTTGGTGTGAATATATTTGTAGACTGTGGTCTAAAGGTACGGTAAACCGTACCGGTACTGTACTGCTTCGCTTGGTGTGAATATATCTATAGACTGTGGTCGAAATGCTTCGCTGTGGTATCTGCTGTTATAATACCGTGATAAATCGAATAAGTTGGTTTTGCAAATAAGGAGCGTCTGGCATTACAGGTAGGAGGGGGAATAGGGGTGTGCGCATTTCCAATACCGGTACGTCGATAATATCTTTGTCAACCAATTTGCGACCACTGTGTTTTTGTCTGTTTTATTGCTGTGATGTGGTGCTAACCAATTTGCGACCACCGTGTGTTTGTCTGTTTGATTGCTGTGATGTGGTGCTTTGTTTATAATTTGACGAGTTTTGTCCGAAATAACCGTGTTCTCAAAATATATGACGGTCAGAAATGCAATTAGAAACCCAATGTTTTTAAAGATAGAGAAGTTTTGGTACTGTAACACAGCGCGGTGACACTGATCTAACTCGTAGCTGTCAAAAGCTTGAAAATCCATACAAATATAAAAGAGATAAAAAGATGAAACTTGGCAGGTTGGTGGGGTTGCTGAAGTTTCTTTTAACCATTTTTGAAGGTTTCGCGTTTTTACATTTAAAGGAGGTGGAATAGGGGAGTGCGCATTTCCAATACGTCGAATACGTTCCAATACTGTTTATTTATACAGGTACTGGTAAGTCACCGCATATGAGTTTTGGGGAATTGTTCTTAGTGTCCATATATTTGAGCATTGCTCTCTTGTTATTACGATGACTGTTATTTTTGGTTGACGAAAAAATAAATCTCTCTCTCTCTCTCTGCACCCCCTGCACTACATAAAATTTTAAAGTTAGAAACGATATATTACAGACCAAATAAGCAAGAGGACAAATCTTAGTTCATAGTGTTTTTTAATGAGATGGATGAGCTTGGCGGTCTTCAGCGAGTTTTTTAATATTTGGTGACATTTTCGTCAGGTACAATCTCAAATCACTCTGTTTATTGATGGAAAGGCAATTTCGTTGTTTTGATAGCAATAGTGCCACTACTGAAACCCATATAAAACCATATAAAAGATAGAAAATGAAACAATCCAGGGTTCTACCTCCTCAAAAATCGCCGGTTTTTGCCTGATGACCTGCACCAAAATACATCATAACGATCTTCAGTAAAATTCATCTTCGATTCCTCATCATGTACCACGGCCTCCAGTTCGGTTACCAGTCCATAAAATCAATCAGCCATTCATTTGTTTCATATTCATTGACTTGATGTGTGGGAAGCCGTAACCGATCATCGGCCACGGCAAGGGTCGGCAATCATTTGTCGCTCGCGGGCCAAAATTGAGGGTTGCAAGTCTTGGCGGGCGCACAAATTTTTTTGAAGGTATAAACGGAACAGTGCGCGAAAAACTGCGACAATTCGTGAACTAAGCTCATTTTCTAAATGGGCATGACTAATCCTAGTTTTCTGCTTGTTCTCTGTAATGTTCATTTTTGAAAATAATTGTTCGCACGCATATTTACGGGCCGTAGGTTGCTGACTTCTGGCAAATATCGCCCACTTTGGGAATCACTGATCTACGGTATCTCTATGAAGACGACCAACTAAATTGGGTTTTATTGGGAAGGGGCCATTGAGTTATGGAAAAACACGCCAATGGAAAATAACCCGAATATCAAGCGAGCTGCGCTTAGGATATTATCGATGTTTACGTCAACATACGTCTGCGAATCTATGTTTTCTACCCAGAAAAAGTGAAAACAAAGCATTGATCCGTTCTGACTGACCCATAAGAAAATACTGCTTCGATATTTCCGATCGGGCCTATATAATCGATTAGTATCACGGTTAATTACTTATCGATCTCGATCGGTAAGTATGTTGATAGGTATTTGTCTGTCTGTTTGTTGTCTGAAATTGAATCTGCTCAAAATTTTGCATGTGCATTCATCATATCTCGGAACAGATGCATGTTGATTTTGGACAAATTATGTCGAATAGGGAGTTATCAATTAATTAGTGATGTGACACTCGGTGTCGCTGTTGAGAGCGAAGGATACACGCCGCTAGATTGATAAGTCGGCGGTCACTATCTCGTTTAAATATAATTGAATATAAAACACGTCATTTGAAGTAAATGTAGTTGAAAATAAATGACACCCCTAGCCATTGCAATTTCTTTTGTGAAAAACAAGATATTTAAACTCAAAGGGATGATTTAAATCGAGTCGGCGATTGCGTCAAACACATAATTTACACAAAAAAGTCAGGATCGCAGACTATTCATATGTAAGGGGTGATGATGATATTTGTCTGAATTTTTGGGTCTAATAATGGGATATATATGCAAGCAAAGGGGGAAGGTTGAGACACTTTTTTCTTTTTCATATTTTGAGCCCTTTATTCTGCACATTCATATGACTTTGCGGGATTAATGCAGAGAGGGCTAAATGTAGTTTTTATTCAGCGACTAAGAAATTCCCTTGCGACACACATCTTACCACCAATATGCTTTGAAAAACGTTTGTCAAGTGTTCCACTGTACCCCACTTGTGGGGCACATTCGGACAGACCCTGGGGCACAATGGGTCATTCTGTTAAAATTCAACGAAGTATGCCCTTAAAAATAAGCAATCAATCAGCATAATCGTCTAAAGAACAGGGAGACCTCAAATTTGAGATTTTTAAAATCAATATTCAACCGAAATATTTCAGATATTTCACCAAAAAAATCGCCTACAAATTAAATTATTTTCTAATCCGAATCTAAATCTGGAAATATTTTTGATTCTCGATTATATTTCATATTGGACCATGAGTCGAAAGATACCATAATGTTACATAAAAATATAACGCATTTCTAGGTCTCTAAGCACTTGTTGTATCAAACACTGTCGAATTGTGCCATGCAGGGCATGTCCCACTGAACCCCGGTTCATTGTTCCCCATAATCAACAAATATCTTCAGATCATCCCACGGCAAAATTCGGAAGGCCCATCCACTCGCCAACGTTATAAATATTTCACAGTGGACTATAGCTGAAAGATATCAGACGGTGGTTCGTCACGTTGAAAAGGCTAAGTTAGGAAAAAGAAAAAACTGGAACGGTGAAATTTTAGTTTCGACCCCCAAAACCAATTTCACCTCATAGCTTGCGTCGCTCTACCCGTCCGCTGTCCGTTTGCGGGGACGTTGTAACTCACCGAAGGGCGGATTCAAACATCAAACCGCAGACCGGATTCCGGATATAGTATTAGTGTGAGAGCTGATTTTCTACTGTGCCCTATGTCCCAACGTGCCCCACCTTCCCCTATTAGCAAGCATAGTTTGTGAGTCAATACCTCAATTAAATAGGCTGTTATGACTTGGACAATTTATTCTGCAATATCTACACCATTAGCTAAATTCGTAGATCTATCAAATTAACATCTGCGTAAGTCAGGTCAGCACAAAACAAAGCTGTATACTTGTGTGACTGGTAACGGCCATTGTTGAACACCTAATCAGATTACCCATTTTCTTATGAAAATGCAATTACAAGATAAGAACACATTGAATTCTTTGCTAAGTTTTTTATTACCCAAAATAATAGAAGTTTTAAATTCCAGAGTCAAATTTTTATTAAACATGCAGAAATAGTTATGATGAATTTTTATTGTTTAATATGTTGCTTACACAAACTTTTATTAATATTTTCACTGAGAAAAAATGTAATAACTTTCTTTATTCAATCCGTGCTTATTTTTTTCCACTCCATCCGTCAACCTTCTTCCGACAATCACATTTACACGGAATCTGTGAATAAAACATAGAAATATAAATTTGATAAATAAATAAATTAAAGATACGAACCTTTACAGTAACATTTCCTTCGTACAGTTTACCATTTTCTTCATAAATTGTAAATATGTCATGTATGCACCAAACTGTCTGACATTCACAATTGCTCATTATAATTTGGTACATTTTCATTTTATCTGGTTGATACGATGGAACAGGATATAAATCTTGACGGGGTAATTCCATAGCCTGCATTGCGGGGCAACTCTGCTTCGATAGCCTTCAAAGAATTTCGTAATTCATCAAAAAAACGCAGCATATTTACTAGTTTAATTAATTTTATTTTCATAAGAAGGCTATTTAATTGTGTTACTCCAAGAGGGTAACATTGCACTAATGTCATAAGTCGATCATACGTAAGGTTTTATTCCTTTTTTGTGGTTGTATTGACTTGAGAATTTCTACCTTTGTTTGGAGAAATTCCATTATATTCTTGACTTACTTGCATTCAACGCCGGAATGATAAAAAGGTTTGAATAGTTCCACTATTCTCTTGCATTTTGTTGAACCGTAGTAGGATGGCTGAGTACACTTTTGTTCTTGGCAATCGGAGTGGCTCAAAGGTTTCTCATTAAAGTTACTTCCGCTCGCATCACACAAGTCCTTTGGCCCAGAGAAATATCTTAAAAAAAGAATTGATTACAGAATGCAAGCTATGAATGGGTTATCAGTCAACGCCTTTTTACAGCAAAAATTATGGTAGTATGCAAAATTTCCACCATACTTTTTTATCTTTTTATTCCAGTAACTATAGATGCAATACGCCTGGAAATAACAACAAATGCAATATTACTACAAACATTTAAGCAAAGTTAATACTTCCAAGTACCTGAATCGATCACACGTCGGATATATGCCGAGAGCAAAATCTTTCTCTTTCGGGAAATCGAACTTTCTTGCTTTTTGCAATGTTACCTGTTATAAAATAATACAAGACACAAAAACGGTGACCGTACATTTGAACCCATGTACATTTGAACCCATGCGTATATTCACGGGTTCAATCTATATGCGGGTGCTAAAACCCATGGGTTAGGGTTAGTATGGGTTTAACTATCCGTGAAACAAAAAAAAAATTCCATAGGTGCAATGGCATACAGGTGCAATTGTCATGGGTTCAAATGTACGTGGGTTCAAATGTAATGGAACCCACAAAAACATTAAGAAAACGAATTATGAGAAAAAATATTGAATCCAATATTGTTTTATATATTTATGCTACGAACCTCAGCATCAAATTTTGCAAAGACATCCTCCACATTGAGTTCCGTGCGACGAGGTGTGCCCAGTACTTCAACAAAAAGATAGCACCAAAGTATGAGCTTCATGCTTTCTATCAATGATAGTTAAAGCTGCTTATGAGATATTTCTTTGTAAGTACTTTCACCTTTAAATTACACAATTTATTTTTATTTTTGAAGATTAATTTTGCTAGCATGTCCCACCATTATTCAATAGTTCCTGATTAGACGTCAATAATATTTACTTAATAAGGGAATTTTAACAGCTTTGTACTAGAAGCTCAGGGTTCAATAAATATGAATTTCTGATTTTTATATTTATATATATATTTATATTCGGGCGAAACTTTTTGGACACCCTGTACTTATACCTTTATAACCTCTTCGATATTGTACTACAATACAAGGACTCTTTAATGTATTGAATATATTATATTGCTACTATATTCATTTTTAGAGCTTTATCTTTATTTATTAGCTTTTCTCATTTCTCCAAACTATCAATTTTGACATCTGCGTGTTTTCACGAAATTTTACCACTCACAGGAAATGACTTGATTAGGTGAATTTTTTTTTAAAAATGTAGGTTCTAAATACATCTTAGGAAAAAATTTGACGCTCTCCGGGGAAAATATGATTTTTTCTCCACGTTACGCTGTCTGATTCTACGGCTTCGAGCTTTTCTATAAATGATATACATGTACGTCGATGAGCAAAGAAATCGTGATTGAAAGTTTGTATAATGGGCCTGTCAGCTATAACAAGAAAAATTCCTTTTTTTATCGAGAAAATCGTAAAATGGAGACAAACATATAGTCCAATTTTATATCAGCAATAAACTATGAAAAGATAACTATGATAACTATGAATTTTTGTGAAAGATCTGTAAAGATCGAATGCATTGATTTTGTATTTTTCAAACTTTTATACCTAATTAAAATCTCAGATATTACATCTATAGTTTTAACATTTTTTTTCTATCAATACAAATTATATTGCCAAAATTAAATTCACAGAGAAAGCATAAAATCTTAAAAGTAAAAAAATCGTTCGCATGTAATAAAACAACAATGTATACAATAGAAGACTTCATTTGTGAAACCACTGGATAATGAGTGATAGTTGATTACCAGGGGAAAAGTATTGTGGTTAGGAACAATTCATTTCCTAATCTTGATCATGTTAGAAATGTGAAACCTATTTTTGTGTAATAATGTGCTTAGAAATACTTGTCACGGTGACATGTATATAAATAATTGGCAATTATTTAGGTTATCATACAAAGACATGTGCAATAAATATATATTCCTCAAATCTCCATTGCACGCAAGATCACATTCAGCTGTATGACAGCAAACAGTGTGGTAACAGAATTTTAGTATATACAAGCCAATTATTTCATGACAATAGCGTACGGTATTATCTGAGTTTCAGGTTTGGCGTGATATAATTTGAATGCCAGTTTTCACAATTTGAAGTCCATTTTTGATGATCCATCCCGTTCAATGTCTCGCGTAAAAACCGTAAGGGACCTCCAGAAGTACGCGCACCAAGATGGCGCACAACATGAACATAGTATGTGTGTACCGGTTAGGATTCAGGTTGTACGACATTTTGGTGCGCATACTTCTGGAGCACCACCGTAAGATACTCAACAGGCTTGAATAAAAGACCTTATACATCGTTTTCGAGAAAAAACATCTGATAATGTTAATAAAAACGAAGATATCACACAAAATCCAAATGCAGAGTTTGCATTAATTAAAAAACAATTGAGTTTAATTATAATTCTGGACTGACCTATGTAATCTTACAATATATATGTGATCTTAGTCCTATGACATCTCTGTGGGCGTGACGTCATACAAAATAATCAGTGTCGAGGAAAAACAGTCCACACTATATTAAATAATATCTTATCAGGCGAGTTTCCAGTATTTATTTGCTATGCTAATTATATACGTTACTGATGAAGTGGACAGATAGGTTCATTAGTTTTCTGTTGAATGTTTGAAATGTATTGCTTACTGCAACAGGAATCTGCACAAGTGACGGCGAAGGAAAAAAAAATACAGTTCACAATTATCGGAGTTATTGCATGAGTTTTTTGAACTTCATATTGTACATATAAAACAGATTTATCATATTAAATTTATAAAGTTTGTGAAGCAGAGTTCAATAATATTATACAAAGTTGTATATTTTTTACAAAATAATATGAAAGAATGCATTTTAATAACTTTTGCATTTTAGAAAAAATACTAAAAACAAGCCAGGATTTCATTTCAAAAAGCGTTAGTCATGAGATTATTTTGTCAGACGTCAATTTATTGGATTAGTCACTACTCATCAATGATGCTGAATTTTTTTCAAAAAACAAATCTATAAATTTTTTTATTGAGTTTGTAAGTAAAGTGAAGCCGAAATGTACTGCACATGCAAATATAAATTCATATGGAAATGTATATTGAAATGTTTTAAAGAACTTCATCTTAGGTCTTTGTCAGATAAATTTTTGAACAATATGTATCGGTGCATCACATTTATCAAATCTGAAAATTGGGAAACCCTTTCATGTATCTATCTACCGAATAGGATATGAGGCTGTGTTGAGTGATAAAGATTGTGATGCATACAATTATCACAGTTTATGCAATTTCCTTTCTTTATTATTACACAAAACCACCTCGACAATTTTATCGCGGTGGATCGAGAAGTGTATTTCAGGTTATTACCAAACAAATTTTTAAATAATCAAATATAGATGTCTTATACCGAAAAATTCATATCTCAAGCTCTTTTTCTCGTGTGTAATGTAAAATAAAATGCTTTGAGATGTACTTGCAGATTTGCTGATCTTAAGTGTTGGTGAGAACTTTGTGATGTCAAGTCACTCAAGGTTATATTCGGTATTATAAAGTTTGAAGGTACATACGTTTAATAAAGATCAGTTTATGCGATTGTGAGCTTATGCGATCAGTTCAACGTCTTCCATACACAAAACAAGTATACACCCTAAACACATTTTCATAATCATGACTAAGAAACGTTACCACAATTGACAAGATCTCTTTATTTATTTCGGTATTTAATTAGAAAGTAACTTATCCAATCCCTAATATTGCAAGCATTGCTATTGCTCCGAGTATTTTGTAAAATGCGAAACTTCATAATTTTTATTACATGTAATCAAAATTATCTTTAATTTAATATTATTGGTAGTAAGCTCGATTTTCATTTACAAAACTGTTGACACGGAACTATTTATATGTACTACTATAGTAGTATAGCAAAAGATTCAACTCGACGTAGTTTAATATACAGATGGGATTTCGAATCATAAAAATTTGTGATGCAATTGGATATTAAAGATTTTTCAGACATTTCGAACTAACGAAACTCATCAATTTGTACGCAAATTATTGCCTCACGCACGATCTGAGGTTATTCCAGTTCAAAATAGGGATGTGGTTATAATACAAATGCCACGGGTACATCAACGATAAAAAGTACTCGAAGAAATGCGCTATTTTCTATAGCTTGGTCTAGACTAGAGATTGGGTCGATATAAACAGTCATATACCACAAAAACTTTAAATATGCTTGATTGGAAAGGGTTTTGGAGGCCTGGCAATGGATATACATTTCATACTTGTGTGTTCGAACAATTATTGTTAAAATGGCGACCAGTATCATGCAATGCACACTATGGCAAATTCTCGTTACAACATAAAAACAAGCTTAACATTTTCACCATAAGAAAGCCGAGAAATGATTTAGGCCTAGCCATTTATTTATTTGATAGTTGTCACCTTATCATATATCTCACCATCGGCGTATCAAATATTTTACCAATTTCCATTCATTTTTACTCATACATACCGATTTACAGAACTGTTAGTAGATATATATCTCTCAGATTTATTTTGAAGGGTGACCGTACATTTGAACCCATGTACATTTGAACCCATGCGTATATCCACGGGTTCAATCTATATGTGGGTGCTAAAACCCATGGGTTAGGGTTAGTATGGGTTTAACTATCCGTGAAACAAAAAAAATTCCATAGGTGCAATAGCATACAGGTGCAATTGTCATGGGTTCAAATGTACGTGGGTTCAAATGTAATGGAACCATTTTGAAGGTGTATTTCGATGCTAAAAATAGGACGCTTTTATTAACAATTGTCTGCAGATTTGCAATTATATTTGTACTGTCGGATTCTATTGCAACCGTGCTATGCTAAAAATGATGAATTATCGGTAGAGGTAACCTGTCCTGAACGAGACATAAATATCAAATGCATTGATTAATGGTAAAAATACTTACTAAATGGTAAAAAATTGGTATGAGAAATAATACCAATTCAATTTTATCTGACTAACTGACTGGCGTCAACAAGCATTCCATCAACATCACACAATGGCCTATAAACAAAACATTCCCGTGGCGACCTCAGAGAAGTGGCATTTGCCTGGAGAAAAATTACAAACTAAAGATTAAATTGATCAAAAGGAGACAATTAAGTGCGCAAAAAAGTTTAAACGATATGAAATTGATATTTATGTCTCGTTCAGGCCAAGTTACTATGTAGATCGGTACGTATGAGTAATAATGACTGGGAATTGCTCAAATTGTTCAATTCGCAGGTGACGAGATTCATAATACGGGAACTATTCGAGATCTGGGAAAAATCATCAAATAAATAAATGGATAGGCCCATTACTAGACCTTCTTATGCTGATAATGAAGCTGGTTTTTATGCTGTAAAGAGTTACATAATTCTTGCCAAATTGCTCATAGCATGAAACTACTATGTCGAAAGGAACGTTTTGAAATAAATAATTTTCATATTTGTTGATCAACGTATTAAACTTGCCGTCTAGTATGTTATACCACTAGTAGTACATATAACTACATCCATGTCAACAGTTTTGTAAATGAAAATCGAGCTTTCCACCAATAATATTACAGGTCTATATACAGGTTTTCGTGTATTGGAGACGTTAAACTGATCGCATAAACCCACAATCGTATAAACAGATTCTTAATTAACTTACAAGTCACCGAACTTTAATATACCGCATATGACCTTAACTGACTTGACAGCAACACAGTTCTCATTAACACTGAAAATCAGGTAATCTGCAAGATTTACAAACTACCGGGGAAGAAGAGATTGTGATATAAATAATTTAGTCCTGTTTGTGTTTTTGGGTATTGAAAAAGTTAAACTGATTCACCATTCCCACAATGACATAAACAGATCTTTAAAATGAATAATAAAAAACGCCACCGATGCAACACAACAGTGGGACAATAATTGATGAAATCCACATCTTTCTTTACCATGACTACTCTATCCCGGAGTTTAAGAAAAACTCAATTCATCAACGATTTTTCCCTTGAAAACCTAATCAAATACCACATGTGGCCCGCGGGCCTAGGTTTGGGCCCCCCCCTGTACTACACCCTTGGATAAATTCGTAGACTTATCAAATTAACATCTGCATAAGTCAGGTAAGCACAAAACACAACTGTCTACTTGTGTGACTGGTAACGGTCATTGTTCAACCAGTAATCAGATTACCCATTTTCTTATGAAAGATGCAATTACAAAATAAAAACACATTCAATCTTTGCTAACTTTTTTATTACCCAAAATAATAGATGCTTCAATTTTAAGAGTCAAATTTTTACTGATCATGCAGAAATAGATATGATGAATTTTATTGTTTAAAATGTAGTTTACACAAATTTTCAATAATAATTTCACTGAGTGAAAATGATGATAATTTCTTTATTTATTTCGTGCTTATTTCTTTCCAAACCACCCTTCAAACTTCTTCCGACAATCACATTTACACGGAGTCTGAGAATAAAAAAAAGAAATGTAAATTCGATGATTGTCATCAAGACATTGTATTCAATGGCTTTTCGCTTTATCAGCGTAAGATATTATCAACGATGTCTTCTCATTTATTTTTAGGAACAAGTTTATTTCATGTATTATTATAATGCTCGTTATAAATATCCTCTGTGGCATTGCCAATTATTTTCTATTCACAGCTTAATGTCGAAATGTATTCCATTTTTGTCCTAACAAACTATACCAATCTAGATGAATTTGTTTGCATCTTATCAGATTTTGAAACTTGATATCACTCAGCTTTATATCAGAGATACAAACCTTTACTGTAACATTTCCCTTGTACAGTTTCCCATTTTCTTCATAAATTGTAAATATGTCGTGTATGCAACAAACTGTCTGACATTCACAATTGCTCATAATAATTTGGTACATCTTCATTTTATCTGGTTGATACGATGGAACAGAATATAAATCTTGACGGGGTAATTCCATAGCCTGCATTGCGGGGCAACTCTGCTTCGATAGCCTTCAAAGAATATTTCAATTCATCAAAGAAACGCAGCATATTTACTAGTTTAATTAATTTTATTTTCATAATAACGCTATATAATTGTGTTACTCCAAGAGGGAAACATTGCACTAATGTCATAAGTCGATCAAACGTAAGGTTTTATTCCTTTTTTGTGGTTGTATTGACTTGAGAATTTCTACTTTTGTTTGGAGAAATTCCATTATATTCTTGACTGACTTGCATTCAACGCCGGAATGATAAAAAGGTTTGAATAGTTTCACTATTCTCTTGCATTTTGTTGAACCGTAGTAGGATGGCTGAGTACACTTTTGTTCTTGGCAATCGGAGTGGCTCAAATATTTCTCATTAAGGTTACTTCCGCTCGCATCACACAAGTCCTTTGGCCCAGAGAAATATCTTAAAAAAAGAATTAATTACAGAATGCAAGCTTTGAATGGGTTATCAGTCAACGCCTTTTTACAGCAAAAATTATGGTAGTATGACAAATTTTCACCATACTTTTTTATCATTTTATTCGAGTAACTATAGATGCAATACGCCTGGAAATAACAACAAATGCAATATTTCTACAAACATTTAAGCAAAGTTAATACTTCCAAGTACCTGAATCGATTACACGTCGGATATATGCCGAGAGCAAAATCTTTCTCTTTCGGGAAATCGAACTTTCTTGCTTCTTTGAATGTTACCTGATATAAAATAATTCAAGACACAAAAACATTAAGAAAACGAATTATGAGAAAAAATATTGAATCCAATATTGTTTTATATATTTATGCTACGAACCTCAGCATCAAATTTTGCAAAGACATCCTCCACATTGAGTTCCGTGTGATGAGGTGTGCCCAGTACTTCAACAAAAAGATAGCACCAAAGTATGAGCTTCATGCTTTCTATCAATGATAGTTAAAGCTGCTTATGAGATATTTATTTGTAAGTACTTTCACCTTTTAATTACACAATTTTTTTTATTTTTGAAGAATAATTTTGCTAGCATGTCCCACCATTATTCAATAGTTCCTGATTAGACGTCAATAATATTTACCTAATAAGGGAATTTTAACAACTTTTTAATTGAAGCTCATGGTTCAATAAATATGAATTTCTGATTTTTATATTTATGTATATATTTATAATCGGGCAAAACTTTTTGGACACCCTGTACTTGAACCTTTATAACCTCTTCGATATTGTACTACAATACTAATACTCTTTAATGTATTGAATATATATTGCTACTATATTCATTTTTAGAGCTTTATCTTTATTTATTAGATTTTTTCATTTCTTCAAACTATAATTTTTAACATCTGCGTGTTTTCACGAAACTTTAGCACTCACAGGAAATGACTTAATTAAGTGAATTTATTTTTTAAAAATGTAGGTTCTAAATACATCTTGATCTACAAAATTTGACGCTCTCCGGGGAAAATATGATTTTTTCTCCTCGTTACGCTGTCTGATTCTACGGCTTCGAGCTATTCTATAAATGATATACATGTACGTCGATGCGCGAAGAAATCGTGATTGAAAGTTTGTATGTATAATGGGCCTGTCAGCTATAAGTAGAAAAATTCTTTTTTTTGTCGAGAAAATCGTGAAATGTGCGACAAACATATAGTTCAATTTTATATTAGCAATAAACTATGAAAAGGTAACTATGATACCTATGAATTTTTGTGAAAGATCTGTAAAGGGCGAATGCATTGATTTTATATTCTTCAAACTTTTTTAGCTAATTGAAATCTCAGATATTACAGCTATAGTTTCAACATTTTTTTTCTATCAATACAAATCATATTGCCAAAATTAAATTCACAGAGAAAGCATAAAATTTTAAAAGTAAAAAATTCTTTCGCATGTAATAAAACAACAATGTATACAATAGAAGACTTCATTTGTGAAACCACTGGATAATGAGTGATAGTTGATTACCAGGGGAAAAGTATTGTGGTTAGGAACAATTCATTCCTTGTTCATTTCCTAATCTTGATCATGTTAGAAATGTCAAACTTATTTTTGTGAAAAAATGTTCTTACAAATACTTGTCACGTTGACATGTATTTATATATAATTGGCAGTCATTTAGGTTATCATACAAACACAAGTGCATTAAATATATATTCCTCAAACCTCCATTACACGCAAGATCACATTTAGGTGTATGACAGCAAACAGTGTGGTAACAGAATTTTAATATATACAAACCATTTATTTCATCACAATAGCGTACGGTAATATCTGAGTTTCAGGTTTGTCGTGATATAACTTGAATGCCAGTTTTCACTTTGATTTTTTTGAAAGTCCATTTTTAATGATCCATCCCGTTCAATGTCTGGCGTAAAAACCGTAAGGGACCTCCAGAAGTATGCGCACCAAGATGACGCACAACCTGAACATAGTATGTGTGTACAGGTTAGGATTCAGGTTGTACGACATTTTGCTGTGCATACTTCTGGAGCGCCACCGTAAGATACTCAACAGGCTTGAATAAAAGACCTCATACATTGTTTTCGAGAAAAAAACATAAAAAATATGTGATGATCTAAATAAAAAAAAAGATATCACACAAAATCCAAATGCAGAGTTTGCATTAATCAAAAAACAATTGAGTTTAATTGTAGTTCTGGACTGACGTATGTAACCTTACAATATATATGTGATCTTAGTCCTATGACATCTCTGTGGGCGTGACGTCATAAAAATAATCAGTATCGAGGAAAAACAGTCCACACTATATTAAATAATATCTTATGAGGCGAGTTTCCAGTATTTATTTGCTATGCTAATTATATAAGTTACTGATAAAGTGGACAGATAGGTTCATTTGTTTTTTGTTGAATTTTTTGAATGTTTGAAATGTATTGCTTACTGCAACAGGAATCTGCATAAGTGACGGCGAAGGAAAAAAATACAGTTCAAAATTATCGGAGTTATTGCATGAGTTTTTTAAACTTCTTATTGTACATATAAAACAGATTTATCATATTAAATTTATAAAGTTTGTGAAGCAGAGTTCAATAATATTATACAAAGTTGGGTGCTCCCGAAGTATGCGAACCATGATGGCGGACATCGAAACGTAACATGGGTAACAGGTTAGGGTTAGGCGATAATTTTTTTTCAATTTTTTTTATTTTATTCCTATTATCAGTTCGAAGACTAGCCAATAGCCTCCCATATCCGTAATCCATCGACTCCATCCCGTTTCATGTATTATGAAAAACCGTAAGATACTCAACAGGCGTGAATAAAAGACCTCGTACATTGTATTCGACAAGAAACTGATATTTTCTGATGTATCAGATATTCTCTCAATAAAAATTAAGATATCACACAAAATCCAAATGCAGAATTTGCGGTAATCGAAAAACAATTGAGTTTAATTATAGTTCCGGACTTACGTAGGTAATCTTACGATATATATCTTATTTTAGTCCTATAACATTCCTGTGGGCGTGACATCATACAAAACAATCAGTATCGAAGTAAAACACTTGCTATACACGCCATATTAAATAATATCTTACGAGTTTTCAATATTTATTTGCTATGCTAATAATAAAAAGTACTGATAAAGTGGTGAGATTTGTTCAAACTTCCATTGTTAATTTATTATATGAATGTTAGATATGTATTGCTTACTGCAACGGGAATCTGCAAAAATACCGGCGAAAAAAAATACATTTCAAAATTATCAAAGTTATTGCATGAGTTTTTCAACCTTCTTCCTGTGCAAATACCACAGATATATATCGTAATATATTTTCCAAATTTTCAAAAGCAGCAATCAATATTATTATACAAAGTTGTGTATTTTCTACGAAATTCAAGAAGATGCCAAATGTTACAGTATGTTAATGTAATTTTATTTCTCACTTTGAAAAACCGATGAGCATAAGATTATTTTGTCAGGCGTCAATTCATTGGATTAGTCACCAAACATCACGTCATTGTAAAGATGTATCTCTGTGATTTTTCCCCGATTGGCTCTCTTGTTTTTCTCTCGTTTTTCATGTATATTTTCAATTTAACTATTTTCTCCTAATTGACCTCCTCAGTTCGACTTACATTTTCCAAATTGTGTTCATTCAAAAAAAAATATGTTTAAATAATGTTTATTTGACGTCATCTGCTGTTGTATACAGCAATTTAGATGGCGATGACACGTTAACTTTATAGTTTATTCGCGACTCCACGTCTATTGCAGTGGAATTATTGTACGTCTGTTGTTGTTTTTGCTCTCAATTGATTTTTTTTTACTGTTTATCTGTACAATATTTCATGCACGACGGAAATAAATATCTGAATCTGTTGAAATGCGGTGTCTATTTAATCTGTATAAGTCTGGCTATCAAGCACAAATTACAACTGTACAAACCAAGATTGCGGCGATTTAAAATTTTTGTATGAACCGATAGTTTACTATTTGATTCAATTTGATTTTTCGATTTAAAATACACAGCCCTAGTTATTGGGTGATATCTTTGATTTGTACATGACCGCAATGTCTTATCTGTAGCAATGCCCATGATGTTGACTAAGTTAGTAATGTCGACACTCTGGGCAATGGCAATTCTCAGAACGATGTAGAACTGGTCAGCAATGTATATCTTGCAGCATTGTCGACTCAGTTAGCCATGTCGACCTTGTCAGCATTTTCTACTCTGATGATGAATGCAATAATATTTCAAACAATTTATAAATACGAATCCCTGTATCAATTTTTTCATAAATCATTTAAGATGTTTTTTTTTACTAACTCATGGAGGCATTGATTTCAAATTTGTTAAACTTTTGTAATATTTATTTTTTTCATATCGCGTACATTCCATATCTGATCACCTGCCGATAATTGTCATTAATTTCTAATTTTGCGCCCTAATTTAAAAAATGAACAATTAGTTAACAGTTCCAGAAATACCAAATTAATTTGGATTGCCGCGTACGTAATTTTCAAAACTAATCAACGTGATATAGTTTCATAGTTGTTTTAACATTTTTGTTTATCAATACGCATCACATTGTCAAAATTAAGTTCAAACAGAAAGCATAACATTTTAAAAATAAAACAATCATTAAGTATGTTTTACATGAAATAAAACAACAATGCATACGATGCAAGGCTCCATTTATGAAACCAATGGATCATGAGTTTTGATAGTTGATTACCGAGGAAAAATTATTGTGGTTAGAAAATATTCATTTCTTTTACATATCTCAGTCTTGATCATGTTGGAAATGTAAAACTTGTTTTTGTGTAATAATGTGTTTAGAAATACTTGTCACGGTGACATGTACTATTATAATTGGTAATCATTTTGCCGGTTATACACACACAAGTGCATTAAATATATATTTTTTAAACCTCCATTACACGCAAGATCACATTCAGGTGTATGACAGCAAACAGTGTGGTAACAGAATTTTAATATATACAAATCAGTTGCAGGTTTGGCGTGATATAACTTGAATTTTCACCTTTTATTTTTCAAAGTCAATTTTTGTTGATCCGAATGTCTCGTAAAAAGCGTAAAATTTTCAACAGTCTCGAATAAAAGACCTCATATACTGTTTTTGAAAAGAAACTGATATTCTCTAAATAAAAAGGGAAGATAGAAAATATCACACAAAATTCAAATGCATAGTTTGCAACAATCCAAAAACAGTTGAATTTGAATTTTGTTACAGACGTGACGTATGTAATCTTAGGTATATATTTAATCTTAGACCCATGACAACTGTGGGCGTGACTTCAGTATCGAAGTATAACACTCAACGCTATATGAAATGATATTTTGGCGGGTTTCAGTGTTTATTTGCTATGCTAAAAATAAAAGTTACTGATAAAGTGGAGAGATATGTTCAAATTTTCATTGTTGAATTTATTTGAATGTTGGAAATGTATTGCTTACTGCAACAGAAATCTGCAAAATTAACTGCAAAAGAAAAAAAATAAAGAAAAATACAGAAAAAAATCAATATTATCGGAGGTATTGCATGAGTTTATTAACCTTTCGTATTGTACGAATAACACAGATCATAATATATTTTTCAAGTTTTGAAAAGCAGAGATCAATAATATTTTACAAAATTTTATTTGTCTCAGTAACTAAATAATATGACGGAATGCATTATAACAACTCATTCATTGTAGAAAAAATACTAAAAACAAGCCAGGATTTCATTTTAAAATGCGTTAGTCATGAGATTATTTTGTCAGACGTCAATTTATGTGATTGGTCACCACTCATCAATGATGCTGAATTTTCTACAGAAAACAAATCTATAAATTTTTTTTATTGAGATCGTAAGTAAAGTGAAGCCGCAATGTACTGCACATGCAAATATAAATTCATATGGAAATGAATATTGATATGTTTTAAAGAACTTCATCTTAGGTCTTTGTCAGATAAATTTTAAACAACATGTATCGTTGCAGCACATTTATCAAATCTGAAAATTGGGAAACCCTTTCATGTATCTATCTACCGAATAGGATATGAGGCTGTGTTGGGTGATAGAGATTGTGATGCATACAATTATTACAGTTTATGCAATTTCCTTTCTTTATTATTACACAAAACCACCTCGACAATTTTATCGCGGTGGATCGTGAAGTGTATTTCAGGTTATTACCAAACAAATTTTTAAATAATCAAATATAGATGTCTTATACCGAAAAATTCATATATCAAGCTCTTTTTCTCGTGTGTAATGTAAAATAAAAAGCTTTGGGATGTACTTGCAGATTACCTGATTCTAAGTGTTAGTGAGAACTTTGTGATGTCAAGTCACTCAAGGTTATATTCGGTATTATAAAGTTTGAAGGTACATACGTTTATTAAAGATCAGTTTATGCGATTGTGAGCTTATGCGATCAGTTCAACGTCTTCCATACACAAAACAAGTATATACCCTAAACACATTTTCATAATCAGGACTAAGAAACGTTACCACAATTGACAAGATCTCTTTATTTATTTCGGTATTTAATTAGAAAGTAACTCATCCAATCCCTGATATTGCAAGCATTGCTATTGCTCCGAGTATTTTGTAGAATGCGAAACTTCTTAACTACATAATTTTTATTACATGTAATCAAAATTATCTTTAATTTAATATTATTGGTAGGAAGCTCGATTTTCATTTACAAAACTGTTGACACGGAACTATTTATATGTACTACTAGTAGTATAGCAAAAGATTCAACTCGACGTAGTTTAATATACAGATGGGATTCCGAATCATAAAAATTTGTGATGCAATTGGATATTAAAGATTTTTCAGACATTTCGATCTAACTAAACTCATCAATTTGTACGCAAATTATTGCCTCACGCACGATCTGAGGTTATTCCAGTTCAAAATAGGGATGTGGTTATAATACAAAAGCCACGGGTACATCAACGATAAAAAGTACTCGAAGAAATGCGCTATTTTCTATAGATTGGTCTAGACTAGAGATTGGGTCGATATAAACAGTCATATACCACAACAACTTTAAATATGCTTGATTGAAAGGGTTTTGGAGGCCTGGCAATGGATATACATTTCATACTTGTGTGTTCGAACAATTATTGTTAAAATGGCGACCAGTATCATGCAATGCACACTATGGCAAATTCTCGTTACAACATAAAAACAAGCTTAACATTTTCACCATAAGAAAGCCGAGAAATGATTTACGCCTAGCCATTTATATATTTGATAGTTGTCACCTGATCATAAATCTCACCATCGGCGTATCAAATATTTTACCAATTTCCATTCATTTTTACTCATACATACTGATTTACAGAACTGTTAGTAGATATATATCTCTCAGATTTATTTTGAAGGTGTATTTCGATGCTAAAAATAGGACGCTTTTAGTAACAATTGTCTGCAGATTTGCAATTATAGTTGTACTGTCGGATTCTATTGCAACCGTGCTATGCTAAAAATGATGAATTATCGGTAGAGGTAACCTGTCCTGAACGAGACATAAATATCAAATGCATTGATTAATGGTAAAAATACTTACTAAATGGTAAAAAATTGGTATGAGAAATAATAACAATTCAATTTTATCTGACTAACCAGTGGCGTCAACAAGCATTCCATCAACATCACACAGTGGCCCATAAACAAAACCTTCCCGTGGCGACCTCAGAGAAGTGGCATTTGCCCGGAGAAAAATTACAAACTAAAGATTAAATTGGTCAAAAGGAGACAATTAAGTGCGCAAAAAAGTTTAAGCGATTTGAAATTGATATTTATGTCTCGTTCAGGCCAAGTTACTATGTAGATCGGTACGTATGAGTAATAATGACTGGGAATTGCTCAAATTGTTCAATTCGCAGGTGACGAGATTCATAATCCGGGAATTATTCGAAATCTGGGAGAAATCATCAAATAAATAAATGGGTAGGTCCATTACTAGACCTTCTTATGCTGATAATGGAACTCGTTTTTATGTTGTAAAGAGTTACATAATTCTTTCCAAATTGCTCATAGCATGAAACTACTATGTCGAAAGGAACGTTTTGAAATAAATAATTTTCATATTTGTTGATCAATGTATTAAAATTGCCGTCTAGTATGTTATACCACTAGTAGTACATATAACTACATCCATGTCAACAGTTTTGTAAATGAAAATCGAGCTTTTCACCAATAATATTACAGGTTTATATACAGGTTTTCGTGTATTGGAGACGTTAAACTGATCGCATAAACCCACAATCGTATAAACAGATTCTTAATTAACTTACAAGTCACCGAACTTTAATATACCGCATATGACCTTAACTGACTTGACAGCAACACAGTTCTCATTAACACTGAAAACAGGTAATCTGCAAGATTTACAAACTACCGGGGAAAAAGAGATTGTGATATGAATAATTTAGTCCTGTTTATGTTTTTGGGTATTGAAAAAGTTAAACTGATTCACCATTCCCACAATGACATAAACAGATCTTTAAAATGAATAATAAAAAACGCCACCGATGCAACACAACAGTGGGAATATAATTGATGAAATCCACATCTTTCTTTACCATGACTACTCTATCCCGGAGTTTAAGAAAAACTCAATTCATCAAAGTTTTTTCCCTTAAAAACCTAATCCAATAACACATGTGGCCCGCGGGCCTAGGTTTGGTCCACCCTGTACTACACCCTTAGCTAAATTCATAGTCTTATCAAATTAGCATCTGCATAAGTCAGGTAAGCACAAAACGCAACTGTCTACTTGTGTGACTGGTAACGGTCATTGTTGAACCAGTAATCAGATTACCCATTTTCTTATGAAAGATGCAATTACAAAATAAGAACACATTTAATTTTTGCTAACTTTTTTATTAACCAAAATAATAGATGCTTTAATTTCAAGAGCCAAATTTTTACTGATCATGCAGAAATAGATATGATGAATTTTGTTGTTTAAAATGTAGTTTACACAAACTTCCAATAATACTTTTACTGAGAGAAAATGGTGATAATTTCTTTATTTATTTCGTGCTTATTTCTTTCCCACCCACCCTTCAAACTTCTTCCGACAATCACATTTACACGGAGTCTGTGAATAAATCATAGAAATGTAAATTAGATGATTGTCATCAAGACGTTGTATTCAATGGCTTTCGCTTTACCAATGCAAGATATTATCAACGATGTCTTCGAATTTATTTTTAGGAACAATTTTATTTCATGTATTATTATAATGCTCGTTATAAATATCCTCTGGGGCATAGCCATTTATTTTCTATTCACAGCTCAATGTCGAAATGTATTACATTTTTGTCCTCACAAACTATACCAATCTAGATGAATTCGTTTGCATCTTTTTAGATTTTAAAAATTGATTAAAAATTTTTATATCAGAGATACGAACCTTTACTGTAACAGTTCCTTTGTACAGTTTCCCATTTTCTTCGTAAATTGTAAATATGTCATGTATGCACCAAACTGTCTGGCATTCACAGTTGATCATAACATCTGGTCGATGAAATGAAGAATGCCACCATTCCATAGCCTGCATTGCGGGGCAACTCTGCTTCGATAGCCTTCAAAGAATTTTTTTAATTCATCAAAGAAACGGAGCATATTTATTAGATTATTTAAATATATTTTCATAATAGGGCTATATAATTGTTGTTACTCCAAGCATAAGCCGATCACACCAAAAGGTTTTATTACTATTCTAATGGTCGCATTGACTTCAGAACCTCTACTCCTATGTGGGGAGAGATATCCACCGGGAAACCCTCTTTCACGTGTCTAGTACTTGCTTTATGTTCGAGATAAGTGGTTGGTGTTTTGCTTTGCAAACCGCATTACCCTTTGAGAGCACACAGTCAAATTTAATGTTCTAGTAGCAGATCAAACTCAAAATTCGATTTTAAATAACATTTATTATAAAAACTCTATTATCTTCTCAACTTACTTGCATTCAACGCCGGAATGATAAAAAGGTTTGAACAGTTTCACCATTTTTCTGCATTTTGTTGAACCATAGTGGGATGGCTGAGCACACTTTCGTTCTAGACAATCGGAGTGGCTCGAATATTTCTCATTAAGGTTACTTCCGCTCCCACCACACGAGTCCTTTGGCCCAGAGAAATATCTTGAAAAAAGAATAGATTACAGAATGCAAGATATGACTGGGTTATCAGTCAACGCTTTTTTATAGCCTAAATTATGGTAGTATGCTAAATTTTTACCATACTTTTTTAGCTTTGTATTCAGTAACTACGGATGCAATACGCCTGTGAATAACAACAAATGCAATATATCAACAAACATCCTAGCAAAGGTAATTCTTCCAACTACCTGAATCGATCACACGTCGGATAGATTCCGAGAGCAAAATTTTTCTCTTTCGGGAAATCGAACTTTCTTGCCTCTTGCAATGTTATCTGTTATAAAATAGTACAATACATAAAAATATTATAAAAATGACTTAATAGAAAAAATATTGAATCTATTATTGTTTTATAAATTTATGCTACGAACCTCAGTATCAAATTTTGCAAAGAAATCCTCCACATTGAGTTCAGTGTGCTTAGGTGCGCCCAGTACTCCAACAAAAAGAGAGAAACAAAGTATGAACCTCATGCTTCCTATCAGTGATAGTTAAAGCTGCTTAAAAGATATTTATTTGTGTGTACTTCACTTTCACTACACAAATTTTTAATTTTTGAAGATTAATTTTGCTAGCATGTCCCACTATTTTTTCAATAGTTCCTGATTAGATTTACATAACAAAATATCTGAATAAATTACTTAAGTCTTGAACCATTTTAACCTTTTTGATATTGTACTACAATGCAAGAAGGACTTTTCAATGTATTGAATACATTGCTACTATATTCATTTTTATAGCTTTATCTTTATTTATTAGCTTTTCTCGGTTTTTCCAATCTATAAATTTTGACATCTGTGAGTTTTCACAAAATTTTACCACTCACAAGAGATGATTTAAGTGAATATTTTTTCAAAGTGTTGGTCTTAAATACATCTTGTGAACAAATTTGACGCTCTTCGTGGAAAATTTGATTTTTACTCTCCGTTACGCTGTCTGATTCTCCAGCTTCGAGCTATTCTATAAATGATATACATGTACGTCGATGCGCAGAGAAATCGTGATTGAAGTTTTGTATATTGGGCCTGTCAGCGATTACTAGCATAATTCGTTTTTTATCGAGAAAATCGGGCAATGTGCGACAAACATATAGTTCAATTTTATATTAGCAATAAACTATGAAGAGGTAACTATGATAACTATGAATTTTCGTGAAAGATATGTAAAGGGCGAATGCATTGATTTTATATTCTTCAAACTTTTCTAGCTAATTGATATTTTAGATATTACAACTATAGTTTTAACATTTTTTTTTTATCAATACAAATCATATTGCCAAAATTAAATTCACAGAGGAAGCATAAAATTTTTAAAATAAAAAAATCGTTCGCATGTAATAAAACAACAATGTACACAATAGAAGACTTCATTTATGAGACCACAGAATGATGAATGATAGTTGATTACCAGGGGAAAAGTATTGTGGTTAGGAACAATTCACTCCTTGTTCATTTCCTAATCCTGATTATGTTGGAAATGTCAAACTTGTTTTTTGTGTAATAAAGTGTCTTGAAATTCTTGTTACGGTGAAATGTATAAATATTATTGGTAATCATACAACACCAAATCAGTGCAATAAATAAATATCCCTCCAACCTTCATAACACGCAAGGTCACATTTAGCTGTATGAAAGCGAACTGTGTGGTAATAGAATTTTAATGTAGACAAACCAATTATTTCGTGCCAATATCGTACAGTATTATCTCAGTTGCAGGTTTGGCGTGATATAATTTGAATGCCAGTTTCACCTTGTTTTATTTTCGAAAATCAATCAACTCCATCACGTTTCATGTATTGGGAAAAACCGTAAGATACACAACAGGCTCGCAAAAAAGACTTCATACGTCGTATTCGAAAAGAAACTGATATTTTCTCATGTATCTGATATTCTCTCAATAAAAAGAAGGATATCACACAAAATCCAAATGCAGAGTTTGCATGAATCGAAAAACAATTGAGTTTAATTATAGTTCTGGACTGACGTATGTAATCTTACGATATATATCTTATTTTAGTCCTATAACACCTCTGTGGGTGTGTTTCATACAAAACAAACAGTATCGAAGTAAAACACTTGCTATACATCATATATATTACATAATATCTCACGAGTTTTCAGTGTTTATTTGCTATGCTAATAATAAAAAGTACTGATAAAGTGGTGAGATATGTTTAAACTTCCATTGTCAATTTATATGAATGTTGGAAATGTATTGCTTACTGCAATGGAATCTGCAAAAATACCGGCGGAAGAAAATACAGTTCAAAATTATCGGAGTTATTGCATGAGTTTTCAACCTTCTTACTGTGCAAAGAGCCCAGATATATCGTAATACATTTACCAAATATTAAAAAACAGTGATCAATGATATTATACAAAGTTGTGTATTTTCTACAAAATTCAAAAAAATACCAAATGTTACAGAATTTTATTTCTCAGTTGAAAAACCGAAGAGCATAAGATTATTTCGATTATTTTGTCGGGCGTCAATTCATTGGATTAGTCACTAAACATCACGTCATTGTAATGATGCTGAAATTGATTTTCAGACAATATTGAAAATTAATAGGTTCTTATTCTTAATAAATGTAACCACACTGTTTCGTAGATACGTTATGTCGTGTTATGGTAATTTTAGGATTATTCATTCAATGCGCTTGAGTTTGTACCATCATCAAAATGGCGGTGCAGTATAACGAAACAAAAATACGGTCAGTTTAGTATATAACTCAATATTACACAAAAATAAATCATCATAAATCAATAACATAATCATGAGTAGAGTGAGAAAAGAAGGCATGGACTAGGACTACATTATTGTAATGTTATCACAATGAGGAAAATGTTCATGTTTACCGTAAGAGAATTTTCCTTTATTTGTATAATTACCCGGAATTTTAGTTTGTTAGTCGTATCGAAAACGATAAAATTGAATCAATTTTCATTTACGCTACAAGTTTTACCGTTGGTAACATGAGCGGTCAACGGCAGCCCGACTGTCGTGCTACAATTAATCAATAATGAACTTTAACAATTGATTACCGAGATGAAAATATTTATGCTCAAATTCATTACTTTTCTTTTCCTCCTGCTGTTTGTGTTGAGAATGCCGGACATTTTTTTTTATAATCAGTAGAATATCAGTTATCGCGATGACTCTACATGGGACGCCTTCTTGACACTGGTATAAACACAATTGCTGAAACATCCTACAAGACAAAGAATCATATTGTTGTCATTTTGTGTAGTCTGGTATTTTAAACTTTTTGGATTTCTCAGTTCACATCCGAGAATGTTTTACCTGTTGTTTATATATTCTTCGATTTTCACGAACTTGAATGTATTTTATCCGGTTTAAATCTTTATCTCCAATGACCCCAATCCTGTAAACCATGCCAGAGTGCCAGATATTGTCTTGAAATTGCTCCCATATTAACAAAGTTGTAACAACCCAGACGTGCATATAGCTTATGTTTCTTGATAACTGCTTCATGACGTACCAGGCCGCTTCATGACGTACCTGGTTTTTACCAGGCCGCGCGCCTGAAATCAATTTAAGCAATGTTCTTGAATAACTCTCCCAAGCTGACTAAGCTCAATCTCCTATTGCCCATGATTAACTCACCGGTACGTGCCGGTACCCGGCCCTAGGTATATTGAGTGATGTCTATGATTCGTACAGGACCGCAATGTCTAATCCAGCGTTTCCCAACCTTTTTTGGTCGCGGACTATTTTCTCACCGGCGAAAACCTTTGCGGACTCAAGGTGCGTTTATTGCAACGGTACTCTGTGTGAAGAAGCAAATACGTGCTCGTTAAAAGAGCCGACTTTTTTAGTGTATAATGGCCGTTTCCGTCGAACAATATTCAATCCATGACAACGACGACAATTTAAAATATCTTTCTATTTTAATTTAATTGTGTTCATGGTAACCCACGATTGCGTCGACAATTTGAAAGCATTACTTCTTCAAAATGTCACGGCAATCTGCGAACATAATAATGTGAGAATAATATTGCCCGATTATATTTAGTTTTGATACATGTTTTTTGCAATCTTGCGAATTTGTTATCGCCGTTAGAAAAATCCTACTATCTGCTATGAAGTTCCAGAAAGTACAACTTGATTTAGCACTTATTAAAAATATATTTCAAGTATATATTAGTAAATTAAAAATACAAATTCATCGCCTTGCTTCACTATTAATTTAATTGTGAAGATTTTAATCTGCAGTTGTGTTGACGAAATAAAAGCAACACGTGGTAGTGACCGATTATATTTTGTTTGATTCGTATTTTTGTGAATTCGACAAATCTGAGCTGTTCGTACAACACTTATGGCGCTCCGGTACTGTACGTACCAATGTGGAGGCAGTAAAGCAATGAATCCTAAAAAAAAAATGTCCTGGTACGTATACTACGGTAGCACCAGTGGTGGGATTCAGCCAATTCGCACCGGTTCTATAGAACCGTCTCACGGAATTTTATGAGATCAGCGAATCGGTTAGCCTTACTAAAAAAAACATGTAACAGAACCGGCCGAAAAATATAACTTTTTTGATGGAATAAATTTGAATCCCACCCCTAGGTAGCACCCAAAATGTTTCGATTTGCAATGTCTAAAAAAGCGTTTTTATTCGGTCGCGGACCATCATAAAACAAAACTTATGGTGTTTTCTGTTTTATTTTTAGTAATTTGTATTGCCGCTTTTCAATTTAGAAAATTTGAATCGAATATATGTTCAGTTCTACTCATTAACCAGTGATTATTGTCTCGAATATTGTTATGTGAATAAACTTGCCTTTTATGTTTCATGTTAATTCTAACTTAAATTGTAATTTGGCTGATGATTAAGTTTTGCAAAAATGTTTGCAGTCCGCAGTGAATTTCTGTCTCGCTGCGGACTCATTCAAACGCTCCGCGGACTCCTTTGAGACCGCGGACTCGGGTTGGGAAACACTGGTCTAATCTGTCAGCAATGTCCATTATGTCGAGTATGTCGGCTCGATGGGCAATATCGTTATTGCAGGCAAAACATGTGCTAGAAGGGCGAATTTGATATACATGATTTGAGTTTGGTATAGCGATATCTAAAATTAAAGACATGGAAGAAAATGGCAAAGTCAATTAGGCTGGAGGAAAATTGAGGTTACCTATTTTTTTTTCTGTTTAGCACAAAACGAATGAAAATTGATGGGCTACTTAATCTAATCTAAATGCTTCAAAATAACCCAGAAAAGTATACAAGATTTGACCCCGACGCATCTCCACTCCTTGGGTTAAAACAGAATCATTCAAAAAGCAGTCAAAATATGAAATGTTAGTACGTGGGCATTATCGAAACCAGAGATGAAAGTTGTCTATTCAGAAATATGACCATAGTAGCATTATCTAGCTAGCAACGTTGACTGGTAGGCTAAACATTTCAGTCCATAAAAAGTATTGGTGTAGTTTTTATCGTTTTGAGATACAAAATATTTTGTTTGAAATTCCTAGTTCTTAAAATTACAAAATCCTGTCAATTTGTAACAAAGCAGGTTAGAAAATTGAATGATTTACAGCTAAGAAAACTGTTTATAAAATTTTATTGAGGTCAAAAAAGGTAAATTTGTAACTAGCTAGATATTTGTGGAGTAAACAAATCTAAAAAATTTCTCTATTGAGATTGCAAGTAAAGTGCAAATAGATTGTCGATGCAAATATAAATTTGTTTGGAGATAAAAAATAACGTTTCCAAACAAAGTTCATCTTCGGTTTTCGTCAGATAGATTTTATACAGAATGTATCGGTCCATTACAATTATCAAATCTGATAACACCATGCATCTATTTATATGCTGTGATATGATGCTGTGTTGTGTAATAAAGATACATTTATTACAGATAATGCGAATACATTTTTTGTCACAAAAAATCAGCGTTACAATTTTATCATAAACATTGAATTGAGCAATGACTTGGGTGTATATCAAACATACATTTCTTAATAATCAAATATAAATACTTCATATCTAATGATACATATCGAAAGCACAGTATTACGGGTAATTGCAAAGCTTTTTTTGACGAATCCGCAGATTACCTGAATTTCGGTGTTCGTGAGAATTGCGTGCTGTCAAGTCAAGTTCAGGTCATATGCGGTATCATAAAGTTTAGTGGCATGTAAGTTTAATAAAGATCTGTTTATGCGATTGTGGAAATGGTGAATCAGTTTAACGACTTCAATACACAAAAACAAGTTTATCCCAACAAGTGTTCCCTCTAAGAAACTTTCACACTGCGCAAATGTTGGTTTTACCGAGCAAGACTATTTTAACGCTGAGCAGAATCCTAAATTAATTGCAAACTTTGTAAAATGTTACAACAGTAGCCTATTATTTATTTAGGAATGCGAACAAACCACACATTTAACTTAAATAGCTTCTTCTTGTTTTCGTGCTCTTCCAACGTTTATACACTTTGTCCATGATTGTTGTGTTTTATTGCTCAATCAAGTGACAATCATACAAAGTACAATACTTAATGTACAGTCTCAACATTTTTGTTGTTGAAATATCATTGCTTCTATCAACAATCAGGGTATGAAATTTTGTTTGTCTTACGCTTAATAAATTTCTTTCCATGACGACAACGTCTATGCTCTTCAAAAATTCAAAGCCGTAATTTTTGTTTCAACATGAATGTGGCAATTTAGTGTATTTTGACACACGACTATTTATAACCTCGCGTCAATATTGATGAATTCAGCTCAACACGTGGTAGAAAACTTTTAATGTGAGGCTTTATTTTGAAACTGCACTCTCTTCAGCGGTTGGTATTGGGGTGAGAAAGTTCAAACAACCTCCTCTTGCTTCCATGTT
Source organism: Styela clava (assembly GCF_964204865.1). Taxonomy (NCBI): domain Eukaryota; kingdom Metazoa; phylum Chordata; class Ascidiacea; order Stolidobranchia; family Styelidae; genus Styela; species Styela clava. The sequence goes on along the minus strand of NC_135264.1, from coordinate 1,017,556 downwards.
TCGCTTCTGAGTTAATGCATCTAGTGCAGTGGTTCCCAACCTATCTACCCTGGCAGACCGGTTACATCAAATAAAATGTATTCGCGGACAAGCAAAAAGTGAAATAGGTGGAACATATAATAATAACATATATTTGCATGACAACATGCAGTGCTAGGCACCGATTTCGCGTAGAAAATACACCAAGAAATACACCTCACATAAAAAACATGTACATGCCCAATCTTGTACAAACAGATTACCTCGAGCGAGAATTTCCTGCTGCCAATACAAGATTGCAAACTAGGCATAAAAAAAGTTTTGGCAACACCTAGCTCTGCAGCGGCTCACAGTCTATTTCATTGCTTCGTTTTATTTAAAGCTAGCGATGATAAAGTTTTTTCGTAAGAGTAACTGGTTGAATATTTGGACAACAGTTTGATTGCTCGATTACCTAGCGATGGGCATTCGTTATCGAGAGAGCTCAAATATTGTGACAGGGCTTATTTTATAAATCTGGACTGTAAACTAGTGTCAGTCAGTCGTTTATTTTTCACCAAAATGAAACATACACGTAATGCGAACAAAAATTAGAGAAAACATAAATAAAGGCATTTCATGGTGAAGGGTGACGCGAAAAAACCAATGTTGGTTATCTAGCAGCGACACTTGTGATAAATGTCTAACTTTGATACAAGTAGAATGGAATAAATCGAACACATTTAAGCAGTGAAGGAAAGAATGTCCAAGAAAATCCAAAACCGTAAAAAAAAAGAAACTCCAGGCACAACCAGGATAACCATGGGCAACAATATAGTAATATAACAGCAGTCTGACCACAGTCAGCGTCGTGGAACCCTACAAGAATATTGCTTTTGAGGCCGCGCGGCATGATAGTGACCATGTACGCCTAGTGGTTTCATCAAATCATCCCTCTGCAGTTGATCGACGCCCCAGACAAATGAATTTATATTACAATGATAAAGCAGTTTCTAACTTGGCACCAGGTGGTCAAAATCCTGCTGTGCATCACCTAGAAAAATCCTAATGTTTTGTTGCGCGTCTCATGACCACCTGCTGGGCCTCAACATGTTTATATCTTGCTGGTTCCCAAGGCATACTCTGTAATATTATACAGTTCTTGACTGTTTTCTGGTTTAAACAAAGTAATAAAAATGGAGAAAAGCACGCAGAACGGAAAAAGCACGCATGCTGATTTCAAGGTTTATGAATCTTGTGAGATTTGACGGAGCGATTTTGCGATGAATCGGAAAAGAAAAGTGTGATCACACGGCGCCAAAACGTTTCCAGGCGATTAATACCGCCCTCACCAAACAGTAATACGACGACGGAGAAGAAATGCGTGACAAACCAACGTATATCCGTCTTTTCGGATTCGATATACGATCGAAACGGCAGAAAATCGCCAAAACGAAATTACTCGCTGGACCGACACCGGCGGTTGGGAACCACTGATTTAGTGCGTCAATATGCTTTTTCTGATTTGAATGGTGTTTCATATAGTCAACTTCCCATTCCCATCCAATATTTGTCTTTTCCAAATTACTATTAGGTGCCACTTCCAGACAAACTTTGCAGATTATCAGATTCCTTAACGCGGAATAGCGATAGATTTCGGAAAGTTTAGAAGTTTATTCAACTTATATACCGTTATAACATTGCAAATTAGTGTTAAACACTCCACTGTTGCATTTAGCCATTCCACTTTAAAATCAATGTTCTTGTTTTTAGCCATGCTACCCGGAATATACATTTTACTCACACGTCAGATAAATAACATTAGTATATTGGTTTTGGGTAGTAAACCACTCATTCTAGTAACCTGCTGAATATTAAAGCGCTTAAAACTCTGTTTAGTAATTTCAGGTGAAATATACTTATTAATTATTATATAACATCGGTATCATTCAGTATAATCTCATGGTCACGTGTGTCACAATCTGGAGATTCAAGAACCGACGCGCTAGCACTCGCTTTAACTCAGTCCTCCTTCAAATTCCAACTAGTTTAGCGCAGCCATACGGCTACGAGCGAGCAACCAACAACGAAATGTTACAACTGCGCGAGAATGAGATTTTACTGCGCAAATGTTCTGGTGGCACTGCGCAATTGCGCAGACTAGTGGGAACCTTGATCCTAACCCCAGTTTCATAAACAGGACTAGCAAACATTAACACTATTGACGAGGGATCTTCATTCATCTCGGTATTAATTTAAAAGTATTTTATTCTATCACTGATAGCGAAAACATTCATATCGTGTAGTTTGTAATGTGCAAAACATTTTTACTACATCAGTTTATTAAATGTCTGTTTATGCGAATGTAAGAATGGTTGATCAGATGACGTATTCAATACACAAATATATCCTAAGTACATTACCATGAACAGTACTAAGCAACGTTACCGTCACTGACGAGTGTTTATCTTCATGTCATATCTTGTAAGGTAAAATTTTGATAGCCACAACCCATTCAATATATTAAGTTAAAATTTGTAAGATCTTCAACATGCTTGTAATAATGCATGCTCCATTATATTTGAAAAAAGAAGTACTAATAACTGTTGTTTATAAGGGAAATGTGTGTTTCTTGAAGAAATCTGAAATCCCACTTTTTGCAATTTCATTTTTGCCCCAACCTGGCTTCCGTAAGATTAGTCTAATTAAAATCCTGTGATTAAAATATCTGGAAAAATAATCAGCATCGACGAAAATCTCAATAAACACATTTTTAAATGATATTTCGGCTAATGTTGGGTATTTTATTGATATACTGAAAACTTTATAGGAAATTCCACTGTAGCTTCTTGTTAAGTTAGAGAATAAAATTCAATTATAACTGCGAATTTTTCAAATGTTGTAGAAAAGGCTTTGCTTATTATGTGATGTCAAGTCGAGTTTATTTTTCCTAACCAGTAAAAAATCATTCATGTACCAACTTCGAGTGAAAAAATGATAACCGCACAGTTTTACTGGGGAAGGGGAACCAGAGCTGGTTGTCGAGCAGCACAACCAAGGTTCTGATATCTAAAAGTTTCAGTTACGCAACTACTGTACTGTCGGTCATGAGTACTGTGGGGTTTTGCCGAAATTAACATCTCTTACTGGGGAAACATGATTAAATAAGAGATTGTAATTGATTTCTGATCTCTTGTGTTAAATGTGCTTTCATTGGTATTGCATTGTATATTAATAAGAAGATATCTATTTGAAAGTTTCAAACAAATTACATGAAGCATTCAGCGTATACTTTTTATAACATCTAGGACCATATTTATACCAATATCTGCAATCCTACGCTACGAAATAATTGTTTCGGCAATATTTATATTTTGTAACCCCATCCGTTGGTTTCATACAGCTAAATGTGATGTTGTTTAGTGTAAGTATATAGTTTGGAGACATTTAATAAACTATCTATCATTTCACGATGTGGTTTGATATCATTATAATATTCAAAACACAATACTAAATAGAAACGAAGCATGAGTCCGAGAAGAAGTAAAGAAGTATATTTTTATGTGCCGTACCATAGCACGTGCAAGCTTCTATATGAGTATATTTCAACTGATCGTGGAATTTATTTTATAGAATTTATTAGCTTTGAGTAGTTAGTCCCACTGCCTTTCGCTGAAGTTTTTTAGTAAAACCGCATCCACTCTTCCAAATTTTTTTTTCAATTTTGCCAAAACGACAAGCATTTCCCAAGATTGGGTAAAGTTTCTTGAGCTTTTTAATTTCCCCTTTCTACAGATATAATGTTAAGGACGTGTATTTTGTGTATTTATAAAATATTCAAATTCAGGAATTTTTATATGTCTACTTAGAATGTTATGTATGCGGGCAAAACATGGCAGACGATTAAATACAATCAGAACAAAATTGATTTTCGGCATTGATTAAAAATAGAAATATAACATAGGAAATAATAGCAATCCAATTTTATCTTGCTGACTAGTGGCGTTAACAAGCATTCCATCAACATCACACAGTGGCCTCTAAACAAAATCTTTCTGTAGCTATCTCAGAGGAGTGGCATTTGTCAGGTAAAAAATTACAAACTAAAGATAAAACTGAAATTGACAGGGATCCTCATTTCTTTCGGTATTAATTTAAAAGTATTTTATCCAATCACTAATAGCCAAAACATTCAATCCCTCTGAGTATTTTGTAAAGTGTAAAAATTTTATCTACATCAGTTTATTAAATGTCTGTTTATGCGAATGTAAGAATGGTGCATTAGATGACGTTTTCAATACATTAAAACAAGTATATCACAAATATATTTGCATGAACTGTACTAAGCAACGTTACCGTAGTAGATGAGGGCTTTTTATTTGTCACGGAAATATATATTCTTTCTTGGCAAAAATTTTGATTAATATTATTGTTCGGAAGCTCGATTTTCATTTACAAACCTAATGACATGAAAGTAGTTATATGTACTACTAGTAGTATAGCATACTAGATTGCAATTTTTATACATTGATCAACAAATATGAAATTTATTCATTTTAAAAGGTTTCATTCGACATAGTTAAATGTACAGATGAGATTCCGAATCATAAAAATTTGTGATGCAATAGAATTTTTAGGATATTTCAGTCATTTTGATATCACTAAACTCATAAATTTATATGCGAATTATTGCTTTACGACAATGAGTTTGAATATGCTTGATTGAAAGTTTTTTTTTGGAAGCCTGGCCATGCATGTACATTTCTTACCCGTGTGTTTAAACCATTATCAAAATGGCAACCAGTATCATGGTATGCACACTATGGCAAATATCTCGTTACATCATAAAAACAAGTTTAACATTTCCATCATAAGAAAGCCTAGTAATGATATGTGCCTAGCCATTTATTTATTTGATAGTTGTCACCGGATTATAAATCTCAGCATAGGCGTTTCAAATATTTTACCAATTCCCATTCATTTTTCCACATACATACCGATTTACAGAGCTGTTAGTAGATATATACATCTCAGATTTATTTTGAAGGTGTATTTTGATGCAAAAAATAAGACGCTTTTAGTGACAATTGTCTGCAGATTTGCAACTATAGTTGTACTGTCGGATTCTATTGCTATGTGCTATGATAAAAATGATGAATTATTAGTGGAGATAACTTGTCCTGAACTAGACATAAATATCAAATGCATTGATTAATGGTAAAAATACTCATTGGTATGAGAAATAATAACAATTCAATTTTATCTGACTAACCAGTGGCGTCAACAAGCATTCCATCAACATCACACAATGGCCTATAAACAAAACATTCCCGTGGCTACCTCAGAGGAGTGGCATTTGCCTGGAGAAAAATTACAAACTAAAGATCAAATTCGTCGAAAGGAGACAATTAAGTGCGCAAAAAAGTTTAAACGATATGAAATTGATAAAATTGATATTTATGTCTCGTTCAGGACAAGTTATTCTGTAGATCGGTACGTATGAGTAATAATGACTGGGAATTGCTCAAATTGTTCAATTCGCAGGTGACGAGATTCATAATCCGGGAACTATCCGAGATCTGGGAAAAATCATCAAATAAATAAATGGATAGGCCCATTACTAGACCTTCTTATGCTGATAATGGAGCTGGTTTTTATGTTGTAAAGAGTTACATAATTCTTGCCAAATTTCTCATAGCATGATACTACTATGTCAGAAGGAACGTTTTGAAATAAATAATTTTCATATTTGTTGATCAAATTATTTGCCGTCTTGTATGTTATATCATTAGTAGTAAATATAACTACATCCATGTCCAATTGATGAAATCTACATCTCTCTTTACCATGACTATTCTATCCCGGAGTTTGAGAAAAAACCCAAATTCATCAAAGTTTTTTCCCTTGAAAACCTAATCAAATAACACATGTGGCCCGCGCCTAAGTTTGGGCCACCCTGTACTACACCCTTAGCTAAATTCGTAGACTTATCAAAGTAGCATCTTCTTAAGTCAGGTAAGCACAAAACACAACTGTCTACTTGTGTGACTGGTAACGGCCATTGTTGAAGCAGTAATCAGATCACCCATTTTCTTATGGAAGATGCAATTACAAAATAAGAACACATTTAATTTTTGCTAACTTTTTTATTAACCAAAATAATAGATGCTTTAATTTCAAGAGTCCAATTTTTACTGATCATGCAGAAATAGATATGATGAATTTTATTGTTTAAAATGTAGTTTACACAAACTTTCAATAATAATTTTACTGAGAGAAAAGGGTGATAGATATCTTTATTTATTTCGTGCTTATTTCTTTCCCAGCCACCCTTCAAACTTCTTCCGACAATCACATTTACACGGAGTCTGTGAATAAAACATAGAAATGTAAATTCGATGATTGTCATCAAGACATTGTATTCAATGGCGTTTCGCTTTATCAATGTAAGATATTATCAACGATGTCTTCTCATTTATTTTTAGGAACAAGTTTATTTCATGTATTATTATAATGCTCGTTATAAATATCCTCTAGGGCATAGCCATTTATTTTCTATTCACAGCTTAATGTCGAAATGTATTTCATTTTTGTCCTCACAAACTATACCAATCTAGATGAATTTGTTTGCATCTTTTTAGATTTTAAAACTTGATATCACTCAGCTTTATATCAGAGATACAAACCTTTACTGTAACATTTCCCTTGTAGAGTTTCCCATTTTCTTCATAAATTGTAAATATGTCGTGTATGCACCAAACTGTCTGACATTCACAATTGGTCATAATATTTTGGTACATCTTCATTTTATCTGGTTGATACGATGGAACAGAATATAAATCTTGACGGGGTAATTCCATAGCCTGCATTGGGGGGCAACTCTGCTTCGATAGCCTTCAAAGAATATTTTAATTCATCAAAGAAACGCAGCATATTTACTAGTTTAATTAATTTTATTTTCATAATAACGCTATATAATTGTGTTACTCCAAGAGGGAAACATTGCACTAATGTCATAAGTCGATCAAACGTAAGGTTTTATTCCTTTTTTGTGGTTGTATTGACTTGAGAATTTCTACTTTTGTTTGGAGAAATTCCATTATATTCTTGACTTACTTGCATTCAACGCCGGAATGATAAAAAGGTTTGAATAGTTTCACTATTCTCTTGCATTTTGTTGAACCGTAGTAGGATGGCTGAGTACACTTTTGTTCTTGGCAATCGGAGTGGCTCAAATATTTCTCATTAAGGTTACTTCCGCTCGCATCACACAAGTCCTTTGGCCCAGAGAAATATCTTAAAAAAAGAATTGATTACAGAATGCAAGCTATGAATGGGTTATCAGTCAACGCCTTTTTACAGCAAAAATTATGGTAGCATGCAAAATTTCTACCATACTTTTTTATCATTTTATTCGAGTAACTATAGATGCAATACGCCTGAAAATAACAACAAATGCAATATTACTACAAACATTTAAGCAAAGTTAATACTTCCAGGTACCTGAATCGATCACACGTCGGATATATGCCGAGAGCAAAATCTTTCTCTTTCGGGAAATCGAACTTTCTTGCTTTTTGCAATGTTACCTGTTATAAAATAATACAAGACACAAAAACATTAAGAAAACGAATTATGAGAAAAAATATTGAATCCAATATTGTTTTATATATTTATGCTACGAACCTCAGCATCAAATTTTGCAACGACATCCTCCACATTGAGTTCAGTGTGGCCAAATGTGCCCAGTACTTCAACAAATAGAGAGAAACAAAGTATGAACCTCATGCTTCCTATCAGTGATAGTTAATGCTGCCTAAAAGATATTTATTTGTGTGTACTTTCACCTTTTAATTACACAATTTTATTTTATTTTTGAAGATTAATTTTGCTAGCATGTCCCACCATTATTCAATAGTTCCTGATTAGACGTCAATAATATTTACTTAATAAGGGAATTTTAACAGCTTTGTACTGGAAGCTCATGGTTCAATAAATATGAATTTCTGATTTTTATATATATTTATCATCGGCCAAACTTTTTGGACACCCTGTACTTAAACCTTTATAACCTCTTCGATATTGTACTACAATACAAATACTCTTTAATGTATTGAATATATATTGCTACTATATTCCTTTTTAGAGCTTTATCTTTATTTATTAGCTTTTCTCATTTCTCCAAACTATCAATTTTGACATCTGCGAGTTTTCACGAAATTTAAGCACTCACAGGAAATGACTTAATTGAGTGAATTTATATTTTAAAAATGTAGGTTCTAAATACATCTTGATCTACAAAATTTGTCGCTCTCCGGGGAAAATATGATTTTTTCTCCCCGTTACGCTGTCTGATTCTACGGCTTCGAGCTATTCTATAAATGATATACATGTACGTCGATGCGCGAAGAAATTTTGATTGAAAGTTTTATAATGGGCCTGTCAGCTATAACTAGAAAAATTCCTTTTTTTGTCGAGAAAATCGTGAAATGTGCGACAAACATATATAGTTCAATTTTATATTAGCAATAAACAATGAAACGGTAACTATGATAACTATGAATTTTTGTGAAAGATCTGTAAAGGGCGAATGCATTGATTTTATATTCTTCAAACTTTTATAGCTAATTGAAATCTCAGATATATTACAGCTATAGTTTCAACATTTTTTTTCTATCAATACAAATCATATAGCCAAAATTAAATTCACAGAGAAAGCATAATATTTTAAAAGTAAAAAAATCGTTCGCATGTAATAAAACAACAATGTATACAATAGAAGACTTCATTTATGAGACCACTGGATAATGAGTGATAGTTGATTACCAGGGGAAAAGTATTATAGTTAGGAACAATTCATTCCTTGTTCATTTCCTAATCTTGATCATGTTAGAAATGTCAAACTTATTTTTGTGTAATAATGTGCTTACAAATACTTGTCACGGTGACATGTATATATATAATTGGCAATCATTTAGGTTATCATACAAACACAAGTGCATTAAATATATATTCCTCAAACCTCCATTACACGCAAGATCACATTCAGGTGTATGACAGCAAACAGTGTGGTAACAAAATTGTAATATATACAAACCAATTATTTCATCACAATAGCGTACGGTAATATCTGAGTTTCAGGTTTGTCGTGATATAACTTGAATGCCAGTTTTCACTTTGATTTTTTTGAAAGTCCATTTTTAATGATCCATCCCGTTCAATGTCTGGCGTAAAAACCGTAAGGGACCTCCAGAAGTATGCGCACCAAGATGACGCACAACCTGAACATAGTATGTGTGTACCGGTTAGGATTCAGGTTGTACGACATTTTGGTGTGCATACTTTTGGAGCACCACCGTAAGATACTCAACAGGCTTGAATAAAAGACCTCATACATTGTTTTCGAGAAAAAACATAAAAAATATCTGATAATCTTAATAAAAAGAAAGATATAACACAAAATCCAAATGCAGAGTTTGCATTAATCAAAAAAGAATTGAGTTTAATTATAGTTCTGGACTGACGTGTGTAATCTTACATTATAGGATTGTAGATGTAGGATTATTAATATATATTCAATGCGCTTGTGTTTGTACCATCAAAATGGCGGCGCAGTACAACGAAACAAGCACGATCAGTTTAGTATATAACTCAATATTACAAAAAAAACAAATTTAACGTTTCCAACATGAACAGGGGGGGTCTCAGTAATGAAAAATTAATTTTTATTTTTAGGGCATTTTCATTTATTAGTATGATTACTCGGACTTTTAGTTTGATAGTCGTATCGAAAACGGATTATTGAATGGAATCGATTTTCCTTTACGCTACAAATTTTAAGGTTGGTAACATGAGCGATCAACGGAAAGCTTGACTATAATAAATCAATAATGAACTTTAACAATTGATTACCGAGATGAAAATATGTATGGTCAAATTCATTGCTTTTTATTTTTTTTCTCCTGCTGTTTGTGTTGAGAATGCGGGACATTTTTTTTTATAATCAGTAGAATATCAGTTATCGCGATGACTCTACATGGGACGTCTTCTTGACACTGGTATAAACACAATTGCTGAAACATCCTACAAGACAAAGAATCATATTGTTGTCTGATTGTGTAGTCTGGTATTTTTAACTTTTTGGATTTCTCAGTTCACATCCGAGAATGTTTTTACCTGTTATTTATATATTCTTCGATTTTCACGATTTTGAATGTATTTTTATCCAATTTAAATCTTTCTCTCCAATGACTCCAATCCTGTGAACAATGCCACAGTGCCAGATATTGTCTTGAAATTGCTCCCATATTAACAAAATTGTAACAACCCAGACGTGCTTATAGTTCCAAATATATTTCTTAATAACTGCTTTATGACGTATGCCCGCGTACAAGGTTTCTACCAGACCGCACGCCATGAAATCAATTTAAGCAATGTTCTTGAATAGCTCTCCTAGGCTGACTGTGCTCAATCTGCTGCTGCCAATGGTTAACTCGCCGGTACCCAGCCCTAGCTATATTGAGTGGTGTCTATTATTTGTACAAGACCGCAATGTCTTATCTGTCAGCTCGATGGGCAATATCGCTATCGTAGGCAAAACATGTGCTAGGATGGCGAGTTTGATATAGGCTACAATAATTACATGATTTGAGTTTGGTAGCGATATCTAAAATTGAAGACATGGAAAAAAAAATGGAAAAAAATGGCAAAGTCATTTAGGTTGGAAGAAAATTGAGGTTACCTATTTTTTTTTATGTTTAAAGCTCAAAACGAATGGAAATTGATGGGCTACTTCATCTAATCTAAATTCTTTAAAATAACCTGGAAAAGTATACAAGGTTTGACCCCGACGCATCTCCACTCCTTGAATTAAAACTGAATCATCCAAAACCAGTCAAATATGAAATGTTAGTACGTGGGCATTATCAAAACCAGAGATGAAAATTATCCATTCAGAAATATGACCTTAGTAACATTACCTAGCTAGCAACGTTGATTGGTAGGCTAAACAATTCAGTTTATAAAAAATAGTGGTGTAGTTTTTGTCGTTTTGAGATACAAAATATTATGCTTGAAATTTCTAGTTCTTGAAATTAAAAAAAAAATATTTATTCAATTTCAGTTTTTTGCCCACATACAAAATCCTGACAATTTGTAACAAAGCAGGTTAGAAAATTGAATGATTTACAGTTGAGAGAACTGTTTATAAAATTTTATTGATGTCAAAAAAGTTCAATTTGTAATTAGCTAAATATTTGTGAAGTAAACAAATCTAAAAATTTTCTCTATTGAAATTGCAAGTAAAGTGCAAATAGATTGCCGATGCGAATATAAATTTGATTGGAGACAAAGAATAAAATTTTCGAACTAAGTTCATCTTCTGTTTTCGTCAGCTAGATTTCATACAGACTTTATCGGTTGATTACATTTATCAAATCTCATAATACATCGTAGAACACCTTGTGCATCTATCTGCATGCTGTGATATGATGCTGGGTTGTGTAATGAGGACACATTTATAACAGATTATTCGAATACATTTTTCATAAATTTTTCATAAACATTGAAATCTATCTGACGAAAACCGAAGATGAACTTTGTTTGGAAATTTTTTTTTTCTTCAAACAAATTTATATTCGCATCGGCAATCTATTTGCACTTTTCTTGCGATCTTAAAGATGTCTTATACCGAAAAATTCATATCTCAAGCTCTTTTTCTCGTGTGTTATGTAAAATAAAAAGCTTTGAGATGTACTTGCAGATTACCTGATCTTAAGTGTTGGTGAGAACTTTGTGATGTCAAGTCACTCAAGGTTATATTCGGTATTATAAAGTTTGAAGGTACATACGTTTATTAAAGATCAGTTTATGCGATTGTGGGCTTATGCGATCAGTTCAACGTCTTCCATACACAAAACAAGTATATACCCTAAACACATTTTCATAATCAGGACTAAGAAACGTTACCACAATTGACAAGATCTCTTTATTTATTTCGGTATTTAATTAGAAAGTAACTTATCCAATCCCTAATATTGCAAGCATTGCTATTGCTCCGAGTATTTTGTAGAATGCGAAACTTCTTAACTACATAATTTTTATTACATGTAATCAAAATTATCTTTAATTTAATATTATTGGTAGGAAGCTCGATTTTCATTTACAAAGCTGTTGACACGGAACTATTTATATGTACTACTATAGTAGTATAGCAAAAGATTCAACTCGACGTAGTTTAATATACAGATGAGATTTCGAATCATAAAAATTTGTGATGCAATTGGATATTAAAGATTTTTCAGACATTTCGATCTCACTAAACTCATAAATTTGTACGCAAATTATTGCCTCACGCACGAACTGAGGTTATTCCAGTTCAAAATAGGGATGTGGTTATAATACAAATGCCACGTGTACATCAACGATAAAAAGTACTCGAAGAAATGCGCTATTTTCTATAGCTTGGTCTAGAGATTGGGCTGATATAAACAGTCATATACCACAACAAGTTTAAATATGCTTGATTGGAAAGGGTTTTGGAGGCCTGGCAATGGATATACATTTCATACTCGTGTGTTCAAACAATTATTGTTAAAATGGCGACCAGTATCATGCAATGCACACTATGGCAAATTCTCGTTACAACATAAAAACAAGTTTAACATTTTCAGCATAAGAAATCCTAGTAAGGATTTATGTCTAGCTATTTTTTTTATTTGATAGTTGTCACCTGATTATAAATCTCACCATCGGCGTTTCAAATATTTTACCAATTTCCATTCATTTTTGCTCATACATACCGATTTACAGAACTGTTAGTAGATATATATCTCTCAGATTTATTTTGAAGGTGTATTTTGATTTGCAATGATAGTTGTACTGTCGGATTCTATTGTTACGTGCTATTCTAAAACTGATGAATCATCGATGGAGGTAACTTGTCCCGAACAAGACATAAATATCAATTGCATCAATTTCATATCGGTTAAACTTTTTTGTCCACTTTAATTGTCTCCTTTCGATCAATTTAATCTTTAATTTGTATTTTTTCACCCGGCAAATGCCACTCCTCTGAGGTAGCCACAGGAAGGTTTTTGTTTATCGGTCACTGTGTGATGTTGATGGAATGCTTGTTGACGCCACTAGTCTATCAGATAACATTGAATTGCCTTTAATTCCCATATCAAAGAGTAGTTTTACCAATGATCAATGCCGAAAAACATTTTCTTCCTTTTTGGTCATTCCTATTTAATAAAATGTTACATATGCATTGCTTTGAATGTTGTTCCATACCAGGGGTGGGCAACCTTTTTTTGGCTCAATTTAAAGACAAAATTTTCTCGAGACCCGCCAAAGTTAAAAAAAAACAATGCTATGCTACTTTCAAAGCAAAATACGCAATAATAAACCTTTGAAACAGGTACAGAGAGATAAAAGGCGCTTATGCAACAGATCGAAACCTAAAGTATGATTTCTCGGCCACGACACCGCCGGACAATTAATGACACGCTTGTCAAACACCTGAGTAAGGGTCAATTGCCAAATAAAGCGAATTTGCTTTGTATATTCAATAACCAAGCGGCTAAACTGATAAAAATAACAAACCAACATATTTTCACCCAACCTGGCTAAAAATCCGATTCGTGTACTGGCGGGTCAGACACTGGTTTAGCCTGCAGTTACGCATGAATGTAAATAAAAGGACTAAGGTCCATTTTGGCACCGTTTGGGCAATAAACGGTCGAGTTATTGCTGAAAATAAGGAGCCCAATTTTGTCCAAAGTTGGTCCTATAGGGAGACGAGTGCGGTCTTAAGGATAAAGACTGTTCACCCTAATATTCAACAACAAAGATTCGACCCTATCTGCGTGTCCACACTCCCGTGTTATTGAACACACGTTAACAGAGTGTAACTCCGATCTTGACTCCTTCAGAGGTCAAAAAGCACACAATGTATTGAATGCCAATTGTTATATTGTAAAGTTGCACAATCGAATTGATCCAAATAACGAATTACACTTGAAACCTTAAAGCAAGTATATGTGATGAAACCAAATTTCTAACTAACAAAGAACGGCAAAGACAAGCTACACTGAGTGAGAGAAATATATCATAAAGGAAATGAATTGGGACAACGACCTTGTTTCAGGCAAATAACATGCACTACTAACAATAAGTGGTGAAAATATCAAAATACACAGTAACTATCCTTATGTACTTGCTACAGTCCCTTTTCCGGTACCTACCGACCAGCACAAAATCCCCTTTCCAAAATCTAGTCACTTGTGCGCGCATGTTTGACAGAGATCAGGCGACCCCGGAAAATCTTCGAGTGGGGTCGAGACCCACAGTTTGGGAATCACTCGCATAGACGACCTATATTACGTAAGACTGTAGCCAAATGAATTCTGCGCTCTCTCGACATAATTTCTCGAGAGCTGACTCTTTTGTACGCCATAATATATTTCTTTGTAGCCATATGTCTTGAAAGGACAAAAAGAGTTTAAATAAATAACGGATTGTCAACAAACGATAATAAATAAACGAACATCGAGTTTCATCAGATAATTCAGAGTCTTGAAACTTTTTTATTTGGAGATCGATCTCGTATTTGAGACTTCGCTCGCGTGCCGAATAAATGGGCTCGCGTGCCATGTTTGGCAGGCGTGCTAAGGGTTGCCCACCCATGTCCTATACCATCTCTGATTGTATTCAACCGTCTGCAATGTTTTTGCCACATACATAGCATTAAGTAGACATATGGACAGACACCTGGAGGAGACTCCTAAATTTGAATATTTTATAAATCCCTATTCAACACGTTACCAATTAACATTATATCTGTAGAAAAGGGAAATATTATATGCTCAAGAAACTTTATTCGATCGTGGCAAATGCTTGTCGTTGGATTGGAAATTCAGATGGATTAAATGGCTCCCTTCACATTATCCAACCTTCTGTCTAGATGTCAATGGGAGGCATAAAGCCAAATACTCCTCACTAATAACATAGCATATAGAGGTTTTTAAAGTGTATAGGACGAAAGTTTAATCTGCCAGAGCGCACACCCTACACCTGTTCGTTAGCCAATTGTTCAGGATGCCGCCTGGAAAAACTTGTGATGCGGTTTGTTTACTGCTTTGCTTTTAAAGGCAAAAATCAATTTCCATTTTAGTAATGAAATGGAGTAAAAACTAGTGCACACATATTTTGATCAGATTGCTTGTTTTGGATTACAATTTCCCATCAGTCAACATCTCTCTCTTATCGTATCATTTACATTTGCTTGAACAATGCCATATTATTACTCTAAACGTCTATAGCACAAATTTAATGAGAATATATTTGCAAAATACCGAAAATATAGATCTAAGAAATACTCTGTATTTTAAATATCGGTAATAAATATCCAGTTGTAGTAACAAGGTAAATTTTTGGTTTTATCATATTCATCACACCAAATATTAAATATAAATTTTGCCCATTTTCATAGGTTTAAAATTCCTTCAAACTGAGGTTATTTTATAATGAGGGGGTTTTTCGAGAGTTTTAATAGCCACTGAGTAGAGTAGATGTTGCAACTCCGAGCAGGTTTGAGTAGGAAAAGTGTTCAAAACCCAAATGGCTCTTTCAGTGCTAAAGATTGCCGACCGTGGTATAGGACAACATTCAAAGCGGTGCATACGTAACATTTTAATGAATCGGAATGGTCAAAAAACAAGAAACTGTTTTTCGGCATTGTATAGTAAAAATACTCTTTGATATAAGAAATAATAGCAATACAATTTAATATGATTGACTAGTAGCGTCAACAAGCATCAACATCAATCCACACACAGTGACTTATTAACAATCACAATCCCACAGTGACCCATTAACAAAATCTTCCTGTGGCGGCTACCTCAGAGGAGTGGCATTCGCCGGGTGAAAAAATTCTAACTAAATATTGAACTGATTAAAAGGAGACAATTAAAGTGGGAAAAAAAGTGTAAACGATATGATAATCAATGCATTCCATATTTATGTCTCGTTCAGGACAAGTTACTTCCATCGATGATTCATCAATTTTAGCATAGCACGTAACAATACAATCCGACAGTACAACTATAATTGCAAATCTAATGACAATTGCCACTAAGGCCTAGGCCCATTATTAGACCTTCTCGTGCATAACGAAACTGGTTTTAATGTTGTAAAGAATTTCATAATGCTTACCAAAGTGCTCATAGCATCATACTGGTCGCCATTTTGATAATGGTTTAATAGTCTACAGCCTGAACTTCGTAATTCCAATAAGTCTCAATTTTTTGTCAGTACTCCGGCAGTCTGGTACCAGGGACTGCAGCAAATGCAGGAATATGGGAATACAGGAATAAAAATACAATATGCCATCTTTACAGATCTAGGCTTTCTGACTTCGAAATGTTGGTGTCTAATTACTGAATTAAAATAAGGGAAAATGACATCTATCTGCTGATCTGTCTGTACACTGATACGTCTGTACGTGGAACAAGAGACTGGGAAAAAGGGCAGAAGGGTGATGTTGAACCATCACTCTGTTACTGCATCACAGTATTATTACACTGTCAGACTGTAGCTTGAGGAATATGGCTTTGAAATAAACAGGTATCAATTAATTATATAATTAATTACTGATTAGGTTTATATACCTAATTTGAACATAATCGATATTACATATTCAAAAATTGTTTTAAGATTTATGGCAGTATGGGGGATGGGAATAATCAAATATTTGATTTGGGCCAGCCCAATTCACTGGTGCATGCTTTGAATTTGTGAAATTAAAAATGTACATAAATTAGTCATTATTAAAGTATAATGAAATTTGGACCTGAATACACTTCTTCTCAACAGTGGTTTCTCTTTAGAAAACTGAAGAATCTAATTATGAAGGCATGAAAAAATTGTCAGCCACAACACTGGACTATGAAAAATTCAAGGCTTGGTCTTCAAAAAATTTGACATACGTGGATTTACTAATGTGTAATTTTTAAGGAAGAAGAAGTATTTGAGGTTGGTTATAATGTTCATTTTTAAATTGCAATAAGAGATACTTTGTCATCTGCTTTGGTAATAAATATTTGGTATGTCATTTTTAGTGAGTATTAAATGTTTGATTCCATTTGAATATAATTCCAGGTACCACTTCTATCTGATCTACAAAATTTGACAATATACTAAAAAACTCTGTATCGATTGATTGCCCACAGATTTTTGCCAAGTAAAGATTTGAAGAAAAATATGAAAGTTTATAGAAAGGTAGGATATTTTTATGACTTCTAGCTGCTATACGTTATTAAATATTTCCAGAAGTTGCAAAAAATTGGATTGGTTGATTGAATACTAAAAAATGTTCGAAAATCGAATAATATTTTTAAATTTTGAATGAAACATTCCATTTTAGACTGGGAGATATGAAGAGGAAAATGTCATGGGTTCGTGACCCATCTACCAAGACCATTCTCTTCTCGGATATCAGGGACTGTCAATAGAGACTTGTTTAAAGTGACTATAAACGGACACCCTGCGAGCAAAAACTTCTTCAACGAGAAGTTTATGTCTACTCCGCGTTGCTAACTTTTTACTATACAATTTCTCATTTCATTTTTCAAACTTTTACCATTCGTTTCACGCCTACATTTATTTTATAAATAAACTTTGTTACCTAAAATAGTCGATTTTTACCGATCAAGTCCTATAAAATGTAATGCCAGGATATTTACAGTTATTTTTACCGGGTTTTGAATGTAAATTCACCTAATTTGTAATGTAAATTCACAGGCTAGCGTCGGTAAATATTATTACTACGTATTGCCTGTGGAAATTACCGGATAAAACCTGTAAGGATTACTAGGGATATCCTGTGAAATTCACAGATGATCAACAGGATTTTACCGAAAATTCTAGTAATCTTTACCCTAAAATCACATTAAAATTTCACAACTGTATTCCTGTAATATGTAATGCCAGGCGATTACCGGTAAATATTTCTTAGGGTGTACTTTAGGCAACAACCTGTTAAACATGCACGATAAAATACCTCCATACATCATGTAAACTCCACGGTAAGAAATTTTAATTCACTAATTCCTATCATCTCTTTGCAAATATATATATCAAGATATAAACAAACGATTATAAACCCTGAAACAATTATTTACCAGTATGCCAGTATTACCAGTATGCTAAATATAAACAAATCCAACAATCTAACTTGTCGTAGATGAAATTAAAACAGCAAAATACCTTCATTTCGATTATGAATACGCATTATTCCGCAACAATAAACATGTGATACTACCAGCATAAATCCTCCAAATAACAACATAAACAACTTGTTAAAAATCAGTAATCTTTACCCATGAAAATATATATGAAAGCTCAAATATATGATCATGTGCATGCACTGGAAATGACATCCCAAGAAATTTCATACCCCAATATCAAAATTGAAAAAAAATAATCAATTGGCTCTATAAATACATCAAAAAGCTGCAATATAAACAATGATTTTCATACAGCTAAGTCATCAGTCATAATTGAGTGATGCTCCTGAAGTTCGCGCACCAAGAAGTCGCATATCCTGAACCCTAACCTGGTATTATGGGGTATGAACGCCTAATTCTAATTTCTCATTTCCGATCATTTTATATCCTTCACATTTGGCGAGTTATGGTCATAGGAAAATTTTCATAATTAGTCAATACGAGTTACCATCATAAAAACGAAGTCCCACTAGCGTTTTTTTAATTCGTTTGCTAAATGTCTATATCTATTTTACAAAGCAAATTGAAACGAAGGGGAGAATCCAATATATCTCGACTGGTCGCCTAATTACAATAATAGGTACAAAAGCTAAACTATACCGTCTACAACCCTCATAAGGTATATTACACCACCCAAAGAGAAACAAAGACCATGCGTGTGTAATGTCAAAAATCCAACATTAACCTAAAAGAGAACATGCGTATGCAGATGTCAGAATGTGAATACCTATTTGAAGAAAATATTAGGCTACGCATGCTACAGAACCAGACACATCAACATTAGATGCAGAAGAGGTGAAGAGAGATGGACGCTCAACAACAATCAGCAGCTGCAGGGAGAGTAGCAATATTGTAGATGTTTTAGTATTTTCATGAAAATAAGTATGTGCAAGTGCAATTCCTTTGCTTATATCAGGTATCAAATTAACTACGGTTCATCCGACGAAAAATCGTTCGCCTGCATTGAGAAAGCGAAAAAATACGTGGCGATTAAGGGAGAGGGAAATAAGTTCTGACGTCACGCAACGTATAGAGCGGTAATTACTACTTTTGGGGGAAAAGACAATAAGAGCAAACGATTTAAACCTTATTTGTTAATTAGATTGTCAGATTAATATGAATTCAAGAAGGCAAATATAATTTGACGATATCTTCCGTTTATACATCAATTATTACATTATTTAATTTAAAATGTACAAGAAGTTCAAAACTTGATTTTGCCAATAAAGAAATGGAACAGAACAAAACTTTTGAATTCCGAAGCAACATTATGAGCAGTGTAAAATGTGAAAGCCATTGCTTCAAATTAATGTTGGAAACGGGTTTATCGTTATTGCACGCGACCAACAAGTGAGCTCATTTACTTCCACGTTTCTAATTTCTAGTTACAGACTTGCATGAGAATGTTCAAAACTAATTTAATTTTATACCTCCAAAAATTCAGATTAAGAGTATACTGAAATAAGATCGGATATGATAATGAAAATGTGAAAAGTTCATTTACAGAGTAAAAACATACCGTTCTTGGAAGCTCTATTTCTAATCAAAACTATATAAAACTGGAAGGACTGGATTATTTAACATCGAACGAATCGGTTACCATAACAACGAACCTTTATAACAACATGCCCTTCAAATAGGACCCAATTTTCTTCGTAGATAGTGTGTATGTCAGGGAAGCACCAAATGAGTGCAAAGGGAAACATTTACAAAAGATCTCTTTACTATCTTCATCTTTCTCTTGCTCGGGATACGGAAGTGGTTCTTCATCTTTCGTGGGTTCCGGATACAAATTTGATTTCTCGTCTTTCGGAGGTTCTGGGTACAATTCTTTGTCATCATGGAGTTTTACCAACTTACAGCTTGCATACATTTTCCCTAAAACTTGATTTTAATGAGGGCTCAAAGTTAATACAACTATTTCTAAAAATATGGGAATCGATATAACTTCCGCTCATGTCGTAATATAATAATTATAAATTATTTTGAAATGGGAAATACGATTACGAAAACTGGACAATTTCTTCAATTTTAATGTCTCGATAACATTACTTTTTAAATATGTATATACATATTTATACTTATTGGTTGCCTTGGTACTTCTCAATTTTTTTTATGAAATATAATTATGTTCAAAAAATGTTTATATTGGGAACAATGTGTATTTATAACGACCCATATCAATTTTATACAATCATACATTACGCAATTCCGTTTGTTGAATACCCAAGCAACTTACTCGCATTCCACTGCGGCGTGAGGGAAGGGCTTAAATAATCGAACTACTTTTCTGCATTTTGTTGAACCATAGAAAGATTTCTGAATACATTTTCTTTCTTTGCAATCTGAAACCAAGTCGCCGCTGTATCCGATGCCTTTGAGAGCAGGACATGAATTTTCCGGATTGGGAAATTTTCTGGACATTAAATCATTTCTTTATCGGCTGCGGAAAAACGTCATATTGATTTATTATTATAAATCAGATTAACTAAGCGAAATCGTTATTTTTTTGACAGAATGTAATTTTAAAATGAACATGATATGTTTGATATACAAAATATGTTGTTGTTTGATCTGAAGATTTTAATGATAGTATACTGATACATACTTTCCTCCCAAGATGAATTTTTTATATATTTGAAGGGGTGATGCATTTAGGATTAAAACCAAAATAAAATGTGTGCAGTTCAGAAAAAAACAAAATAATTTTAATTTAAAATTAACATTACTTGAAATCTCTGCAGTCTGGAGTGTATTCGAAATCAAGTTCTGTTTATCCAGGGAAATGAAACTTTTTTGAAGAGTAGACAGTGATCTGAAAATGTCATTTCAATGTTAAATAGTTTGATGGAAGTCTCCATACCTACTTTTTTGAGATTGGAAATTGAATAAATATTTTAATGAGTTCAGTATTTTGGTCTGACGCAATGTAGAACAAGAATACATTTTTGCAAAACCTATACATCATACTATCATACTTCAGGATCGAATGTAGCATAGAAATTTTCAAGATCAACTTCTTTCTTCTTTCTGTCTCCGAGGACTCCAACAATCAGGAGAACTAATATTACTATCTTAATTGTTTATTTTTTTTACACAAGCTTTTCGAAACTTAAGTATAACATTACAAAAACAAGTCCTAATTGACTATTTTAAACTTACACACCATGAGCCAAATGTGCGTAAAACTTATTGTTGAAACGGAATCCACAATAAATTTAATATTTTCTTATTAACTTTTTCTATGGTAAAGTTGAGCTAACTAAACGACTGGCGTTTTTTATCGAAAAATCCATCGAGTCGATCCAATTTGAATGCGTCATCGAGACAGACGAGGAAAATATTCAATATATATAGACAAAAAATACAAACATATTCGTGGGCCAGAGACTGTGTCAATTCCTTATATTTAGTTGAAGATTGAGAAAAGGTAATTTGGCGTTAAAAGTTTCATTATGTAGGTCGTGACATCACATTTTATTATCTTTTTGTCGATCAACTAATATCGTTATTGTGGTTCTGAGGTTTCCTAATCTTATGGAACTCATCCTGTTGTGGAAATATTTGAAGTAGTGATTGCGGTATGATAAACAGATTTTTCATGAAAATGTTGAATTCATTGTTTGAAAATCTGCATTCATAGCCACGGGGGATAAACAGTACACTGAAATGATTAAGTTCAGTCTTCCGCATTCTCCACACTATATACCACTATGAGATAAGATCTTAATATTTTATTAGAAGGCCATACATATTCTAATATATTTGATAAAATGAGGATCTATTTTTTCATATGTATACATATATACTTTTCTATTTTTCCACCGAAGGGTTTGCTAAAATTCTCACCTTGTATCGTATAAACAATTTTAGAAATGCTGAATATTTTCATCATGCTCACCAAGAATATAACACACAATGAGGTAAAGTGACAACATCAATCACCCCATCCACAAAACCATCTTCTCGTATGTTTGTAAAATTTCTAATACCTCACCGTCACTAACGCAATTATTTGCTTTACATTTGTGTGCAGTCGCAACCGCATTGAGTTAAATATGTTCGAAACATTATGCTTATTGTTGTTGTTGGATATAGACCAGAATCTCCTTTAACGCTGTGTGCAAGGTTTCTTAATTAATTTCTGATCAATCATATGAAATATGTAAGACGAGACTAATTACGACAAATTACTACTTTTAATTGTAAATTGCAAATAACTCAAGTCATTCATAAAGTCAGTCATAAATTGTACATGAAACAATATTCATACAGATCTTCAATCTCATTGACTATTTTATGTAGTCATAACCATGATATGCCATTCTGCAGTCGCACCCACACGGTATCCGAAAAAAAGTGTTAAATTTGGTAAGTTTGTTATTGTTATTAAAAATAGGATGTTCGAGACAAGCTGACATGGGACATACGTAGTAACAGTTCACTGATAGAAGTATATTTAAATCAAAAAGATCCATATCCGAATAAGCATTCATATAACAATTGCTTGGAACGGAAATGAAATGGAAAGCGTTGCCTTAATTCCTTGAAATATTGATAATTGAATTTTCAATATTTGAGATGCCAGTTATGATACCATTGTTTTCGACGCGAAGGAATATTGCGAGAAAGTGTTGTAAATTAGTTTGGTCAGATTAATTTGAATTGAAAAAGTCAAATATTGACTCCATCTTTCATGAATACTCAGTGACATCGATCATTACATTACTTAATTCAAAAATACACAAAATGTTCAGAATTTCTCTTTGCAATTTGAGGTTTTCATGACGTTGACTGCTTTTTCCTGAAAATACTTGCCAAAAAGATACTTAGATCTTTCAAGTGTTGACTCATAACAGCAAATAACTGTTTTGTGTTGACACAAGCATTTGTCACGACCTTTTGCAAACGTGGAAACATAGGTCCTCTGACCAAGTCCCCTGGTCCTCTGGTTTACGCATCAACCGGAGTTGAAACTCCCAAAATAAATGGGCTAGTCATCATCAATGCCTTGTATTTTGCAATTTGATATAATATTGAAATATATTTGGCAAACCGGCAGACTGGTTGACGCGGACGCGAACCGGCAAAGGTTCATAGACCAGCGGTTGAGTAGAATTGTGAATCGCAATGACGTATAGCCTACGTATAGGAACCCTCACCAAAAACACGGTTTAGTTAAAAATTTGTAATCCGTCTCCATTTTGAATATATATTTATAGCTGGTAATTAAGTTTGCAATGATTCTCGCAAGAGAACACCAATGAGTCGCGCAGCGCGCTAAAGTCTGAAAAAGTCCTTTGATGCAGCCAATGTTCGTGGTTGCAAATGTACATGGGTGCAAATGTCCGCGGGTACAATCTATATGTAGGTGGTAAAATCTATGAGTGGAAATGTATGGGTGTAAATGTCCGTGGTGCAAATATAGCTGGGTGCAAAAGTATGCAGGTGCAAATGTCCTGGGTGCAGTTTACGGGTGCAAATGCATGTGAATGCAAATGTGCTGTCACCTAAGAGAAGTAAGTGAAATGCTGATCAGAAATGATTTCATACGACCAAGTTGTAGCCTTGGTTCCTATATGTAAGATTTAGTGATCGCGATCTGCCTTCCATATATCCAAATATCAATAGCGCGATTATTGGGGGTATACAGATAAAGTGATAATTTTATTAAATTTCATTAAAGTTGTTGCCCCTTTCATATGTTGTTGGATAAACTGAAATAATCAAAAGAGCACTTGTTAGATTAGTGCTTGGATTAGCAAGAAGCATGCATTTGAACGATAATGCAGAAACGAGGCAACATATCAGTGACTTGACCCCACGGATCTCTATACTAGTGAATAACAAGAAGCCAGAGGGATCTCACTGAAACTTCTGTAGGCGTTTTTACCAATAATTGTTGTTATAAAATTAAAAACCTAAATTTTATTAAAAAAAAATTTTTGTTTTGGGTACCGGTACTATGAAACCATCGGGCAGCAAGGAGACAAAGCCTCGCCAATCTATGCGAGTTGTCTTAGGGTTTTGAATGAAAACGGAAAACAATAAAATAATTAAATAAACCTATCATAGCTAGTAGCTACACTAATTAAAGTGATTTGATCATAAAATACTTAAAATTGGAATGGGAATGAATAAAAGACTTAGTACCAAAACCAAACAAAATGAAACGCTCAAACTCGACAAGCAAGCAAGGTCCACCGGCATACCTTCCCGTCAGTCCAAAATTGATTATTAATAATACTGAGTACACTAGGATTGAATAATTCTATTAAGACAGCAAGTGATTTAACTTGGATATCTAAAACAAACAGTCCATACGAATTTGGATAAAAAATTCCTTAAAAATAACTTTATATACATGGTGCGCGACTTCTGGGAAACCTTGTATATATGAGCAATGGTATGTTGTTCCTGACAATCGAGATATAAATAGTAATAGCCGCCACATCAACAAAAATTTGTCAAATATTGATTATTTATTACGAACCTCTATGTACCAGTCTTGCTATTAGAATTAGTGAGATTCTCAAAAGCAATCCGAGAATAATGCTGAGAATATGCTGATTGGAATTTGCAAAATTTTAGCAATAATTCTCATTATTTCGATTTGCAAGATTTGTAGAAGGCGGAATTAAATACATAGTGACTGATTTTGCAACGGTTGTCACTTAATCTTCCTTTACTAGCGTACGTATTATTAATTAAACATGTTTGTTAGTATTATAAAGGCCGCTCCAGAAGTGTGTGTACCAATATGGAGGTAACTAATTTTGTTCGCCTACTTTACATCAAGTTGTGTGTAGGGGTGGAAGCCTATAGGCAGGGGGAATATTCACTTGGCTAACACAAACAGTTCCCGAACTCGTAATAGAACTAAAATAAGGAAAATCGGAATAAAATTACGGCCTAATCCTAACCTGGTACACATAAGACAGAAGTACCTTATAAAGTACGTTGTCGATTGAAACTTTTTATCCAGCTTTGACACATTATTAGATATTCAATTTTTATTTCACCTAAAGTGTTGATCTCAATGGTATAACGCAGGGGTGGGCAGGTTTTCGGACCGTGACGCAGGTGAATGTGACGTTGTTTAGTGTGATAAAGAGTTAAGGAATGTACATTAAAAACATATGTTTGTATATATATGGTAACCAGAATGTCGATCCAGTATCATTATACAAGTCACGGTGATAAGAATTTTAGAAAGGATAAATACATCAAAACAAGTTTGACATTTCTAACATGATAAAGTCTAAGAAATGAACAAGGAATGAACTTTTCTCAACCACTATACTTTTATCTCGGCAATCAACTATCAGCACTTATAAATAATCGGTTTCATAAATGACGCGTTTTACTATCGTATACTATGTAACACTGGTTCATTTTGTGCAAAGCACACTTCAAGTTCAAAGTTCACAAAATTTCAAAATAGCTCTAGGTAAAATTATCAATTATTGAGTTCGTGGGCAGTGGGAAGGTAAAGAAATTATTCATTTCTTCGTCCCGGTGTTTATGTTGAAAATGTCAAACTCTTTTCAGGTCAAACTCATTGGGGTATAGGACAGGAATGGGCAACCCCAAGGCTCGCGAGCTGCATGCGGCTCTTGCGACGGTTTCGTGTGTTTTTTCCGTCTTGGTTATTTTAAGGAAAAAATAACTTACAAACTACGATTTATCATGTTTCGATTAAACATATTATGATTTATCGTGCATTCTTTTTTTACGACGAAGATACATGAGCGCCTTTATTCACTTTACTATGCAATCGTCCATTATTACGTCACAATCCAATTCTTTGTTGTGAGCCCCTTTTATTGCACTATAATTAGGCTTACCATACATCCGAAACAAAAAACGAGGCAGTGTGAATTGGACAAGCCAACTTTAGTTCGATTCCAGAGGCTTAGTAATAGCTCAAACGTTTTCTATACCATTGTGGGTAGACTACAGGCATCAAACGTAGCTGTAAATCCTACTAAAATATCATCTAATGGTCTTTGCTTCAAATAATGGAAATCGTTCAACTCATTAGAAAACTTGCACTTTGTTTTCGACATTTTGATGATTTACCAACAGCACAGCTGGTAGTTGAATTAACGCATAGTTCATCCTTCATACCATAACAACGACACAACAACTTCTTTCTCGATCTGAACTAGTGAAGTGAGACGCAAATCAGTGGTGAATCGGCTGCATCCGTTAAAATATACAATTTTTCAATAGTATTAAATAGAAAAATTATTTATGACCGACATACTGCAAAACCGGGACATTCAAGTCTACCACCAGGACTGTCCCGGCTAAACCGGGACGTATGGTAAGCCTAACTATAATTGCTGTTGTAATCGTATCGAAAACCAAATCGGGCGGAATACGCGCATTGATGTAATTGAATGAAGTAATTGAAGTGCAGATAAAACCTCACAGATTACGCCGTCGACCACTCATTCAATTTTGAGACGGGTTGTTTGAAATGTCCTCCAGTCTCAGATAAGGCTGCAACTGAGTTGAAGATGATCTACGGCAGTGGTTCCCCGACTTAAGGGGGGGAGTTGACTTTGATGACCGTCTGGTCTTATCACTCCCTCCTGTCTATACCAAACTAATTTATTTCTTATTGTTATTTTTATTATTGGACACGAAGTGGACATAACGATCGTTTCAATATTATGTTGGTCTTGTTGTTGTTGTTGTTGTTGTTCTTTGACACATTTTGGACATCTAGTGGAAAATCTAAAAAAACGCTTTTCTCTTCGATCACTGGACCAATTGCTTTGAAATTTTCAGTGGTTAAAGATGAAATTTTTCTCCAGAAGACTATTACTTTTATTTATTTCAAATATTTCTGTTAGCTCTATGAGATTTGTTTTTGTTTGCTATGACGTCACTGAACGTTCTGCGGACGCATATGCAGGCACTCCTCTTTTTGATCACGTGACATCGAACGTTGGCGTGACGGCGGATTCTGAAAGTCGTTACTCAAGAATCGCAAGTTACCGGTGAATGGCGGTGATGCTAAAGGTACGGTAGACCGTACTGTACTGCTTCGCTTGGTGTGAATATATTTGTAGACTGTGGTCTAGAGGTACGGTAAACCGTACTTCACTGCTTCGCTTGGTGTGAATATATTTGTAGACTGTGGTCTAGAAGAGGTACGGTAAACCGTACTGTACTGCTTCGCTTGGTGTGAATATATTTGTAGACTGTGGTCTAGAGGTACGGTAAACCGTACTTCACTGCTTCGCTTGGTGTGAATATATTTGTAGACTGTGGTCTAGAAGAGGTACGGTAGACCGTACTGTACTGCTTCGCTTGGTGTGAATATATTTGTAGACTGTGGTCTAGAGGTACGGTAAACCGTACTTCACTGCTTCGCTTGGTGTGAATATATTTGTAGACTGTGGTCTAGAGGTACGGTAAACCGTACTTCACTGCTTCGCTTGGTGTGAATATATTTGTAGACTGTGGTCTAGAGGTACGGTAAACCGTACTTCACTGCTTCGCTTGGTGTGAATATATTTGTAGACTGTGGTCTAGAGGTACGGTAAACCGTACTTCACTGCTTCGCTTGGTGTGAATATATTTGTAGACTGTGGTCTAAAGGTACGGTAAACCGTACCGGTACTGTACTGCTTCGCTTGGTGTGAATATATCTATAGACTGTGGTCGAAATGCTTCGATGTGGTATCTGCTGTTATAATACCGTGATAAAGCGAATAAGTTGGTTTTGCAAATAAGGAGCGTCTGGCATTACAGGTAGGAGGGGGAATAGGGGTGTGCGCATTTCCAATACCGGTACGTCGATAATATCTTTGTCAACCAATTTGCGACCACTGTGTTTTTGTCTGTTTTATTGCTGTGATGTGGTGCTAACCAATTTGCGACCACCGTGTTTTTGTCTGTTTGATTGCTGTGATGTGGTGCTTTGTTTATAATTTGACGAGTTTTGTCCGAAATACCCGTGTTCTTAAAATATATTACGGTCAGAAATGCAATTAGAAGCATAATGTTTTTAGAGATAGAGAAGTTTTGGTACTGTAACACAGCGCGGTGACACTGATCTAACTCGTAGCTGTCAAAAGCTTGAAAATCCATACAAATATAAGAGATAAAAAGATGAAACTTGGCAGGTTGGTAGAGTTGCTGGAGTTTCTTTTAACCATCTTTGAAGGTTTCGCGTTTTTACATTTAAAAGAGGTGGAATAGGGGAGTGCGCATTTCCAATACGTCGATAATATCTTTGTCAACCAATTTGTGACCACCGTGTTTTGTCTGTTTGATTACTGTGATGTGGTGCTTTGTTTATTTATACAGGTACTGGTATGTCACCGCATATGAGTTTTGGGGAATTGTTCTGAGTGTCCATATATTTGAGCATTGCTCTCTTGTTATTACGATGACTGTTATTTTTGGTTGACGAAAAAATAAATCTCTCTCTCTCTCTCTGCACCCCCTGCACTACATAAAATAAAGTTAGAAACGATATATTACAGACCAAATAAGCAAGAGGACAAATCTTAGTTCATAGTGTTTTTTAATGAGATGGATGATCTTGGCGGTCTTCAGCGAGTTTTTTAATATTTGGTGACATTTTCGTCAGGTACAATCTCAAATCACTCTGTTTATTGATAGAAAGGCAATTTCGTTGTTTTGATAGCAATAGTGCCACTACTGAAACCCATATAAAACCATATAAAAGATAGAAAATGAAACAATCCAGGGTTCTACCTCCTCAAAATACGCCGGTTTTTTGCCTGATGACCTGCACCAAAATACATCATAACGATCTTCAGTAAAATTCATCTTCGATTCCTCATCATGTACCACGGCCTCCAGTTCGGTTACCAGTCCATAAAATAAATCAGCCATTTATTTGTTTCATATTCATTGACTTGATGTGTGGGAAGCCGTAACCGATCATCGGCTACGGCAAGGGTCGGTAATCATTTGTCGCTCGCGGGCCACAA
This sequence comes from Styela clava, assembly GCF_964204865.1. NCBI lineage: Eukaryota > Metazoa > Chordata > Ascidiacea > Stolidobranchia > Styelidae > Styela > Styela clava. Next base: position 988,332 of record NC_135264.1, on the reverse strand, counting down.
TTGAGGGTTGCAAGTCTTGGCGGGCGCACACATTTTTTTGAAGGTATAAACGAAACAGCGCGCGAAAAACTGCGACAATTCGTGAACTAAGCTCATTTTCTAAATGGGCATGACTAATCCTAGTTTTCTGCTTGTTCTCTGTAATGTTCATTTTCGAAAATAATTGTTCGCACGCATATTTACGGGCCGTAGGTTGCTGACCTCTGGCAAATATCGCCCACTTTGGGAATCACTGATCTACGGTATCTCTATGAAGACGACCAACTAAATTGGTCTTTATTGGGAAGGGGCCATTGAGTTATGGAAAAAACACGCCAATGGAAAATAACCCGAATATCAAACGAGCTGCGCTTAGGATATTATCGATGTTTGTGTCAACATACGTCTGCGAATCTGTGTTTTCTACCCAGAAAAAGTGAAAACAAAGCATTGATCCGTTCTGACTGACACCCATGAGAAAATACTGCTTCGATATTTTCGATCGGGCCTATATAATCGATTAGTATCACGGTTAATTACTTATCGATCTCGATCGGTAAGTATGTTGATAGGTATTTGTCTGTCTGTTTGTTGTCTGAAATTGAATCTGCTCCGAATTTTGCATGCGCATTCATCATATCTCGGAACAGATGCATGTTGATTTTGGACAAATTATGTCGAATAGGGAGTTATCAATTAATTAGTGATGTGACACTCGATGTCGCTGTTGAGAGCGAAGGATACACGCCGCTAGATTGATAAGTCGGCGGTCACTATCTCGTTAAAATATAATTGAATATAAAACACGTCATTTGAAGTAAATGTAGTTGAAAATAAATGACACCCCTAGCCATTGCAATTTCTTTTGTGGAAAACAAGATATTTAAACTCAAAGGGATGATTTAAATCGAGTCGGCGATTGCGTCAAACACATAATTTACACAAAAAAAGTCAGGATCGCAGACTATTCATATGTAAGGGGTGATGATGATATTTGTCTGAATTTTTGGGTCTAATAATGGGATATATATGCAAGCAAAGGGGGAAGGTTGGAACACTTTTTTTCTTTTTCATATTTTGAGCCCTTTATTCTGCACATTCATATGACTTTGCGGGATTATTGCAGAGAGGGCTAAATGTAGTTTTTATTCAGCGACTAAGAAATTCTCTTGCGACACACATCTTACCACCAATATGCTTTGAAAAACGTTTGTCAAGTGTCCCACTGTACCCCACTTGTGGGGCACATTCGGACAGACCCTGGGGCACAATGGGTCATTCTGTTAAAATTCAACGAAGTATGCCCTTAAAAATAGGCAATCAATCAGCATAATCGTCTAAAGAACAGGGAGACCTCAAATTTGAAGATTTGAGATTTTTAAAATCAATGTTCAACCGATTTCAGATATTTCACCAAAAAATTCGCCTACAAATTAAATTATTTTCTAATCCGAATCTAAATCTGGAAATATTTTTGATTCTCGATTATATTTCATATTGGACCATGAGTCGAAAGATACCATAATGTTACATAAAAATATAACGCATTTCTAGGTCTCTAAGCACTTGTTGTATCAAACACTGTCGAATTGTGCCATGTAGGACATGTCCCACTGAACCCCGGTCCATTGTTCCACATAATCAACAAATATCTTCAGATCATCCCACGCCAAAAATTCGGAAGGCCCATCCACTCGCCAACGTTATAAATATTTTGCAGTGGACTATAGCTGAAGAATATCAGACGGTGGTTTGTCACGTTGAAAAGGCTAAGTTAGGAAAAAGAAAAAACTGGAACGGTGAAATTTTAGTTTCGACCCCCCAAAACCAATTTCACCTCATAGCTTACGTCGCTCTACCCGTCCGCTGTCCGTTTGCGAGGACGTTGTAACTCACCGAAGGGCGGATTGAAACATCAAACCGAGGACCGGATTCCGAATATAGTATTAGTGTGAGAGCTGATTTTCCACTGTGCCCTATGTCCCAACGTGCCCCAGTGAGTCAATACCTCAAGTAAATAGGCTGTTATGACTTGGACAATTTATTCTGCAATATCTACACCATTAGCTAAATTCGTAGATCTATCAAATTAACATCTGCGTAAGTCAGGTCAGCACAAAACAAGGCTGTATACTTGTGTGACTGGTAACGGCCATTGTTGAACACCTAATCAGATTACCCATTTTCTTATGAAAATGCAATTACAAGATAAGAACACATTGAATTCTTTGCTAAGTTTTTTATTACCCAAAATAATAGAAGTTTTAAATTCCAGAGTCAAATTTTTATTAAACATGCAGAAATAGTTATGATGAATTTTTATTGTTTAATATGTTGCTTACACAAACTTTTATTAATATTTTCGCTGAGAAAAAATGTAATAACTTTCTTTATTTAATCCGTGCTTATTTTTTTCCACTCCATCCGTCAACCTTCTTCCGACAATCACATTTACACGGAATCTGTGAATAAAACATAGAAATATAAATTCGATGACTGTCAGCAAGACATTGTATTCAACGTATTTTTGCTTTACCAATGTAAGATATTACCACCGATGTCTTCTCATTTATTTTTAGGAACAAGTTTATTTTATGTATTAATATAATGCTCGTTATAAATATTCTCTGTGGCATAGCTAGTTATTTTTTACCCATAACATAATGTCGAAACGTATTACATTTTTGTCCTATCAAACTATACCAATCTAGATGAATTTGTTTGCATCTTATTAGATTTTAATACTTGATATCACTTAGCTTTATATTAAAGATACGAACCTTTACAGTAACATTTCCTTCGTACAGTTTCCCATTTTCTTCATAAATTGTAAATATGTCATGTATGCACCAAACTGTCTGACATTCACAATTGCTCATAATAATTTGGTACATTTTCATTTTATCTGATTGATACGATGGAACAGGATATAAATCTTGACGGGGTAATTCCATAGCAGAGATATCCCCCGGTAAACCCTCTTCCGCGTGTCTAGTACTTGCTTTATGTTTGAGATAAGTGGTTGGTGTTTTGCTTTGCAAACCGCATTACCCTTTGAGAGCACACAGTCAAATTTGATGTTCTATAGTAACAGATCAAATTACAAAATTCCATTATAAATAACATTTATTATGAAAACTCCATTATCTTCTGAACGTACTTGCATTCAACGCCGGAATGATAAACAGGTTTGAACAGTTTCACCATTTTCTTGCATTTTGTTGAACCATAGTGAGATCGCTGAGTACACTTTTTTTCTTGACAATCGGAGTGGCTCGAATATTTCTCATTAAGGTTACTTCCGCTCACATCACACAAGTTCTTCGGCCCAGAGAAATATCTTAAAAAAGAATTAATTACAGAATGCAAACCATGACTGGATCATCGGTCAACGACTTTTTACAGCATGAACTATGGTAGTATGCAATGACCATACTTTTTAAGCTTTGTATTCAGTAATTATAGGTGCAATACGCCTGCGAATAACAACAAATGGAATATTTCAACAAACATTTTAGCAAAGTTAATACTTCCAACTACCTGAATCGATCACACGTCGGATAGATGCCGAGAGCAAAGTTTTTCTTATTCGAGAAATCGAACTTTCTTGCCTCTTGCAATGTTACCTGTTATAATATAGTACAATACACAAAAATAGCAAGAAAATGAATTATAAGAAAAAAATTTGAATCCAATTTGTTTTATATATTTATGCCACAAACCTCAGTATCACATTTTGCAAAGAAATCCTTCACATTGAGTTCAGTGTGCTCAGGTGTGCCCAGTACTCCAACAAAAAGAGAGAAACAAAGTATGAACTTCATGCTTCCTATCAGTGATAGTTAAAGCTGCCCAAAATATATTTATTTGTGTGTACTTTAACTTTTACTACACACATTTTTAATTTTTGAAGATTAATTTTGCCAGCATGTCCCACTATATTTTCAATAGTTCCTGATTAGATTTACATAATAAGGTGATTTCAACATCTTTGTACTAGAAGCTCATCGTTCAAAATATCTGAATTTCTGAATAAAATACTTGAACCTTCATCAACTTTTTGATATTGTACTACAATGCAAGAAGGACTTTTCCATGTATTGAATATATTGCTACTATATTCATTTTTATAGCTTTATCTTTATTTATTAGCTTTTCTCGTTTTGTCCAAACTATAAATTTTGACATCTGCGAGTTTTCACAAAACTTTACCAATCACAAGAGATGACTTAAGTGAATATTTTTTCAAAATGTTGGTCTTAAATACATCTGAAAAAATTGATGCTCTTCGTGGAAAATTCGATTTTTACTCTCCGTTACGCTGTCTGATTCTACAGCTTCGAGCTATTCTATAAATGATATACATGTACGTCGATGCGCAAAGAAATCGTGATTGAAATTTTGTATATTGGGCCTGTCAGCGATTACTGCCATAATTCGTTCTTTATCGAGAAAATCGTGCAATGTGTGACAAACATATAGTTCAATTTTATATTTGCAATAAACTATGAAGAGGTAACTATGATAACTATGATTTTTTGTGAAAAATATGTAAATGCGAATGCATTGATTTTCTATTCTTCAAACTTTTATAGCTAATTGAAATCTCAGATATTACAGCTATAGTTTTAACATTTTATCCATCAATACAAATCATATTGCCAAAATTAAATTCACAGAGAAAGCATAATATTTTTAAAATAAAAAAAATCGTTCGCATGTGATAAAACAACAATGTATACAATAGAAGACTTTATTTATGAGACCACTGAATGATGAGTGATTACCAGGGGGAAAGTATTGTGGTTAGGAACAATTCATTTCTTGTTCATTTCCTAATCCTGATTATGTTGGAAATGTCAAACTTGTTTTTGTGTAATAAAGTGTCTTGAAATTCTTGTTACGGTGAAACGTATAAATAATATTGGTAATCATACAACACCATATCAGTGCAATAAATAAATATTCCTCAAACCTTCATTACACGCGAGGTCACATTTAGCTGTATGAAAGCGAACTGTGTGGTAACATAATTTTAATGTGAACAAACCAATTATTTCGTGCCAATAGCGTACAGTATTATTGGAATTGCAGGTTTGGCGTGATATAATTTGAATGCCAGTTTTCACCTTGTATTTTTTTTTTCGAAAATCAATCGACTCTGTCCCATTCCATGTATTGTGAAAAACCGTAAGATACTCAACAGGCTTGAGTAAAAGACCTCGTGCATCGCATTCGAAAAGAAACTGATATTTTCTCATGTTTCTGATATTCTCTCAATAAAAATGGAGATATCACACAAAATCCAAATGCAGAGTTTGGGGTAATCGAAAAACAATTGAGTTTAATTATAGTTCGGGACTGACGTATGTAATCTTACGATATATACCTTATTTTAGTCCTATAACATCTCTGTGGGCGTGACATCATACAAAACAATCAGTATCGAAGTAAAACACTTGCTATACACGCTATGTCAAATAATATCTTATACGAGTTTTCAGTATTTATTTGCTATGCTAATAATAAAAAGTACTGATAAAGTGGTGAGATTTGTTCAAACTTCCGTGGTTAATTTATTATATGAATGTTGGAAATTTATTGCTTACTGCAACGGAAATCTGCAAAAATACCGGCGAAAGAAAATACAGTTCAAAATTATTGGAGTTATTGCATGAGTTTTTCAACCCTCTCTCTGTGCAAATACCACAGATATATATCGTAGAATATTTTCAAAGTTTTGAAAAGCAGCGATCAATATTGTTATACAAAGTTGTGTATTTTCTACGAAATTCAAGAAGATACCAAATGTTACAGAATTTTATTTCTCACTTGAAAAACCGATAAGCATAAGATTATTTTGAATATTTTGTCAGGCGTCAATTCATTGGATTAGTCACCAAACATTACGTCATTGTAATGATGCTGAAATTAATTTTCAGACAATATTGCAAAACAAGGTTCTCAGTTTTAATAAATGTAACCACACTGTTTTGTACAGGAGAAATATATGTTATGTCGTGTTATGGTAATTTTAGGATTATATATTTAATGCGCTTGAGTTTGTACCATCATCAAAATGGCGGTGCAGTATAACGAAACAAGCACGGTCAGTTCAGTATATAACTCAATATTACACAAAAACCAATTTAACATAATCATGAACAGGGTGAGAGAAAAAAGATATAGACTGGGCCCACATTATTGTAATGTTTAATGTATTGTTATGTAATTTGAATGTTTATTATCATAAAATTTTTAAAATAAAAAAATCGTTTGCATGTAATAAAACAACAATGTATACAATAGAAGGCTTCATTTATGAGACCACTGAATGATGAGTGATTACCAGGGGAAAGGTATTGTGATTAAGAACAATTCATTCCTTGTTCATTTCCTAATCCTGATCATGTTGGAAATGTCAAACTTGTTTTTGTGTAATAAAGTGACTTGATATTCTTGTTACGGTGAAATGTATATATATAATTGATAATCATACAACACCATATCAGTGCAATAAATAAATATTCCTCAAACCTCATTACACGCGGGGTCACATTTAGCTGTATGAAAGCGAACTGTGTGGCAACAGAATTTTAATGTAGACAAACCATTTATTTCGTGCCAATAGCGTACAGTATTACCTGATTTGCAGGTTTGGCGTGATATAATTTGAATGCCAGTTTTCACCTTGTATTTTTTTCGAAAATCAATCTACTCCATCACGTTTCATGTATTGTGAAAAACCGTAAGATACTCAACAGGCGTGAATAAAAGACCTCGTACATCGTATTCGACAAGAAACTGATATTTTCTCATGTATCTGATATTCTCTCAATGAAAATGAAGATATCACAAAAAATCCAAATGCAGAGTTTGCGGTAATCGAAAAACAATTGAGTTTAATTACAGTTCCGGACTTACGTATGTAATCTTACGATATATATCTTATTTTAGTCCTATAACATTCCTGTGGGCGTGACATCATACAAAACAATCAGTATCGAAGTAAAACACTTGCTATACATCATATATATTAAATAATATCTCACGAGTTTTCAGTATTTATTTGCTATGCTATTAATAAAAAGTACTGATAAAGTGGTGAGATTTGTTCAAACTTCCATTGTTAATTTATTATATGAATGTTGGAAATATATTGCTTACTGCAACGAGAATCTGCAAAAATACCGGCGGAAGAAAATACAGTTCAAAATTAACGGAGTTGTTGCATGAGTTTTTCAACCTTCTCTCTGTGCAAATACCACAGATATATATCGTAATATATTTTCCAATTGTTGAAAATCACTGATCAATATTGTTATACAAAGTTGTGTATTTTCTACGAAATTCAAGAAGATACCAAATGTTACAGAATTTTATTTCTCACTTTGAAAAACCGATGAGCATAAGATTATTTTCTCAGGCGTCAATTCATTGGATTAGTCACCAAACATCACGTCACTGTAAAGATGCTGAAATTAATTTTCAGACAATTGCAAATAAGGGTTTTCAGTTTTAATAAATGTAACCACACTGTTTTGTACAGGAGAAATATATGTTATGTCGTGTTATGGTAATTTTAGGATTATATATTTAATGCGCTTGAGTTTGTACCATCATCAAAATGGCGGTGCAGTATAACAGAACAAGCACGGTCAGTTTAGTATATAACTCAATATTACACAGAAACAAATTTAACATAATCATGAACAGGGTGAGAAAAAGAAGGTATAGACTGGCCTACATTATTGTAATGTTTAATGTATTGTTATGTAATTTGAATGTTTGTTGTAAGATAATTTTCCTTTATTAGTATAAATAATCGGACTTTTAGTTCGATAGTCGTATCGAAAACGATTAATTCAATGGAATCAATTTTCATTAACGCTACAAGTTTTAACGTTGGTAACATGAGCGATCAACGGCAGCTTGACTGTCATGCTACAATTAATCAATAATGAACTTCAACAATTGATTACCGAGATGAAAATATTTATGCTCAAATTCATTATTTTCTATTTTTTTCTCCTGCTGTTTGTGTTGAGAATGCCGGACATTTTTTTTATAATCAGTAGAATATCAGTTATCGCGATGACTCGACATGGGACGTTCTTGACACTGGTATAAACACAATTGTAGAAACATCCTACAAACCAAAGAATCATATTGTTGTCTGATTGGGTAGTCTGGTATTTTCAACTTTTTGGATTTCTCAGTTCACATCCAAGAATGTTTTCACCTGGTATTTATGTATTCTTCGATTTTCACGAATTCCCTTAGCTGTAAATCATTCAATTTGCCAACCTGCTTTGTTACAAATTGTCAGGATTTTGTTTGTGGCCAAAAAAATAAAAGGAAATAAATATTTTATTCTTTGATATTCAAGAACTAGGAATTCAAACAAAATATTTTGTATCTCAAAACGACAAAAACTACACCAATACTTTTTATGGGCTGAATTGTTTAGCCTACCAGTTGCTAGTTGCTAGCTAGGTAACGTTACTATGGTCATATTTCTGAATAGACAACTTTCATCTCTGGTTTTGATAATGCCCACGTACTAACATTTCATATTTTGACTGCTTTTGGATGATTCAGTTTTAACCCAAAGAATGAAGATGCGTACTTTTCCAGGTGATTTTGAAGCATTTAGATTAGATTAAGTAGTCCATCAATTTCCCTTCGTTTTGTGCTTTAAACAGAGAAAAATAGGCAACGTCAATTTTCTTCCAACCTAAATGACTTTGCCATTTTCTTCTATCTCTTCAATTTTAGATATCGCTACCAAACTCAAATCATGTAGCCTATATCAAACTCGCCCTTCTAGCATATGTTTTGCCTGCGATAGCGATATTGTCCATCGAGCTGACAGATTAGACATTGCGGTCCTGTACAAATAATAGACATCACTCAATATAGCTAGGGCCGAGTTCGGGCCCGTACCGGTGAGGTAACCATTGGCAGCAGCAGATTGAGCACAGTCGGCCAAGAAGAGCTATTTAAGAACATTGCTTCAATTGATTTCAGGACGCGCGGTCTGGTAGAAATCAGGTACGCGCGCTTACGTCATATAGCAGTTATTGATTAAGAAATTATATGGAGCTATAAGCACGTCTGGATTGTTACACTCTTGTTAATATGGGCGCAATTTCAAATCAATATCTGGCACTGTGGCATGGTTTACACTTAAACGATTCTTGGCTGGCAAGGCACACTTTTCAATTACCCCACCAAAATCACTTTTGTCCACAGACTGTATCATCTAACCGTGTCACAAGTAAATTCAACGACGTTGGTGATGCGACAATGTAACAGACGATTTTTCCGGTTATTTTTATGACGAAACAATACCAAAATACTCTTTTTGATCATCACCAGTTGTTACCTATATCAGTAAATGTGACGCGGGCCACAGATAATGATACAGCGGGTCACATGTGGCCCGCGGGCCTAGGCTTCGGCCGATTAGCTAAATTTGTAGACTTTTCAAATTAACATCTGCATAATTCAGGTTGGCACAAAACACAACTGTCTACTTGTGTGACTGGTAACGGTCATTGTTGAAGCAGTAATCAGATTACCCATTTTCTTATGGAAGATGCAATTACAAAATAAGAACACATTTAATTTTTGCTAACTTTTTTATTAACCAAAATAATAGATGCTTTAATTTCGAGAGCCAAATTTTTATTAAACATGCTGAAATAGTTATGATGGATTTTTATTGTTTTACACAAACTTTCATTAATAATTTTACTGAGAGAAAATGGTGTTAAATTTCTCCATTTATTCCGTGCTTATTTTTTTCCAAACCACCCTTCAAACTTCTTCCGACAATCACATTTACATGGAGTCTGTGAATAAAACATAGAAATGTAAATTCGATGATTGTCATCAAGACATTGTATTCAATGGATTTTCGCTTTACCAATGTAAGATATTATCAACGATTTCTTCTCATTTATTTTTAGGAACAAGTTTATTTTATGTATTCTTATAATGCTCGTTATAAATATCCTCTGGGGCATAGCCATTTATTTTTTATTCACAACATAATGTCGAAATGTATTACATTTTTGTCCTATCAAACTATACCAATTCAGATGAATTTGTTTGCATCTTATCAGATTTTAAAACTTGATATCACTCAGCTTTATATCAGAGATACGAACCATTACTGCAGCATTTTCTTGGTACAGTTTTCCATTTTCTTCATAAATCGTAAATATGTCATGTATGCTCCAAACTGTCTGGCATTCACAGTTGATCATAACATCTGAGTACATTTTCGGCCATGCGGAAGAATGCGGCCATTCCATAGCCTGCATTGAGGGGCATTGCATTGAGGCCCTGCTTCGATAGACTTCGAAAAATTTTTTTTTTCAATTCATCAGAGAAACGCAGAATATTTATTAGATTAACTAATTATATTTTCATAATAGGACAATTTAATTGTTGTAACATTGGACTAATATCATAAGCCGATCACACCAAAAGGTTTTATTACTATTCTTATGGTCGCATTGACTTTCAGAACCCCAACTCCTGTTTGGAGAGATATCCGCCGGGAAACCCTCTTCCGCGTGTCTAGTACTCGCTTTATGTTCGAGATAAGTGTTTGGTGTTTTGCTTTACAAACCGCATTGCCCTTTCAAAGCACACAGTGAAATTTGATGTTCTAGTAACAGATAAAATTACAAAATTCGATTATAAATAACATTTATTATGAAAACTCCATTATCTTCTGAATGTACTTGCATTCAACGCCGGAATGATAAAAGGGTTTGAACAGTTTCACCATTTTTTGCATTTTGTTGAACCATGGTGAGATCGCTTAGTACACTTTTGTTTTTGACAATCGGAGTGGCTCGAATATTTCTCATTAAGGTTACTTCCGCTCACATCACACAAGTCCTTCGGCCCAGAGAAATATCTTAAAAAAAAAGAATTGATTACAGAATGCAAACATGACTGGATTATCAGTCAACGCCTTTTTACAGCATGAATTATGGTAGTATGCAATGACCATACTTTTTTAGCTTTGTATTCAGTAACTATAAGTGCAATACGCCTGCGAATAACAACAAATGCAATATTTCAATAAACATTTGAGCAAAGTTAATACTTCCAACTACCTGAATCGATCACACGTCGGATAGATGCCGAGAGCAAAATTATTCTTATTCGAAAAATCGAACTTTCTTGCCTTTTGCAATGTTACCTGTTATAATATAGTACAATACACAAAAAAATTGAGAAAAAGATTTACGAGAAAAATTTTTTAATCCAATATTGTTTTATATATTTATGCTACGAACCTCAGTATCAAATTTTGCAAAGAAATCCTCCACATTGAGTTCAGTGTGCTTAGGTGCGCCCAGTACTCCAACAAAAAGAGAGAAACAAAGTATGAACTTCATGCTTCCCATCAGTGATAGTTAAAGCTGCTTAAAAGATATTTGTGTGTACTTTCACTTTTACTACACAAATTTTGAAGATTAGTTTTGCTAGCATGTCCCACTATATTTTCATTAATTCCTGATTGGACTTGGACTGATTGGACTGATAATATTCACATAATAGGGTTATTTCAACATCTTTGTACTAGAAGCTCATCGTTCAAAATATCTGAATTTCTGAATAAAATACTTAAACCTTCATAAACTTCGATATTGCTTCATCTTTATTTATTAGCTTTTCTCGTTTTGTCCAAACTATAAATTTTGACATCTGCGAGTTTTCACAAAACTTTACCACTCACAAGAGATGACTTAAGTGAATATTTTTTCAAAATGTTGGTCTTGAATACATCTTGTGAAAAAATTTGACGCTCTTCGTGGAAAATTTGATTTTTACTCCTCCTTACGTTGTCTGATTCTACAGCTTCGAGCTATTCTATAAATGGTATACGTGTAGGTCGATGCGCAAAGAAATCGTGATTAAAATTTTTTACATTGGGCCTGTCAGCGATTACTAGCATAATTCGATTTTTATCGAGAAAATCGTGCAATGTGCGACAAACATATAGTTTAATTTTATATTAGCAATAAACTTTGAAGAGGTAACTATGATAACTATGCGTTTTCGTGAAAAATATGTAAAGAGCGAATGCATTGATTTTATATTCTTCAAACTTTTAATTGAAATCTCAGATATTACAACTATAGTTTTAACATTTTTTTATCAATACAAATCACATTGCCAAAACTAAATTCACAGAAAAATCATAAAATTTTTAAAATAAAAAAATCATAATGAGTGATAGTTGATTACCAGGGGAAAAGTATTGTGATTAGGAACAATTCATTCCTTGTTCATTTTTAATCCTGATCATTTTTGAAATGTCAAACTTGTTTTTGTGTAATAAAGTGTAATACGTATAAATAATATTGGTAATCATACAACACCATATCAGTGCAATAAATAAATATTCATCAAACCTTCATTACACGCGAGGTCACATTTAAATGTATGAAAGCGAACTGGGTGGTAACAGAATTTCAATAATGTAAACAAACCAATTATTTCGTGCCAATATCGTACAGTATTATCTTAGTTGCAGGTTTGGCGTGATATAATTTGAATGCCAGTTTTCACCTTGTATTTTTTTTTCGAAAATCAATCGACTGTATCCCGTTTCATGTATTGTGAAAAACCGTAAGATACTCAACAGGCGTGAATAAAAGACCTCGTACATCGTATTCGAAAAGAAACTGATATTTTCTCATGTATCTGATATTATTTCAATAAAAATGAAGATATCGCACAAAATCCAAATGCAGAGTTTGCGGTAATCGAAAAACAATTGAGTTTAATTATAGTGTGGGACTTACGTATGTAATCTTACGATATATATCTTATTTTATTCCTATAACATCTCTGTGGGCGTGTATCTTACAAAACAATCAGTATCGAAGTAAAACGCTTGCTATACACGCTATATTAAATAATATCTTACGAGTTTTCAGTATTTATTTGCTATGCTAATAATAAAAAGTACTGATAAAGTGGTGAGATTTGTTCAAACTTCCATTGTTAATTTGTATGAATGTTGGAAATGTATTGCTTACTGCAACGGGAATCTGCAACAATACCGGCGGAAGGAAATACAGTTCAAAATTATTGGAGTTATTGCATGAGTTTTTCAACCTTCTCTCTCTGCAAATACCACAGATATATCGTAATATATTTTCCAATTGTTGAAAAGCAGTGATCAATATTGATATACAAAGTTGTGTATTTCCACGAAATTCAAGACGATACCAGATGTTACAGAATTTTATTTCTCACTTGAAAAACCGATGAGCATAAGATTGTTTTGATTATTTTGTCAGACGTCAATTCATTGGATTAGTCACCAAACATCACGCCATTGTAATGATGCTGAAATTAATTTTCATTTTGCAAAATAATAGGTTTTCAGTTTTATTAAATGTAACCACACTGTTTCGTACAGGAGAAATATATGTTATGTCGTGTCATGGTAATTTTAGAATTATATATTTAATGCGCTTTGTACCATGCGAGTTTGTACCATCATCAAAATGGCGGTGCAGTATAACGAAACAAGCACGGTCAGTTTAGTATATAACTCAATATTACACAAAAACCAATTTAACATAATCATGCATGAACAGAGTGAAAAAAAAAGATATGGAATGGGCCTACATTATTGTAATGTTTAATGTATTGTTATGTAATTTTAATGTTTATTGTAAGGTTTCATTTACGCTACATGTTTTAACGTTGGTAACATAAGCGATCAACGGCAGCTTGACTGTCAAGTTATACAATTAATCAATAATGAACTTTAACAATTGATTACCGAGATGAAAATATGTATGGTCAAATTCATTGCTTTTTATTTTTTTCTCCTGCTGTTTGTGTTGAGAATGCCGGACATTTTTTTTTATAATCAGTAGAATATCAGTTATCGCGATGACTCTACATGGGACGTCATTTTGACATCGGTATAAACACAATTGCAGAAACATCCTACAAAACAAAGAATCATATTGTTGTCTGATTGTGTAGTCTGGTATTTTCAACTTTTTGGATTTCTCAGTTCACATACGAGAATATTTTTACCTGTTATTTATATATTCTTCGATTTTCGTGAATTTGAATGTGTTTTTTCCGATTTAAATCCTATTTAAAGCGCAAAACGAATGAAAATTGATCGGCTACTCTAAATGCTTCAAAATAACCTGGAAAAATATACAAGGTTTGACCCCGACGCATCTCCACTTCTTGAGTTAAAACTGAATCGTCCAAAAGCAGTCAAATATGAAATGTTAGTACGTGGGCATTATCAAAACCAGAGATAAAAATTATCTATTCAGAAATATGACCATAGTAACATTATCTAGCTAGGAACGTTGACTGGTAGGCTAAACAATTCAGTCCATAAAAAGTATTGTTGTAGTTTTTGTCGTTTTGAGATACAAAATATTTGGTTTGAAATTCCTACTTCTTGAAATTTAAAGAATAAAATAATAATTCAATTTCAGTTTTTTGGCCACATACAAAATTCTGACAATTTGTAACAAAGCAGGTTAGAAAATTGAATGATTTAGAGCTAAGACTGTTTATAAAATTTAATTGAGGTTAAAAAAAGTTCAATTTGTAATTAGCTAAATATTTGTGGAGTAAACAAATCTAAAAAATTTCTTTATTGAGATTGAAAGTAAAGTGCGAATAGATTGCCGATGCAAATATAAATTTGTTTGGAGATGAAGAATAAAATTTTCAAACAAAGTTCATCTTCGGTTTTCGTCAGATAGATTTTATACAGAATGTATCGGTCCATTACAATTATCAAATATGATAACACCTTATGCATCTATTCATATGCTGTGATATGATGCTGTGTTGTGTAATAAAGATACATTTATTACAGTTAATGCGAATAAATTTTTTGTCATAAAAAATCAGCGTGACAATTTTATCATAAACATTAAATTGAGCAATGATTTGGGTGTATATCAAACATACATTTCTTAATAATCAAATATAAATACTTCATATCTAATGATACATATCGAAAGCACAGTATTACGGGTAATTGCAAAGCTTTTTTTGACAAATCCGCAGATTACCTGAATTTCGGTGTTCGTGAGAATTGCGTGCTGTCAAGTCAAGTTCAGGTCATATGCGGCATCATAAAGTTTGGTGGCATGTAAGTTTAATAAAGATCTGTTTATGCGATGGTCGAAATGGTGAATCAGTTTAATGTATTCAATACACAAAAACAAGTATATATATAACAACCAGTGTTCCCTCTAAGCCACTTTCACACTGCCTAAATGTTGGTTTTACTGAGCACGACTATTTTAACGCTGAGCAGAATCCTGAATTAATTCAAAACTTTGTAAAATGTTACAACAGTAGCCTATTATTTATTTAGGAATGCGAACAAACCACACATTTAACTTAAATACCTTCTCCTTGTTTTCGTGCTTTTCAACGTTTATACACTTTGTTCATGTTTGCTGTGTTTTATTGCTGAATCAAGCGACAATCATACAAAATACAATATTTAATGTACAATCTCAACATTTTTGTTGTTAAAATATCATTGCTTTCATCAACAATCAGGGTATGAAATTTTGTTTGTCTTACGCTTAGTAAAATTTCTTTTCATGGCAACAAAGTCTATGCTCTTCAAAAATTCAAAGCCGTAATTTTTGTTTAACATAAATGTGGCAATTTAGTGTATTTTGACACACGACTATTTATCACCTCGCGTCAATATTGATGAATTCAGCTCAACACGTGGTAGAACACTTTTTATGTGAGGCTTTATTTCAAAACTTCACTCTCTTCAGCGGTTGGTTTTGTGATGAGAAAGTTCGAACAACCTCCTCTTGCTTCCACGTTTCGCTTCTGAGTTAATGCATCTAGTGCAGTGGTTCCTAGCCTTTCTACCCTGGCAAACCAGGTTACATTAAATAAAATGTATTCGCGGACCGGGAAAAAGTGAAATAGGTGGAACATAAAATGATAACATATATTTGCATAACAACATGCAGTGCTGGGCACCGATTTCGCGTAAAAAATACACCAAGAAAACACCTCACATAAAAAACATGTACATGCCAAATCATGTACAAACACAATCACCTCTAGCGAGAATTTTCTGCTGCCAATACAAGATTGCAAACGAGGCATAAAAAAGGTTTGGCAACACCTAGCTCTGCAGCGGCTTACAGTCTATTTCTTTGCTTCGTTTTACTTAAAGGTCGCAAAAAAGTTTAAACGATATGAAATTGATAAAATTGATATTTATGTCTCGTTCAGGACAAGTTACTCTGTAGATCGGTACTTATGAGTAATAATGACTGGGAATTGGTCAAATTGTTACATTGGTCAAAGAATTACATAAGGCTTGCCAAAGTGCTCATAGTATGATACTACTATGTCGAAAGGAACGTTTTGGAATGAATAATTTTCATATTTGTTGATCAATGTATTAAAATTGCCGTCTAGTATGTTATACCACTAGTAGTACATATAACTACATCCATGTCAACAGTTTTGTAAATGAAAATCGAGCTTTTCACCAATAATATTACAGGTTTATATACAGGTTTTCGTGTATTGAAGACGTTAAACTGATCGCATAAACCCACAATCGTATAAACAGATTCTTAATTAACTTACAAGTCACCGAACTTTAATATACCGCATATGACCTTAACTGACTTGACAGCAACACAGTTCTCATTAACACTGAAAATCAGGTAATCTGCAAGATTTACAAACTACCGGAGAAAAAGAGATTGTGATATGAATAATTTAGTCCTGTTTATGTTTTTGGGTATTGAAAAGTTAAACTGATTCACCATTCCCACAATGACATAAACAGATCTTTAAAATGAATAATAAAAAAACGCCACCGATGCAACACAACAATGGGACAATAATTGATGAAATCCACATCTCTCTTTACCATGACTACTCTATCCCGGAGTTTCAGAAAAACTCAATTCATCAACGATTTTTCCCTTGAAAACCTAATCAAATACCACATGTGGCCCGCGGGCCTAGGTTTGGGCCCCCCCTGTACTACACCCTTGGATAAATTCGTAGACTTATCAAATTAACATCTGCATAAGTCAGGTAAGCACAAAACACAACTGTCTACTTGTGTGACTGGTAACGGTCATTGTTGAACCAGTAATCAGATTACCCATTTTCTTATGAAAGATGCAATTACAAAATAAAAACACATTTAATCTTTGCTAACTTTTTTATTACCCAAAATAATAGATGCTTCAATTTTAAGAGTCAAATTTTTACTGATCATGCAGAAATAGATATGATGAATTTTATTGTTTAAAATGTAGTTTACACAAATTTTCAATAATAATTTTACTGAGTGAAAATGGTGATAATTTCTTTATTTATTTCGTGCTTATTTCTTTCCAAACCACCCTTCAAACTTCTTCCGACAATCACATTTACACGGAGTCTGAGAATAAAACATAGAAATGTAAATTCGATGATTGTCATCAAGACATTGTATTCAATGGCTTTTCGCTTTATCAGCGTAAGATATTATCAACGATGTCTTCTCATTTATTTTTAGAAACAAGTTTATTTCATGTGTAATTATAATGCTCGGTATAAATATCCTCTGGGGCATAGCCATTTATTTTCTATTCACAGCTTAATGTCGAAATGTATTATATTTTTGTCCTCACAAACTATACCAATCTAGATGAATTTGATTGCATCATTTAGATTTTAAAACTTGATATCACTCAGCTTTATATCAGAGATACAAACCTTTACTGTAACATTTCCTTTGTACAGTTTCCCATTTTCTTCATAAATTGTAAATATGTCGTGTATGCACCAAACTGTCTGACATTCACAATTGCTCATAATAATTTGGTACATCTTCATTTTATCTGGTTGATACGATGGAACAGAATATAAATCTTGACGGGGTAATTCCATAGCCTGCATTGCGGGGCAACTCTGCTTCGATAGCCTTCAAAGAATTTTTTTAATTCATCAAAGAAACGCAGCATATTTTCTAGTTTAATTAATTTTATTTTCTTAATAAGGCTATTTAATTGTGTTACTTCAAGAGGGAAACATTGCACTAATGTCATAAGTCGAATAAACGTAAGGACAATAACGAACAAATTACAGGAATTTAAAATGTAAATTCCCTTATATTCTTGACTTACTTGCATTCAACGCCGGAATGATAAAAAGGTTTGAATAGTTTAAATATCCGCTTCCATTTTGTTGAACCGTAGTAAGATGGCTGAGTACACTTTTGTTCTTGGCAATCGGAGTGGCTCAAATATTTCTCATTAGGGTTACTTCCGCTCACATCACACAAGTCCTTTGGCCCAGAGAAATATCTTAAAAAAAAGAATTGATTACAGAATGCAGGCTATGAATGGGTTATCAGTCAACGTCCTTTTACAGCAAAAATTATGGTAGTAAGCAAAATTTCCACCATACTTTTTTATCTTTTTATTCGAGTAACTATAGATGCAATACGCCTGGAAATAACAACAAATGCAATATTTCTACAAACATTTAAGCAAAGTTAATACTTCCAAGTACCTGAATCGATCACACGTTGGATATATGCCGAGAGCAAAATCTTTCTCTTTCGGGAAATCGAACTTTCTTGCTTCTTGCAATGTTACCTGTTATAAAATAATACAAGACACAAAAATATTAGGGAAATGAATTATGAGAAAAAATATTGAATTCAATATTGCTTCATATATGTATGCTACGAACCTCAGCATCAAATTTTGCAAAGACATCCTCCACATTGAGTTCCGTGTAGCGAGGTGTGCCCAGTACTTCAACAAAAAGATAGCACCAAAGTATGAGCCTCATGCTTTCTATCAATGATAGTTAAAGCTGCTTATGAGATATTTATTTGTAAGTAATGTAGGTGCTAAATACATCCTATGAAAAAATTTGACGCTCTCCGGGGAAAATATGATTTTTTCTCCCCGTTACGCTGTCTGATTCTACGGCTTCGAGCTATTCTATAAATGATATACATGTACGTCGATGCGCAAAGAAATCGTGATTGAAATTTTGTATATTGAACCTTTCAGCTATTACTAGAAAATCGTGCAATGTGCGACAAACATATAGTTCAATTTTATATTAGCAATAAACTATGAAGAGGTAACTATGATAACTAGAATTTTTGTGAAAGATCTGTAAAGGGCGAATGCATTGATTTTATATTCTTCAAACTTTTAATTGAAGTCTCTGATATTACAGCTAAAGTTACAAAATATTTTTTCTATCAATACAAATCATATTGCCAAAATTAAATTCACAGAGGAGGCATAAAATTTTAGAAGTAAAAAAATCGTTCGCATGTAATAAAACAACAATGTATACAATAGAATACTTCATTTGTGAAACCACTGGATAATGAATGATAGTTGATTACCAGGGGAAAAGTGTTGTGGTTAGGAACAATTCATTCCTTGTTCATTTCCTAATCCTGATCATGTTAGAAATGTCAAACTTATTTTTGTGTAATAATGTGCTTAGAAATACTTGTCACGGTGACATGTATATATATAATTGGCAATCATTTAGGTTATCATACAAACACAAGTGCATTAAATATATATTCCTCAAACCTCCATTACACGCAAGATCACATTCAGGTGTATGACAGCAAACAGTGTGGTAACAGAATTTTAATATATACGACAATAGCGTACGGTATTATCTGAGCTTCAGGTTTGTCGTGATATAATTTGAATGCGAGTTTTCTCTCTGATTTTTTTGAAAGTCCATTTTTGATGATCCATCCCGTTCAATGTCTGGCGTAAAAACCGTAAGGGACCTCCAGAAGTATGCACACCAAGATGACGCACAACCTGAACATTGTATGTGTGTACCCGTTAGGATTCAGGTTGTACGACATTTTGGTGTGCATACTTCTGGAGCACCACCGTAAGATACTCAACAGGCTTGAATGAGAGACCGCATACATCGTTTTCGAGAAAAAACATAAAAAATATCTGATAATCTTAACAAAAAAAAGATATCACACAAAATCCAAATGCAGAGTTTGCATTAATCAAACAAGAATTGAGTTTAATTATAGTTCTGAACTGACGTATGTGATCTTACAATATATATGTAATCTTAGTCCTATGACATCTCTGTGGGCGTGACGTCATAAAAATAATCAGTATCGAGGAAAAACAGTCCACACTATATTAAATAATATCTTATCAAGCGAGTTTACAGTATTTATTTGCTATGCTAATTATATAAGTTACTGATAAAGTGGACAGATAGGTTCATTTGTTTTTTGTTGAATTTCTTTGAATGTTTGAAATGTATTGCTTACTGCAACATGAATCTGCATAAGTGACGGCGAAGGAAAAAAATACAGTTCAAAATTATCGGAGTTATTGCATGAGTTTTTTAAACTTCTTATTGTACATATAAAACAGATTTATCATATTAAATTTATAAAGTGTGATGTTGTGAAGCAGAGGTGAATAATATTATACAAAGTTGTATATTTCATACGAATTAAAATGAAAGAATGCATTTTAATAACTTTTGCATTTTAGAAAAAATACTAAAAACAAGCCAGCATTTCATTTCAAAAAGCGTTCGACATGAGATATTTTTTTCAGAAGTCAATTTATTGGATTAGTCGCCACACATCACTTCATTGTAATGATGATGTAAATTAATTTTCAGACAATATTGCAAAATAGTAGGTTCTCAGTATTAATAAATGTAACCACACTGTTTCGTACAGCAGAAAAATATGTTATGTCGTGTTATGGTAATTTTAGGATCATATATTTAATGCGCTTTGTATCATCATCAAAATGGCGGTGCAGTATAACGAAACAAGCACGACCAGTTTAGTATATAACTTAATGTTACAAAAAAACAAACTTAACATAGTCATCAACCGCGTGAGAAAAAGTCATGCTGTCATGCTACAATCAATCAATTATGAACTTTAATATTTGATTACCTAGATGAGAATATGTGTGGTCAAATTCATTACTTTTTCCCTTTTTCGGACATTTTGTTTTATAATGAGTTGAATAATGACTGTCACAATGACCCAATTTTGGTCCTCTTTTTGACAATAGTATAAACATATCAAGCACTTTCGGGCAGCTAAATGGCCTGCAAATCGTCTAAGCAAAAATTGATCAATCCAATCACAGCTTTTGGGGTTTTGATTGCTTTGTCAGTCAGTGTGTACAGAATGCGCTTAACTCGAATGACCCTAATAGGCCACAACTTTCGCCAGACATCGATTTTTTGGGATCTGATGCGCCCAAGGCTTGTCTACTGATCTAATAAATAACTTAAACCGCGCATATGAAACATTGCCGAATCATTATTAGCAAAACGTTTTGACCGTTGAAAAACAATTTTTATTTCATCTGTATAAGTCTGGATAGCAAGCACAAAATATAACTGTCCAAAACCTATGACTGGTAACAATTATGGATATTTACTAATCACCAATTACCATATCTTCTTATCGCAGAAGTAACGACAAAATAAAATCACAAGTAGTTTTGTTATTATCGTCAATTTAAAACGTGCTGAATTATCACTGAATATGAAAAAATTATTAAGATGATGTTTCATTGTTTAGTATGTAGTTTAGAATTTTTTTTTTTCGTATTTCGCTGAGCGAAAGTGACCGTCTCAGTAAGCCGACTTTGTCAGCATATTCTACTCAGATGATGAATGAAATAATATAATATTTATAAATGTAACCACCCTGTTTGTTATAGCAGAAAGATATGTTATGTCGTGTTATGATAAATTTAGGATTATATATTTAATGCGCTTGTGTTTGTACCATCATCAAAATGGCGGAAACAAGCACGATCAGTTTAGTATATAACTCAATATAGCAAAAAAAAATATTTAACGTTTCCAACATGAACAAGAGAGAAGTGAAGTATGAACTGGGCCTATATTATTATAATGTTGTCTCAGTAATGAAAAATTAATTTTTATTTTTAGGGCATTTTCATTTATTAGTATAATTACTTGAACTTTTAGTTTGATAGTCGTATGGAAAACGGATTATTAAATGGAATAGATTTTCCTTTACGCTACAAGTTTTAACGTTGGTAACATGAGTGATCAACGGAACGCTTGACTATCATGCTATAATCAATAATGAACGTTAACAATTGATTACCGAGAGGAAAATATTTATGGTCAAATTCATTGCTTTTTTTTCTCCTGCTGTTTGTGTTGAGAATGCCGGACATTTTTTTTAATAATCAGTAGAATATCAGTTATCGCGATGACTCGACATGGGACGCCTTCTTGACATCGGTATAAACACAATTGCTGAAACATCCTACAAGACAAAGAATCATATTGTTGTCTGGTATTTTTAACTTTTTGGATTTCTCAGTTCACATCCGAGAATGTTTTTACCTGTTATTTATATATTCTTCGATTTTCGGTGTATTTTTATCCAATTTAAATCTTTATCTCCAATGACTCCAATCCTGTAAACAATGTCACATTGCCATATATTGTCTTGTAATTGCTCCCATATTACCAAAATTGTAACAACCCAGACGTGCTTATAGTTCCAAATATATTTTCTAATAACTGCTTTATGACGTATGCCCGCGTACAAGATTTCTACCAGACCGCGCGCCCTGAAATCAATTTGAGCAATTTTCTTGAATAGCTCTTCTAGGCTGACATCTGCTGCTGCCAATGGTTAACTCGCCGGTACCCGGCCCTAGCTATATTGAGTGGTGTCTATTATTTGTACAAGACCGCAATGTCTTATCTGTCAGCTCGATGGGCAATATCGCTATCGCAGGCAAAACATGTGCTAGAAGGGCGAATTTGATATAGGCTACAATAATTACATGATTTGAGTTTGGTAGCAATATCTAAAATTGAAGACATGGAAGAAAATGGAAAAGTCATTAAGGTTGGAAGAAAATTGAGATTACCTATTTTTTTATGTTTAAAGCTCAAAACGAATGGAAATTGATATGCTACTTAATCTAATGCTTCAAAATAACCTGGAAAAGTATATAGTATAGTTCATGCGCATATTCTCTGTCTAAATATCGAGTTCAGTTCAAAAAATAGAAAGGCATAGACGCTAACGATACAAATGATCCGAATTTTAGACCTTTTTAGGTAGAGCAAAAGAATAAATGTTAATGAAATAGTCTGCCGTTTTCAAGCATTGAGAATTTATTTATTCGCCCAAGCATGCTTTTCTGTAGATAACACCTTTAAATAAACGTTGTTCAATGTTACATGCACGCGAACGGGCGAATTGATTTTACATGTGATACGTTTGCTAACAATGTTAGCGGGAAATAACGCATTCACCTTCAGTAAGTAGACTATGCTAGCGTTGCGCTACACAGCAATA
Organism: Styela clava; assembly: GCF_964204865.1. Classification (NCBI taxonomy): domain Eukaryota; kingdom Metazoa; phylum Chordata; class Ascidiacea; order Stolidobranchia; family Styelidae; genus Styela; species Styela clava. The sequence goes on along the minus strand of NC_135264.1, from coordinate 964,925 downwards.
TCAGTAACGAGAACATGTTCGTGTATTATGCTGGATGGCTGAACGCAAAAGCGGGACTTTTGGCTGACTTGTCGGGACGGCGGGACAAGACGCTAAAAAGGGGGGCTGTTCCGCCTAAAGCGGGACGTATGGTAAGCCTATAGCTAGGTAATGTTACTAAGGTCATATTCCTGAATAGATAACTTTCATCTCTGGTTTTGATAATGCCCACGTACTAACATTTCATATTTTGACTGCTTTTGGATGATTCTGTTTTAACCCAAGAAGTGGAGATGCGTTGGGGTCAAACCTTGTATACTTTTTCAGGTTATATTGAAGCATTTAGATTAGATTAAGTAGCCCATCAATTTCCATTTGTTTTGTGCTTCAAACAGAAAAAAAATGGGCAACGTCAATTTTCTTCCAACCTAAATGACTTTGCCATTTTCTTCCATGTCTTCAATTTTAGATATCGCTACCAAACTCCAATCATGTAGCCTATATCAAACTCGCCCTTCTAGCACATGTTTTGCCTGCGATAGCGATATTGCCCATCGAGCTGACAGATTAGACATTGCGGTCCTGTACAGAAAATAGACATCACGCAATATAGCTGGGGCCGGGTACCGGCGCGTACCGGCGAGTTACCAATGGGCAGCAGCAGATTGAGCACAGTCAGCCTAGGAGAGCTATTCAAGAACATTGCTTCAATTGATTTCAGGGCGCGCGGTCTGGTAAGAATCAGGTACGCGGGCACACGTCATAAAGCAGTTATTAATTAAGAAATATATTTGGAACTATAAGCACGTCTGGGTTGTTACACTCTTGTTAATATGGGCGCAATTCCAAGCCAATATCTGGAACGATTCTAGGCTGGCAAGGCACACTTTTCAATTACCCCACCAAAATCACTTCTCTGTCTCATCTAGTCGTGTCACAAGTAAATTCAACGACGTTGGTGATGCGACAATGTAACAGACGATTTTTCCGGTTATTTTTATGACGAAACAATACCAAAATGCTATTTTTTGATCATCACCAATTGATACCTATATCAGTAAATGTGACGCGGGCCTCAGATAATGATACAGCGGGCCTAGATTTTAGCCACCCTGTAGTACACCCTTAGCTAAATTTGTAGACTTATCAAATTAAAATCTTCATAAGTCAGGTAAGCACAAAACACAACTGTCTACTTGTGTAACTGGTAACGGTCATTGTTGAAGCAGTAATCAGATTACCCATTTTCTTATGAAAGATGCAATTACAAAATAAGAACACATTTAATTTTTGCTGACTTTTTTATTAACTAAAATATTAGATGCTTTAATTTCAATAGCCAAATTTTTACTGAACATGCAGAAATAGATATAATGAATTTTATTGTTTAATATGTAGTTTACACAAACTTTCATTATTAATTTTACTGAGAGAAAATGGTGATAACTTTCTTTATTTATTCCGTGCTTATTTTTTTCCACTAGCCCACCCTTCCAACTTCTTCCGACAATCACATTTACACGGAGTCTGTGAATAAAACATAGAAATGTAAATTCGATGATTGTCATCAAGACGTTGTATTCAATGGTTTTTCGCTTTACCAATGTAAGATATTATCAACGATGTCTTCTATTTTATTTTTAGGAACAAGTTTATTCCATGTATTATTATAATGCTTATAATGTTTTAAATATCCTCTGTGGCATAGCCAATTATTTTCTATTCACGGCTCAATGTCGGAATGTATTCCATTTTTGTCCTAACAAACTATACTAATCTAGATGAATTTGTTTGCATCTTATTAGATTTTAAAACTTGATATAATTCAGCTTTATATCAGAGATACGAACCTTTACAGTAACAGTTCCTTTGTACAGTTTCCCATTTTCTTCGTAAATTGTAAATATGTCATGTATGCACCAAACTGTCTGGCATTCACAGTTGATCATAACATCTGGTCGATGAAATGAAGAATGCCACCATTCCATAGCCTGCATTGCGGGGCAACTCTGCTTCGATAGCCTTCAAAGAATTTTTTTAATCCATCAAAGAAACGCAGCATATTTATTAGAATATTTAATTATATTTTCATAATAGGGCTATATAATTGTTGTTACTCCAAGCATAAGCCGATCACACCAAAAGGTTTTATTACTATTCTAATGGTCGCATTTACTTCAGAACCCCTACGTCTGTTTGGAGAGATATCCGCCGGGAAACCCTCTTCCACGTGTCTAGTACTTGCTTTATGTTCGAGATAAGTGTTTGGTGTTTTGCTTTGCAAACCGCATTACCCTTTGAGAGCACACAGTGAAAGTTGATATTCTAGTAACAGATCAAATTAAAAAATTCGATTTTAAATAACATTTATTATGAAAACTCTATTATCTTCTCAACTTACTTGCATTCAACGCCGGAATGATAAAAAGGTTTGAACAGTTTCACCATTTTTCTGCATTTTGTTGAACCATAGTGAGATGGCTGAGTACACCTTTGTTCTTGACAATCGAAGTGGCTCGAATATTTCTCCTTAAGGTTACTTCCGCTCCCACCACACAAGTCCTTCGGTCCAGAGAAATATCTTGAAAAAAGAATTGATTACAGAATGCAAGCGATGACTGGGTTTTAAGTCAACGCCTTTTTACAGCATAAATCATGGCAGTATGCAAAATTTTTACCATACTTTTTTATCTTTTTATTCGAGTAACTATAGATGCAAGACGCCTGGAAATAACAACAAATGCAATATTTCAACAAACATTTGAGCAAAGTTAATACTTCCAACTACCTGAATCGATCACACGTCGGATAGATGCCGGGAGCAAAATTTTTCTTATTCGAGAAATCGAACTTTCTTGCCTCTTGCAATGTTATCTGTTATAAAATAGTACAATACATAAAAATATTATAAAAATGACTTAATAGAAAAAATATTGAATCTAATATTGTTTTATAAATTTATGCTACGAACCTCAGTATCAAATTTTGCAAAGAAATCCTCCACATTGAGTTCAGTGTGCTTAGGTGCGCCCAGTACTCCAACAAAAAGAGAGAAACAAAGTATGAACTTCATGCTTCCTATCAGTGATAGTTAAAGCTGCTTAAAAGATATTTATTTGTGTGTACTTTCACTTTTACTACACAAATTTTTAATTTTTGAAGATTAATTTTGCTAGCATGTCCCACTATTTTTTCAATAGTTCCTGATTAGATTTACATAATAAGGTGATTTCAACATCTTTGTACTAGAAGCTCATCGTTCAAAATATCTGAATAAATTACTTAAGTCTTAAACCATTATAACCTTTTGGATATTGTACTACAATGCAAGAAGGACTTTTCAATGTATTGAATACATTGCTACTATATTCATTTTTATAGCTTTATCTTTATTTATTAGCTTTTCTCGGTTTTTCCAATCTATAAATTTTGACATCTGTGAGTTTTCACAAAATTTTACCACTCACAAGAGATGATTTAAGTGAATATTTTTTCAAAGTGTTGGTCTTAAATACATCTTGTGAACAAATTTGACGCTCTTCGTGGAAAATTTGATTTTTACTCTCCGTTACGCTGTCTGATTCTCCAGCTTCGAGCTATTCTATAAATGATATACATGTATGCGCAAAGAAATCGTGATTGAAGTTTTGTATATTGGGCCTGTCAGCGATTACTAGCATAATTCGTTTTTTATCGAGAAAATCGGGCAATGTGCGACAAACATATAGTTCAATTTTATATTAGCAATAAACTATGAAGAGGTGACTATGATAACTATGAATTTTCGTGAAAGATATGTAAAGGGCGAATGCATTGATTTTATATTCTTCAAACTTTTCTAGCTAATTGATATTTTAGATATTACAACTATAGTTTTAACATTTATTTTTATCAATACAAATCATATTGCCAAAATTAAATTCACAGAGGAAGCATAAAATTTTTCAAATAAAAAAATCGTTCGCATGTAATAAAACAACAATGTACACAATAGAAGACTTCATTCATGAGACCACTGAATGATGAATGATAGTTGATTACCAGGGGAAAAGTATTGTGGTTAGGAACAATTCACTCCTTGTTCATTTCCTAATCCTGATTATGTTGGAAATGTCAAACTTGTTTTTTGTGTAATAAAGTGTCTTGAAATTCTTGTTACGGTGAAATGTATAAATATTATTGGTAATTATACAACACCATATCAGTGCAATAAATAAATATCCCTCCAACCTTCATTACACGCAAGGTCACATTTAGCTGTATAAAAGCGAACCGTGTGGTAATAGAATTTTAATGTAGACAAACCAATTATTTCATGACAATAGCGTACAGTATTATCTGAGTTGCAGGTTTGGCGTGATATAATCTGAATGCCAGTTTCACCTTGTTTTTTTTTCGAAAATCAATCAACTCCATCACGTTTCATGTATTGGGAAAAACAGATACACAACAGGCTCGCAAAAAAGACTTCATACGTCGTATTCGAAAAGAAACTGATATTTTCTCATGCATCTGATATTCTCTCAATAAAAAGAAGGATATCACACAAAATCCAAATGCAGAGTTTGCATGAATCGAAAAACAATTGAGTTTAATTATAGTTCTAGACTGACGTATGTAATCTTACGATATATATCCTATTTTAGTCCTATAACATCTCTGTGGGTGTGTTTCATACAAAACAAACAGTATCGAAGTAAAACACTTGCTATACATCATATATATTACATAATATCTCACGAGTTTTCAGTGTTTATTTGCTATGCTAATAATAAAAAGTACTGATAAAGTGGTGAGATATGTTTAAACTTCCATTGTCAATTTATATGAATGTTGGAAATGTATTGCTTACTGCAATGGAATCTGCAAAAATACCGGCGGAAGAAAATACAGTTCAAAATTATCGGAGTTATTGCATGAGTTTTCAACCTTCTTACTGTGCAAAGAGCCCAGATATATCGTAATACATTTACCAAATATTAAAAAACAGTGATCAATGATATTATACAAAGTTGTGTATTTTCTACAAAATTCAAAAAAATACCAAATGTTACAGAATTTTATTTCTCAGTTGAAAAATCGAAGAGCATAAGATTATTTCGATTATTTTGTCGGGCGTCAATTCATTGGATTAGTCACTAAACATCACGTCATTGTAATGATGCTGAAATTGATTTTCAGACAATATTGAAAATTAATAGGTTCTTAGTCTTAATAAATGTAACCACACTGTTTCGTAGATACGTTATGTCGTGTTATGGTAATTTTAGGATTATTCATTCAATGCGCTTGAGTTTGTACCATCATCAAAATGGTGGTGCAGTATAACGAAACAAAAATACGGTCAGTTTAGTATATAACTCAATATTACACAAAAATAAATCATCATAAATCAATAACATAATCATGAGTAGAGTGAGAAAAGAAGGCATGGACTAGGACTACATTATTGTAATGTTATCACAATGAGGAAAATGTTCATGTTTACCGTAAGAGAATTTTCCTTTATTTGTATAATTACCCGGAATTTTAGTTTGTTAGTCGTATCGAAAACGATAAAATTGAATCAATTTTCATTTACGCTACAAGTTTTACCGTTGGTAACATGAGCGGTCAACGGCAGCCCGACTGTCGTGCTACAATTAATCAATAATGAACTTTAACAATTGATTACCGAGATGAAAATATTTATGCTCAAATTCATTACTTTTCTTTTCCTCCTGCTGTTTGTGTTGAGAATGCCGGACATTTTTTTTTATAATCAGTAGAATATCAGTTATCGCGATGGCTCGACATGGGAATTCATTTTGGCACTGGTATAAACACAATTGCAGGAACATCCTACAAGACAAAGAATCATATTGTTGTCATTTTGTGTAGTCTGGTATTTTAAACTTTTTGGATTTCTCAGTTCACATCCGAGAATGTTTTACCTGTTGTTTATATATTCTTCGATTTTCACGAACTTGAATGTATTTTATCCGGTTTAAATCTTTATCTCCAATGACCCCAATCCTGTAAACCATGCCAGAGTGCCAGATATTGTCTTGAAATTGCTCCCATATTAACAAAGTTGTAACAACCCAGACGTGCTTATAGCTTATGTTTCTTGATAACTGCTTCATGACGTACCAGGCCGCTTCACGACGTACCTGGTTTTTACCAGGCCGCGCGCCTGAAATCAATTTAAGCAATGTTCTTGAATAACTCTCCCAGGCTGACTAAGCTCAATCTCCTATTGCCCAGATTAACTCACCGGTACGTGCCGGTATCCGGCCCTAGGTATATTGAGTGATGTCTATGATTCGTACAGGACCGCAATGTCTAATCCAGCGTTTCCCAACCTTTTTTGGTCGCGGACTATTTTCTCACCGGCGAAAACCTTTGCGGACTCAAGGTGCGTTTATTGCAACGGTACTCTGTGTGAAGAAGCAAATACGTGCTCGTTAAAAGAGCCGACTTTTTTAGTGTATAATGGCCGTTTCCGTCGAACAATATTCAATCCATGACAACGACGACAATTTAAAATATCTTTCTATTTTAATTTAATTGTGTTCATGGTAACCCACGATTGCGTCGACAATTTGAAAGCATTACTTCTTCAAAATGTCACGGCAATCTGCGAGCATAATAATGTGAGAATAATATTGCCCGATTATATTTTAGTTTTGATACATGTTTTTTGCAATCTTGCGAATTTGTTATCGCCGTTAGAAAAATCCTACTATCTGCTATGAAGTTCCAGAAAGTACAACTTGATTTAGCACTTATTAAAAATATATTTCAAGTATATATTAGTAAATTAAAAATACAAATTCATCGCCTTGCTTCACTATTAATTTAATTGTGAAGATTTTAATCTGCAGTTGTGTTGACGAAATAAAAGCAACGCGTGGTAGTGCCCGATTATATTTTGTTTGATTCGTATTTTTGTGAATTCGACAAATCTGAGCTGTTCGTACAACACTTATGGCGCTCCGGTACTGTACGTACCAATGTGGAGGCAGTAAAGCAATGAATCCTAAAAAAAAAATGTCCTGGTACGTATACTACGGTAGCACCAGTGGTGGGATTCAGCCAATTCGCACCGGTTCTATAGAACCGTCTCACGGAATTTTATGAGATCAGCGAATCGGTTAGCCTTACTAAAAAAAACATGTAACAGAACCGGCCGAAAAATATAACTTTTTTGATGGAATAAATTTGAATCCCACCCCTAGGTAGCACCCAAAATGTTTCGATTTGCAATGTCTAAAAAAGCGTTTTTATTCGGTCGCGGACCATCATAAAACAAAACTTATGGTGTTTTCTGTTTTATTTTTAGTAATTTGTATTGCCGCTTTTCAATTTAGAAAATTTGAATCGAATATATGTTCAGTTCTACTCATTAACCAGTGAAAACTGTCTCGAATATTGTTATGTGAATAAACTTGCCTTTTATGTTTCATGTTAATTCTAACTTAAATTGTAATTTGGCTGATGATTAAGTTTTGCAAAAATGTTTGCAGTCCGCAGTGAATTTCTGTCTCGCTGCGGACTCATTCAAACGCTCCGCGGACTCCTTTGAGACCGCGGACTCGGGTTGGGAAACACTGGTCTAATCTGTCAGCAATGTCCATTATGTCGAGTATGTCGGCTCGATGGGCAATATCGTTATTGCAGGCAAAACATGTGCTAGAAGGGCGAATTTGATATACATGATTTGAGTTTGGTATAGCGATATCTAAAATTAAAGACATGGAAGAAAATGGCAAAGTCAATTAGGCTGGAGGAAAATTGAGGTTACCTATTTTTTTTTCTGTTTAGCACAAAACGAATGAAAATTGATGGGCTACTTAATCTAATCTAAATGCTTCAAAATAACCCAGAAAAGTATACAAGATTTGACCCCGACGCATCTCCACTCCTTGGGTTAAAACAGAATCATCCAAAAAGCAGTCAAAATATGAAATGTTAGTACGTGGGCATTATCAAAACCAGAGATGAAAGTTGTCTATTCAGAAATATGACCATAGTAGCATTATCTAGCTAGCAACGTTGACTGGTAGGCTAAACATTTCAGTCCATAAAAAGTATTGGTGTAGTTTTTATCGTTTTGAGATACAAAATATTTTGTTTGAAATTCCTAGTTCTTAAAATTACAAAATCCTGTCAATTTGTAAAAGTAACAAAGCAGGTTAGAAAATTGAATGATTTACAGCTAAGAAAACTGTTTATAAAATTTTATTGAGGTCAAAAAAGGTAAATTTGTAACTAGCTAGATATTTGTGGAGTAAACAAATCTAAAAAATTTCTCTATTGAGATTGCAAGTAAAGTGCAAATAGATTGTCGATGCAAATATAAATTTGTTTGGAGATAAAAAATAACGTTTCCAAACAAAGTTCATCTTCGGTTTTCGTCAGATAGATTTTATACAGAATGTATCGGTCCATTACAATTATCAAATCTGATAACACCATGCATCTATTTATATGCTGTGATATGATGCTGTGTTGTGTAATAAAGATACATTTATTACAGTTAATGCGAATACATTTTTTGTCACAAAAAATCAGCGTGACAAGTTTATCATAAACATTGAATTGAGCAATGATTTGGGTGTATATCAAACATACATTTCTTAATAATCAAATATGAATACTTCATATCTAATGATACATATCGAAAGCACAGTATTACGGGTAATTGCAAAGCTTTTTTTGACGAATCCGCAGATTACCTGAATTTCGGTGTTCGTGAGAATTGCGTGCTGTCAAGTCAAGTTCAGGTCATATGCGGTATCATAAAGTTTAGTGGCATGTAAGTTCAATAAAGATCTGTTTATGCGATTGTGGAAATGGTGAATCAGTTTAACGACTTCAATACACAAAAACAAGTTTATCCCAACAAGTGTTCCCTCTAAGAAACTTTCACACTGCGCAAATGTTGGTTTTACCGAGCAAGACTATTTTAACGCTGAGCAGAATCCTAAATTAATTGCAAACTTTGTAAAATGTTACAACAGTAGCCTATTATTTATTTAGGAATGCGAACAAACCACACATTTAACTTAAATAGCTTCTTCTTGTTTTCGTGCTCTTCCAACGTTTATACACTTTGTCCATGATTGTTGTGTTTTATTGCTCAATCAAGTGACAATCATACAAAGTACAATATTTAATGTACAGTCTCAACATTTTTGTTGTTGAAATATCATTGCTTCTATCAACAATCAGGGTATGAAATTTTGTTTGTCTTACGCTTGGTAAAATTTCTTTCCATGACGACAACGTCTATGCTCTTCAAAAATTCAAAGCCGTAATTTTTGTTTCAACATGAATGTGGCAATTTAGTGTATTTTGACACACGACTATTTATAACCTCGCGTCAATATTGATGAATTCAGCTCAACACGTGGTAGAAAACTTTTTATGTGAGGCTTTATTTTGAAACTGCACTCTCTTCAGCGGTTGGTATTGGGGTGAGAAAGTTCAAACAACCTCCTCTTGCTCCCATGTTTCGCTTCTGAGTTAATGCATCTAGTGCAGTGGTTCCCAACCTATCTACCCTGGCAGACCGGTTACATCAAATAAAATGTATTCGCGGACAAGCAAAAAGTGAAATAGGTGGAACATATAATAATAACATATATTTGCATGACAACATGCAGTGCTAGGCACCGATTTCGCGTAGAAAATACACCAAGAAATACACCTCACATAAAAAACATGTACATGCCCAATCTTGTACAAACAGATTACCTCTAGCGAGAATTTCCTGCTGCCAATACAAGATTGCAAACTAGGCATAAAAAAAGTTTTGGCAACACCTAGCTCTGCAGCGGCTCACAGTCTATTCCATTGCTTCGTTTTATTTAAAGCTAGCGATGATAAAGTTTTTTCGTAAGAGTAACTGGTTGAATATTTGGACAACAGTTTGATTGCTCGATTACCTAGCGATGGGCATTCGTTATCGAGAGAGCTCAAATATTGTGACAGGGCTTCTTTTATAAATCTGGACTGTAAACTAGTGTCAGTCAGTCGTTTATTTTTCACCAAAATGAAACATACACGTAATGCGAACAAAAATTAGAGAAAACATAAATAAAGGCATTTCATGGTGAAGGGTGACGCGAAAAAACCAATGTTGGTTATCTAGCAGCGACACCTGTGATAAATGTCTAACTTTGATACAAGTAGAATGGAATAAATCGAACACATTTAAGCAGTGAAGGAAAGAATGTCCAAGAAAATCCAAAACCGTAAAAAAAAAGAGACTCCAGGCACAACCAGGGTAACCATGGGCAACAATATAGTAATATAACAGCAGTCTGACCACAGTCAGCGTCGTGGAACCCTACAAGAATATTGCTTTTGAGGCCGCGCGGCATGATAGTGACCATGTACGCCTAGTGGTTTCATCAAATCATCCCTCTGCAGTTGATCGACGCCCCAGACAAATGAATTTATATTACAATGATAAAGCAGTTTCTAACTTGGCACCAGGTGGTCAAAATCCTGCTGTGCATCACCTAGAAAAAATCCTAATGTTTTTGTTGCGCGTCTCATGACCACCTGCTGGGCCTCAACAAGATTATATCTTGCTGGTTCCCAAGGCATACTCTGTAATATTATACAGTTCTTGACTGTTTTCTGGTTTAAACAAAGTAATATAAATGGAGAAAAGCACGCAGAACGGAAAAAGCACGCATGCTGATTTCAAGGTTTATGAATCTTGTGAGATCTGACGGAGCGATTTTGCGATGAATCGGAAAAGAAAAGTGTGATCACACGGCGCCAAAACGTTTCCAGGCGATTAATACCGCCCTCACCAAACAGTAATACGACGACGGAGAAGAAATGCGTGACAAACCAACGTATATCCGTCTTTTCGGATTCGATATACGATCGAAACGGCAGAAAATCGCCAAAACGAAATTACTCGCTGGACCGACACCGGCGGTTGGGAACCACTGATTTAGTGCGTCAATATGCTTTTTCTGATTTGAATGGTGTTTCATATAGTCAACTTCCCATTCCCATCCAATATTTGTCTTTTCCAAATTACTATTAGGTGCCACTTCCAGACAAACTTTGCAGATTATCAGATTCCTTAACGCGGAATAGCGATAGATTTCGGAAAGTTTAGAAGTTTATTCAACTTATATACCGTTATAACATTGCAAATTAGTGTTAAACACTCCACTGTTGCATTTAGCCATTCCACTTTAAAATCAATGTTCTTGTTTTTAGCCATGCTACCCGGAATATACATTTTACTCACACGTCAGATAAATAACACTAGTATATTGGTTTTGGGTAGTAAACCACTCATTCTAGTAACCTGCTGAATATTAAAGCGCTTAAAACTCTGTTTAGTAATTTCAGGTGAAATATACTTATTAATTATTATATAACATCGGTATCATTCAGTATAATCTCATGGTCACGTGTGTCACAATCTGGAGATTCAAGAACCGACGGCGCTAGCACTCGCTTTAACTCAGTCCTCCTTCAAATTCCAACTAGTTTAGCGCAGCCATACGGCTACGAGCGAGCAACCAACAACGAAATGTTACAACTGCGCGAGAATGAGATTTTACTGCGCAAATGTTCTGGTGGCACTGCGCAATTGCGCAGACTAGTGGGAACCTTGATCCTAACCCCAGTTTCATAAACAGGACTAGCAAACATTAACACTATTGACGAGGGATCTTCATTCATCTCGGTATTAATTTAAAAGTATTTTATTCTATCACTGATAGCGAAAACATTCATATCGTGTAGTTTGTAATGTGCAAAACATTTTTACTACATCAGTTTATTAAATGTCTGTTTATGCGAATGTAAGAATGGTTGATCAGATGACGTTTTCAATACACAAACACAAATATATCCTAAGTACATTACCATGAACAGTACTAAGCAACGTTACCGTCACTGACGAGTGTTTATCTTCATGTCATATCTTGTAAGGTAAAATTTTGATAGCCACAACCCATTCAATATATTAAGTTAAAATTTGTAAGATCTTCAACATGCTTGTAATAATGCATGCTCCATTATATTTGAAAAAAGAAGTACTAATAACTGTTGTTTATAAGGGAAATCTGTGTTTCTTGAAGAAATCTGAAATCCCACTTTTTGCAATTTCATTTTTGCCCCAACCTGGCTTCCGTAAGATTAGTCTAATTAAAATCCTGTGATTAAAATATCTGGAAAAATAATCAGCATCGACGAAAATCTCAATAAACACATTTTTAAATGATATTTCGGCTAATGTTGGGTATTTTATTGATATACTGAAAACTTTGTAGGAAATTCCACTGTAGCTTCTTGTTAAGTTAGAGAATAAAATTCAATTATAACTGCGAATTTTTCAAATGTTGTAGAAAAGGCTTTGCTTATTATGTGATGTCAAGTCGAGTTATTTTTCCTAACCAGTAAAAAATCATTCATGTACCAACTTCGAGTGAAAAAATGATAACCGCACAGTTTTACTGGGGAAGGGGAACCAGAGCTGGTTGTCGAGCAGCACAACCAAGGTTCTGATATCTAAAAGTTTCAGTTACGCAACTACTGTACTGTCGGTCATGAGTACTGTGGGGTTTTGCCGAAATTAACATCTCTTACTGGGGAAACATGATTAAATAAGAGATTGTAATTGATTTCTGATCTTTTGTGTTAAATGTGCTTTCATTGGTATTGCATTGTATATTAATAAGAAGATATCTATTTGAAAGTTTCAAACAAATTACATGAAGCATTCAGCGTATACTTTTTATAACATCTAGGACCATATTTATACCAATATCTGCAATCGTACGCTACGAAATAATTGTTTCGGCAATATTTATATTTTGTAACCCCATCCGTTGGTTTCATACAGCTAAATGTGATGTTGATTAGTGTAAGTATATAGTTTGGAGACATTTAATAAACTATCTATCATTTCACGATGTGGTTTGATATCATTATAATATTCAAAACACAATACTAAATAGAAACGATTCTGACATTTTCAACATAAACATCAGGACCAAGAAACAACCATAGAATTTTGTCTGACCTAACATATGAAACATATAGGTTTTCATTAATAATGCCTGAATTATTTACATTTAAATACAAAGCATGAGTCCGAGAAGAAGTAAAGAAGTATATTTTTATGTGCCGTACCATAGCACGTGCAAGCTTCTATATGAGTATATTTCAACTGATCGTGGAATTTATTTTATAGAATTTATTAGCTTTGAGTAGTTAGTCCCACTGCCTTTCGCTGAAGTTTTTTAGTAAAACCGCATCCACTCTTCCAAATTTTTTTTTCAATTTTGCCAAAACGACAAGCATTTCCCAAGATTGGGTAAAGTTTCTTGAGCTTTTTAATTTCCCCTTTCTACAGATATAATGTTAAGGACGTGTATTTTGTGTATTTATAAAATATTCAAATTCAGGAATTTTTATATGTCTACTTAGAATGTTATGTATGCGGGCAAAACATGGCAGACGATTAAATACAATCAGAACAAAATTGATTTTCGGCATTGATTAAAAATAGAAATATAACATAGGAAATAATAGCAATCCAATTTTATCTTGCTGACTAGTGGCGTTAACAAGCATTCCATCAACATCACACAGTGGCCTCTAAACAAAATCTTTCTGTAGCTATCTCAGAGGAGTGGCATTTGTCAGGTAAAAAATTACAAACTAAAGATAAAACTGAAATTGACAGGGATCCTCATTTCTTTCGGTATTAATTTAAAAGTATTTTATCCAATCACTAATAGCCAAAACATTCAATCCCTCTGAGTATTTTGTAAAGTGTAAAAATTTTATCTACATCAGTTTATTAAATGTCTGTTTATGCGAATGTAAGAATGGTGCATTAGATGACGTTTTCAATACATTAAAACAAGTATATCACAAATATATTTGCATGAACTGTACTAAGCAACGTTACCGTAGTAGATGAGGGCTTTTTATTTGTCACGGAAATATATATTCTTTCTTGGCAAAAATTTTGATTAATATTATTGTTCGGAAGCTCGATTTTTATTTACAAACCTAATAACATGAAAGTAGTTATATGTACTACTAGTAGTATAGCATACTAGATTGCAATTTTTATACATTGATCAACAAATATGAAATTTATTCATTTTAAAAGGTTTCATTCGACATAGTTAAATGTACAGATGAGATTCCGAATCATAAAAATTTGTGATGCAAAAGAATTTTTAGGATATTTCAGTCATTTTGATATCACTAAACTCGTAAATTTATATGCGAATTATTGCTTTACGACAATGAGTTTGAATATGCTTGATTGAAAGTTTTTTTTTGGAAGCCTGGCCATGCATGTACATTTCTTACCCGTGTGTTTAAACCATTATCAAAATGGCAACCAGTATCATGGTATGCACACTATGGCAAATATCTCGTTACATCATAAAAACAAGTTTAACATTTCCACCATAAGAAAGCCTAGTAATGATATGTGCCTAGCCATTTATTTATTTGATAGTTGTCACCGGATTATAAATCTCAGCATCGGCGTTTCAAATATTTTACCAATTCCCATTCATTTTTCCACATACATACCGATTTACAGAGCTGTTAGTAGATATATACATCTCAGATTTATTTTGAAGGTGTATTTTGATGCAAAAAATAAGACGCTTTTAGTGACAATTGTCTGCAGATTTGCAACTATAGTTGTACTGTCGGATTCTATTGCTATGTGCTATGATAAAAATGATGAATTATTGGTGGAGATAACTTGTCCTGAACTAGACATAAATATCAAATGCATTGATTAATGGTAAAAATACTCATTGGTATGAGAAATAATAACAATTCAATTTTATCTGACTAACCAGTGGCGTCAACAAGCATTCCATCAACATCACACAATGGCCTATAAACAAAACATTCCCGTGGCTACCTCAGAGGAGTGGCATTTGCCTGGAGAAAAATTACAAACTAAAGATCAAATTCGTCAAAAGGAGACAATTAAGTGCGCAAAAAAGTTTAAACGATATGAAATTGATAAAATTGATATTTATGTCTCGTTCAGGACAAGTTATTCTGTAGATCGGTACGTATGAGTAATAATGACTGGGAATTGCTCAAATTGTTCAATTCGCAGGTGACGAGATTCATAATCCGGGAACTATCCGAGATCTGGGAAAAATCATCAAATAAATAAATGGGTAGGCCCATTACTAGACCTTCTTATGCTGATAATGGAGCTGGTTTTTATGTTGTAAAGAGTTACATAATTCTTGCCAAATTTCTCATAGCATGATACTACTATGTCAGAATGAACGTTTTGAAATGAATAATTTTCATATTTGTTGATCAAATTATTTGCCGTCTTGTATGTTATATCACTAGTAGTACATATAACTACATCCATGTCCAATTGATGAAATCTACATCTCTCTTTACCATGACTATTCTATCCCGGAGTTTGAGAAAAAACCCAAATTCATCAAAGTTTCTTCCCTTGAAAACCTAATCAAATAACACATGTGGCCCGCGCCTAAGTTTGGGCCACCCTGTACTACACCCTTAGCTAAATTCGTAGACTTATCAAAGTAACATCTTCTTAAGTCAGGTAAGCACAAAACACAACTGTCTACTTGTGTGACTGGTAACGGCCATTGTTGAAGCAGTAATCAGATCACCCATTTTCTTATGGAAGATGCAATTACAAAATAAGAACACATTTAATTTTTGCTAACTTTTTTATTAACCAAAATAATAGATGCTTTAATTTCAAGAGTCAAATTTTTACTGATCATGCAGAAATAGATATGATGAATTTTATTGTTTAAAATGTAGTTTACACAAACTTTCATTAATAATTTTACTGAGAGAAAAGGGTGATAGATATCTTTATTTATTTCGTGCTTATTTCTTTCCATTCCACCCTTCAAACTTCTTCCGACAATCACATTTACATGGAGTCTGTGAATAAAACATAGAAATGTAAATTCGATGATTGTCATCAAGACATTGTATTCAATGGCTTTTCGCTTTATCAATGTAAGATATTATCAACGATGTCTTCTCATTTATTTTTAGGAACAAGTTTATTTCATGTATTATTATAATGCTCGTTATAAATATCCTCTAGGGCATAGCCATTTATTTTCTATTCACAGCTTAATGTCGAAATGTATTACATATTTGTCCTAACAAACTATACCAATCTAGATGAATTTGTTTGTATCCTACTAGATTTTAATATTTTATATCACTCAGCTTTATATCAGAGATACAAACCTTTACTGTAACGTTTCCCTTGTAGAGTTTTCCATTTTCTTCATAAATTGTAAATATGTCGTGTATGCACCAAACTGTCTGACATTCACAATTGCTCATAATATTTTGGTACATCTTCATTTTATCTGGTTGATACGATGGAACAGAATATAAATCTTGACGGGGTAATTCCATAGCCTGCATTGCGGGGCAACTCTGCTTCGATAGTCTTCAAAGAATTTTTTTAATTCATCAAAGAAACGCAGCATATTTTCTAGTTTAATTAATTTTATTTTCATAATAAGGCTATTTAATTGTGTTACTCCAAGAGGGAAACATTGCACTGATGTCATAAGTCGAATAAACGTAAGGACAATAACGAACAAATTACAGGAATTTAAAATGTAAATTCCCTTATATTCTTAACTTACTTGCATTCAACGCCGGAATGATAAAAAGGTTTGAATAGTTTAAATATTCGCTTCCATTTTGTTGAACCGTAGTAAGATGGCTGAGTACACTTTTGTTCTTGGCAATCGGAGTGGCTCAAATATTTCTCATTAGGGTTACTTCCGCTCGCATCACACAAGTCCTTTGGCCCAGAGAAATATCTTAAAAAAAAGAATTGATTCCAGAATGCAAGCTATGAATGGGTTATCAGTCAACGTCCTTTTACAGCAAAAATTATGGTAGTAAGCAAAATTTCCTTTTATCTTTTTATTCGAGTAACTATAGATGCAATACGCCTGGAAATAACAACAAATGCAATATTTCTACAAACATTTAAGCAAAGTTAATACTTCCAAGTACCTGAATCGATCACACGTTGGATATATGCCGAGAGCAAAATCTTTCTCTTCCGGGAAAGCGAACTTTCCTGCTTCTTGCAATGTTACCTGTTATAAAATAATACAAGACACAAAAATATTAGGGAAATGAATTATGAGAAAAAATATTGAATTCAATATTGCTTCATATATGTATGCTACGAACCTCAGCATCAAATTTTGCAAAGACATCCTCCACATTGAGTTCCGTGTAGCGAGGTGTGCCCAGTACTTCAACAAAAAGATAGCACCAAAGTATGAGCCTCATGCTTTCTATCAATGATAGTTAAAGCTGCTTATGAGATATTTATTTGTAAGTACTTTCACTTTTTACTACACAATTTATTTTTATTTTTGAAGATTAATTTTGCTAGCATGTCCCACCATTATTCAATAGTTCCTGATTAGACGTCAATAATATTTACTTAAAAAGGGAATTTTAACAGCTTTGTACTAGAAGCTCATGGTTCAATATATATGAATTTCTGATTTTTATATTTATATATATATTTTTAATCGGGCGAAACTTTTTGGACACCCTGTACTTATACCTTTATAACCTCTTCGATATTGTACTACAATACAAGCACTCTTTTGAATATATATTGCTCCTATATTCATTTTTAGAGCTTCATCTTTATTTATTAGCTTTTCTCATTTCTCCAAACTATCAATTTTGACATCTGCGAGTTTTCACGAAATGTTACCACTTACAAGAGATGAATTAGGAGAATATTTAAAAAAAAATGTAGGTGCTAAATACATCCTATGAAAAAATTTGACGCTCTCCGGGGAAAATATGATTTTTTCTCCACGTTACGCTGTCTGATTCTACGGCTTCGAGCTATTCTATAAATGATATACATGTACGTCGATGCGCAAAGAAATCGTGATTGAAATTTTGTATATTAAACCTTTCAGCTATTACTAGAAAATCGTGCAATGTGCGACAAACATATAGTTCAATTTCATATTAGCAATAAACTATGAAGAGGTAACTATGATAACTAGAATTTTTTGAAAGATCTGTAAAGGGCGAATGCATTGATTTTATATTCTTCAAACTTTTAATTGAAGTCTCTGATATTACAGCTATAGTTACAAAAAATTTTTTCTATCAATACAAATCATATTGCCAAAATTAAATTCACAGAGGCATAAAATTTTAAAAAAAGTAAAAAAATCGTTCGCATGTAATAAAACAACAATGTATACAATAGAAGACTTCATTTGTGAAACCACTGGATTATGAATGATAGTTGATTACCAGGGGAAAAGTATTGTGGTTAGGAACAATTCATTCCTTGTTCATTTCCTAATCCTGATCATGTTAGAAATGTCAAACTTATTTTTGTGTAATAATGTGCTTAGAAATACTTGTCACGGTGACATGTATATATATAATTGGCAATCATTTAGGTTATCATACAAACACAAGTGCATTAAATATATATTCCTCAAACCTCCATTACACGCAAGATCACATTCAGGTGTATGACAGCAAACAGTGTGGTAACAGAAATTTAATATATACGACAATAGCGTACGGTATTATCTGAGCTTCAGGTTTGTCGTGATATAATTTGAATGCGAGTTTTCTCTATGATTTTTTTGAAAGTCCATCTTTGATGATCCATCCCGTTCAATGTCTGGCGTAAAAACCGTAAGGGACCTCCAGAAGTATGCACACCAAGATGACGCACAACCTGAACATAGTATGTGTGTACCCGTTAGGATTCAGGTTGTACGACTTTTTGGTGTGCATAGTTCTGTAGCACCACCGTAAGATACTCAACAGGCTTGAATAAAAGACCTCATACATCGTTTTCGAGAAAAAACATAAAAAATATCTGATAATCTTAACAAAAATAAAGATATCACACAAAATCCAAATGCAGAGTTTGCATTAATCAAAAAAGAATTGAGTTTAATTATAGTTCTGAACTGACGTATGTAATCTTACAATATATATGTAATCTTAGTCCCATGACATCTCTGTGGGCGTGACGTCATAAAAATAATCAGTATCGAGGAAAAACAGTCCACACTATTTAAATAATATCTTATCAGGCGAGTTTCCAGTATTTATTTGCTATGCTAATTATATAAGTTACTGATAAAGTGGACAGATAGGTTCATTTGTTTTTTGTTGAATTTTTTGAATGTTTGAAATGTATTGCTTACTGCAACAGGAATCTGCATAAGTGACGGCGAAGGAAGAAAAATACAGTTCAAAATTATCGGAGTTATTGCATGAGTTTTTTAAACTTCTTATTGTACATATAAAACAGATTTATCATATTAAATTTATACAGTTTGTGAAGCAGAGTTCAATAATATTATACAAAGTTGTATATTTTCTACAAAATAATATGAAAGAATGCATTTTAATAACTTTTGCATTTTAGAAAAAATACTAAAAAAAAAAAAAGCCAGCATTTCATTTCAAAAAGCGTTCGACATGAGATATTTTTTTCAGAAGTCAATTTATTGGATTAGTCGCCACACATCACTTCATTGTAATGATGATGTAAATTAATTTTCAGACAATATTGCAAAATAGTAGGTTCTCAGTATTAATAAATGTAACCACACTGTTTCGTACAGCAGAAAAATATGTTATGTCGTGTTATGGTAATTTTAGGATTATATATTTGATGCGCTTGAGTTTGTATCATCATCATAATGGCGGTGCAGTATAACGAAACAAGCACGACCAGTTTAGTATATAACTTAATATTACAAAAAAAAAACTTAACATTGTCATCAACCGCGTGAGAAAAAGTCATGCTGTCATGCTACAATCAATCAATCATGAACTTTAATATTTGATTACCTAGATGAGAATATGTGTGGTCAAATTCATTACTTTTTCCCTTTTTCGGACATTTTTTTTTATAATGAGTTGAATAATGACTGTCACAATGACCCAATTTTGGTTCTCTTTTTGACAATAGTATAAACATATCAAGCACTTTCGGGCAGCTAAATGACCTGCAAAACGTCTAAGCAAAAATCTATCAATCCAATCACAGCTTTTGGGGTTTTGATTGCTTTGTCAGTCAGTACAGAATGCGCTTAACTCGAATGACCCTAATAGGCCACAACTTTCGCCAGACATCGTTTTTTTGGGTGCTCTCCCCAAAGGCTTGTCTACTGATCTAATAAATAACTTAAACCGCGCATATGAAACATTGCCGAATCACTATTAGCAAAACGTTTTGTCAGATGAAAAACAATTTTATTTCATCTGTATAATTCTGGCTAGCAAGCACAAAATACAACTGTCCAAAACCTATGACTGGTAACAATTATGGATATTTACTAATCACCAATTACCATATCTTCTTATCGCAGAAGTAACGACAAATAATATCAGAAGCAGTTTTGTTATTATCGTCAATTTAAAACGTGCTGAATTTTTACTGAATATGAAGTAATTATTAAAATGATGTTTCATTGTTTAGTATGTAGTTTAGAAATTTTTTTTATTCATATTTCGCTGAGCAGAAGTGTAATACCTTTTTATTTCTTCTGTGCTTACTTTCTTCATTTTCACCCTTCAACATTCTTCCGACAATCACATATACAAGGTGTCTGCGAATAAAACATTTAAATCTAAATTTAATGCCTTTTATCAAGAAAAACGACATTTTAAAACTCAATATGTTTTCACTTTACCGATGTGGATGATTGTGTGTTCTATTAAATATAATTGATATTTTTACATTTCCGTTATATCATATTTTTACCACAGTGAAGAGTTGTACTTCATTTTCATTTCTCCAACAAAGATAAGAAAATTGCAATTCCGTAGCCTGCATTGCAGGCAACAACTCTGTTTGGACAGCCTTTAAAAATGTTTCGAATAATCAATCAAAGAAAGGCAAAAAAACAATTTTCTACGAGTTCCACTTGTCATTTGGCAAATCTCGTCTGTGAGCTATTGCGTAGGAATGAACATTTTCGAATGTCTTATGATTTCAGAAGAGAATCAAATAATTTCTCGAATCAAATCTTGAATGCTTACTCGAAGATATGTTATTGTATGCGACTTTTTTACTGTGATGGGTTTAACCGAATCAAGAATTCATCACCCGAACTGTTTGCTGAGTGTTCACACACAATAAAAAAAAATTCATCAATACCCCACTCGGAATAAAAAAGCCATATGTCAGACCATCATACATGAAAGATTCAATAAAAAAATGCCGACTGCCGACTGGTCAGCAATGTATATCTTGCAGTACCGTCGACTCAGTTAGCCGTCTTAGTAAGCCGACTTTGTCAGCATATTCTACTCGGATGATGAATGAAATAATATAATATTTATAAATGTAACCACACTGTTTCTTATAGCAGAAAGAAATGTTACGTCGTGTTATGATAAATTTAGGAATATATATTTAATGCGCTTGTGTTTGTACCATCATCAAAATGGCGGCGCAGTACAACGAAATAAGCACGATCAGTTTAGTATATAACTCAATATTACAAAAAAAACAAATTTAGCGGTTCCGACATAAACAGGGGGGAAGTAAAGTATGAACTGGGCCTATATTATTATAATATTGTCTCAGTAATGAAATATTAATTTTTATTTTCAGGGCATTTTCATTTATTAGTATAATTACTCGGACTTTTAGTTTGATAGTCGTATCGAAAAAGATTAATGAAATGGAATCAATTTTCATTTACAATTTATGCTACAAGTTTTAACGTTGGTAACATGAGCGATCAATGAAAAGCTTGACTATCATGCTATAATTAATCAATAATGAACTTTAACAATTGATTACCGAGATGAAAATATGTATGGTCAAATTCATTTTATTTTTTTCTCCTGCTGTTTGTGTTGAGAATGCCGGACATTTTTTTTTATAATCAGTAGAATATCAGTTATCGTGATGACTCGAAATGGGACGCCTTCTTGACACTGGTATAAACACAATTGCTGAAACATCCTACAAGACAAAGAATCATATTGTTATCTGATTGTGTAGTCTGGTATTTTTAACTTTTTGAATTTCTAAGTTCACATCCGAGAATGTTTTTACCTGTTATTTATATATTCTTCGATTTTCACGATTTTGAATGTATTTTTATCCAATTTGAATCTTTATCTCCAATGACCCCAATCCTGTAAACAATGCCACAGTGCCAGTTATTGTCTTGAAATTGCTCCCATTTTAACAAAATTATATCAACCTAGACGTGCTTATAGTTCCAAATATATTTCTTAATACCTGCTTTATGACGTATGCCCGCGTACCTGGTTTCTACCAGACCGTGCGCCCTGAAATCAATTTAAGCAATGTTCTCGAATAGCTCTCCTGGGCTGACTGTACTCAATCTGCTGCTGCCCATGGTTTACTCGCCGGTACCCGGCCCTAGCTATATTGAGTGATGTCTATTATTTCTACCGGACCGCAATGTCTAATCTGTCAGCTCGATGAACAATATCGCTATCGCAGGCAAAACACGTGCTAGGAGGGCGAGTTTTATATAGGCTACATGATTTGAGTTTTGTATCGATATCTAAAATTGAAGACATGCAAGAAAATGGCAAAGTCATTTAAGTTGAAAGAACATTGAGGTTACCTATTTGTTTCTGTTTAAAGCACAAAACGAATGGAAATTGATGGGCTACTTCATCTAATCTAAATGCTTCAAAATAACCTGGAAATATAAACAAGGTTTGACCCCGATCTCCACTTCTTGGGTTAAAACTGAATCATCCTAAAGCAGTCAAAATATGAAATGTTAGTACGTGGGCATTATCAAAACCAGAGATAAAAGTTGTCTATTCAGAAATATGACCTTAGTAACATTACCTAGCTAGCAACGTTGACTTGTAGGCTAAACAATTCAGCCCATAAAAAGTATTGGTGTAGTTTTTGTCGTTTTGAGATACAAATTATTTTGTTTGAAATTCCTAGTACTTGATATTTAAAGAATAAAATAATTATTCAATTTCAGTTTTTTGGCCACATACAAAATCCTGACAATTTGTAACAAAGCAGGTTAGAAATTGAATGATTTACAGCTAAAAGAACTTTTTATAAAATTTCATTTAAGGTTAAAAAAGGTAAGTTTGTAACTAGCTAGATATTTGTGGAGTAATCAAATTTAAAAAAAATTTCTATTGATATTGCAAGTAAAGTGCAAATAGATTGCCGATGCGAATATAAATTTGTTTGGAGATAAAGAATAAAATTTCCAAACAAAGGTCATCTTCAGTTTTCGTCAGATAGATTTCATACAGAATCTATCGGTCGATTACATTTATCAAATCTCGAAACACATCGTATAGAACACTTCGTGCATCTATCTGTATGCTGTGATATGATGCTGTTTTGTGTAATGAAGATACATTTATTACAGATTATGGGAATACATTTTTTGTTATTACAAAAAATCAGCAGGACAATTTTTTCATAAACATTGATTTGAGCAATGATTTGGATGTATACAAAACATACATTTCTCAATAATCAAATATAAATGTTTTATATTCAATGATACATATGAAAAGCACAGTTTTACGGTTATTTTGTAAAATGCAAAGCTTTTTTTGACTAATTCGTAGATTACCTGATTTCCTGTGCATGTTCGTGAGAATTGTGTGCTGTCATGTCAAGTTAAGGTCATATGCGGTATCGATTGGTGTGATGTAAGTTTATTAAAGCTTTGTTTATGCGGTTGTAGCAATGGCGGATGAGATTAAAATCTTTAATACACAAAACAAGTATACCCTAAACACATTTTCATAAACAGGACTAAGAAACGTTACCACAATTAACGAGGGATTTTCATTTATCTCGGTATTAATTAAGTATTTTATTTAATCACTTATAGCGAAAACATTCATATCGTGCTGAGTATTCTGTAATGGGCAAAACTTTTTAACTACATCAGTTTATTAAATGGCTGTTTATGCGAATGTAAGAATGGTTGATCAAATGAAGCCTTCAATACATTAAAACAAGTATATCACAAATATATTTGCATGAACTGTATTAGGAAACGTTGCCGTAGCAGATGCGGCTTTTTATCTGTCTCGGCAATATATATTCCTTCTTGGCAAAATTGTCATTATTGGTAGATAGCTCGATTTTTAATTACAAAACTGTTGAAATGGATGTAGTTGTATGTACTACTAGTAGTATAACATACCAGGTGGCAATTTTTATACATTGATCAACAAAAATGAAATTTCTTTCTTTCAAAAGGTTCGATTCAACATCGTTTAATATACAGATGAGAATCCGAATCATGAAAATTTGTGATGCAAATGAATATTAAAGATATTTCAGCCATTTCGATCTCACCAAACTGATAAATTTATACGAAAATCATTGCCTCACGCACGGACTGAAGTTATTTCAGTACAAAACGGGGATGTGGTTATAATAGAAATGCTACGAGAACAAGGAAAAAAAGTCCGCAAAGAAATGCGCTATTTTATACAGTTCGTCTAGAGATTGGGCCTATATAAACAGTCATACGACAATAAGTTGAAATATGCTTGATTGAAAGGTGTTTGGGAAGCCTGGCCATGCATGTACATTTCTTACCCGTGTGCTCAGACTTTGTTTAGATTTAGACCATTATCAAAATGGCGACCAATATCATGCTATGAACACTTTGACAAGCATTATGTAACTCTTCACAACATAAAAACCATTATTAGCTTTAGAAGGTCTATCTAGAGTTAGACAAATATTTATTTGATAGTTTTTCTAGCTTCCGGATAGTTCACGGATTATAAATCTCGTCACTTGCGAATTGAACAATTTGACCAATTCCAAGTCATTTTTCATCAAAAATATCGATTTACTGAACTCTTATTTGAAATAAATCTCTCAGGTTTAATAAAAGTATTTAAATGCAAAATATAAGACGCTTTTAGTGGCAATTGCCATTAGATTCGCAAGTATAGTTGTACTGTCAGATTCTATTGTTACGTGCTATTTTAAAAATGATGAATCATCGATGGAGGTAACTTGTCCTGAACAAGACATAAATATCAATTGCATCAATTTCATATCGGTTAAACTTTTTTGTCCACTTTAATTGTCTCCTTTTGATCAATTTAATCTTTAATTTGTATTTTTTCACCAGGCAAATGCCACTTTTTGGTGTGGTGAACCAAATAAAATTAAAATTTACCGTGTCACTACAACTGGATATTTATTACCGATATTCTATATACAGACTACAGAGTATTTCTTCATTTTATTTTTTCGGTATTTTGCAAATATATGCTCATTAAATTTGTGCTATAGAGTCATAATATGGCACAGTTCAACCACCAATAATGTAAATGATGCGACAGGAGATGTTGACTGATGGCAAATCATTCGCACGATTTGTCGTTATTCTGAGATTCTGCTTGAACACGATATCGTATTGTACTCGAGAACAAGCGATCTGATCAAGAAATGTGTGCACTATATTATAGAGGTTTCCAAAGTGTATGTGTCGAAAGTTTAATCTGCCAGAGCGCACAACCTACACCTGTTCGTTAGCGAATTGTTTAGGATGCTGACTGGAAAAAACTTGCGATGCGGTTTGTTCATTGCTTTGCTTTTAAAGGCAAAAATTAATTTCCTTTAAGTAATGAAATGAAGTAAAAACTATATAGAAATTGATTTTTGCCTTTAAAAGCAAAGCAATAAACAAACCGCATCGCAAGTTTTTTCCAGTCAGCATCCTAAACAATTGGCTAACGAACAGGTGTAGATTGTGCGCTCTGGCAGATTAAACTTTCGACACATACACTTTGGAAACCTCTATAATATAGAATTATTTACAAACACTCTACACAAGTCTAAGAGAAAATGGACTTAACAGTTGTACTATCAAATGTTACAGAGTGTTGTACTGCAGCGCGTAACTTGACACTGTAACTCTGAGCGAGACTTGCAGATCATCAGAAAGGTGTGTTCCGTGTTTGTTCCTGGTGAAGTACATGTCAAATAATGTTGATTTACAAAGATAGGTTGAACCAAACAATAGTCTCGTAAAATAAGATTGCTGTTTGATTTGTATCGCAAGCTTTTTCTGCGCGTAATGCGCTGACCTGCTGACGTGGTAGAATGCGTGATATCACTGCGCTTGGCCGTGGCTACAATCGTCCAGCAAATGAGACAATTCTGACACACACCGACTGTTTTCACGCGTTTAAAAATAAATCCACCTCCCATTCATCGTGAAAATGGTTGGTTTCTAGCGTTTTTCTGACATTTTTCTTTGGAATCAATAATTGTATTATTGCTACTCCACAACGGACAAGAAAAAAAAACGGAATCGCAGTTCTTACCCCTTCATGGCAGCTCCTGCCACAAACGAAGCGATGACAGCTCTTGCCATGGTTTATGACGCTATTACCGGTATATTCACAATGTCATGTACCAGATTTTACTTTTAGTATATCATGCAAAATTTTATTTACTCAAACGTGAAACCCAACCCCAAATCTATCCTAACTGTAGGGGAAGGTGGGGTACGTTGGGACATGGGGCACAGTGGAAAATCAGCTATCACACTGATACTATATCCGCAATCCTGTCCGCGGCTCGATGTTGCAATCCGCCCTTCGGTGAGTTACAACGTCCCCGCGAACGGACAACGGACTGGTAGATTGGCGCAAGCTATGGGGTGAAATTGGTTTTGGGAGGTTGAAAAAAAAATTTCACCGTTCCAGTTTTTTCTTTTTTTTAGTTTAGCCTTTCCAAAGAGACAAACCATCGTCTGATATGCTTTAGCGTCAATCCACTGTAAAATATTCCTAACGTTAGCGAGTGGCTGTGCCTTCCGAATTTTGCCGTGGGATGGTCTGAAAATATTTGTTTCCTATGGGGAACAATGGACCGGGGTTCAGTGGGACATGCTCTACAGGGCACAATTCGACAGTGTTTGATACAATAAGTGCTTAGAGACTTAGAGATGCGTTATATTTTGTGTAATATAATGGTTTCTTTCGACCCATGGTCTAATATGGAATATATTCGAGAATCAATAATATTTCCAGATTTAGATTCGAGGAAGGAAATAATCAAATTTTATTGCAAAATGTTTTGTCAAAATATCTGAACTATTTCAGTTGGACATTGATTTTAAAAATATTAAATCTTCAAATTCGAAGTCTCCCCGTACTTTAGACGATTATGCTGATTAATTGCTTATTTTTAAGAGCATACTTCGTTGAATTTTGACAGACTGACCCATTGTGCCCCAGGGTCTGTCCGATTGTGCCCCACAAGTGGGGTACAGTGGGACACTTGACAGACGTTTTTCAAAGCATTTTGGTAGTAAGATGTGTGTCGCAAGGGAATTTCTTTGTTGCTGAATAAAAACTACATTTACCCCTCTATGCATTAGTCCCGCAAACTTAAGAGAATATGCAGAATTAACGGCTCAAAATATGCGAAAGAAAAAAAGTGTCCCAACCTTCCCCACTTTCCCCTATCCATAAGAAAAATATTCAAACTTAAGCAATATTTGTCATCGTCAGGGGCAGCCCTGTCTTTACGGCCGACCTGTCGTGGTTACCGCAGCAAAATTTTACCTGCCATTGGTTTTCAATTTGCTGCCGCTGTAACGGCCATTGGTATGTAGCAGCTAAAAAGTCAGTCGCCGTGGATTTGGCTTGGCCATAGCGGACCATGGTTAGTGGATACCGCCATGGTTTTGCGGCATCTTTAGACGCCACAGAATACCTAAAACTGCACTTGAAAAAACGCGGGTTCGTGGAAGGTGATGTCATAATTGGAAGACTATTAAATGACCCGTCACATTACTGAGGTCAAATCAGGTTGATTGTTACAATAATTATTATAGTGCCATTTCCAATTTCTACATAAGTGTGATTTATACAAGAATAGCAGGATAGAAATTAATTAATGTAGCTTACTAATAAGCGCCGTTATTAAGCAAATTTCGGAACAAACCTGCGGGCGACTCATGTGGTCTTCGGGAAACGGGTTGGTGAACCCTGGTTTAGGGTATACTTGTTTTTGTGTTTAAAGACGTTAATCTCATCCGCCATTGCTACAATCGCATAAACACAGCTTTAATAAACTTACATTACACCAAACTTTACGATACCGCATATGACCTTAACAGCACACATTTCTCACGAACACAGGAAATCAGGTAATCTGCGAATTAGTCAAAAAAAGCTTTACATTTTACAAAATAACCGTAAAACTGTGCTTTTCATATATATCATTGAATATGAAACATTTATATATATTTGATTATTGAGAAATGTATGTTTTGTATACATCCAAATCCCTGCTCAAATCAATGTTTATGATAAAATTGAGTTGCTGATTTTTTATAATAACAAAATTTTTTGTAATAACAAAAAATTTATTCGCATAATCTGTAATAAACGTATCTGCATTACACAACACAGCATCATATCACAGCATATAAATAGATGCATAAGGTGTTCTACAAGGTGTTATATGATTTGATAATTGTAACGGACCGATACATTCTGTATAAAATCCAACTGACGAAAACAGAAGATGAACTTTGTTTAGAAATTTTATTCTTTATTTCCGAACAAATATATTTTTGCATCGGCAATTTATTCGCACTTTACTTTCAATCTCAATAAAGAATTTTTTTGGATTTGTTTACTCCACAAATATTTAGCTAATTACAAATTGAACTTTTTTGACCTGAAATTTTATAAACAGTCCTCCCAACTGTAAATCATTCAATTTTCTAACCTGTTTCGTTACAAATTGTCAGGATTTTGTATGTGGTCAAAAAACCGAAATTGAATAATTATTTTATTCTTTAAATTTCATGAACTAGGAAATTCAAGCAAAATATTTTGTATCTAAAAACATCAAAAACTACACCACGTACTAACATTTCATATTTTGACTGCTTTTGGATGATTCAGTTTTAACTCAAGAAGTGGAGATGCGTCGGGGTCAAACCTTGTATACTTTTCAAGGTTATTTTGAAGCATTCAGATTAGAATAAGCAGCCCATCAATTTCCATTCGTTTTGTAAACAGGATTAAAAAATACATTCAAATTCGTAAAAATCGAAGAATATATAAATAACAGGTAAAAACATTCTCGGATGGGAACTGAGAAATCCAAAAAGTTAAAAATGCCAGACTACACAATCAGACAACAATATGATGCTTTGGCTTGAAGGATGTTTCTGCAATTGTGTTTACACCAGTGTCAAAAAGACGTCCCATGTCGAGTCATCGCGATCAATGAACCTATTATTTTGCAATATTGTCTGAAAATTAATTTTGAACCTCCTGAAGTATGCGCACCAAGATGGCGCACAACATGAACTCAGGTTGTGAACCAGTTTAGGGTTCAGGTTGTGCAACATTTTGGTGCGCATACTTCCAGAGTACCTTAAATTCAGCATAATTTCAATGACATGATGTTTGGTGACTAATCCAATGAATTGACGTCTGACAAAATAATCAAAATAATCTTATGCTCATCGGTTTTTCAAGTGAGAAATAAAATTCTGTAACATCTGGTATCTTTTTGAATTTCGTAGAAAATACACAACTTTGTATAATAATACTGATCACTGCTTTTCAACACTTGGAAAAATTATTACGATATATCTGTGTTATTTGCACAGTAAGAAGGTTGAAAAACTCCGATAATTTTGATCTGTATTTTCTTTCGCCGGTATTTTTGCAGATACCCGTTGCAGTAAGCAATACATTTCAAACATTCATAGAATATAACAATGGAAGTTTGAACATATCTCACCCCTATCAGTACGTTTTAATATTAGCATAGCAAATAAATACTGAAAACGCGTGAAATATTATTTAATATAGCGTGTATAGCAAGTGTTTTACTTCGATACTGTTTGTTCCGTATGATGTCACGCCCGCAGAGATGTTATAGGACTAAAATAAGATATATATCGTAAGATTACATACGTCAGTCCAGAACTATAATTAAACTCAATTGTTTTTCGATTACCGCAAACTCTGCATTCGGATTTTGTGTTATATCTTCGTTTTTTTTTGAGATAATATCAGATACATGAGAAAATATCATTTTCCTATCGAATGTATGATGAGGTCTTTTATTCAAGCCTGTTGAGTATTTTACGGTTTTTTACAATACATGAAACGGGATGGGGTCGATTGATTTTCGAAAAAAAAATACAGGGTGAAAACTGCCATTCAAATATATTACGCCAAACCTGCAACTCAGATAATACTGTGCGCTATTGGCACGAAATAATATGTTTGCCTACATTAAAATTCTGTAACCACACAGTTCGCTTTCATACAGCTAAATGTGACCTCGCGTGTATTGAAGGTATGAGGAATATTTATTTATTGCACTGATATGGTGTTGTATGATTACCAAAATGATTACCAACTATAAATATACATTTCAAGACACATTATTACACAAAAACAAGTTTGACATTTCCAACATGATCAGCATTAGGAAATGAACAAGGAATGAATTGTTCCTAATAACAATACTTTTCCCCTGGTAATCAACTATCATTCATTATCCAGTGGTCTCATAAATGAAGTCTTCTATTGTATACATTGTTGTTTTATTACATGCGAACGATTTTTTTATTCAAAAAATTTATGCTTTCTCTGTGAATTTAATTTTGGCAATATGATTTGTATTGATAAAAAAAATGTTGAAACTATAGATGTAATATCTGAGATTTCAATTAGCTATAAAAGTTTGAAGAATATGAAATCAATGCATTCGCCCTTTACATATCTTTCACGAAAATTCATAGTTATCATAGTTACCTCTTCATAGTTTATTGCTGATATAAAATTGAACTATATGTTTGTCGCACATTGCACGATTTTCTCGATGAAAAACGAATTATGCTAGTAATCGCTGACAGGCCCAATATACAAAATTTCAATCACGATTTCTTTGCGCATCGACGTACACGTATATCATTTATAGAATAGCTCGAAGCCGTAGAATCAGAACAGCGTAAGGAGGAGAAAAAAAAAATTTCACGAAGAGCGTCAAGTTTTTAAGATGTATATATTTAGCACCAACATTTTGAAAAATTAGTCACTTAAGTCATCTTTTGTGAGTGGTAAAGTTTTGTGAAAACTCGCAGATGTCAAAATTTATAGTTTGGAAAAAACGAGAAAAGCTAATAAATAAAGATAAAGCTATAAAAATGAATATAGTAGCAATATATTCAATACATTGAAAAGTCCTTCTTGCATTGTAGTACAATATCAAACAGGTTTAAGTATTTTATTCAGAAATTCAGATATTTTGAACGGTGAGCTTCTAGTACAGCGTTTCCCAACATTTTTTGGTCGCGGACTATTTTCTCACCGGCGAAAGCCTTTGCGGACTCAACGTGCGTTTATTGCAAATGCACTCTGCGTGAAGGAGTAATAAAACCAAACAGAACAAAATTTTAACGAATTTCAAAATCGGAAATTCGCCGCAATTGCGCGTTTGTTGATAGAGCCAACTTTTTTAGTGTATGAATGGCCTTTTCTGTCGCGTAATATTCAATCCATGACAACGACGAGAATATAGGTTTAAAAGGTTCCTATTTTAATTTAGTTTTGTTCATGGTCACTCGCGGTTGCGTCGACTTATGACAAGATGAAAGCACTACTTCTCTAATGCCACGGCAATCTGCGAACATAATAATGTGAGAATATATTGCCCGATTATATTTAGTTTTGATACATAATATTTGCGATCTTGCAAATTTGTTATCGCTGTTATAAAAATCCTACTATCTGCTATAAATTTCCAGAAAGTACAACTTGATTTAGTATTTATTAAAAATATAATTTAAGTATATTAGTAAATAAAAAATCGCCTTTCTTTAATATTAATTTTTAATTGTGATCATTTTAATCTGCGGTTGTGTTGACGAAATAGAAGCAATACTACTCAGAAAATATCATGACAATCCGTGGACACGAAAATGCGTGGTGAAGTGCCCGATTTTATGTTGCTTTGATTCGTATTTCTGTGAATTCGACAAATCTGAGCTGTTTGTATACCACTTGCGGCGCTCCAGTACTGTGCGTACCAATGTGGAGGCAGTAAAGCAAAGAATCCTAAGGGAAAATGCTCTGATACGGATACTACAGTAGCACCCGAAATTTTGCGATTTGCAATGTCTAAATGAGCTTTTTTAATCGGTCGAGGACCATCATAGAACTTATCTTATGGTGTTTTCCGTTTTATTTTTAGTATTTTGTATTGCCGCTTTTTAATTTAGAAAATTTAGGTTGCCACCATTGACACCTATCATAAAAGAAAATTATTCCTCGTTGTTCGAGCTCGCGAGAAACGCCACTTAGATATTTATCCACGCGTTTGCCGACCCGTCTTTTCGTCGGAAATCCGCAAGTGAGTTGTGAACTCCAATCGTTTGATTAAGCGACGCGCAAGTGGCCTGTCGTGTCACCTGTTACCAAATTTTCGAATAGTAAATTGCTATTCTAATAGTTGAATATTCGAATATATGCCCAGCCCTACTCAGTACCCAGTAATTATTGACTCGATTAATGGTATATGAATAAATTTTGCTTTTTATATTTTATGTAAATTGTAACCTAAATCGTAACTTTGCTAATGGTCAAGTTTGGCAAAAACGTTTGCGGCCAGCAGTGGATTTCTGGCTCGTTGCGGACTCATTCCAACGCTCCGCGGACTCTTTTGAGACCGAGGACTCGGGTTGGGAAACACTGTTCTAGTACAAAGATGTTAAAATCACCTTATTATGTAAATATTATTACGGGGCTCCCGAAGTATGCGAACCAAGATGGCGGACATCGGAATGTAATATGTGTACTAGGTTAGTGTTAGGCCATAATTTTAGGTATAAATACTACGGGAGGCTCTTGACTAGTCTTCGAACTGATAATAGGACTAAAATAAGGAAAATTGGAAAAAAATTATCGCCTAACCCTAACCTGTTACGTTCCGATGTCCGCCATCTTGGTTCGCATACTTCGGGAGCACCATTATTACTTAGTAGTCCAAGGCCAATCAGGAACTAATGAAAAAATAGTGGTGAACACAAATAAATATCTTTTATGCAGCTTTAACTATCACTGAAAAAAGTATGAAGTTCATACTTTGTTTCTTTCTTTTTGTTGGAGTACTGGGCACACCTAAGCACACTGAACTCAATGTGGAGGATTTCTTTGCAAAATTTGATACTGAAGTTTGTAGCATAAATATATAAAACAATATTGGATTCAAAATTTTTGTGTATTGTACTATATTATAACAGGTGACATTGCAAGAGGCAAGAAAGTTCGATTTCTCGAATAAGAAAAATTTTGCTCTCGGCATCTATCCGACGTGTGATCGATTCAGGTAGTTGGAAGTATTAACTTTGCTAAAATGTTTGTTGAAATATTGCATTTGTTGTTATTCGCAGGCGTATTGCACCTATAGTTACTGAATACAAAGCTAAAAAAGTATGGTAAAAATTTTGCATACTACCATAATTTATGCTGTAAAAAGGCGTTGACTGATAACCCAGTCATAGCTTGCATTCTGTAATCAATTCTTTTTTTAAGTTATTTCTCTGGGCCAAAGGACTTGTGTGGTGTGAGCGGAAGTAACCTCAATGAGAAATATTCGAGCCACTCCGACTGTCGAATTTTGTAATTTGATCTGTTACTAGAACATCAAATTTGACTGTGTGCTCTCAAAGGGTAATGCGGTTTGCAAAGCAAAACACCAACCACTTATATCGAACATAAAGCAAGTACTAGACACGCGGAAGAGGGTTTCCCAGCGAATATCTCTCCAAACAGGAGTAGAGTTCTGAAGTCAATGCGACCATAAGAATAGTAATAAAACCTTTTGGTGTGATCGGCTTATGATATTAGTCCAAGGTTTTTTTCATGCTTGGAGTAACAACAATTATATAGCCCTATTATGAAAATATAATTAATTAATCTAATAAATATGCTGCGTTTCTTAGATGAATCAAAAAATTTCTTTGAAGGCTATCGAAGCAGAGTTGCCCCGCAATGCAGGCTATGGAATGGTGGCATTCTTCATTTCATCGATCAGATGAAATGAAAATGTACTCAGATGTTATGATCAACTGTGAATGCCAGACAGTTTGGTGCATACATGACATATTCACAATTTATGAAAAAAATGGGAAACTGTACAAAGGAAATGTTACAGTAAAGGTTCGTATCTCTGATATAAAGCTGAGTGATATAAAATATTAAAATCTAGTAGGATACAAACAAATCCATCTAGATTGGTATAGTTTGTGAGGACAAAAACATTTCGACATTATGTTGTGAATAGAAAATAAATGGTTATTTTTTATCAGAGGATATTTATAACGAGCATTATAATAATAAATGAAATAAACTTGTTCCTAAAAATAAATGAGAAGACATCGTTGATAATATCTTACATTGATAAAGCGAAAATCCATTGAACCCAATGTCTTGATGACAATCATCGAATTTATATTTCTATGTTTTATTCATAGACTCCGTGTAAATGTGATTGTCGGAAGAAGTTTGAAGGGTGGATTGGAAAGAAATAAGCACGAAATAAATAAAGAAATTTATCACCGTTTTCTCTCAGTAAAATTATTAATGAAAGTTTGTGTAAACTACATATTGAACAATAAAATTCATCATAACTATTTCTGCAAGTTTAGTAAAAATTTGGCTCTGGAATTTAAAGCATCTATTATTTTGGTTAATAAAAAAGTTAGCAAAGATTAAATGTGTTTTTATTTTGTAATTGCATCTTTCATAAGAAAATGGGTAATCTGATTAATGGTTCAACAATGACCGTTACCAGTCACACAAGTACAGTTGTGATTTGTGCTTACCTGAATTATGCAGATGTTAAATTGATGAGTCCACGAATTTAGCTAATGGTGTGGTACAGGGTGGTCCAAACCTAGGCCCGCGGGCCACATGTGGCCCGCGTCACATTTACTGATATAGGTAACAATTTGTGATAATCAAAACATAGCATTTTGGTATTGTTATAAAAATACCCGGAAAAACCTTCTGTTACATAGTCACATCACCAACATCGTTGAATTTACTTGCGACACGGCTATATGAGACAGTCTGTGGACAAAAGTGATTTTGGTAGGGCAATTGAAAAGTGTGCCTTGCCAGCCTAGAATGGTTTAAACGTCAGTTATTCGATTTCGGCACCCTTGAATGACTTGAAATTTTCATAAATTGCTCTCTTCCTTCGGGAATACTCGTTAACAATATATCAATAGCATGAACTAAATATTAGCCTAGCATAATACTCCCTACGGCATTGTCTTTTTGTAATCAGCGTGTACAGTAACGTTGAAATTGATGCCGATATGTCAGAAAATTTAGTAAATATCAATTAATGTCGCGATATTACCCTTCTGTAGTCTACTTCACAATTGCCCAAATTTGTAAGTTCGAAAGGAAATCCGACCAATCCAAACAAAATTTTAACTCGGTATGGGAGAAAAACTACTTGATTGATGAAAACAAAGCCTAAATGCTTGATCTGTCCGTAAGTTGTGTCAGTGCTATATGAATATAACATAAACGGCATGTTATCGGTGTTCGGGAGCGTTTCATTTATGAAAGCACCTTCGTTGTAAAGAATCTGAAATGTAATGCAAGGAACAGGTTGGGAGACGAAACATTGGATGACAGTTAGAGACTTTTAACGACCGACATAGTTATTGAGATAAAAACATTGGTTAGTGATAAATAATATTCAAATGTTTTGGGACTAATGTGGCTCGAGAACAACATAAAATTAATATTTGCGGCAAATTTACATGCGATTCATTTCAAATATTGTAGCAAGTCGTCGCCACTAGATAAAATGTGAGGTAGTACAGTTTGCCCCAGAAAACCGTGACGTGGCTCCAAGGGGCCAAGTTTGGGAGACCCAATTCTAATAGTTAGAGCGATTGGCCTGAAAAATGGTATTAAAAATTTAATGCCAAAATTAAACAAAAGATAGTTTGGTGTTTGTTGTTTTGAAGACAAAGTTGCACAACGCCTAATATCCCTTTGTATTCATTTTAAGACTCATCATGCAAAATTTATATGTAATGTATATTTCATGATGAACTTGAAAATATTCCCCTGAAATCAAATTTTTAACTACAAAAATTGGAAAACTGGTTCAAGTTATTTTTATAACAATATGACCTCAGTCGATGGAGGCTGGTGATGTGTTGGAAAATCAGACGGGAAAATACCCATGGCGACTAAAATTAGTTTCACATATCGACATATAATCTAGTTAGGTTTTTAAGGAAAAAAACTTTGACGAATTGAGTCTTTTCTTTAACTCCGTGATAGAGTAGTCATGGTAAATAGAGATGTAGATTTCATCAATTATTGTCCCACTGTTGTGTTGCATCGGTGGCGTTTTTTATTATTCATTTTAAAGATCTGTTTATGTCATTGTGGGATTGGTGAATCAGTTTAACTTTTCAATACCCAAAAACATAAACAGGACTAAATTATTCATATCACAAGCTCTTTTTCTCCGGTATTTGGAAATCTTGCAGATTACCTTATTGTCAGTGTTAATGAGAACTGTGTTGCTGTCAAGTCAGTTAATGGTCATATGCGGTATAATTAAAGTTCGGTGACTTGTAAGTTAATTAAGAATCTGTTTATACGATTGTGGGTTTATGCGATCAGTTTAACGTCTTCAATACACGAAAACCTGTATATCCTGAACACATTTTTATAAACAGGACTAAAAAACGTTACCACAATTAACAAGAGCCATTTATTTATCTCGGTATTTAATTTAAAAGTAACTTATGAAATCCCTAATAATTAAGCATTAAGTATCCCTCGGAGTATTTTGTAAAATGCAAAACTTTTTACCTACATAATTTTTGTTAAATGTAATTAAAATTATCATTAAAATTATTTGTAGAAAGCGCGATTTTCATTTACAAAACTGTTGACATAGATGTAGGTATATGTACTACTAGTGGTATAACATACTAGACGGCAATTTTATTACATTGATCACAAATATGAAAATTATTTATTTCAAAAGGTTCCTTTCGACATAGTAGTATCATGCTATAAACACTTTGGCAAGCATTATGTAACTCTTTACAACATAAAAACCAGCTCCATTATCAGCATAAGAAGATCTAATAATGATTTGGGCCAAGACATTTATTTATTTGATGATTTTTCCCAGATCTCGGATAGTTCCCGGATTATGAATCTCGTC
Source organism: Styela clava (assembly GCF_964204865.1). Lineage (NCBI taxonomy): Eukaryota > Metazoa > Chordata > Ascidiacea > Stolidobranchia > Styelidae > Styela > Styela clava. The sequence continues at coordinate 927,610 of NC_135264.1, read as the reverse complement.
ACCTGCGAATTGGACAATTTGACCAATTCCCAGTCATTATTACTCATACGTACCGATCTACATAGTAACTTGTCCTGAACGAGACATAAATATCAATTGCATTAATTTCAAATCGTTCAAACTTTTTTGCCAACTTTAATTGTCTCCTTTTGATTAATTTAATCTTTAGTTTGTAATATTTCTCCAGGCAAATGCCACTCCTCTGAGGTAGCCACGGGAAGGTTTTGTTTATAGACCACTGTGTGATGTTGATGGAATGCTTGTTGACGCCACTGGTTAGTCAGATAAAATTGAATTGTTATTATTTCTCATACCAATGAGTATTTTTACCCTTAACCAATGCATTTGATATTTATGTCTCGTTCAGGACAAGTTACCTCCACCGATAATTCATCATTTTTAGCATAGCACGGTTGCAATAGAACCCGACAGTACAACTATAATTGCAAATCTGCAGACAATTGTTATTAAAAGTGTCTTATTTTTTGCATCAAAATACACCTTCAAAATAAATCGGAGAGATATATATCTACTAACAGCTCTGTAAATCGGTATGTATGAGTAAAAATGAATGGAAATTGGTAAAATATTTGATACTCCGATGGTGAGATTTATAATCCGGTGACAACTATCAAATAAATAAATGGCTAGGCATAAATAATTTCTCGGCTTTCTTATGGTGAAAATGTTAAACTTGTTTTTATGTTGTAACCAGTGATGGAATTCAAATTTTTTCTCAGCCGGTTCCAGCACAAAAGTCATATTTTTCAGCCGGTTCTGTTACAAAAAGTCATTGTAATGTAACAAGTAATAGTCAATAGTCAATGTAACCAGTAATGCTAACCGGTTCGCTGATCTCATAAAATTCCGTGGGACGGTTCTAAAGAACCGGTGCGAACCGGCTGAATTCCACCACTGCCTACATATGTTTAAAATATGTCTGTTTATGCGAATGTAAGAACGATGGATCAGATAACATCTTCTATATACAAAAACAAGTGCATCCTGAAAAAAAACGTTCATGAACAGGACTAAGAAACTTTACTGTAATGGATGAGGGCTTTTTATTTGTCTCGGTAATATATATTCTTTCTTGGCAAAAATTGTCATCAATATTATTGGTCGAAAGCTCGATTTTCATTTACAAAACTGTTGATATGAGGGTAGTTATATGTACTACTAGTAGTATAGCATACTACATGGCGTTTTAATACATTGATCAACAAATATGAAATTTATATATTTCAAAAGGCTCATTCGACATTTTAAACAGATGAGATACCGAATCATAAAAATTTGTGATGAAAATGAATATTAAAGACATTTCAGCCACTTCGATCTCACTAAACTCATAAATTTTATGCAAATCATTGCCTTACTTACGAAGTAAGGTTATTCCAGTACAAAACGGGAATGTGGTTAAATAGAAATGACACGGGAACATCAACGATAAAAAACGATTATCGAAAATCTTGACCGTGTTTATTGTGATAAAAACACCGAAAATTATTTAAAAAATATCCTATCTTCAAAAATGCACACGTCCATAGTAGAATATTGCTAGAAAATACCAAAAAGTGCAAATTTCTGCTCTGGTGATCACATTTCCTGTAAGAGCTAATGTTAATTTTTTTTTAAATAACTTTTATTTTTGCGCGTAGGATGGGTTTTAAATGACCAAGGTATATTAAATAATTAAAAGAATCTTTCCGCCAACATATCATATCACACATACATTGATATCAAAGGTTGCCTCACAATAATCGTGGCGGTTCCGAGAAACTATTTGCAAATAAGTCTTGAACATTTTGTTTTGTGGTCTTTGTGAAAAAGTACAAATGATAGACAATATGTTTCAGATGGTAAACGAAAACGTAGTGCCCTCGCATCGTTCAGCAATTTTATAATTTGATTCGATTACAATGTGGTAATTAAACAATCGTTTTAGGTTTTGTAAGCTAAGAAAAGAACAATTTCAGCACAGGCAGTTTTCAAAAGTTGGGGTTTCGTGTAAAATGCTACAACGTGCATATGCTCGCTCCTTTTCATTTCAATAGTATGTTGCATATCATTGAACCTTCTTACACGCAGTGAATGTAGAATACTTATGCGAACAACACAAAAACTTTAATTGATAAATTACCTCAACTGACGCCATATCTCATATTATGAAATGCTCCCGTGCCAAAGGCCAGAGTTAGATCACTTATACCGTTTTAGGTTATGGAATGAAGCAATCTTTTCATTGCTTTTAACGAAACAAAGTTATTCCACAATGAACAAGAAACGATCCCTATACGTAGATATGTACCAGGTTGGGGCTAGGCCATAATTTTATTCCGATTTTTCTTATTTTAGTTTTTAGGAGTTCGAGGACTGTTTGTGTTAGCCAAGCGAATATACCCTCTACCCATAAGCTTCCGTCCCTTTACACAATGTGATGTAAAGTAGGCGAACAAATTTAGTAACCGCCATATTGGTACACATACTTCTGGATAGCCCAAGAAACGGATACCAAACATTAAACGTTAATAATGCAGCCCACAACGGCAAAATATCTGCAAGCAGGGAACTCAGGTAATCCGCACAACTCACATATTTTTTGTTCTCTTCATCTTCTTTCAAACATCATAGTCAGATTCTTTTTTGCCGCAAATATAGCATGTCTTGCTCAAAGTTTACCGTTTGCAAGTCTGGTGCAGTCAATTGGATACGATCTTGAGGGGGAGAAATTTTGTACTACGGAAAGAATTTTGACCGCCAAAATTTAGAAGACTTCCCAATAGAAACGCCAATATCAGCTGCTAGTTGGTGTTTGCCAGTACATAAACTAAGTGTGCATTATGTATGTGTGAACAGTGGATGGCGTTTTTCCCACCCTCGCTCAAGTGTTGCTGCCTTTGTTTTATCGCTATTGGTTAGTTAGTAATCCGGTTTCATCACATATACCTTTATTAGGGATTTAGGTGTATTTTGTTATATGAAACTATTCAATTAAATCGTGCAACTGTATATTATACCAACATTTTGAATTACAATCTATTGCGTGCTTATTTGACATATGTTCAGTTGGGGTTTATTCCGCTAAAGCACGTTTAATGTTACTGAAGAAGGACACACGGACTAACTGTCAATAAAAAACAATATTACTCTTATTTATTATGCCTTTACAATCACTGTATGAATATTTATATTACTCTCTACGCTGTGATATAGTTCATCAATAGTTTTGCTCTGGAGACAAACTCACTATTGCAGGTTAAAGAGAAGTATAAACAAACGAATTACTAATTGCAATTAACGCTCTGTTAATTAGCTGCTACCGAGATCGTGTCTTAGATTGGGAGATATTATAGGTAAACAACACAACAAGTGTACATGTTTACATCTCTGCAGCAGTGAAAATTTATTTCGTAGCTTATCAGCACCGGATTTCAATTCTCCTATTCCCACTATATCTACTTTTAGTTGAGTTCTAGGAACCCTATCATAATTGAACTCGTATAAGAGTAAATTAGAATATTAGTATATGATTGAAAAAATGTTGAAATGAAAGTACCACTGACTTGAGGCAGGTATATTAGAATTGTATGAAATTTTAGTGGTATTAAGTGTTTGCTGTACTTTGTGATGAAGCACGTGATCATTTTACCATTGCAACTCGCCATTTTAGCCATCTATATTAGGACCCTCGAGCTCTATTATAAATAGTGAAACAACGAGTAACACTCATACAAGCTCACTCTCCTCATTTTTCCCTCTATCTTCTTTTATGAATGATATACCAAACATTGAACCTTGGCAATATTGTCTAAATAATACAATATGAAATACACAATCAGTGTCACAGAAGACACGCACGGTTGGCAATAGACTAAGGGTGACTAACATTTCGATAGCCAAGTTTGGGTTAGCCAATTGCGTATGGCCTTGAGGGGGGAAATTTGTACTACCAAAGTATTTTGAACGCAGCAATTTAGAAGACCTCTAAAGGGGAACGCCTAGATAAGCTGCTTCTTGGAGTTCGACAGTACATCAGCAAGCCCATACAACTGACCACCATATACGAAAGGGCTGGCAAACACGTCGATCGCCGCGTCTCGAGTAGTCAATCAGGTCTGATGTTGAATGATTTAATCAAATATCCCAAAAAATTGCTTCAAACCAGTTTTCATGCAGCTTCGGTTACATGTTTTAAACCAGGAATAATACAGTGCTGTAAATGCTCAAAATACAATATACACATGCAGAGTTTCTGACAAGACTGACAAACGATCCTAAAATAACTTCTGCAGTATGCGAAAGTTATTGTCTCACTCCAAGAGTAGTAGGCCTACGATAAATTTGATTTGCAAGGGTAACAGTGGCATCGGAATTGTCGATTTATTCCATTCGAGCGAAGAATCGGACTTGGAGGAAATCGTAAATTAGATTCCGAAGCTTTGAGCAGTCATGAAACGTAACATCTTTGATTTGAGAATATTATTTTCGCTGTTTAGAACAGGTAATACATGGATACTTAGGAAGAGTTTGAGGATGTTTAACAATTTCTGCTTAAAATTAGGTATGCCCTAGATCTGAAGCTTATCATTTGAATAAATATTACATAGACGACGAAACATTTACTCCGAAAACAATTAAATGGAACATAAAAATTAGATATTTTGGGGACGATTTCATTACGAATGCGCCGACAGAGTTTTTGTATGCGTGTGTGCAGTTATTACTTATCGATCTTAAGATCGGTAAGTATGTTGATAGGTATTTGTTTGTTACTTATCGATCTTAAGATCGGTAAGTATGTTGATAGGTATTTGTGTGTTTGTCTGTCTGTTAGATGCACGCGATATATCACGAAAGCGAGGTTCCATCTGCCCCAAATTTTGCATGTGCATTCACCATAGCTCGTACCAAAAGCCTATTGATAAATTATGTCGTATAATTAGCGAGTTATTTACTGATTAGTGATGAAGAGATCTGGATTTTTGCAAATCGATAGAACGATTTTTACAAAGCGGGAGATTGTTGAGACGCGCTGAATGTGTGTTTGTGCGATGCGCAAGATTTCACGCTAGTGAGTCAGAGCGAAGGATACACGCCGCGAGATCGTATCTCGTTATAATTACTCTTGAAGCCAGGGGTGGGCAACCTTTTCCGGCTCGCGTGCCCAAATCGGCTAAATTTAACGACAAAATTCTTCCGCGTGCCGACCAAAATTAAAAACAATGCTTTGTTACTTTTAAAGCAAAAATACACAATAATAAACCTTCTAAACATGTAAGCTACAGACAGATTCACTATTCGAGAAAATATCAGTCCGACAAATAGATTTGATTACTTTTCTTTTTCTATATAATAGAGACTTCTGCTACTGCATTGCCGTTGATAGAGATTTACATTGAAAAAAAGTTACGAACTACTGGTTTCATATTTCAGGCTACTCCTGTTATGAGACTTCCTAAAGTTTATAACTGAGAACAGAAAGTCACAAGCATATGTAGATAAAAACATGCAGTTGCAAAGTTTTTGAGATACGAAAAATTCTCGGGAATGGCTTCCCAATCACGCGATAGTTCGTTTTCTGCACTTCTCTCTTGTATTCCCTTCTGTAATTGCTTATATTTCTTTCGAAATCAATTAATTCCAGTAAGTTAGCAAGTAACTCAAACCAACATGAGCTGTACAACTTCACAAATCAATCAGAAATGAAGAAAAATGGTGGCACAGACTATATATTACGTAACAATGAACCCCCAATGAATGCTGTGTCTCGTCACAATTCATAAAGAGCTAACTCAGTTGTTACATCATAATATATTTCTTTGTAGCCATAGGTCATTAAATAACAAAAAGAGTTTAAAATTTTAAATGAAAAACAGATTGTTACCAAACGATAATGAATAAACAAACACCGAGCTTCATCAGATAAATCAGAGCCTCGAAACTTTTCATCTGAAAGAGAATGATCTCGTTTCTGAGGCCTCGCTCGCGTGCCGAATAAATGGGCTCGCGTGCCAATTTTGGCACGCGTGCCAGGGGTTGCCCACCCCTGCTTTAAGCAATGTCCATAACCCTATATTGTCCATCAGGTTCGGAGTTGCAGAATTCCTCACCAAAATATCGCTAGGCAGTGTTTGGATAGCCGTCGCAACCCGGGTTAGCGCCGTTCTATTTGACACAGAATATAGGATTGGTAAATAGGCTATTCGCTGGAAACTAATCGAAACAATTCAGTTCGGATTTGCAGAATTCTTCATAAAAGTATTTCCTCGAGTAGTATTTCGACGACAATGTGGGGAGTTGGCTATTGTTTCCTACTTTTTATCAATATTGGCTGAAAACTAATCAAAACAATCCAGTTCGGGTTTGCAGAATTTTTCGAATCGAAACCGCAGTTTCTGTTTTGAGAGATCCCCTAACTTTCGATCGATAAGTCTTCGGTCTCTGACCGATATTCTCGTCTGTATATTCACAACTCACTCGTTTTTGTGTATAACTACTGACGATCATTCGATCGCAAGCTATCTTGAGGATTTTAGTCGATCGCCTGATAAAAGGCAACATATTACCAGTTATTTCATCATATGCCACGGAATCTATTCTGTGACTACCGATAGAAAGTAACTATGCATCACAACACTTATAATAAATTGACAAGAGAAAAAAAAACTTGAACTTAAAGATTTTCTTTTTTTTTTTGCTCTTTGTATAACTTGCTGGTCTCCTCCTTTTCTTTAACAAAATTTTACTATATTCCGTAAACTCCATACGTTTCAAGAATGTAGCGAAATGAGAGGTTTTTCGATTGTATTTCTTGTTATCTAGAATGAAAATAACAAAACTGATATGCCTTGTTTTATTCAGTTCAACATAATGACCGAACGGTTTATTAGCGGTAATGGAGCTGGAAAAACATAAAAATATAATTCTAAATAACAAGAGAGAAAATCCGTGAACCGGCGTTCACTGAATGTCTGTTTAACTAAAACAGTGATCGGAAAACTGCGGCCACGATTAAAGATTTTGTGATTCTCGAGTCTCGACCGACCTCACTTTTAATGCTTAAAATAGTAGTCCAAACACTTTCTGGTAAATGTCTTCTTCGCTTATTTTGAAACTTTTTATTCCTCCCTCACTATGCATAAAAGTACTTTATTTATTCAATGATTAGTTCATCTTTAGTTCTCGCTTTTGCACAGTTTAATTAGCTAATATCTTGTGCATAAATAAGTATCCTAATGATAATAAAAACTTTAAAATATTAATTATACTACATAGAAAGTAAAAAGCAAAATTCCTCGCCAAAAACGACAATTTTCTCTGGGGAGAGTAATTCGTATCCGTTCGGAAAACGTTGGCATGAAACAAAAATTGCTGATGAAATTACTATTTTATGCGTACGGATTTATTTCGTAACAATGACTATCGTACGACGTGTTAGGTTTGTAGAATTTTGCGAAAGCAAATACCAGTTGTTCGTTCACTTACCAAACGGGCGCTCCAGAAGTATGTGTACCAATACGGAGGTGACTAATTTTGTTCGCCTACTTTACATTAAGTTGTGTAAAGGGACGGAAGACTATGGGCAGGAGCCAGGAAGTATATTCACTTAGCTGACATACACGCTCCGAACTCGTAATACAACGTATTTCGCAGGAGTTATTTAGATTGACTGAAATATCTAGGAAAAACAGAATCTTTAAGTAAATAATTTGAAAATTCACAAAATTTCAAATGAAGGAAACTGATGGATGCAAATTTCAGCCACCCCCTGGAAATATCCAATATATATAACAACAAAATTATATAAATACAAATAAATTTCTTTATCAAAGTTGAAATTGTCTTTGTTCATTTTGGTCTATACGTAATTCAATGTGTTTCGCTTCAGACGTAATTATGTAAAACGCGAGTCATGCTAAAACATCTTCTTAGAAATCTTGTACAGTTAGCAACGAACAGCAATTTCGACTTAATGAATAAAATACAAATGATTATCTTAGGTCACGAATACATATATAAACAACGAAGGCCTGAATTCCTACCAAACGTTTTCCTATCCGATACGATTAGAATATATATAACAGATTAGTGGACAGTCTACAATACTTACAAATATCTGCGGCTCTCACGCGCCGAATACGTAATGCGAAAATGACAACAAAGAAAAGGCCACACCAGAAAACAGATAAAATTACTAAGGCTACAACCAAAAGAAAAAGGGGGAATAATGTGTCTACAATACCTGAGTGCAAGATAGAGCACGATGAACAAATTTTAGATGCTTTTTTTTATTCAGTTTAGCATAATAACGGCTCCATTTATTAGCGTTAAAGAAACTGGATAAACACAAAAATAAAATTCTAAATAACAAGAGAGAAAAACAGTAAACTGGCGTTGAGTGAATGTCGGTTTAACTAGAACAGTGATCGGCTAACTGCGCCACGATAAAAGATTTTGTGGTTCTCGAGTCTCAACCGATCTCAATTTTGATGCTTAAAATAGTAGTCCCAACATTTTTTAGTAAATGTCCCCTTCACCTATTTTACAACTTTTTATTCCTCCCTCACTATGCATAAATTGTACTTTATTTATTCATTGATTAGTTCATCTTTAGCTCTTGCGTTTGCACAGTTTAATTAGCTGATATCTTGTGCATAAATAAGTATCCTAACAATAATAAAAACTTAAAAATATTACGTATACTACATAGAAAGTAAAAAGCAACATTCCTCGCCAGAAACGACAATTTTCTCTGGGGAGGAATTCGTCTCCGGTCGGAAAACTTTGGTATGAAACAAAAATTGCCGAATAAATTATTATAATATGCGTACGGATTTATTTCGTAACAATGACTATCGTACGACGTGTCAGGGTTATAGCATTTTGCGAAAGCAAATACCAGTTGTTCGTTCACTTTACAAACAGGGGCACTTCAGAAGTCTGTGTACCAATATGTAGGTAACTAATGTTGCTCGCGTACTTCGCATAAAGTTGTATAAAGGGACGGAAACCTTGGCTAACACAGACAGTCCGCGAACTCGTAGTAGAACTAAAATAAGCAAAATCGGAATAAAATTATGACCTAACCCTACCCTGGTACACATATTACGGGAGTACCGCCAAATGTTCCTATGTCGTCGGTTGAAATAAATAGTTAGGTTTCCTAAACATTTGGTAATAAAATGTCTAGGAAACATAGAAAAGTGGCAAAGACGTTCAAACATTTCTTAGTGGTTGGACAGAGAATTACTACTCTGTTCCGGATTACACACAACTGTTCGTTTGATCAGCCAAATCTTTCTCGAGAACGCCATCATTCGTGGTTTAATGATGTGATTATTTATCAGCGAGAATAAATGTGTCCCTCACACTACCTGAAATATAATTTGGCCTAGTAATACATGATGTTTGTCGAATATTAATCTGCAATATACCAACACTTCAGAAAAATTTGCTGCAAGACCCAGTAACTCATGTTAATTTACAAACATGAAATTGTTTTCAGAAACTATGCGTTTGCGTACAATAAGGGAGTTTACATAAAATAAATCTAAGTCTAATTTGCTACATAAAAACGACAGAGCTTATAAAATGTTTATATTTTATGGAAAACTAACAGAATTACAGATGCCGTCTATCGTGTACCGTGCAGACGTTATTACTAGACTTAGTGAAACGAATTTGAGTCGAATCCACGGATTGTCTAGAATCGCTTTCAATATGGATTCCATGACGTGTTTCACCGACTCCTTATTCAATTTCGTTTTTACTTATTGGAGCTGCCGAGTGCGATCTATGCGACACAGCTCATTACAAACTGTATCTAAATAACATTCTGTTGTAATATTTTTTCAAAAATCAGTTGCATAATATTCGCCCAAAAAGACGTCCCATTGTTATTTAGAATTGCATAATTTTGTCAGCGGATGGTCCTCTGAAGGTTTTGATACCTTTTATAAATACAAATTTTTTTCATTCAAACATGCTAGAACTTTTTCAACGAAACAAGACTGAAAATCTGAGTACAAACCAGACACGAGTTATCGAGCGTAAAAGTCGGGCAGTTGTAAACACTGCCGGATTTCCGCAGATCATTTTCAGTGTGTCAATGTGTCCTGTGTAGAATGACCAACACGGGGAACTATACAACAGGTCATGCCCACTACCCCGACTTACTAAATACTGATTACGTCATCTAAAATCTTATGCATATACAAATCCTCGAATTTCAAAACCCACAAGAACCTTTTTCCATTTCTGTGACGTATTCTTTCGTTCTGAAAAATCATTAAAGAGTCGATTACTTGAATAACATGTTGTAATATGCAAATTCTTATTCGAAATTATTTGAATTTTTTGATAAGCAGTAGCATACTATTCGCCGATTAAAACGACGACTTGTTGTAATTCTTGATTTCAAGTATTAACGCTTTCCAAGCTACCAACTGCTTCGTTAAATCTTTAAACTATTCACAGTTTTTCCGACGCATATGATGACATAATTGTTCATTTTGGTAACTCACACAAACAGTTGAATTTCATTTAGTATACGCATGTATTGGGCTGGTAACCTTGCTAAAACTTGCAAACGTGCCGTCAAAAACCATCAAGAAAAAGACTGCATAGGTACCCGAAGAAATGTATATTCGACAATGGTTGGACTTTCAGTGTGGGACCCTCCGCGGACACTGGCGTTTATTTATGTATTCATCACAAGCTTGTGACCAAGATCTTACATGTAAATAAAGTAATATTTTTCGCAATACTTTAAAAACAGTAAACGTCAAGTAGAGATCGTTCAATAAATTGAAATTTTGCTTATACTTTTGTTTTTTGACTTTCATGTAGCTATATTTTATGTCAGTATTGGAAGTCCATACTATCACAAAATATGGAAACGATACGGAAGGCATTGTTATTCGAATACCAATACGTGGATAAGTATACAGTACAATTGTACAGCTTGAAATGGAGGTGAAAAATGCAATGTGAATTGAAATCGGACTTGATTGACTTCTAGCAAATCCAAGTTTTGCAAAGGTATATAGTTTATCCGCTGCTGATGACTTGGCTTGCACTCTGGCTCTACGGTTGGTAACATGAAAAATCACGACAATATATAATAAAAAATAATAAATTATTTAGATTCATATTCAACATAACACGCGTGAAATGTTTCATCGAAATTGACGGTATTCAATAAAATCTCTGGATCAGCACGAGGCTTCTCATATCTAATTGCGTCCTGGTTGTCTTTGTTATTCATCGCCCCCCTGTGTATGTTCTAATCCTAAATAATATTTCAATATCATTTCATATATCTGTACGATTTTGTCATTGTTAAAATGTATCATAAATTTAATTTTGTTATCGTTATTGTTTACTTTTATAATTCAAAATTTTGTGTCTTCGTATTTATTAATACATTGGATATTACGATTATTAGACATTTTCGCGACGTTCTATGAATAGAATATTTTACATGATTAGACATCAGCAATCTGCTAATCTAGCGTAAGTCCATATGTGGTCCTAATGTGGTCGTATTTACATGTAACCGTGAACATTTTTTCTAGGTTTTTGCACTAATTAATTCGTACTTTAAACAAAGCTGCTTGATGACGATCAAACTAGAGAAAACATAACAGACTGGCTAGATGTTTGCATAATATCAGATAATGGTCCAAATATGACTGCAGCTTTTGGAATAGTGTATTGCATTTCGTTCAAATTGCGAGTTGTTTTCGTGAGCGTGACGTGACCTTTACTTTACCTTACTATTTTTCTCCTACAACGCAATTTTGTTTCAACATATCTTGTGCAACATGGCCGACGAGAATAATATTTTTGTTCTGATACGGAACCTTCCAGTGAGTAAAAAGAAAATGCTACATAATCGGTAACGAGAAGCTAAATATGAATAAAGCAGTGTTTCCGCACCCAAATTTTCTAGATTGAAAAGTGGAAATATTAAACGCAATCTCGTGAAACATGTTTTGGGAATTTTAGTTATATATGATTTGTGCCAAACCATTGAAGTATTATTCAAACACGAGGTATATTATTTGTTTCAATTACTTGAATAATTTGTTGCAGATGGCACATAGGAAGTACAACATACCTTCAAAAAACTTACAAATAGCTTAACTTGTGTAACTCGTAAATGATAATATATAAGTCACAGATATCGTAAGTTTTCTTGTACTTCACTATGATAGCGATTTTAGAAGCTTTCTGCTTGTGTGCACGAAATATGCTAGGTTGTTATATTGTAATATGTTTGTAAATACCTTTCATCATGCTGACTTGTGCGCTGAGTTAGGCAAACATAAAAACAATTTTTGACTAGTTTTGGCTATCTGCTTACAAATCCTATTTCAATCATCGGTGTAAAAACCATTTTAGTAATTTTGTCATTTGAATTTTCAGGGTTTCGTGAACACGGATTTTCTGCTCCGACTGAAATTCAAATAAAAAAGGGGGCGAACTCTTGGAATCGACGACGAAATGCGGGTGTGCTTGGCAACGACGGAACCTCGGTTCAATTTAATTTGCTCCTCAAAACAGGCAAACTCATGGCATTATCATTTTGTAATAAATTTGTTCAATGCTAACTTTATTTTTTATCAGTGCGCCGCAAGCATAAAAAGTTTGAGAACCACTGAAATGAACGTGATATCAAGGCGTATTAGAATTTCACTAAGTGTTAGATTTTCGGCAAAGAATATTTCATTACAGGGCTTTGCTTAAAACTATATCCATTACCTCAATATAGCGTTCAGCCATATTGCGACCTTGGGCACTAAAACAATACATTAAAACAACACAACGAAAAATCAATGAGCCGTATACTGTAAAACATAGAAAGAAACAAAAATATACGACGTAGTTTTTAATGAGACGGTCGCCCTTGTTTCGTTGAAAAACAGCATTCAGAAGCGTACTGGCATAACTTCATTAACTGCCTTCTATATCTCCCTCCTATACTAACAAATATTGGGGACTCTGCAATCCCAGCTTTAAAATATTCATGCTCATTAAAACAAAACATGTGCTCAGTGTCAATTTTACTTGAAGGTAATACTTTATGGGACGTATCACAAGATCAAGTGTGAATATTCGTCTAATATTCAACTATCCTCTTTTTGTTTCATTTATTTGAATAATTTGTTGCGGACGGAAAAAAGTAAGTACAACATACATTCAAACAACTTACAAATAGCTTAACTTGGGTAACTTGGAGATGGTATATGAGTCACAGATACCGTAAGTTTACAGTCAATAAAATAAATAATAACATTATTGCATTTGCATTAAAGGTGATTGTCAAATGATAATAGTATTGGATTGTTATGTTATAATGTGTTTGTAAACAAGACGCCCACCATGCTGACTCATGCGCTTAGTTGGGTAAATATGAAAACAAGTAATAATAATTTTGTCATTTGCGTTTTCGTGGTTCTGTGGATACGGATTTTCTGCTCTTACTGAAACTAAAATCCAAAAAGTGAGCAAAAACGACGAAACCTCGTTTCAATTTTATTTGTTCCCCAAAACAGGCACACTCATCGCAATATCATTTACATAATAAATTTGTTAAAATTATTTTTATCAGTACGACGCAATCATAAAAGCTATGAGAACAACTGACATAAATGAACGTGAAATTAAGACGTATTAGAATTTCAATGAATGTTAGATTTTCGGCAAAGAATATTTCATTGCAGAGCTTTGCCCAAAACGATCTCAATTACCTCAATACAACGCTCAGCCATATTGTATCCCTCTTTCTATAAAACAATGGGCTAACGATTTTTCTGCACTTGAATGCAGGTTGAAGTTTGAGAAACGAATGACTTGAACTACCAACGTATATGAGGAATTTTATCACCATTCCATTTTTGCTTGAGTTTTTCAACCGACCAGCTTTATACAATATACCTGCTTTCCATGTCGCCGTCATGATTGTGATAATAAGGTGGGCTTTCGATGAAGCCCAGCAAAATATCCACTATCTATGCAGCTATATTCTTTTACAACGTTCATGGCTACAATTCATCAGTTCGTTTCTCGTTGCTTATATTGTTACAGCGATTCCATTCTGGAGAAAGTCTAAACTAAAGTTGAAGGAGGATTGCATTTGTTTCATAATTTCATATTAATATAACATATATATATACGGAGACATCATGAACTATACAAACGCGTAAGACCGTATTTATTAATTAACATATTACCGGATTAATGCTCATTCCAGTCCATGTAATTGTGAATTGAGAGTCTCGACAAAACAGATAGATGAAGCCATAAGTTTTGTATTGAACAACAAAACGGAAATATATATCGAATATTCCATCGAATATTAATTGTGAATTTAGAGCTTTGAAAGAAACATGTCGATGAAGGCATAATTTTTTGTTTTGTACATCACGGCGGAAAATACAGATTATTCCAGCCCCATTCCAAATCTTAGTCCTGGGGAAATGTCATAAAAAGACTAGAAAGGTTCATAGATATATTATAATATTTTTGTATAGCTAGTGTTCTTTTTCCCACTGCAGAGTTACACCCTTGCCGTATGGAATGTTTCTATTTTTGTTTGTTACTAAGAACATTTCGGTGATGCATTCTTACCTTGTTACAATGTCTTACAATGTTTCAGATTTTCTTTCACTTCTTCTTGTAATTCCGTAACTGTTGATCCATATACTGCTATTGATTCTTGCACTTCTGTAAAGAAAGATAATATAACATAATGGAATCTTATAGACGAGAACGCTCTATTCGTATTGTCAGTATAGCAGCATTTCATGCTGTCGGCTTTTTGAAAATATTAATGTGACTTGAGAAAATTTAGACATTACGAAAAACTGACTTTGATTAACTTTGTTTTCCAATTTCAAATCGATAGCTTCATAATTCACATTTCCCGGGGGTACCATCTCTCCTTTCCTTCCTTGTATTTCTCTCTTTCCTAGCCTCCCTCACAAATGGTATTAACTTTATACCTAAGTAGGTAATTAGTATCTTAAGGGTAACTGAAGCACGTGCATGTTGATGATATAAATATTTGTCGTATTTTACGTGTATTAGGATCAAAAAATGAAATCCGGTTCTTCGAATTTTAAGAATTTGTTTTGAGTTGAAGATAATTTACGAAGCGGTACAGATGATATTAAAAACGGAAAATAGATTCAAGAATTCCCTTCCCAGTAATTAGTTAAGCCAGGTGTTCTTAACTTGATTAGACTTATGTTATAATTTCTATATAACAAATTAAAATCGTCAAATCAAGATTGTAACCTTTCATTCACCATGTGGTGTAGGAAATATTCCGTCATTTTAATTATGGACACATGGTTGTGTTTTTGAAAGTCTTACGCAGTAAATTCATATTCGGTCGAATAAACTAATTTCTTATTCGAAATTTGATACCAATAGTCCCAATACTTAATTGTATGTAATATCCCCATGCTTTATGACACACGAGTCTCACATATATTTAATTTAGCCAACTTGGCTGTCTACTCCGGCCAATAATCTGGCATGCGTGAGTTGTCTCGCAGGTCGCTCTCTTATCATTGGTTTGCACCTCTGCACGCGCACCTCTGCCATCGAGCTCTGTAATTTTGTTATTTAATTGCTATCTATTTCTATTTTTCTAGTTCGTTTGCTTTATTTAGCTGGTATTTGGAGTGATGTTCATATAATTAATTGTGAGTGACTGCCCGAATAAACCAACCAGGTTGTGTTTTTGAAAAGTCTTCCGCAATAGATTCATTCATATACGGTCAAATGAACTGGTCAAATGATTTCCCATTCAAAATATGATAACAATAATTGAATGCATGAAATAAATTCATGCAACCACTTGTAACATTACAAGAGTAACCCTGGTGCGGTTCATAATTTTGCAATCAATATTTGCAATCATTATATACTGGATGATAAATGTTGTGCCAACTTATATTTGTATTAATTGTAAATATTATTTGCTTTGCACGAAATTAATTGCGAAGTGCTTATGATATATACCTAATAAAACGAAAATTGCACGTATTATCGCCATGCTTTATAACGCACTATTCCCAAATATATTTAATTGAGCCAACTCGGCAATAATCTGGCATCTGTGAGTGGCATCGCTCTTTTCCTTATTTGTTTTCAGTGAGCGCAACTCTGCCATTAACCTCGGGGAATTTGTTACTTGTAAGTTCTATTTTTCATATATATTTGTTTGATATATTTAGCTAATATTTGGAGTGATGGTCATATAAATAGATTGAACTGTGTGTAACTGTCTGAATAAACTGACCCACTGATGTTGATTACTGCAATAAATGTTGGATGGTCTATTATTTGGGATCGGGCTTTTAAATTATTTCTGGTGTTACCGCAGATTGAATCACACAATATCATTCCATATTCTCAGTTAGGTGATAGCCATAACCAGTTATTACTTATATGTAGTTTGTAAATGTTGTCAATACACGATAACAATCAAATTCGATTTTTAAAATACAGTAACGTTAGAGATGGAATTCTTAGTGTCGATTTGACTCATATTTTCCATTTCCCAATGCAGATCACTGTAGTTCAGCTTTATTATGTTTCATTATTGATCTTTAGTATAAACAAACGGTGACTGGGATATTGCGACTAGATTTCAGAATCGAACCGAATATTTTTTGAATCAAATCTAGAATACTGGTCAGATATGCAATTGTATGTAACTTTTCATTGTTATGGGTTCCTCAGACACACAAATTAAAGAAAACATCGATTCCACTTCGCGTACAGTTAGCCGAGTGTTCATACATGAAAAAAAACGTGTTTTATGAATAACGCACCAGGAAGAAAAAAAACATACGTCAGAAGTACATTTTGAAAATATGGCTTCATGTAAAATTAAGGAATCATTAGAGTATGAAGTGACAAAAATAAGAATATTATGATATCAAGGTATATACTTGAAATATCCTTTACATTTAATATTTGATGAATAACATATGACTACACTTTTATAAACAATTATTTTAAAAAATCCTGATTAAATAAAAAAAACATTGATCTTGTGGAAGGGCCCATTTCCAGATCGCTTCATCTCCAAAATTGAGACTTAGAAATGCATTTGTGTACAACAATTCTTATACATAAACTAATTATTTGAATACACAGACATTTAGTCCATAATCCTATTTTCAGATTAAATATCAACGGTATTGCTTATAAATTATCTTCAATGAAAAGTAAATTCTTAGACTAAGATCAAACTTGTAACGTGTAATAGATACATAAGTGTGTTATCGATATGCAAAGTTAGTTAGTTTTAGTTATCCCAAAAATGCTTATTATTAGCTCAAGTGAAAGGTTCTTGACGTTGAAAATTTTACTGTTACATATCTATCTAAATAAATCATAACAAATCGAGATTTATTGGCAGATGAATGAAGACCGAGTATTTCAACTCCATCATTAAATATTTACAGCGTCAACAGACAAAAAGTATTTTGCTTCGAAGATAAGCCGTTTTATCATAATTTTACAATGAACAGAAACTCATAATTTTCTTAGGCAATTTCAACCCAAAACATCATAATGCTTTGTTCTTTGCTCATGAGTTATTTTTGAAAAGTTTTTTCTGGAATTAGTCTAGTAAATATTTCTTCAGTTGAAACATATTTCTTTATTTAGCGATTAGTACTTTACTCGTTATAACTTAAATGTGATTTAGGATAGTTTAAGTACAGACATGAATTAATCCAGAGTTTGGTATAATATACTGCGTTCAAAACTTGTAACGACGTAGAAAATGAGTGAGAATTAAGAAATCTTCAAGTAGAAAATGTTGCAGGGAATCTTGAAGTTGATGATACTTTGCTTGTGATGAATAAAATTTGTTTTGTTACCTGTTCAGTTATTAGGAGTCCCACAGTCTTGCCAACAGTCGCGTAGGCATTTTCTTTTTCAATTTTGCTCGAAGTAATATTAAATTTTATGTATTATGTATATAAGAGATATGATCAGTAAAAGCATCATTTAATATGAGTTGGTTATTTTTATTGAGACCAATTTTCATAATCAAGTATGCCGTAAAAGATAATCTGATTTTAGTACAGCAACATTGAGAAAAAAAACTACTGTCGGAATGTCATTATTCGCAAAATATTACAGCGTTGTCCTTACACATTTGTAAATTCAATGACTAAATAGCGTAAACAAATCACGGTAAATAATTTCTGTTTTGAGCAAGGAAATAATATAATTCAGATATTCCATATCCACATGATACTTTCTTAGATATATATAAACAAAACCAAATATGGAGTTTTCTATTACATTTACCTTTCTCTCGTTGATGATCCTGACCAAGTCGTTCGGAATCGATGGAACAAATCATTTTATTTGCAAAACAATTGAGGAGGCGTTCAAATCAGAAAGTCAAATTGACAGTGGCGATGCTTCAAGTCACTCTACAATACAGCACATTCAAGGGAGCCCAGGAAAGAGAGGAATACAAGGAATGAAAGGAGAGATAGGACCACCGGGAAATGTGAATTATGAAGCTATCGATTTGAAATTGGAAAGCGAGATTGATCAAAGTTAGTATTTTTTTAAATTTATATCTTCTTATGCCACGTTCGTATTTCAAATAAAAGAGCCGACATGAAATGCTGCTAAACTGCTAATACAAATCACCAGCTTTCACCAAAAAACTTGACATAGAGGAATATTATATTGTTTTATGCGCAATTGTTTTCCATTTGTAAGATGTTATCTATTTTTACAGAAATGCAAGAATCAATGAGAGAATATGGATCAACAGTTGCAGAATTACAAGAAGAAGTTAGAAAGTTAAAACAACGACAAGGTAGGGATGCATCGCCAAATCTTTCCAACAAATTCAAAGAGATAAAATGAAACAGTCCGGGCAGGATAGTTGTAGCTTGAGTTTAGAAATGGGTATTTAAATTAAAAAGTGAAATGAAGTGTATTTCACCAGGATTTCGATAATGCTTTTAAAAGTACAATCACAATCTATATACGATCACATCAACTGAAATTTTTTAATTCATAGATTTGTGCAAGGTGCTCTACGCTGACAAATGTTTCTGGTTCGTTCTTCATAATACCCAAGATGTAACATATTCTCAAATTAACGAACTTTGTGCTCAAGAAGGTGGAACGCCGGCAAACATCTACGGAAGAAATCATTTTGAAGAGTTAAATGCATATGTGGATTCGATCGCCCAGCATAAAACGTTTTTCACTGGAATGACCATTAATAACTCGGTAATATGTTGGTTCTATCTTTAATTTACTTTCACGTTGACTAGATTGTCGTCAAAATAGTAATGGTCTTTGATCAAATGCCGTGTTTTAACATAATTTTGGATTTATAGGGTAGAATTGAGTTTAGTAATCATTTGATTATATTATTATGAGGTATTTACTCGTTGATTCGACTCCAATAAAATTTTTAAAACAGACATGAAGTGAGTCGCCTACTCTGATTCGATACATAGTCGAACCGACAAACGCTGGCGCCACTTGACTCAAATAAAATTTTGATTGGGTTTTTGTTAGAAAATCCAATATTTGTTTTTTAATAACCCAAGTCTACAGAAAAGACAGTAAACATTTATTACCGGAATCTACTTTGTAATTTACCTATATATCCAAAAATTATGCAATGGATATTGAAACTTTATTTCTTCATTTTCAACACAAAGAAAACAGAACCACGGGCAAATAAAACTTACTTTGCTATGACTATCAGCTTAAAACGTTCCCTGGCTTCATATGGAATTGCCATTTTTTTTAGAACAAAATCATCACGATGAATAACGGAATTAAAGCAAGTTGGACTGTTGCAGATATGAAGTGGTACCCCAGTCACCCGTCAGGCAATGCCGACTGGACTGTACTTGCTATTCACACTGACCGCAATCCAGGGGCTTCACAAGGAATGCACAACTGGCCTAAAAGTTATACGAGGCATGGAGTTCTTTGTGAAAAATAAACACCATAAAAACTGATTAGTGATAACACTTGAAATTATTCTGAATTTACAAGCAGAATAAAGAAAAAGTTGAAAGTTTGAATATAATAGCAGCAACAACTCAATCATTTTTTTCTAATTTGTATTATATAATCGTAATAAATTTTTATCACCAATACATATTTCGAAACTCAAACTTGTACGTTTTTTTCCAAAACTATTTCGCTCCATTTATGAGCGATTCGGATAGCCGACGTTTTTTTGTTTCACTATCAATTCTTCACCCAAACAAACTAACCGAGATCGCTTTCAAATTCATCATAGTTTTGACCATCATAAGTCAACAATGGAATTACAAAATAAGAAGAGCAAACAAAACCTTGAATAACGTTTCAAACTTACAGAAATTAAATTGATATGTGTTCACTCACCTAGACATATAATATTAATTCACTCACACTTACTTAGAACCACAGATATATATATATATATATATAATAAAATAAGAATAATGGCTAACTAACTTCTGAAATCGACATGTTCCGTATAAAAACAAGTATAATTTTTTTCTGTAAAACTGTATAAAAACGCGAGCCTGTTCAGAGTTAATAACTTTTTTTCATTATGCCAATATAAATGGCGTTAAAACTCTTAAATATTTGTAAGATATAACAAAATATTATCAAATACTCACTTGACTTTTTTCTGGGTTTGTTCATGTAATAGATACCGGTACATTCTTTATCGATTTTATCTTCATGGGACTTCACTTCGTACTGACTAACGCCAAGGATAAATGTGGTTTCTTTGCGTACGATCGTGCAAATGTGCAGCCATATATTGACTTTGTGGTGTTTAAAGTGGCTGAAGTTATATATATGCGCTCGCTTGAAAAATCGAATAGCAAGCCACCAAGTTCGCGAGAACAAAGTTAGCTATATTTAATCAGAACACAATCTGAATTCCCTACAATAAATTGCCTTTCATTATGCGGAGCTATGCCTACTATCAAGTTGAAGTTCGTTGGCCAAAAAGATGTGAGACTTTTTAATATCGGAAATGAATTCCAACTGCTGCATTGAAAATTATTTTTTTAGGTTGTTTTCAAGTTTTGCTCTCCTATTTTTAAATTTGACTTCTTATAAAGAGTCAAAAGTTAACTTACATGTAGAAATAAGAGGTTGAATGAATGCATTTCCCCTTCTGAACTCGAATCAGTTTCGCAATCCGTGACGTAAAAATGAAGTGCGTTCTTCGTTAGTTCCTCACGCTACTAGACATTGACTTTAAATGAACTTTATCCAATTAGTCAGTAATTTATATTTTAAATTATAGTTAAAGTATAGGTGTATTCGAACCAAACTCAAGTTAGTCAAACGAAATTAAATATACATTATGATGACCACATTTATATTCGCAAAATTTGTACGTAAACTGGGTTTAATATTTCTGTTACAGACGATGTTGTTAATGTGCAACAGGTGTAGCGATTGTTGAGTATATATCATTAGATTATATGTTGTCGGTAGGCTTGCACGTAATTGACAAAAATCAATTCCGTAATTACGGCCAAATCGATTACGTAATGACCCCGTAATTGCGATATTTTTTTCACACATTTAAACCTAGCATACCAACCAATTTAATCCACTTCTATTCCGAATGGGACATCGAAGTTTGGTTTTCATATTCCCGGCAGTACCACACGCCGGAGACAGATGTTAAAGACAAATATCAAGGAGTGAATTCAAAATAATATTATTCTGATTTTTATCTTTTGTATTAGCTTTGATTTTCCTTTATCAACTTTATCACCAAATTTTATGCGATCAATTTTATCATTACCAACACTGGTAATATATTTAAGAAACGATAGTTCACTTTTTTAAAATCGTATTGACGTATTAATACGACTTTCGTATTGAATAAAAATTCCGGGTTGCTAATTTATTAATCAACTACAAGCGTATTCTCTCGTTTGATTATACTTTCGCTTGCCTCGCGACGAAGACTTGTTATTTCACCGTTTTTTACAATATCCGACTTTACTACTTAGTTAGCATTTTATAATAATTATTGATGCCGACTTATTGACGATATTCCGAATTCCATGCTTCATTTTACATTAAATCATTTCGCGGCCTAAATGTTATAACATTATTTACGATAAATTTAGATCAAATATTAATTATTTGCGCATTATTTAAAATACCGTACTTATATGACATGCCTTCTCCGAAAATACAAAGTTATATCGCAAAACAATGCATTTTGTGACATTTATTTTGCACTCATGAAAATATTAATTTATTTTTCTAACTCAAGTCGACAATCCTATTTGCCAAGATTGACACAAGTTTGGTCGAGTGCCGGTGGTATTCAGGTCGACGATAAATCAAAATAAGTTGCCGCATTTGGTAAAGACAGGTAATCATATTTGGCCGACATATTGCGATTTGCGAGGCATTGTGAAAAACATATTGAGCAATGCCAAGTCCGGACAGATATATAACGATAAAACCGGTAACAGAACATCAAGATTTTGTAATAGAAAATGGATTTCGCGCAGAATAAACACGGGAAATCCCGTCGTAATGTTGTTTCTCTGCCGTCTCAATCGCTTTACCGATGCCGAAAGGACTAAGTTGCGTTGGTTCATTACGCAATTTCTCTTCCGTCTCTTGCTGTTTGATAAGCGCGACATTAATTATCACGACATTTACAAATAGACCATGTTTTATAAGTTGATCTCTTACATTCTTCACTCATTTCACCCGAAGAAGTTGAAACCAGGTGTGTTGGCGTCCATCGGTCTCGACACAATTCTATTCATTATCTACGGTTAATATGTACATTGGCCATCTTAGATAAGTTGATAATAGGTTAGTAAATGACGAGTTATGCCCTCCCCATCTGCCTAACAAGAGAGAGAAAAACGGCTGCGAATACCGGAACTCTAACTTCTTTTACTTAAACTTTAATTTTTTACAATCGACGGAATTGACTGCTCTGAAGAGAGCTCGTTTCAATCGCGAAAGCGCTCGACCAATAATTACGACTTTACGTAATTCGTGACTTCGCTTGCGTAATTCGAAATAATTCCGTAATTCCGTAAATTACGTGCAAGCCTTTGTCGCCTACTAATTTAATCGCCGAATTCTTCATTTGTCACTGATCATTTGCTAATGTACGTACTTATATATTAGGCTTGCACATCGCACAATATCACTCCATATTCCTAGTTAGACGATTACATGAGTTATTAGCTACACTGGTTTGTGAATGTTGTCAATACACGATAACCGTCTAATTCGATTTTTAAAATAACGTTATAGATGGAACTCTTAGTGTCGATGTGACTCATATTTTTCCATTGACCAATTGCAGATCACTTTAGTTCAGCTTTATAATGTTTCATTCTTGATAATCAGCATGAAAAAAACGGTGACTTTGATATTGTGACTATAGGGCACGGCAGCATTTTCGAATACCTGATGATTCCTGAATCGAATATTTTTTCGAATCAAATCTAGAATACTTGAAAGTTATGCAGCGGTAACTATTCATTGTTATTGTTCCTCTCGTACAGCTAACCGAGAGTTCACACGTGAGAAGAAACATGTTTCATGATTGACGCACTAGGAAAAACAAACCTATGTCAGAAGTATATATATTTTAAAAATATGGCTTCATATATTATTTAAGTATGAAGTGACAAATATAAGTATATTATGATATCGAAGTATATACTCAAAATATCATTTACTTTTAATATTTGTTTAATAACATATGGCTACAGTTCCGTAAACAATAATTTAAAAAAATCCTGGATAAATAAAAAAAAAACATTGATCTTGTGGAAAGACCTGCATATCATATCATCGGGATTGCTTTAGGAATTATCTTCGATTTAAATTAAATTCTTAGACTAAAATCGAACGAACTTCTAACGTGTAATAGATACATAAATGAGTTATCGAAATGCAAAGTTAGTTAGTTTTGATTACTCTAAAAATGCCTATTATTTCCCTAACGATTCAACAGCTGACATATTTTTTATGCATACTTTTATGATTTTAAATCGAAATGTGAAGTTTACTGTGATTGTCTGCAGTATTTTATCCGAAAATGACTAAAATCGATTGTTACAGTTGAAGCCTGTCAATATTTTCATGCAAAATGGCTTTGTTCCCACGTATCCTTCTCTTGACCAGAGATACATCACATTTTGTTACTAAGCTAGAAAATATCTATACATAAGTCAAGAAGACCACGTATACTTGAACTCGATTTTGAACTTGACTGATTGCAAAATCCTTGCAAGAAATTTTTATTCATTTTTTAAGCGCATCCAAATCGTTGAGTGTCTTCTTCATACGTCATTTATTTGTTTCGATAAGTTGTAAGCGTTGTGCAGAACAGGGTGGTCCAAACTCAGGCATCATTACAGGAGCCCGCGTTCTATTTGCTGGCGTAACTATCAGCGGTATAAGGTACGGCTACTCATCTGTCGGATCGCGTTTCGAAGTCAAATATTTCGAGTATTCGGACCGCATGTGCTTCTTTATTTTAGAAGCAGTATAGTATCCTTTTTCAATCAAAGACAATTTAATCAGACATATTCAAAATTTCCACTGAACCGCAGACGAGCAATGAATGTGTATCCAAGTATCGACTTACTTGTTTACTTCCGTGATATTGGCTTATCAGCGTAACGTCAAGAGTGGCATTGGGATTAAAATTTCAGCGGCCGTTCAGCCCTTTATGTAGTCAGATTTTCAGACACGGTATATCAAATATCAGCCTGTCCAGCGGTATTTTTGTAATTTTCTTAAGTTTTGAATATTTATTCACGAATCAGAACGCTTTTTTCAACAATCAATGAAACGTTAGATTTGGAATTTTCATTACTGGAAGATGATTGAAATCCCAAGAAAGCTTTTGATATTTTCAAAATACAAAGTCCTGTGAAGTCGGATAAATCGTGGTAAACTTTTATAACTTATTTTAATATATGAAACACTATTTGAAATATGGACACACTTTATTCTGTCACGCTTGCCTGACTGTATTTGTAACGATTGTTCGTCTATGTGCATAGCTCTCAGTTGTTTAACGTAGGCCTAGCCATACCAGTACCGATGATCGAGGTTCGTGTACATTTATTTGTGAATTTCCCTCTTGTATTTGATTTGTAATTCATTACGAATTTGATATTTAAAATTTGTGAGAAAGTACATGACTTAATGATTTTGAAGTTTTGTAAACTGATCTTTGGTGAAGATAATAGCCCCGGTATAAGCCATCATGCATTATGAATTTAGGGCTGGGAATGGTTAACCGGCTAACTGATTTTAGATGGTTAACGGTTACGAGTTATTTTAACCGTTAACTGACATCTCGGGTACAAATCATCTTTATAATGCACAATTCTTTCAAAAATGATTACGTCATTGCAAATTTATCTCCTGTGGCGTTTAATTCGAGAGAATATCGCTAACTGTATTGGTAAGAAATAAGAACCCAATAAATGTGAAAAATAATTGAAGTACCAAGATCGCTGATTATGAAACTTGACAATAATTAATTATGAATCAGTTTTTCGGTCAAAATATACTGTTCACGATTTTATTCCAAATCGTATATTCAATGTCAACCAACAAGTGCGTAGTAAGTAGTTGATGCTGTTTTTCTTTATATATCTCAAAGTAGGATTTGCACATCGAACACTGAAAATTTGACACGTAAATGACATTAAATACCGGAATCGGGTTTTACTAAAATATTCTATATGTCCTACCCACGCTGCATATCTCTTGCAGCAGAGCGATCATGAAACTATCTCGATTCGTGAATAATTTTGAGCGATACCGGGATAAGGTCACGTGAAATTGCTTTGTAACCGTTGTGACGTAACAAGCTAAAATTATGGATTATTATGTGAAACGTCACGCTGCGGTTAACCGGTTAATTTTACCCGGTTAACGGTTAAAATGTTTTCACTGATATTCCCATCCCTAATTATGATATTTGACTCAATGAAGCTTTCCACGTAACCCCCAGAAAAGTGAAACCCGCATCCGCTATATACTTATTGTGATCATCCTCCTAACTTGCCACCACTACAATTCTGGCAATGACACGATCCTCGTAATAGTCCGACAGAATCGGGCCTTAACATTGTTTTGGGACATAAAGTTTTTTTTTATTGTTTAGATATAATGTATATGACATATATAATGATACCCAGGTGGGTGTGGAGTATATAATGTTGAGTAATTTTTTTAAGTGGATCTAGAGTATTCGGTCCAAGATGACGCACATCCTGAACCCCAACCTGGTAAACATACAATGTTCAGGTTGTGCGCCATCTTGGTACGAATACTTCAGGAGCGCCTTTTTGTTAAAAACAAATATTTCATAACTACATGGTTTAGTTTTGTATACATAGTAACATTGAATCTCCTTACAACGTCAGAAATTCAATTTTAGTACAATGAATGGTAGTTTGTTTCACTAATACAAGCCAAGATCCATCGACAGCATCTAGCCACTTTCTATTGCGCTCTTCAAACTACATTTGCGTTGTCGCGCGCATTTCGTTTTCCTAGTTTAAGCTTAGAGACTTGGGAAATATTTTATTAGTTGAATTGGATTGGAATATTTGACCTCGTCTTTCACTCCGAACAAGGCCATGTAAAACAGCCCACTGGTATCTAAAGATGTGTTACGTGTTTTTTTTTTTGGAAGAACCGCAACCTTTCAGTGCGGCATTGACTTTGGCAAAATTAATATACAGTATCCTTGTGGAGATAGAAGATATGCGTATGCGAAACCGAGATGTGCACCTGTTATGCCAACATAGTTGAGTCAAACGTTTTGAATACCAATACATCACACACATTTTCCTGCGTGCTTCGGTTGTACGTAGTAACGCGCACATTTTTGCGCCCATGAATCAAATTCCACTTGATTATTGAGCTATAGGTTTTTGACGAGCTTTTGTGTATACACATATATAATATAATTATATGATTTTATTCCATAGAATTTGTATGCTGTTCTAAAGAATACTAGTTTCAGCTTTTTCATTCTCTTAAACCGCGTGTTGAAAGTGAGTTTTGTAATATTGCGTGTTGTCTTCCAACATCCTTAAATCGGTGATGCCAGTAAAACTTTAATACAAAAAGATCAGTAACATCTGCAATAAAAACAGCAGTACCCACTCAAATGACAGCTGAGGGATGGATACTCTTAGTATCTGCTCCATCGCGTGCCTCTTACAGTCTTACCAGTTTACATGCGTGTCAATCGGTATCTAAGCTCAGCCAGAGACAATGAGTTTCGGACTGCAGTTGGCGTGACGAAATGTTTTTAAATATTTATTCAACAATAAGATTATTTGATTGCATACTACTGAAAGTTCCGCCTTATATGTCTTTTCCCGTTGCACTATTCCTTTACTGATATTCGATAATATGACGCTCATCTGACATAGTTCTTAAAGTGTGTAGATGGGTATAATCTTTTCCACGCTGTTCAGATGGAAATGCGCGAATATATATAAGAATTGCTAATATTGGTTTGCAATGCGATGAAATCCCATCCTGGCATTTCTGCCTCTCGCAACTGCAGCGTATACTTATCGGGGAAGTTCTGTGGCGTGGTTATCGAATGAAAAAAAACATGGAAGTATTTTTTCTACTTCTCTACTACCATCAAACATTTTGTGAAAACTTTTTTCCATGCAACCTTTTTTAAAACATCCCCAACAACCACAATTAATTTTGTTATTAAACTTCCGAAACAAACACATAAAATCATCAACAGATGCATATCACCAAGTAGATATTGCTGAATTGATATTTATTTTACCATTTTTCATGTAATTCTTTTTGGAAAACCTGTTATCTATCGTAAATACAGCACATTTGACAATGCTGTAGTGTGACTATTTTGGCCTCACATTTTTGATATTTGTAGTTAGAGCTCTTGGGGCTCTGTCAAACAAAGGTACATACAAAATATTGGTTGTATATTGCAAAACATGATCATGTTGTTGGAATAACTTGGCATTTTACCACCCGTAAATCATTCATTGTTGAGAATATTATTAAAATCATAAAATCCGTTTTCGTGAAATTTTTGTTGTAGCTGAATTCCAGGGACAGCATGACAACAGGCAAGAGAAGCACGGTTGCTTCTTTTAGTTTATGACAGGGTTTCTTAAAGGGGGACCGCGTCATCCTTGGAGGCCGCCGATCGGTTATCTGGGAGCACGAACAAACAGATGGAAATGCGAATATATAATAACAATGTATTTTTATAGAAGAGAAGAAGCAAAAGTGTTGAGAGTCTTTGGTAGTTTGAAAAGCATTGACATGGAACATAAGAATGAACTACATTCTTTCTCAGGGATATACTATAAAATGTAGCAATTTTCTCATTCTTGTTCTCGGGATATCATTATCTTTCACTGCGTAGTCGTGATCATCCCGCTGCATAACTAATTCTCTCTAACAAATAATTGACTGTTCTTCACCGGGCGTATATCCACTTGAACCACTGGCGACTGCATTAGCCGGCTTGTTTGTTAATTGCAACAAAAACGGGTATTTTGAAATAGTACTCTTTATTTTACGCGTATGTTTCGACAGTATTTTCATATACTGCATATGGGTCGCGACCCTAAGCTGGACTCAACAAATAACTAAAAGTTATTGATTTTATTTCCTAGTAAATTTGGTGCTTGCGTAGTTTGTGCACCAAGATTGCGCACAACCTGAACATAGTATTGTAACAGGTTATGGTTCAGGTTGTGCGTCATTATGATGCACATGTTTGACGAAAACACTAAAACAAATATCTCAATAAATACCTAAAAGTTATTGATTTTATTTCCTAGTAAATTTGGTGCTTGCGTAGTTTGTGCACCAAGATTGCGCACAACCTGAACATATTATTGTAACGGGGTTATGGTTCAGGTTGTGCGTCATTATGATGCACAGGTTTGACGAAAAACACTAATGCAAATATCGAGCCGTAAAATAAATTGCTCAAGGCTGCAAACTCCACACCCATGTAGAAATGATGGGCAATGACCCCAGGATGAATAATCACAAATAAAAAAAACTTTATGTCTGAAATCAAACTTGGGCCAAAAAGGTCCCCTTATCTTCCGGACTATAAACTTCTTCGTGTTAATTCGCAGCTTTAAATTTCCGTAATATCGATTTCCTGAAACGCATTTCACAAACGTAAAATAACTCAGATTTCAACTGGCTGTGATGTTTGACAATTAACATTACAATCTTTTCTCGATCAATATCGTTTTTTTGTTACAATGGCAGCTGCTGCTGACCACGTGCTTCCACAACTTGCAACATTTGCTGAGCACGATAAGACAAGTTGGGCCAGCTTGACCAGCAGTTCCAGAATATCATCTTTGGCCAAAATCCGTCTGGATAACTGGTGAGACATGGACTCCAATAGCTTAACGTGTGTAACTTGGAGATGATAATATGTATATGATTAACCTTATTTCCACCTTTGGGTGGTTAACGAAACAGGGTGTATATAAAATATAACAACGAAATAAGGTGGAAAAATTATCACTCCACCTCAATGGATGAGGTGAAAATGAAAGGTGAAAAATCCTCATTTTCAGTTTACAGTGTAGCGATTTTTTTCATCTTCCATTACTGGAAATTTATTGGTTCATTGGTTGCCGGAAAAGCAATTGTTCCGACAA
This sequence comes from Styela clava, assembly GCF_964204865.1. Classification (NCBI taxonomy): domain Eukaryota; kingdom Metazoa; phylum Chordata; class Ascidiacea; order Stolidobranchia; family Styelidae; genus Styela; species Styela clava. The sequence continues at coordinate 897,854 of NC_135264.1, read as the reverse complement.
CGACCCCAACAAAAACAACAGCTACCATTTAGCATTAGCAAAATTAGAGATGCAGTTCGTGTCCAGTGCACAAAAACAATTCTAATGCTTCAACTTTGATGACTGAAAAATAACGTTCTAATCATAGAGGATAAGATTAATACACGCCAGTGAGGTTAGCAATACAATGGCCTTCCTTCATTGCATACTCCTGCAGAAATCACTGAATGATATATGCGAATCTATATAATGATGATTAAATGCTTCCCGAACCTTTAACTGTACCAAGACGAAAACACAAGCTTTTAACTATTCTAGAAGAAAGATTTTGAAACACCTATATATTCTAAATCTGGGGTGTGCAACTTTTATTTACAGGCGGGCCTTAGAAACTCTACCAATGAAAGTCTCTGAATACAAAAAAAAAATGTAGTTTTATTCGGTATTTCTCTGTTCTTTCTTCTTACCCTGTGTATTTTCTACTTGCGAGGGGGTTCCTGTTATTGAAACAAAATTAATTAGTTCCAAGTCCCTTCGTAAGTAGAAAATTCCGTAAGTACGGACGCTCTTTACCTGAAAATATATTAATCCGTTCCAAGCCCCCACAAAACTCGAGCATAGTATTTTACTATAGGCTAAGGGAAGGCCATGAAGAGTGGAAGGACGGCGGTCCGAGGAGGCGTTATAGGTTGAACGTAATGTACGAAAATGAGCACACGCACATGGAATTCAAAATTAGAATTTACTCTTTTTATTTTGCAGTGCCGCATACACGACCGCCTTCGATTACGATAAAAAATGAAATAATTGTAAATAATGTTTCAAATCGAAACGTTGACGGCGGCGCTGTGATATGTGCGCCATATTCGGTATTCTCACTAACACGAAAAACGATATTGGAAGTTCGCGATATTCGAATAATAAATTCAAATTGGACATCCGTGCGTCTAGCACTGCATTAAATCAACCTAAAATTAACAAATGTCACTACACGTGTTTTTTTGTTTTCGGCCTTTCGCATGTTGAAAATCTTGTTAGCTTAAGCAAAATTTTTACAAAAAGAATTTTTGTAAGTTGGATTTTTCGTATCTAGAGCCTTTCGTAGGTAGAGTTTCTAGTGTAGTTGCAAGCACAATTTTTTTTTTTTATTGATCTTACGGCATTGTTCGTGGTCCTGACAGAAATGTTGAGTTGAAACGCAAAAATTTTTAAAGAAGACTGCTATTCAAGTTTATTGCCACACCGACTTTTAACGAATTCAGTAAGAAAGAAACACGCTTTTATAACATTGTGTATTTTGCAACATGATCTTGCTAACTTGTTTTACTGATATGACAGTGACACTGGGGTTCTGGTATAGGCTTCGCGACGCAAGGAGATTGATTGCTCGCACGTTCCTGATTGATTAAAATAAAAGCTCGTTTCGCGGGCACATCTTTCAAAATTGGCACTCCTCCGCGGGCCGCAGTTTGCACACCCCTGGTTTAGACCGCTTCATAACTTCAGGTATAATGAGATACACTATCAACGGAGGAAAGTTTATAAATGAACTTCGAATCAAACGTTTATCAATTTCTATACGTCTAAAATAAACATATATACCTAATAATGGCATTTGATATGCATACATGCAAGCCATGCCAGTCATGGGCATGTATTCCGTGATTCTAAAAATTAAATATTTCTGTTGTTGCTAAGAACGAATTAAAAGTTTACTTCATTAGCGTTTCAATAGTTACAAATCCGCCTGAAATAAATACCAAACTCACATTTCACCGGAATTATCCTATTGACCATAGTCCATAGTATATTATACTTTGGGTTCCTCCGCAGGTAGTCCAGAGTGGATAAATGAGTGCGTGAGCTCAAGTTGGGGTGAAATAATTTTATTAAATGACGATAAGGTTACCGACTATACGAAAATTAAAATCAAATCAATTTCTCGTGTTGTGACGAGATTTCGGGAGCACTTCAAACTTGTAAAATACAGCATTTTGAAAAATATGAGTGATTTTATTAATTCAATAATTTGGGTTTAGCAAAACATTACGTTGATATGTGAATCAGAAGGTTCCTCAAAAGCGTTATATCCAAAAAAAAATAAATTACATCTCAAAATCTTACGCCTCTCATAAAGCTTCTCTGAATCTTTGTATTCAGAATCTCCTCTTCTATCAATGAATTGATGAAACACCTTTTTACAATTCTACACTCCACATTGGTCAGCAAACGGCAAGTATTTGTCTGTATCGGTTTTTATCAACAATCACATTATAAATCCATAAATAATGTTTCTATTCATTTTGACGTCATTCTGAACCGATGGCCAGTCTGCTGGTGAATAAAGAAGGATAAAATGATTATAAAAGTTTAAATATCAAAAAAGTACAGACATTTAAAATAAATATCTTGACTGAAACTTTCTCGACGTGTTGTAAAGTATTTATACAGAAATTTACGTATGTAAAACAATTTATGTAAGAATTCTATTATACAGATCTTTTAAAAAAGATTGTAATATTGGAGAAACTCTACCTCGCGTTGTTTCGACTACCACAGACTTAAGCCCACTACACGGCAAGAGTTTCAACTGCATTTAAACACCTTTATACAATTCTACATTCTACACTTGTCAGCAAACGTAGATAGACAAACAGCCAAATTAGATTCATTAAAATATTGTTTATATTCATTATGACGTCATACTAATTCGTAAACCGGCCTGGAAAACAAAGAGGCATGAAATAATGATGCAAGATTAAATACCAAAAGTTACCAACGTTTAGGACCCACGCTATTGGCATTTTTAACAGCTGAGGATAACTTACAACATGCGTAAATAAATTTAGTCACTGAAACGTTGGGTTAAAAGAATTTGGCACAAACAATGTTAATGAGAGCAATCGCGATTTAGTAAGTGATAGCCTATCCTACAACTAATGCTGGCAATATAACCCGACCATAACACAGACACGTTTTCATTGTAAATTTGCTCAAAGCAAAGTCCCGCGAACTTCCTCAAAAGATCTTTGATCTAAATCTTGTTTACTTCATTAGCGTTTCAATAGTTACAAAATAGCCTAAATACAACAGCAAACTCACATTTTATTGAAATAGTCTTATTATCTTTTTCTCTTCTCTAAATCTGGTTTGTCTTCTCCAATTTTCTAAAAGAATTTATGTATATTTCTCTAATGCTTCACACTTTAATGAAAGTCGGTCTTTTGCTAGTATCGCTGACTCTCTGGAATAAAAATAAAGCATGTACTGCATTGTTTTAACTAATTATTATTCATTAAGAACCTATTTCTAATATTTCAATGTGGACAAATGAAACATAAAAGGCTTAAGCTTAAGCGCACTCGTGTTTTCTGAATGTATGTGAGATTAAAGATTCTCACGCTCGAGAAATACCTGCAACAAGACCGAACAACTCATAATATTTAATTAAATTAAATATCTTGACTGAAACTTCCTCGACATGTTGAAAAGAATTTATACAGAAATTTACGTATGTAAAACAATTTATGTAGGAATTCTATTATACAGATCTTTTAAAATAGTATGTAATTTGTAATATTAGAGAAATTCTATCTCGCGCAGTTTAGACCACCACAGACTTAAGCCCACTGCACGGCAAGAGTTTCAACTGCAACTGCAACACATTATACAATTCTACATTCTACACTTGTCAGCAAATGTAGATAGACGAACAGTCAAATTAGATTCATTAAAATAGTGTTTATATACATTATGACGTCATACTAAATCGTAAACCGGCATGGGAAACCAAGATGGATGAAATAATGATGCAAGATTAAATACCAAAAGGTACCAACGTTTAGGACTCACGCTATTGGCATTTTTCACAGCTGTGGATAACTTACAACATGCATAAATATATTTATTCACTGAAACATTGGGTTGAAAAGAAATTGGCGCAAGCAATGTTAATGGCAGCAAATCCAGCAATCGCGATTTAGTAAGTGATAGCCTATAAATAATGCTGGCAATATAACACGACCATAACACTGACACGTTTTCATTGTAAATTTGCTTGAGGCAAAGTCACGAGAACTTACTCAAAAGATGATCTCAAAGTAAGCTAACGACGACCACTAATTTCATTTTACTTATTGTCACCATCCTGAATTATAAAGGGATGAAGGGAATAAGTTTTCAGGTAGATCGACTTGAGACAAAAGTTGATAGGAAAATATATCAAAGCACTTTAGAGTTGAGGCGTATGCCGTATATTAGAGATGTACCGATGTATCGGTATCGGGTATCGGTATCGGCAATATCGGCCATTTTTTCGGTATCGGCCATGTATCGGTATCGGTAGATTAAGGCCGATATTTCCGATATATTTACCTTTTTGATATGGTCCAGAATGTTTTAAAAGATAAGTTGGAATACTACTTTTTATTTTATTTTTTGTCTGGAGAGATCGTGAGCTATGAGCCATACACTAAATTCCGACACAATTATCCCTCTACGCAGATATTAATTTTGTTTAACAACACAATTTCTTTATAGATATATTGACATGACCGCCTAGCCCTAGAGCGCCTAGAGTCCTAGACTGTCTCAAAATATATGATAGCAATTGTATAATAATATAAAATAGTAAAGTAAAAAAACATCCTCGACGGTTATAGGTAGGCCTTCTTTTGGTCGGTGCTGAATGATATTCTTTCATGCTGGCTTTTCCTTATTGCGTCGACGATTACGATTAGCCACGAAATAAAATATTTGAAAAATGCTTTTAATTTGAACGTAGGACGGCGGCTCTAGAATGTGTGGGTGATATTCGATATTCTCTTAAACACGAATAACGATATTCGAAGGTCGCGATATTAACATTAAATTCAAATTGGACATCCCGGCTTATGAGTTTTCTAATTGAACACCGAGATTACTAGCGTTACTGTACAGTGTATCTTAATCAGTTGAAGCAAACACCAAACATTAATTTCATATTATGTGATATATCATTTTTCGATCTGAAATAATGTGTACTATGAACAACGCTCAAAGACCATTGTTTTAACCCGTCTGCCCTACACAGCACACCTAATTAAGTAATATTTACATAGTATCGGTATCGGAATATCGGTAATATCGGCCTTTTTGTAGTATCGGCGTATCGGTATCGGTATCGGCTTTTTTAGCTGGTATCGGATCGGTATCGGTATCGGCGACAAAAGTGGTATCGGTACATCTCTACCGTATATGCGATAATATCGAAAAATTACTGGCAAGCAGGTCGAAACATTAGAAACACGGTATGAAGAAAATGCATCGAAAATGCTAAAGGACTATCGCGGATAACTTTTTTTTATTTTAACTTATTTTTTACCAATGAGAATATGTACCGACCTTTCATTTACTAAACTTTATCTGAGATATGATTTCAAATTAGTAGCTGAAAAACGGGCCAACGCGCCAACAAATACTGAAAAAAATCTGAAAATCACATAGCCAGTATTGGTTAAGTTACTGTTAGGTTATTGACAGAATAAGACCGTTTCTAAACTCCTTGCATTTGAAATGATTCATTTTTTCAATACTTGAGATCATTTGGCGTTTTTTGAAAACATATAAATGTATAAAATCGCGTTCAAAGCACCACGTTCGTGTTAAAAAATTGATGAAACAAAATTTGCAATAGAATATATAGGAATCGAACATTTTCTTCAATATATATCAAGAAACGAGTATATTTATAGTATTATTAAAGCGTATAAGTGTTTCAATATGTTTCTTGATATAAACTTTTATGTGCGTCGGTAGGTCAACTGAACAGATAAAGTGCTGAAAGCTGAAAGTGATTTTTTGCAATCGCTGAAGACTTGAGCACACCGCACGACACGATTTTCAACTGCGTTTTGCAGGTTCAGGAATTGCTCACAGTCGTCGGTTGCGATCTTGTTTAGTCGTAGATGCACCTGTATTAAATATTTCTCCGAATCGGGGTGTTTGCCTCAAATGTCGCATTTTCCCATTATTGTCAGGGTCACGGTATAGAAGATTCAAATAATTCTGTGCTAACTGATGACTTTCATTGCACTAGTTCGTTAAGTGCAGTTGTTTGAACTCGTTATTTAGACACAGTTATGTTGAACGACAGCTCTCCTATAAGGACTCTGTTCAGTTCCGAATATGATGACTCATGACGTTACGCAGTCGACGAATATCATCTGACGCAGTGTCCAATAACAGTTTTTCGACAGTGTTTCGATTAATCACTGTAATTAGCAAATTGATAGCAACCAGCTCGGATGCATTGGGACTGTCTGTCTGTCTAGCTTAATGTTCATTGTTAGTTACTGTCTTCGGAGACGTTTCTGATGTTTAGTATTGGTTTTAGTATTCTTAATTTTGCAGTCAGAAATACCAGTTTGGATTGAAGTTAGAATCGGGGTTGAATGCGATTGTAGATAAAATATAATTTTTTGACTGCAGGTTAGGGCTGTATTATAGTTATACTAAGTAAATAACAGCTGCTTTTATTTTTAGCCATGCAAGTTACATTGAGTTCACTTTTGATTAAACTTTATTGGATAGTGTAACCTAGGGATCTAAAACATGGGGTATGTATCTAATCAGTCTCAAATAAAGTAATCTATATATAATTTTATGCATTTAGTTATCTGCTGATATTTGTAAATTTTAGTTGCCACTGTGCACTACTGTAAGATTTGTTTAGATATCCGCATATTATAGTCGGTTTGTTCATTGTTTTCTGTAGATTTCATTCGAAATGTCGATGTTGCTGATTTTGTTTCAAGTACCATCGTAATAATTGTTATGAAAGAATTAAACCGATTTCAAATTGGATTCAATTGCGGCAAAACTTTGAGGCACAGAAAGCGAGATGGGCACTTTATCGCTTTGAGTCGAGTTGCTTGAAAACTCAATTTAGTTGACAATAAATCGATTTGGCTGGGACAGGGCATGGGGCACGTTGACAATGGTCTCCATTCACGTAAGCCAGGAAAGCAAAAGGTTAACTCATTCTTAAATGTTATCAAAACAAGAAGAACCGTGTTCGCTCGCGAGATAATCAAGTGTGGATGAATGAGTGAGTGAGATCAAACTCGGAGTATAATATAATTTCATAAAATGACGAGAAGATTACTTACTATATCCAGATAATAAAATCAAAAATATTTCTTAGTTTGTGACTAGATTTCGGGACTACTTCAATTTGTAAAGTAATGCCTTTTGAAAAAATACCAGTATCTGAAAGCTACAGACATGAGTATTTTTAGTCAATAATTTTGATTTCGAACAAAACATAACGTTAATATATGACTGCTTTTCAATGTGAATAAGAAGATTCTTTAAACAGGGTTATTGTCGAAAATATCGTAAGTTTCAAAAACTTACGTATGTCATTATTCTTCTTCGAATCTTTGTAGTCAGAATCTCCTCTTCCATCAGTGAATTGAAACTTCATCATACATATCTACATTCTACGTTGGTTAGCATACATAGATAGACGAGCAGGGAATCGCCTGTATCGGTATTTATCTGCAATTAAATTATAATTCATTAAAACAGTGTTTATATTCATTATGACTTCATATTGGGCCGGTCTGGCAAACAAGGAAGAATACAATAATGATGAAATTTTACATACCAAAAAAGTACCAACGTATAGCACCTACGCTTTGACATTTTTCACAGCTGAGGATGACTTGAAACATGCGTAAATGAATTCAGTCCCTGAACCATTGGGTTGTCACAATGAATGTCAGTAACAGCAATCGCGATTTAGTAAGTGATAGCCTATAATTAATGCTGATAATATAAAACGAACATAACACTGAGACGTTTCTATTGGAAATTTGCTCAAAGTCACGAAAACTCAAAGTGAAGCTACCGACGACTACTAATATACCAAAAAATTCTGACAGTACGTATAGAGAATAATGGTAATGCGAGTTAATAAATATCAACTGACGCGAGGCTTGAAGAAGTTCGTGTTAATTTGATTAAGAAATAAACGAGAATATCGGTCAGAGACCGATGACTTAACGATCGAAAGTAAGGGGATCCCCCAAAACAGCGCTCTTACTCCATAGTGACACTTTGTGTCCCATCACTAATTAATTTACACCTCGCTATTTATACGACAAAATTTGCCCAAAGTCGATAGGCTTCTGGTCCGAGATAAGATGAATGCACATGCAAAATCTGGAGCAAATTCAATTTTGTTGTCGTGAGATATCGCGTACATCTAACAGACAAACATACAGACAGACAAATACCTATCAACATACTTACCGATTAAAATCGAAAAGTAATAACTATGAGATTTTAAATTCCAAATAGCTGAATGTTCTAGAAGAAAATCTCGGAGCAAAAAATATTTTGTCTGGTATTTCACTGACTGTAAACGGGTGAGAATTCACAGTAAGCCGAACTTGACGGCTAAAATTGTTAGACTTCCCAATGCATAACGTGAATCTATGGTTGTGACCATTTCTGTTTACCTATTGTCACCATCCAGAATTCACACTGAAGATTAGAAGAATAAGTTTTCAGGTAGATCGAATTGAGACAAGAGTTGTAGGAGAAAAAAAAGGCACTTTAGAGTTAAGGTGTATGTCGTATATCCGATAATATCTAAAAATTTTTGGAAAGCAGGTTGAAGCATTAGAAATAACATATATATGAAGAAAATACAGCGAAAATGCTAAATGACTATCGTGGATAATTTTTTTTATATTTTAACCTATTTTTACCAATGAGAATATGTACCGACTTTTCATTTACTAAACTTTGTCGGAGATATGACTTCAAATTAATAGCTGAAAACGGGCCAACGCTGAAATATATCTGAAAATCACATAGCCAGTATTTGATAAGTTACTGTTAGGTTATTGCAGAAATAGACCTTTTATAAATTCTTTGCATTTGAAATGATTCATTTTTTTAATACATGAGATCATTTGGCATTTATTAAAAATATATAAATGTACAAAATCGCGTTCGCAGCACCCCGATCGTGTTAAAAATTAGATGAAACAAAATTTGCAATGGAATAAGAATCGAACATTTTTTTTTCAATATCAAGAAACGAGTATAAATATAGTATTAGTAAAGCGTATTAGTGTTTTATTATGTTTCTTGATATAAACTTTTATGTGCGTCGGTAGGTCAACTGAACAGATAAAAGTAATGAAAGCTGAAAGTGAATTTTTGCAATCGCTGAATGAAGACTTGAGCACACCGCACGACACGAGTTTCAGCTGCTTTTTGCAGGTTTAGGAATTGCCTCATTGCTGCTCACAGTCGTCGGTTTCGGTCACGTTTAGTCGCAGATGCGCTTGTCATAAAACATTTCTCCGAACCCGGACATGCATATGAGACATAGCAGATGACACGCAATATGAGCAGAGTTCAAAATCGTACTCCACAAGAGATTGTTCCAAATGTTCTCGAAGTCTCTAGTAAAGTCTGTCTGGTTTTTATTTAACCTCCACAGAGCAAAGTATTACTCAGGGCAAACTTAGTCCCTGATTCAAAAACAAAGAAACCCAACGTGGAGTACCTTTTATGTGAAACGTTTAGATCTTTTTTACAAATCCTGCGTCAAAAAACAAACCCGCCACCGCTCTGACTGAAAAAAGTAATTATCCAGTTAGGGTTTGGCTTGGGGTTAGGAATGCTGATTACTCCGGAAATTAAAATATTTAAATCTTTGATAACCCTAACTTTACGAATGATTTGCTAATTTGTTATGTTAAAACTTGGCGGGGTGTTTGTCTCAAATCTCGCATTTTACCATTATTGTCAGGGTCTCGGTATATAAGATTCGAATAATTATGTGCTAACCAATGACTTTCATTGCACTAGTTCGTTATGTGTAATAGTTTGAACTTGTTATTTAGACACAGTTATGTTGAACGAGAGCTCTCCTATAAGGACTCAGTTCAGTTCTGGACATAATGACGCATGACGTTTCGCCAGCGTTTCCCAACCTTTTTTGGTCGCGGACTATTTTCTCACCCGCGAAAACCTTTGCGGACCCAATGTGCATTTATTGCAACCTGTGCGAAGAAGCAATAAAATCAAATACAACATAATTGTAACGAATTTCAAAATCGAAAATTCGCCGCAATTACGCGTTCGGTAAAAAGAGCCGACATTTTTAGTGTATAATTGGCTTTCTGTCGCACAATATTCAATCCAATGTCTTTCTATATTAATTTAATTGTGTTCATGGTAACTCGCGGTTGCGTCGACTTACGACAAGGTGAAAGCATTTCTTCTTTAAAATGCCAATCGGCAATCTGTGAACATAATAATGTGAGACTATATTGCCCGATTATATTTAGTTTTGTTACATATTTTTGCGATCTTGCAAATTTGTTATCGTTGTTAGAAAAATCTCACTATCTGTTATAAATTTCCAGAAAGTAGAACTTGATTCAGTACCTAAGAAAAATATATTTAAAATATATTAGTAAATGAAAAATGAATATTCATCGCCTTGCTTTATTATTAATTTAATTGTGATCATTTTAATCTGTGATTGTGTTGGCGAAATAAAAGCAATACTACTCAGAAAATATCATGACAATCCGTGGACACAAAAATGCGTGGTAAAGGGCCGGATTATATTTTATTTTGATTCCTATTATTGTGAATTTAACAAATCTGAGCTGTTCGCACAACACTTACTAGTACTGTACGGCGTGTCAATGTTGAGGTAGTAAAACAAACAATTCTAAGGGAAGATTCCCTGGTATACGTATACTACGGTAACACCCGAAATTTTGCGTTTTGCAATGTCTAAAAAAGCGTTTTTAATCGGTCGCGGACCATCATAAAACGAAACTTATGGTGTTGTCCGTTTTGTATTGCCGCTTTTCAATTTGGAAAATTCGGTTTGCCATCATCTATCGACGCGTGTGCCGACTTGTGTGTTTTCGTCAAAAATTCGTGAGTGAGTTGTGAAATCCAATCGTTTGATTAGGGGACGCGCACAAGTGCAAGTGACCTGTCGCGTAACCTGATACCAAATTTTCGAATATTAAATTGCTATTCTAATAGTTGAATATTCGAATATATGCCAAGCCCTACTCAGTAACGAGTAATTATTGACTCGATTAATGTTATGTGAATAAACTTGCTTTTTATGTTTTATGTAAATTCCAACGTAAATCGTAAATTGGCTGATAGTTAAGTTCCGCAAAATCGTTTGCGGCTCGCATGAATTTCTGGCTCGTTGCGGACTCATTCAAACGCTCCGCGGACTCAATTGAGACCGCGGACTCGGGTTGGGAAACACTGCGTTACGCAGTGGACGAAAATCGTCTGACGCAGTGTCCCATAACAGTATTTCGACAGTGTTTCGATTAATCACTGTAATTAGCAAATTGATAGCAATCAGCTCGGATGCATTTAGTGTCTTCGGAAACGTTTCTGATGTTTAGTATTGGTTTTAGTATTCTTCATTTTGCAGTTAGAAATACCAATTTGGATTGAAGTTAGAAGGTGCCCGATTGTAATTAAAATATAATTTTCGACTGCAGGTTAGGGCTGTATTATAGTTATACAAGATAAATAACAGCTGCTTTTATATTTTAGTCATGCAAGATACATTGAGTTCACATTGGATTAAACTTTATTGAATAGTGTCACCTGTGGATCTAAACATGGGATAAGTATCTAATCAGTCTCAAATAAAGAAATCTATAAATAATTTTATGCATTTAGTTATCTGTTGATATTTGTAAATTTTAATTGCCACTGTACACTACTGTAAGATTTGTTTACATATCCGCATGTTATATTCAGTTTGTTCATTGTTTTCTGTAGGTTACGTTGGAGATGTCGATGTTCCTGATTTTGTTTCAAGTACCATCGTATTAATTGGTATGAAAGAACTAAAAACAGATTTAAAGTTGAATCCAATTGCGGCAAATTTTTGAGGCACAGAAAGCCAGATTGGCACTTTATCGCTGTGAGTCGAGTTGCTTGAAAACTGAGTATGGTTGAAAATAAATCGATTTGGCTGAGACAAGGCATGGGGCACGTTGACAATGGTCTCCATTCACGTAAGCCAGGAAAGTAGAAGATTAACTCATTCTTAAATGTTGTCAAAACAAGAAGAACCGTGTTCGCTCGCGAGGTAATCAAGTGTGGATGAAGGAGTGAATGAGCTCAACTCGGAGTATAATATAATTTCATAAAATGACGTTAAGATTACTGACTATACCGAAAATAAAATCAAAAATAATTCTTATATTGTGACTAGATTTCGGGACTACTTCAAATTGGAAAGTAATACATTTGGAAAAATACCAATATCTGAAAGATACAGACATGATTTTTTTTAGTCAATAATTTGATTTTGAACAAAACATAACGTTCATATATGATTGCTTTTTAATGTGAATAAGAAGATTCTTTAAACAGGGTTATTGTCGAAAATATCGTACGTCTCAAAAACTTACGTATGTCATTATTCTTCTCCAAATCTTTGTAGTCAGAATCTCCTCTTCCATCAATGAATTGAAACACCGTTTTACAAATCTACGTTCTACGTTGGTCAGCATACATATTAGACGAGCGAGAAATCGCCTGTATCAGTTTTTATCTGCAATCAAATTATAAGTCTTTAAAACAATGTTTATGTTCATTATGACCTCATATTGGATCGGCTTGGTAAACAAGGAATGGTACAGTAATGATGAAAATTTGAATACCAAAAAAGTACCAACGTATAGCACGTATACGCTTTTGACATTTTTCATACCTGAGGGTGACCCGAGACATGCGTACATAAACTAAGTCGCTGAACCATTGGGTTGAAAGGAAATTGGCACAAGGAATGTCAATAACAGCAATCGCGATTTAGTAAGTGATAGCCTATAATTAATGCTGATAATATAAAACGACCACAACACTGAGACGTTTCAATTGGAAATTTGCTCAAAGTCACGAAAACTCAAAGTGAAGCTACCGACGACTACTAATATACCAATAGATACTGACACTATGTATATATAGGGAAAAATAATATTGCGCGTTAGTAAATATCAACTGACGCAGTTCCTGTTGATTTGATTGAGAAATAACTATGAGGTATTGAATTCCAAATAGCTGAATCTCGTGGAAGAAAATCTCGAAGCATAGAATATTTTGTCTGGTATTTCACTGACTGTAAACGGGTGAGAATTCACAGTAAACCGAACTTGACGATAAAAATTGTTAGACATCCCAATGCATAACGCGAATCTATGGTTCTGTTTACTTATTGTCACCATCCAGAATCAACACTGAAGATAAGAAGAATAAGCTTTCAGGTGAGTCGACTTGAGACAAGAGTTGTAGGAAAATTAAAAAAAAAAAACTTTAATTTATAGTAAAGGTGTATGTCGTATATGCGATAATATCTAAAAATTTCTGGCAAGCAGGTTGAAACATTAAAAATACCGTATGAAGAAAATACAGTGAAAATGCTAATGACTATCGTGGATAACTTTTTCATTTCAGCCTATTTGTGACCAATGAGATTATGTACCATACTTTCATTTACTAAATTATATCTGAGATATTACTAAACATTTACTAAGTAACTGAAGAACGGACCAACGCGCCAACAAATACTGAAAAAATCTGATAATCACATAGCCAGTATTCATTAAGTTACCGTTAGGTCATTGACAGGAACAGACCGAATCTAACTTCCTTGCATTTGAGATGATTCATTTTTTTTTTTCAATACTTAAGATAATTTGGTAATTTTATGTTTCAATAGTTTAGTTAGACCGCTTCATAACTTCAGATATGATGAGATACTATATCAACGAAAGAAAGTTTATTAATATCAGGAACGAATTAAAAGTTTACTTCATTAGCGTTTCAATAGTTACAAACCGGCCTGAAATAAATAGCAAACTCACATTTCACCGGAATTATCCTATTGACCATAGTCCATAGTATATTATATATTGGGTTTCTCCGCAGGCAATTCAGAGTGGATGAATGAGTGCATGAGCTCAAGTTGGAGTGAAATAATTTTATTAAATGGCGGTAAGATTACCGATTATACGAAAATTAAAATCAAATCAATTTCCGTTTTGTGACGAGATTTCGGGACCATAGCATTTTGAAAAATATCAGAATCTACAAGCTATAGAGTGAGTTTATTCAATAATTTGATTTTGAGCAAAACATTACGTTGATATGTAAATCAGAAGGTTCCTCAACAGCGTTATATCCCAAAAAAATATTACACCCCAAAAGTTCACGCCTCTCATTAATCTTCTCTAAATCTTTGTAGTCAGAATCTCCTCTTCTATCAATGAATTGAAACACCTTTATACGACTCTACACACCACATTGGTCAGCGAACGGCAAGTATTCGTCTGTATCGGTTCTTATCAACAATCAAATTATAACTCCATAAATAATGTTTCTATTAATTTTGACGTCATACTGAACCGATGGCCAGCCTAGTGAATATAAAAGAATAAAATGATTACAAATGTTTTGAGATTAAAAAAGTACAGGCGTTTAGGACCTTTGGAATGTCAATGACAGCAAACACGATTTAGTAAGTGATATAACTGATTCTAACAATATAACACGACCATACAACTGACTCGATTTTGTAAAGCGCACTCGCGTTTTCTAAATGTATGTAAGATTAAAGATTCTCACGCTCGAGAAACACCTGCAACAAGACCGAACAACTCATAATATTAAATTAAAATAAATATCTTGACTAAAACTTTTTTGACGTGTTGAAAAGAATTTTTACAAAAATTTAAGTATGTTTAACAATTTATGTAGGAATTCTATTATAAAGATCTTTCAAAAAAGTATGTAATTTGTAATATTAGAGAAATTCTACCTCGCGCAGTTTCGACTACCACAGACTTAAGCCCACTACACGGCAAGAGTTTCAACTGCATTTAAACACCTTTATACAATTCTACATTCTATACTTGTCAGCAAACGTAGATAGACAAACAGCCAAATTAGATTCATTATGACGTCATACTAAATCGCAAACCGGCCTGAGAAACAAAGACGGATGAAATAATGATGCAAGATTAAATACCAAAAGGTACCAACGTTTAGGACCCACGCTATTGGCATTTTTCACAGCTTAGGATAACTTACAACATGCGTAAATAAATTTAGTCACTGAATCGTTGGGTAAAAAGAACTTGGCACAAACAATGTTAATGAGAGCAATCGCGATTTAGTAAGTGATAGCCTATCCTACAACTAATGCTGGCAATATAACACGTCCATAACACTGACACGTTTTCATTGTAAATTTGCTCAAAGCAAAGTCACGAGAACTTACTCAAAAGATGATCTCAAAGTTAGGATAACGACGACCACTAATTTTATTTTATTTATCGTCACCATCCAGAATTATTAAAAATTTGATGAAACAGAGTTTGCAATGTAAGAGGAATCGAACATTTTTCTTCAATATCAAGAAACGAGTATAGGTATCGTATTATTAAAGCGTATTATTGTTTTACTATGTTTCTTGATATAAACTTTTATGTGCGTCGGTAGGTCAACTGAACAGAAAAAGTACTAAAAGCTGAAAGTGATTTTTTGCCGCAATTGGAACGAGTTTCAACCGCGTTTTGCAGGTTCAGGAATTGCCTCATTGCTGCTCACAGTCGTCGGTTGCGATCTTGTTTAGTCATAGATGCGCCTGTCGTAAAATATTTCTCCGAACCCGGACATGCAAATGAGAAATAGCAGGTGACACGCAATAAGAGCAGAGTTTAAAATCGTACTCCACAAAAGATTGTTCCAAATGTTCTCGGAGTCTCTAGTAAAGTGTGTCTGGTTTTTAATTAACCTCCACAGAGCAAAGTATTACTGAGAACAAACTTAGTCCCTCATTCAAAAATAAAGAAACCCAACATTGAGTAACTTTTATGTGAAACGTTTGGATTTTTTTTTTCAAATCCTGCGCCAAAAAACAACCCCGCCACCGCTCTAACTTAAAGAAAGTATTTATTCAGTTAAGGTTTGGCTTGGGGTTATGAATGCTGATTACTCCGGAAATTAAAATTTCTAAATCATCTATAACCCTAACTTGATGAATGATTGCTAATTTGTTATTTTAAAACTTGGCGTGGTGTTTGTCTCAAATCTCACATTTTCCCATTAGTTTCAGGGTCTCGGTATAAAAGATTCAAATAATTTTGTGCTAACTGACGTCTTTCATTACACTAGTTCGTTAAGTGTAATAGTTTGAACATGTTATTTAGACACAGCTATGTTGAACGAGAGCTCCCCTCTCAGTTCAGTTCTGAATCTGATGACGTTACGCAGTCGACGAAAATCATCTGACGCAGTGTCCCATAGCAGTATTTCGACAGTGTTTCGATTAATCACTGTAATTAGCAAATTGATAGCAAGCAGCTCGGGTGCATTGTCAGTGTCTAGCTTAATGTTCATTGTTAGTTAGAGTCTTCCGAGACGTTTCTGATGTTCAGTATTGGTTGTTAGTATTCTCAATTTTGCAGTTAAAAATACCAATTTGGATTGAAGTTAGAATCGGGGTTGAATGCGAGATGCCCGATTGTAATTAAAATATAATTTTTGACTGCAGGTTAGGGCTGTATTATAGTTATACCTAGTAAATAACAGCTGCTTTTATATTTTAGACATGCAAGTTACATTGAGTTCACTTTGGATTAAACTTTATTGGATAGTGTCACCTGGGGATATAAAACATGTGGTATGTATCTAATCAGTCTCAAAAGAAGTAAAGTATATATAATTTTATGCATTTAGTTATGTGCTGATATTTGTAAATTTTAATTGCCACTGTACACTACTGTAAGATTTGTTTGAATATCCGCATGTTATAATCAGTTTGTTCATTGTTTTCTGTAGGTTACGTTCGAGATGTCGATGTTCCTGATTTTGTTTCAAGTACCATCGTATTAATTGTTATGAAAGAATTAAACCGATTTCAAATTGGATTCAATTGCGGCAAAACTTTGAGGCACAGAAAGCGAGATGGGCACTTTATCGCTTTGAGTCGAGTTGCATGAAAACTGAATATAGTTGACAATAAATCGATTTGACTGGGACAGGGCATGGGGCACGTTGACAATGGTCTCCATTCACGTAAGCCAGGAAAGTAGAAGGTTAACTCATTCTTAAATGTTATCAAAACAAGAAGAACCGTGTTCGCTCGCGATGTAATCAAGCGTGGATGAAAGAATGAGTAAGCTCATTTCGGATTATAATATAATTTCATAAAATGACCAGAAGATTACTGACTATACGGAAAATAAAATCAAAAATAATTCCAATGTTGTGACTAGATTTCGGGACTACTTCAAATTGGAGAGTAATGCATTTGGAAAAATACCAGTATCTGAAAGCTTGACAGACAGACATGAGTTTTTTTAGTCAATAATTTGATTTTGAACAAAACATAACGTTCATATATGATTGCTTTTCAAAGTGAATAAGAAAATTCTTTAAACAGGAATATTGTCGAAAATATCGTACGTCTCAAAAACTTACGTATGTCATTATTCTTTTCCAAATCTTTGTAGTCAGAATCTCCTCTTCCGTCAATGAATTGAAACACCGTTATACAAATCTACATTCTACGTTGGTCAGCATACATAGATAAACGAGCAGGGAATCGCCTGTATCGTTTTTTTATCTGCAATCAAATTATAAGTCTCTAAAACAATGTTTATGCTCATTATGGCGTCATATTGGACCGGATTGGTAAACATGGAATGGTACAGTAATGATGAAAATTTAGTTACCAAAAAAGTACCAACGTATACGCGTATACGCTTTTGACATTTTTCACAGCTGAGGATGACTTGAGACATGCGTAAATAAATTCAGTCACTGAACCATTGGATTGAAAGGAAATTGGCACAAAGAATGTCAATAACAGCAATCGCGATTTAGTAAGTGATAGCTTATATATAATTAATGCTGATAATATAAAACTACCATAACACTGAGACGTTTCAATTGGAAATTTGCTCAAAGTCACGAAAACTCAAAGCTACCGACGACTACTAAAATACCAATAGATACTGACACTATGTATATATAGGGAAAAATAATATTGCGCATTAGTAAATATCAACTGACGCAGTTCCTGTTGATTTGATTGAGAAATAACTATGAGGTATTGAATTCCAAATAGCTGAATCTCGTGGAAGAAAATCTCGAAGCATAGAATATTTTGTCTGGTATTTCACTGACTGTAAACGGGTGAGAATTCACAGTAAACCGAACTTGACGATTAAAATTATTAGACTTCCCAATGCATAACGCGAATCTATGGTTGTGACCATTTCTATTTACTTATTGTCACCATCCAGAATTAACACTGAAGTTAAGAAGAATAAGCTTTCAGGTAAGTCGACTTGAGACAAGAGTTGTAGGAAAATAAAAAAAAAACTTTAGTTTAGAGTAAAGGTGTATGTCGTATATGCGATAATATCTAAAAATTTCTGGCAAGCAGGTTGAAACATTGGAAATACCGTATGAATAAAATACAGGAAAATGCCAAATGACTATCGTGGATAACTTTTTCATTTCAACCTATTTGTCCCCAATGAGATTATGTACCGTCCTTTCATTTACTGAATTATATCTGAGATGTTACTAAACATTTACTGAGTAACTGAAGAACGGACCAACGCGCCAACAAATACTGAAAAAATCTGAAAATCACATAGCCAGTATTCATTAAGTTACCGTTAGGTCATTGACAGAAACAGACCGAATCTAACCTCCTTGCATTTGAGATGATTCATTTTTTTTTCAATACTTAAGATAATTTGGCATTTGTTAAATATATATAAATATACAAAATCTTTGTAGTATAACATATAAAGTCGCAATAAACTAGAAGCAAACATTCCCTTTTGAATAGTCTAGCTAGGAGACTTGGTTGTTTCTTTACAGAACCGTGTTCGTGTTCGAGGTACTTCCATATAACATTGCACATTAGGGAACAATTCACGACCAACTTAAAATCCCAGATATGATCAGTTAAATATTTATTGGAAATAAAATTTGCAATGGACTATATTTTCCAAGATATTAGGGAACGAGCAAAATTAAAGCATATACGTCTTTAACTTTATTTCTGAATATAAGCTTTTATATGCGTCGGAAGTGCAACTGAACAGCTAAAAGTACTGAAAGCTAAAAGTGATTTTTTTAACAATTTACAAATTCAATTAATATTAATATTACTAAAACTTGTCCTTGTCGACGGAAAACCAAAAATTGCAATGAACTATAAATCAAACAAGCCTATTTTTTTGATTGCGACATAATTGCTTTTTGTACAGTAGCGTGTTAGAGTTGATACTACTATACAATATTATTGAGTTTGGAAGCATTAACGACCCGAATAGTATTTTATGTTTGCAATAGTTTAGTTAGACCCCTTCATAACTTCAGATAT
This sequence comes from Styela clava, assembly GCF_964204865.1. Taxonomy (NCBI): domain Eukaryota; kingdom Metazoa; phylum Chordata; class Ascidiacea; order Stolidobranchia; family Styelidae; genus Styela; species Styela clava. Next base: position 878,404 of record NC_135264.1, on the reverse strand, counting down.
GATGAGATACACTATCAACGGAAAAAAGTTTATCAATATCATGAACGAATTAAAAGTTTACTTCATTAGCGTTTCAATAGTTACAAACCCGCCTGAAATAAATACCAAACTCACATTTTACCGAAATTATCCTATTGACTATAGTTCATAGTATATTATACTTTGGGTGCCTCCGCAGGTAATCCAGAGTGGATAAATAAGTGAGTCAGCTCAAGTTGGGGTGAAATCATTTTATTAAATGACGATAATATTTCCGAATATACGAAAATTAAAATTGAATCAATTTCTCGTGTTGTGACGAGATTTCGGGACCACTTCAAACTTGCGAAATACAGCATTTTGAAAAATATCAGAATCTACAAGTTATAAAGTGATTTTATTCAATAATTTGATTTTGAGCAAAAAATTACGTTGATATGTGAATCAGAAGGTTTCTCAACAGCGTTATATCCGAAAAAAATATTACACCTCAAGAACTTAAAACTTCTTTTAAATCTTTGTAGTCAGAATCTCCTCTTCTATCAATAAATTAAAACCCCTTTATACAATTTTACACTCACTTTGGTCAACAAACGGCAAGTATTCGTCTGTATCGGTTTCTTTCAACATTCAAATTATTACTCCATTCATATTGACGTCATACTGAACCGATGGCCAACCTGGTGAACAAAGAAGGATAAAATGATTACAAAAGTTTGAATATCAAAAAAGTACAGACGTTTAGGACCTTTGGAATGTCAATGACAGCAAATGCGATTCAGCAAGTGATATAACTGATTCTAACAATATAACACAACCATACAACTGACTCGATTTTGTAGGAAAATTTGCTCAAAGCAAAGTCACGCGAAATTACTCAAAAGATCTTTATTCTCAATTTTGTTTACTTCATTAGCGTTTCAATAGTTACAAAATAGCCTAAATACAACAGCAAACTCACAATTCACTGAAATATTCTTGTTATCTTTTTCTCTTCTCTGAAACTGGTTTGACTTCTCCTCCTTTCAATCAATCAATCATTTATTCGTCGTCACAAAAACATCAAATGCACAAAAAATTGGTACAATAAATAAATATAATAATAATGATATTTGTGCGACAGGAGTCGCGAGGGATCCTATTAGGTCTTCAAGCAGCGACACCTAAAGCGCTGTTACTGGTTCAGTGTAAAAAAATAACTACATTTGCTACAAAGATTGACGATGCAATAGTCGTTATGATGAACATATTTTGAATCATTGAAAAAATTCGCAGCAAACGCAACGTTACTAAAATCATATAATAGAGAAAAAAAAAAAAAAAAACTCAACTATAAATTTATAAAAAAGGCATATTTGAATAAATGTATATAAGTTACATAAAAGACAAACGACAAGCGAGGGGAAAATGGTTAGACCAAAGACAAAATTGTAAGTGACTAATTGAATAGAAGTTGGTAAGCTCTAATAAATCATAAAACGTTGATATGTTTATATACAATATGCTCCACAGTAAGTGGGCATAAAATTTACAAAAGAATGGTAGGCATATGCTTGCTCAATAAATTAAAATATAACGAATTTTGGCATTTTAGTTTTGAAGTTGCACCAAGGTTGGTAAAGTTAAAGTACCGGGTACTTTAGAAATAGACTCCTTACACCTATAGTTCCTCCGGCTTTTTGGGCAGCCATGGCGACAGTCTACAAACGCGACTACTGGGCTATGGACAGAAGATGGCGAATCATACTGAATACTCCAATCAATGGCTGATGGAAGAGAGATAATAACTAATATATTTACTTTTTAGATATAATTTGAAACCGTAATAGCCTAAAGATTTAATGGCACTTGGTAAGGCATTCCACAGTTTCACACCCGTGTATTTTATGGATTTCTGTGTCCTGCTTGATGAATATCTTGGGACATACCGGTAATATGAACTTGACGAAGCTGATCTAGTAGAGTATGAATGGATATTACTCTGCATTCTGAAAATTCCCGCGAATGCCATGGGAAGCTTGTTATCGAAGTACTGGTGCATGAGTTTCAGTATCTCAAATTCATGGATATGACCAAGCTTAATAATTCGACACCTGTGGTACAAAGGATCTAGTCTAGATCGGAAAGGTGCACTACATATGGCTCTAATTGCTTTGTTTTGCAAAACTTCTAATCTGTGGAGTAGAGTCGATGACGCACTACCCCAAGTTATAATGCCATACTGCAGATACGACTGGAAAAGAGAAAAATAAACCAATCGGAGAGCTGGCATGGTGAGGAATTTTCTTAGTTTAAATAATAAACCTGTTGCACTTGACAACTTTCCAGCAATGTAATTAATGTGTGATGTCCATTTCAATTGGTCATCAATGTGGATACCTAGGTATTTGTATGAGTTGACATTTTCAAGTGGAACCTTGTCAATATTAATTTGAAGCCGAATTTTATTTTTTTCATTTATCCTGGGCAGGATTGTCCAAAACGAATCGAATATTCGAATGTATTCGAATAACTTTTCTGCTCTTTTTCGAATAATTCCGAATAGTAGCCACTTTTTGCCGTAAACGTGGTGTTTTGTTTTATGGGAATCTTCAAACGACTTTTTACGCTGTCTCACGTATTGTAATGACGATGAAATAGAATCGGCACTTTGATTGTTTATATTCTGTGCGACCGTACGTCGCATAGTGTTGCGACACATTTGCACGTTTGCGTGGGTGGACATTGCCGACATTCGTCTACGAGGCTTTTAATTTACAAATTCATTTCCATTACGTCAAAAAATTGACAATTACCGTATTTCCGGGCAATAAGTCGCTTTTCTAGGGGGGCGTCTAATTGAGAAAGTATGTAGTTCTATGCGGCCTGTTTTTATTCGCATGAGTCTTCTCAAGCATGATTTGTGTAACCTTATATTTGGGTCTTAGGGTCTGCCAATCATGATATTTAATCGCAGACCGGTTATCGTTACTTTAATAAAGAGAAACACGGCCACCGAGATAAAGTGATTTGTGACCCTTTTCGTTTTGCCTATTCAGCAGAACACGACAGGGACAGGAAAACACAGCTGTGAAATAACCCGTGGACGTACAGTGTATTACTTATCACATTCCAAAATTATTCCAACATTCGGGTTAATAGGTTGTCCAAAATGATTGCCGTTTTACAACTTAAATTTACCACTCAATTGTTAAAAATACCGGTAGTTAATTTGGTAATATGATTCTACCAAACTAACATGATCTGGTTCTAAACATATAAAATCATTAGCGCATATCAGCATAACTGAACAACAGGGACACAATTTTTCTACCCGTCTTATTGGGGGCCTGTATGGAAAAACCCCTTTTTGGGTGCTAAAAATAGACATCGTCCTATTTGCCATGTGGACTTATTAGCCGGGAAATACGGTATTTATAGCCGTCATTGTTACGATATCCAATAAATTGTCACAAGTTGGAAAAACAAGTCGATTTATTAGAAAATAATTTCTGGCAAATAATTCTGATAACGATAGTTAAAAGTATCGATCCTTTACCAGGATGATTTTTTGCAATAAATAATCCAATCAATGACTGGTACCAGCATTTAAAATGTCATGCCGTATTAATTAAATTCTGTTCAATGTAACTCATGGTTGTATCGACAATCTGTGGACATAAAATGTGTGGTAAACTGACCGATATTATTAAATATTGATTCCCATTTTTATATTGATAAAATAATGGAAGTATTAATACCAAATACCACGGGTATTTGTGGACATGAAATACGTGGTAAACTGCCCAATTGTAATTAATTTCGGATTCGCATTTACAAAATAATAAAACTATCACAATTCTAAAATGCAACGCCGATCTGTGGCCTTAAAATGTGTGGTAAACTGCCCGATTTACAAAACATTTCAGTTATGATAATAGAATTAAATTAACGTATTATTACTCAAACATACAACGGCGATCTGCTGACTTATAATGTGTGGTAAAGTTCCCGAATATAATTAATTTTTGATTCGCATTTTTGTACTCACGAAAAAGTTGTCACAAGTCGGAAAAATAACTCAAATAATTTGGATGATGGTTGGTATTTAAAAGTATGAGCGTTTTACTAGGATGATTTTGTGTTACGCAAATATTCAAATCCATCATCGATACCACTATTGCCGTATTAATTTAATTCTGTTAACATGACTCGTGGTATATAAAATATATACTGCAATAATCTGCAAATATGAAATGCCTGGTAATATAGCTAGGTTGTAACTTGTAGATAGCAGTTATTCCATTGCTTATTATATGGAAATTCCTACATACATTTAGATAAGCTTCAATTTGTGGATTTTATTTTCGAAGTATTCGAAATTTCATATTCGAAAAAAATAATTTCGAATGTATTCGAAATAGTGAACTATTCGGTATTGGCCATCCCTGATCCTGGGACTAATTAATAAGATTTTTTTCTAAATTCTTTTCTAAAAGAATTTGTGTTTATTTTTCAAATGCTTCTCAGCTTGATAAAAGTCTGTCTTTTGCGCGTATCGCTGACTCCCTGGAATAAAAATAAAGCATTTACTGCATTGTTTTAACTAATTACTGCGTCATGAGGAACCTATTTCTAACATTTCAATGTGGACAAAGAAAATATAAAAGGCTTTTAAGCTAAAGCGCACTCGTGTTTCCTGAATGTATGTAAGATTAAAGATTCTCACGCACGATAAATACCTGCAACAAGACCGAATACCTCATAATAATTAATTAAAATAAATATCTTGACTGAAACTTTTTCGATGTTAAACAATTTATGTAGGAATCCTATTATACAGATCTTTCAAAAATGATTGTAATATTAGAGAAATTCTACCTCGCGCAGTTTCGACTACCACAGACTTAAGCTCACTACACGGAAAGAGTTTCAACTGCATTTAAACACCTCAACACAATTCTACATTCTATACTTCAGCAAACGTAGATAGACGAACAGCAATCACGATTTAGTAAGTGATAGCCTATAACTAATGCTGGCAATATAACACGACAACAACACTGACACGTTTTCATTGTAAATTTGCTCAAAGCAAACTCACGAGAACTTACTCAAAAGATGATCTATCTCTAAGTTAAGCTAACGACGACCACTAATTTCATTTTACTTATTGTCACCATCAAGAATATTAAAGGGATAAATGGAATAGGTTTTCAGGTAGATCGATTTATGACAAGAGTTGATAGGAAAATATATCAAAGCACTTTAGAGTTGAGGCGTATGCCGTATATACGATAATATCGAAATATGGCTGGCAAGCAGGTCGAAACATTAGAAATATTGTATGAAAAAAATGCAGCGAAAATACTAAATGACTATCGAGGATAACTTTTTTTTTATTTTAACTTATTTTTTCTCTACCAATGAGAATATGTACCGCCACTCTTAACAGAAAAAAAGGATATTTGCCATTTCCACCCCCTCCATTGGGGTGTAGTGATGAATTTTCCATCTTATTTCGTTGCATAATTTTATATACACCGTGCTAATGCATTCAGAGTGTGTGTTACCAAACATTTTCTCCACTAAACTTGGTGGAAATGCATGAACGCGTCATACGTGATATCGAGGTGACTGTGACGATTTGAGAAGGCTGAACGCTATTGGCTGAAATCGTTTCGAATATTATTATGCGCGGTGACTTGACTTGATCTTGTCAAGCTTTGTTCGCTAACGTTAAGTGACCAGTACTAGGCCTAGATAAGATGGGTGTCCTGAAGTACGCGCCGCAGGTACCTACTTATAGTTGGCCTGTCTCGACAATTTTGGAAATATCTAATTTCTAACCCCCACATGACTACGTCATCCGGAAATTACATCACTGCATCACCATCGCGTCATAGAGCTTTCTAAAGTATAGTTACGATCGTCCGAAATGGCATCTGTGCAGCGATCTCTTTTTTATCGCTGTATCGATACCAGGATACGGTATCGTTTCGACGACAAGAAATAGGCTAGCTTGCTCAATTTCGGATGATTGTCTGTGCAACCATTCGTATACTTTTGAGGGCCGAATTACGTCATTGCGACTTCGCAGTGATGTGATTTTTGGATGACGTAGTCATGTCTGCATGTGGGGGTTAGAAATTACATATGTAAATATTGTTGAGTCAGGCCAACTAGAAGTACTTGCGACGCATACTTCAGGAGACCCGATAAGACCATATAAATACAGAAATATAACGTTATCAGTAACTTATATTGCGAGTCTAACTTCTGAACTTCGTACCAGTAACGGGAGCTATCTCAACTAATCTTGATTTGCCAAACTTGCCAAAAAGATTCTGTACAGGCTATTGCTGTATTGGGCTTATTACTTATCGATCTTAAGATCGGTAAGTATATTAATAGGTATTTGTCTGTATGTCTGTCTGTGTGTGTGTCTGTTAGATGCACGCGATATCTCACGAAAGCGAGATTGAATCTGCTCCAGATTTTGCATGTGCATTCATCTTATCTCGGACCAGTAGCCTATTGATTTTGGGCGAATTATGTCGTATAATTAGCGAGTTATCAATCAATTATTGATATAGTGATCTAGATTTTTGTAAAGCGAGAGAATTTTGAAACCCGCCGAGTGTGTGTGTGTGCGATGCGCAGTGCGCAAGTTACAAGAGCGGATGAATCGAAACTGCAGTTTCTGTTTTGGGGGATCCCCTAACTATCGATCGATAAGTCTTCGGTTTCCAACCGATATTCTCGTTTATCTGTTTGGTGAGTCGAGCGGGAACAATTTATTTTTCTTTCGTGCTTTACTTGGAATTACACAATTTTAACAGCTATCATACATTTTGTTAGTAGCCTACTAAGCACATAACTTTCTATTCAGGATGTTGATTTTCTTGAAAATGAAGATGATCACAGTATTGGGACTTACAAGTCTGCAAGTAGATAATAGCAGAGGAACTAAATGAGAGAAATATAGCAGGTGAGCAGTGCTGCAGTGAACAACTCATAATTTAGTCTTGTTATTTTATGCAATAAGAATATCGCCGGATGAGAACAGAACAGGCCTAAGTCACAATTTCGAGTTTTGAGTAAAATGCAAAAAAACAGTTTGTAATTTTTTTATTTTCGAATTCCTAAATATTCACACTTATAAATACCTGAGCTCTGGTTATTTTAGTGTGGATGAGAATATCTTTGTAATCGATATTTTTTGGCACTTCAGCTTCAATTCCTTCCAGCTTTTTTACCCCCATAAAGGATTTTTGGCCCATTCTGTTCTCAATAACTTCTGAATTTTTTGTATGGGATGCAAAGTAAAACAAGGTGACTTAGGCCTAAATTGCACTGAATAATTTTTGAGGGATGTAAGTTTCGGACATTTCATTTCTGATGTTCATGCTCATCATACTGGAACTTAGGACTCTTTTTTTTCCCAATATTTTGGGGTTCTGAGCATTGGGGTTTTGAGCCATGCTCTACATTCTACAAGGTGGTGGTCTTGAAATCCTGAATTTTTCAATAATAAAAATTTAAGCTGGACTTCGGCCCATTCTGTTCTTAACTTCTACAAAATATTATAGTCCTAGGTCCAGCTGAAATTTTTATTATTCAGAAATTCAGGATTTCGAGACCATCATCCACTGTGTAGAGCATGGCTCAAAACCCCAAAATATTGAAAAAAGATGAATTTTCCAAAAATGTGACTTAGGCCCCTTCTGTTCTCATCCGGCGATATGCAAGTCTAATAATGGTATATGTTTTTAAATCTAGTGCGTTGTATTTGGGTGTAAAATACAGTAAAATAATGTCACCATTACAAATATATTGTTGAAAATAACTTTCTATTCAGGATGTTGATTTTCTTGAAAATGAAGATGATCACAGTATTGGAACTCACAAGTAGCTAATAGCAGAGAAACTAAATGGGAGAAATATAGCAGATGAGCAGTGAACAACTGATAGGTTGGTACATGTTTTTAAAATTAGTGCGCTGTATTTGGGTGTAAAATACAGTGCGAAAATGAATAAAATAATGTCACCATTACAAATATATTGTTGAAAATAACTTTCTATATTTCGATAAATTTTTGACTCTATATAGCCTATATGTAGATGTATGATGATATCACTCTATGCTTTAAAATCATGAATCATGAGTTGGAATCAATACTTATTACTTATGTCTAGCCCTAGTGGATTGGGATATAACCTAGTTTAGTGAAATTCGTCTATTTCAATATGACCTTGGTAAGTAGACAAACTGGAAAAATAGCTAGTCTGTGTTGTTCAGCACTTTTATAAATTACTATCATAAATTACTTGTCCAGCACAAGGACTCCAATTCAGTTGGAAACATTTGTATTGAATATGTTCGAAGTTAACATGCGACCGTTTTTCTACTGCGAAAGACATACTCATCTAATCTCTTTTTTTGTATTTTTAGATTGTAAGTCCATTCCAATGATGAACTCTGGATCATCACTAGATCACAGTTCGAATGGAAGCTTTAATTACACAAAAGCAATGGCAGTGGCCAGTGATGGACTCTTTGTTACAGGATTTTCAATCTACAAATACCAGGTAGCAGAAAAGCTTGACATTCATCACAGCATGCCTACTGCTCCTGCCAAATGAAGAATTCCCATTCAAAAAACAAAAAAGGCGTAACTTGACTTTCTCATTACGACTGTATTTATCTGCGACCTTTAGTAGTCAATTTCGCCAAATATTTACTGTTTTAATAAATTTGTTTAAATCTTGAAAACCTGTCGTGGTTTCATGCTTCCTTTGGGTGGTTATAGTACGTTTCCAGGCTTGCAAGAAGGTTGACCTTCCTACCGATGTGGGTGGGGTTGTTAGGGTGGAAATGTCAAACACCTACTCAAAGGGTGGAAGGAGTAGAAAACCTTGTGAAACAAACAAAATTTGCAATGAAATAAGAGTCGAACATTTTTCTTCAATATCAAGAAACAAGTATAATTATCGCAATATTAAAGCGTATTAGTGTTTTACTATGTTTCTTGATATAAACTTTTATGTGCGTCGGTAGGTCTATAGTGATTAGTTATCACTACACATAGATTGTTTGTAGATTGGTCTGGTTTATGTGTTATAACCCCAGCATTGACTGACAATAGTTTTGTCTTGCGTTCGTTAACTCGAACTGTCTATCTGTCGATAGCCTTCGGCTGTAGTAAGGAGACGTTTGAAAACACCTTATGAGTTTATTGCAATTCCGACAATATATACAGAAATACAATGTACACACAATTTGATCAAATCTAGTCTGATTAAAACAAAACACGTTGCTGAATATATAGCTTTCTACCAAGCAATTAAAATAGAATAAAGAAACAGATTTTTACATTAACGATTAAAGAATCACGCGTCATTCCGGTTTCTGGTTAGCTTTCGGTTCACTATAATCAAACATTATTAAAAGTGTTTTCTTGAAGTTCATTACTAGCAATTAACTTGTTATTGCCAAGTCACCGCGTTCCTGGTCACGTACTTACTCCAATTATGAGATGTAAAAAGTTGTTCTCAAGTGGATAATTTGGTTTTAACAAGATATTTCGAATTTACGTTATTGGAATATTACTGGAAATAAATTTTATTTTTACATGGGATGGCACCGAAAGGCTATTAAATCTTGAAATTGGATTTTGAGAAATTGATAATTGCTATAACGGGAATAATTAATTTTGGTTTTCATGAGTTTCTCACGAATTGGGCCAATTTGGTGTAGTTTTGTAGTTACATAACAACTAATTGGCTACATAACTCCCCCGCAGGAGTTCGGAGAATTCTAAGGATGCAATTTGGGCTGAGAAGGCGGAAATGACGTGCTGTTTTCATGAAATTCAACTAAAAATAAAAAATAAATTTTAAGCTGTATAAAGATAGAATAAATATAGTTATTCCTGAGATAGTTATACATGAGGTATATTATTGTTATAGGTATTGATGTAAATGCACGAAGTATTTAATTCTTCGTAAAACACATGTTAGAAAGAAATCATGTTAAAGTATAATATATATGTACAATATGAGCATTGCTATTCGACTAGTCTGCCAGACTAGGGTATAAGTTCGAATTTAATCTATTATTGGGATTTGGTCTGGATTGATAGATTTGACCCCCCTGATCTTGTCTATTGTTTTGCACAAGAGGTTGAGGTGGTTCAACAGGGTTCACTTGTTCCCTGCGAGCAGCCAAGTATTGCCGAAGCCGTTGTATTCTAGGAAGTCCTTCATCTCTCAGTTTTGGGCAAAGTTTCTTGATAAAACAAACGGTCCAAATAGTGGCCCAAATGAGAGATAAATGGAATAAGAGCATATAAATACCTGATAAAATTGACGTCTTAATGAAGGAGAGGGCATGAACAAAAGTGTCTTGCACTTCATGTGAGATAGCATCAGTATCAGTGTCTGATGTGCTATCTGCATTAGTTAGGGTTTGCTCACTTAATATTCGTTCTCGAATAAGGTTAATGTGGCTGATTGATAATAACATATTATTAATATCATCATAACCCTGGTGTCCCCTTGGTAATTCGTTATATGCTTCATTGTAATCGATAGGATTAAAATTGTCGACAAAAGGCTTGAATGTGGGTCTCAGAAATTTTACATGCATATCCGCATGATTTAAAGTATAATTGACGTAGTTATAGAACCGACCGTCAATTTGAAACGTAAATATACGACCAGGCGTATAATTTTCAAAAAAATGAATACCCACATAAGCGTTAGAATCAGGGAATATTTGTGCAATGATCGTTTCATTGCTATTATTAATAAAGTGCACTAAAGGTCGGGTAGCATATTTACCCTGTAAAAAGAGGTTCCTAAGAACGGTAACCTTAATACGTTGGCATTCAATTTCGGTCAATATATCACCCACGGTGATAGCTGCTCTGTTCCCACCTAGTAACTGACTTAGGATCTTACCGGGGTATTGTTTAGACAGGAGTTTAATATTAGTGGTTAGAATGCTTTCAATTTGGCATTCCAAATAATTAATATCTGCTGTCAATTTGTTTATTACCTCGGAAACCCTATCAGTGCTTTCTTGAATAAACCCAATTAGAGGAGAAGATTCTGAAAAATTCTTTACAGTATAATCGTAATTAAAGGCGGGATATTTAAGAGTAAAAAGGGATGAACCATCAAGTGCAATGCATTGTTGCGTTTCGAATAACAAACCATTATTGGTACAAAAAGTATCAGACTTAAAACATCTTTTAACTGACTTGCCACATGAACCCCAGTTATGGATTGATTGCCCAAGTTTTGGAAAATCTAAGCGGTAAATCTGATTAGAAGAATTATAATGTAAAATAAGTTCAGTAACAGTTGTTTGGTATTGAGGGCAATCAATTAAAGGGTGGTGTTTCCAAATTAAAGTTTGACTTCCTAACGTGCATGACCCAGTTAATATGTTGCAGGTGGAAATTGAAGGGAAAGCACCTAACATTACCCCATGAAAAGGATCATACGAAATTTGAATACGAGACAAATGAGCATTGATCACTTGTCCGTGTCTAGAGGATGGCCAACTATAAGTAACTTTTGCCTTGTTTTGAGTGGACCAAGTATCTGGGGAAGTGGGTTCTAAATCTCCAATATTATCAGCTTTTAACGTGTGTACCCAATCTTCACAATATAAAGGGGTGGGTGGTTCTATCATGGTAGAAGTCAGTTTACTCGAATGTGCACCAAAGAAAAAATAATGACTAGACCATTTAGTAGCAGATTTCTGACATACATATAAAGTAATATTTGTATAGCTAGAAGATAATTCATGTACCGTAACAGAGCATTGCTTAATGGTTTGGGGTGTCTCCTTAGTACAATTATTGGGCTTCTGAATAAAGTATTCAGCTTTGGGTCTATTGGGGTGGCATAGGTTCACTGTAACTGTTGGAGTTGGTAAAGCAGATTTAAATGGCAGACTAGACGAATAAACAAAAAGATACATACAGATTGCGAGGTACTTAATAGTAAACATAATCGTCTCTCTGTGGCGGTCTAGTTGTCCTTCCGTGTCGAGTCCTTGATTGTATTGATCCTGAACCTTGTTGATTGCTATTAGTTTCCTCGTTCTGCGTAATAAGTAAAGAGTCGTCAATATCGGTTGATATTGGTACGTTATATCTGTGTATTAGTACGTCAGATTCAGTAGTTGGGGTATTTGAATTAGAAATGTCCTGAGTATCGGGAGTGAAAATTTCTTCATGAGCCGGCTTAACTCTATCAATAGAAACAGTGGTAGGTTTGCCTTTAAAATCAATCTTAAAAAACTTGTCGTATTTTTGTATAACACGAAAAGGTCCTTGATAAGGTGGTACCAGTGGTCTTCTAACTGCGTCAACACGTAGAAAGATGTGACTGCAAGTATTCAATTCTGGTGATAAGAATGTCTTTCTATTTAGAGGTGTTCTCGGTTGGATTGGTTTCAACTTATTGATGAAATTGCTCAAGCGTTTCATAAACGCCTGAGGGTTAGTGTTGATACCCGGTTGGTTGGTCGAGAAAAATTCTCCAGGCAATTTCAATGGTGTTCCATAAAGTAGTTCGGCGCTACTGTATCCTAAGTCCTGTTTAATGGCAGTTCGCATGCCAAGTAGAACTAAACCCAAGTTTTGATACCAATCTGCAGTATTCCGGCAGTGAGTCATCAGAGATGCTTTTAATTGTCGTATTTGTCTTTCAACAGCTGCGTTTGAGGCTGGGTGATAGCTAGTAGTTGAAATGTGTTGAGAACCGAGAAATTGCATTGCTTCTTGCCATAGAACACTTTGAAAACAACCTCCACGGTCACTGGTGATGATTGCAGGTACGCCATATTTAGAAATCCAGAACAGAAAAAATGTTTTAACTACCGTTTCAGATGTTATGTCTTTAATAGGAATAGCTTCCACCCATCTCGAAAATTTGTCCACAATGAGGAGTATATAATTATATCCGTTAGATGGTGGTAAAGGTCCAGCAATGTCAATGTTGATATGGTAGAATCTTTCGTCTGGAGTTATGATAGTTTGCAAAGGTGAGATCGTGTGCCTTTGAATTTTACATGATTGGCATGGAATACACGCTCGGCACATTTTCCTAATGTCAATGTTCATGTTTGGCCAAATATATGTCCGATGGGTTTCATACGCAGCTCTACACCGAAAATACTACGAGAAACAATCAATCCACTTACAACAAAACATGATGTGAGGCATTCAATTACTACAACTGGATTGCCGGTGAGAAGTAAAGTTCATAGATTACCACAGATGAAATATACAGCTGCCAAAGAGCAATTTTCCAAACTCTTGAAACAAGGTATTATCTCACCATCTACAAGTGAGTGGGGTAGCCCTATTACGGTTGTTTTGAAGAAAAATGGAGACATTCATAAAACTGACTCATACAGAATTTGTGGAAATTATAAAAACCTCAATATACAAACAAAAAAGGACACATACCCAATACCAAACATCCAGTCCTTCACTAATGAAATCCATGGATCGGAAATTTTTACGAAGGTTGACTTGCGATCTGCTTATCATCAAGTTCCGATGAAATCCGAAGACATGGACAAAACAACGGTAGTTACACCTTTTGGCGCATTTCGATATCACGTGACTCCATATGGCACTAAAAATTCAGGTTCAACATTTCAAAGACTCATCGACATGGTAATCCGCAATATTCCAAATGTTTTTGCTTATGTCGATGATATTTTGGTATTTTCCAAATCACCGGAAGAACACGAAGAACATCTCAGACAACTTTTTCAAAGATTACACGACTACGGTCTAATAATTAATTTCGACAAATGTCTGTTTGGAGTACCTGAATTAACATTTCTTGGATATCATGTGAATAATAAAGGAATACGGCCTATCAAATCAAAGGTAAATGCTTTACGGAACTACCCTCGTCCGAAAACCAAACGACAGCTACGTGCTTACTTGGGAATGTACACTTTCTACCAAAAATGTTTACCTCATTGTGCTAACATTTTGGCTCCACTTCATAAAATGTGCTCTCATTACTCGAACAAGTATCAGAAAATTACTTGGACCAAAGAACATGACGAAGCTTTTGAAAAATCGAAAAATGCATTGAGTGATTTTGCATTATTAAACCACCCAGACCCAGAAGCAGAAATATCTCTTGCGGTGGACGCTTCAGGAGATTCGATTGGAAGTGTATTACAACAAAAGAGAAATAATCAATGGGAACCATTAGGATTTTTCTCAAAATCGTTAAACCCAGCCCAACGGAAATATTCTACTTTTGATCGGGAACTACTGGCTGCTTATCTGAGTGTCAAACATTTTCGATATGATTTGGAAGGACGTTCGTTTTTCATCCTCTCTGACCATAAACCATTGACGTATGCCCTACACAAAAGTGCTGAACGATCATCTCCACGACAAGTTCGTCATCTCGATTTTATAAGTCAATACACAAATGACATGAGATATATTGCTGGAAGCAGTAATGTGGTAGCCGATGCTTTGTCTAGAGCGACAATTGCCGCATTCTCACACTTGCCTACAACTCTAACCTTGTCTGACATCGCTTTGGAACAACGTAAGGATCCGGACATTCAAAACCTGTACAATGAACCTAAAAGCATGGAATTACGATTTGTGAAACTTAGTGACGATTTACATCTACTATGCGATTCAAAACTATCAACACTACGCCCAGTTATTCCGAAGAAATTTCGAAAACGTATATTCGATACGAATCATCAATTAAGTCACCCTGGAATTCGAGCAACTCAAGATCTTATTCAAGCAAGCATATATTGACCAACTAGGTCGCAACGCGTTTTTTCTTCCCGACATGGGACAAGCATATATTGACCAACTAGGTCGCAACGCGTTTTTTCTTCCCGACATGGGACAAGCATATATTGACCAACTAGGTCTACAAAATCGTAACAATGCGATAAAGCGAGTATAAGTATTTTAACTTAGCGAAATACATTAAATTGAAAATATGTTTAAACCGTCCAAACCAAAATTTCGAAATAAAAATACGCCATCCTTCTGTAATTCTACTTTACAACCTTTACCCTTTCTATAAACTTTTCTTTACTTCAATGTCTTGTCTCATTGTAGATCATATACATGTAAATATTTTTTTTGACCTATATCATTAATTTTAGCATTGTGTATTGTATTTTTCTATACATTTTCAATTTATTTGAGGGTGCCAAACCTTTAAACTTCCAGTTAGTAAGATGGGGAGATAATATAGCAACTAACCCCCAAATGTACCCCATTTCATGTTAAAAATATGAAAACAAAGTTAATTTTCCCCAAAATTCGAACAAAGACTTTCGTAGGAATCAAATTACACCAGTTTTAAGAACATAACATGTTCCATCCAGTCATTATCAAATTAAAATCTATATTCTCAAGACCTTTGGCACTGATTGAAATAATTATATCTAAGTTCCCATCCGTACGATGTACATAATTACCCTTGTTGAGATAATAGGAGTTTCTGTTTATAACGTGAATCACGAGCTCACGTTTACAGCATTTAATTAGAAGTATGATAGACGTATAAATACGACTCCGATATCTTTCGATGGAGAGGGAAGACGATGTAAACCATTCTAAGCTAGTCTGGATAAATGTTTTAAGATTTGTATTCTGTGTGTTGTGGAAATTTACAAATAAAAACATATAGAGATTTTTAACGCATCTTCATTCACGTGGGCGTTGAAGCTGAAGGGTGAACGGGTGACTTGCAAGTTCTGAGACAATCTACGAAATAGCAATATATGGTAACATCAAACAGAATTTACCCATTATTCATGCTATAAATGATTCCTACGAAATAGCAATATACGGTAACCTCACATTCATTTACCAATTATATATGCTATAGGTCAGCTGTACAGATGAAAGTACTGAAAGCTGAAAGTGATTGTTTGCAATCGCTGAAGACTTGAGCACACCGCACGGCACGAGTTTTAACTGCGTTTTGCAGGTTCAGGAATTGCCTCATTGCTGCTCACAGTCGTCGGTTGCGGTCAGGTTGAGTCGTAGATGCGCCTGTCGTAAAATATTTCTCCGAACCCGGACATGCAAATGAGAAATAGCAGATGACACGCAATAAGAGCAGAGTTTAAAATCGTACAACTCTAGAAGACATTGTTCCAAATGTTCTCGGAGTCTCTAGTAAAGTCTGTCTGGTTTTTAATTAACCTCCACAGAGAAAAGTATTCGTCAGGGCAAACTTAGTCCTTGATTCAAAAACAAAGAAACCCAACATTGAGTAACTTTTATGTGAAACGTTTGGATTTTTTTTTTCAAATCCTGCCCCAAAAAACAACCCCGCCACCGCTCTAACTTGAAGAAAGTATTTATTCAGTTAAGGTTTGGCTTGGGGTTATGAATGCTGATTACTCCGGAAATTAAAATGTTTAAATCATTTATAACCCTAACTTGATGAGTGATTGCTAATTTGTTATTTTAAAACTTGGCGTGGTGTTTGTCTCAAATCTCGCATTTTCCCATTAGTTTCAGGGTCTCGGTATAAAAGATTCAAATAATTATGTGCTAACTGATGTCTTTCATTACACTAGTTCGTTAAGTGTAATAGTTTGAACTTGTTATTTAGACACAGTTATGTTGGACGAGAGCTCCCCTATAAGGACTCAGTTCAGTTCTGAATCTGATGACGTTACGCAGTCGACGAAAATCATCTGACGCAGTGTCCCATAGCAGTATTTCGACAGTGTTTCGATTAATCACTGTAATTAGCAAATTGATAGCAAGCAGCTCGGATGCATTGTCAGTGTCTAGCTTAATGTTCATTGTTAGTTAGAGTCTTCCGAGACGTTTCTGATGTTTAGTATTGGTTTTAGTATTCTCAATTTTGCAGTTAAAAATACCAATATGGATTGAAGTTAGAATCGGGGTTGAATGCGAGATGCCCGATTGTAATTAAAATATAATTTTTGACTGCAGGTTAGGGCTGTATTATAGTTATACTAAGTAAATAACAGCAGCTTTTATATTTTAGACATGCAAGTTACATTGAGTTCACTTTGGATTAAACTTAATTGGATAGTGTCACCTGGGGATCTAAAACATGTGGTATCTATCTAATCAGTCTCAAATAAAGTAAAGTACCGTATATATAATTTTATGCATTTAGTTATGTGCTGATATTTGTAAATTTTAATTGCCACTGTACACTACTGTAAGATTGTTTGGATATCCGCATGTTATAATCAGTTTGTTCATTGTTTTCTGTAGGTTACAATCGAGATGTCGATGTTCCTGATTTTGTTTCAAGTACCATCGTATTAATTGTTATGAAAGAATTAAACCGATTTCAGATTGGATTCAATTGCGGCAAAACTTTGAGGCACAGAAAGCGAGATGGGCACTTTATCGCTTTGAGTCGAGTTGCATGAAAACTGAATATAGTTGACAATAAATCGATTTGGCTGGGACAGGGCATGGGGCACGTTGACAATGGACTCCATTCACGTAAGCCAGGAAAGTAGAAGGTTAACTTATTCTTAAATGTTATCAAAACAAGAAGAACCGTGTTCGCTCCCGATGTAATCAAGTGTGGATGAATGAGTGAGTAAGCTCATTTCGGAGTATAATATAATTTCATAAAATGACGAGAAGATTACTGACTATATGGCTTATGTTGTGACTAGATTTCGGGACTACTTCAAATTGGCGAGTAATGCATTTGGAAAAATACCGGCATCTGAAACTACAGACATGAGTATTTTTAGTCAATAATTTGATTTTGAACAAAACATAACGTTCATATATGATTGCTTTTTAATGTGAATAAGAAGATTCTTTAAACAGGAATATTGTCGAAAATATCGTACGCATGTCATTATTCTTCTCCAAATCTTTGTAGTCAGAATCTCCTCTTCCATCAATGAATTGAAACACCGTTATACAAATCTACATTCTACGTTGGTCAGCATACATATTTAGACGAGCAGGAAATCGCCTGTATCAGTTTTTATTGCAATGAAATTATAAGTCTTTAAAACAATGTTTATGTTCATTATGACGTCATATTGGATCGGCTTGGTAAACAAGGAATGGTACAGTAATAATGAAAATTTAAATACCAAAAAAGTACCAACGTATAGCACGTATACGCTTTTGACATTTTTCATAGCTGAGGGTGACTTGAGACATGCGTAAATAAATTAAGTCACTGAACCATTGGGTTGAAAGGAAATTGGCACAATGAATGTCAATAACAGCAATTGCGATTTAGTAAGTGATAGCCTATATTTAATGCTGATAATATAAAACGACCACAACACTGAGGCGTTTCAATTGGAAATTTGCTCAAAGTCACGACTACTAATATAGCAATAGATACTGACACTATGTATATATAGAGAATAATGGTAATGCGCGTTAGTAAATATCAACTGACGCAGTTCCTGTTGATTTGATTGAGAAATAACTATGAGGTATTGAATTCCAAATAGCTGAATCTCGTTGAAGAAAATCTCGAAGCATAGAATATTTTGTCTGGTATTTCACTGACTGTAAACGGGTGAGAATTCACAGTAAACCGAACTTGACGATAAAAATTGTTAGACTTCCCAATGCATAACGCGAATCTATGGTTGTGACAATTTCTGTTTACTTATTGTCACCATCCAGAATTAACACTGAAGATAAGAAGAATAAGCTTTCAGGTAAGTCGACTTGAGACAAGAGTTGTATGAAAAAAAACTTTAGTTTAGAGTAAAGGTGTATGTCGTATATGCGATAATATCTAAAAATTTCTGGCAAGCAGGTTGAAGAATTGGAAATACCGTACGAAGAAAATACAGGAAAATGCTAAATGACTACCGTGGATAACTTTTTCATTTCAACCTATTTGTCACCAATGAGATTATGTACCGGCGTTTCATTTACTGAATTATATCTGAGATATTACTAAACATTTACTGAGTAACTGAAGAACGGACCAACGCGCCAACAAATACTGGAACAAATCTGAAAATCACATAGCCAGTATTCATTAAGTTACCGTTAGGTCATTGACAGAAACAGACCGAATCTAACTTTCTTGCATTTGAGATGATTCATTTTTTTTTCAATACTTAAGATAATTTGGCATTTGTTAAATATATATAAATATACAAAATCTTTGTAGTATAACATATAAAGTCGCAATAAACTAGAAGCAAACATTCCGTTTTGAATAGTCTAGCTAGGAGACTTGGTTGTTTTCTTTACAGAACCGTGTTCGTGTTCGAGGTACTATACTATATAACATTGCACATTAGGGAACAATTCACGACCAACTTAAAATCCCAGATATGATCAGTTAAATATTTATTGGAAATAAAATTTGCAATGGACTATATTTTTTCAAGATATTAGGAAACGAGCAAAATTAAAGCGTATACGTCTTTAACTTT
This sequence comes from Styela clava, assembly GCF_964204865.1. NCBI lineage: Eukaryota > Metazoa > Chordata > Ascidiacea > Stolidobranchia > Styelidae > Styela > Styela clava. Next base: position 858,981 of record NC_135264.1, on the reverse strand, counting down.
TATTCTGAATATAAGCTTTTATATGCGTCGGAAGTGTAACTGAACAGCTAAAAGTACTGAAAGCTAAAAGTGATATTTTTAACAATTTACAAATTCAATTAATATTACTAAAACTTGTCCTTGATAACGGCAAACAAAATATTCCAATGAACTATAAATCAAACAAGCCTATTTTTTTGATTGCGACATAATTGCTTTTCGTACAGTAGCGTGTTAGAGTTGATACTACTATACAATATTATTAAGTTTGGAAGCTTTAACGACTCGAATAGTATTTTATGTTTGCAATAGTTTTGTTCGACCGCTTTTGTTCGACCGCCTGAAATAATTACCAAACTCACATTTCACCGGAATTATCCTAATAACCATAGTCCATAGTATATTATACTTTGGGTTCCTCCGCAGGTAATCCAGAGTGGATAAATAAGTGAGTGAGGTCAAGTTGGGGTGAAATAATTTTATTAAATGACGATAATATTTCCGAATATACGAAAATTAAAATCGAATCAATTTCTCGTGTTGTGACGAGATTTCGGGACCACTTCAAACTTGCGAAATACAGCATTTTGAAAAATATCAGAATCCACAAGTTATAAAGTGATTTTATTCAATAATTTGATTTTGAGCAAAAAATTACGTTGATATGTGAATCAGAAGGTTTCTCAACCGCGTTATATCCGAAAAAAATATTACATCTCAAAAACTTAAAATTTCTTCTAAATCTTTGTAGTCAGAATCTCCTCTTCTATCAATGAATTGAAACACCTTTATAAGATTTTACACTCTACATTGGTCAGCAAACGGCAAGTATTCGTCTGTATCGGTTTCTTTCAACATTCAAATTATTACTCCATAAATAATGTTTCTATTCATTTTGACGTCATACTGAACCGATGGCCGCCTGGTGAACAAAGAAGGATAAAATGATTACAAAAGTTTAAATATCAAAAAAGTACAGACGTTTAGGACCTTTGAAATGTCAATGACAGCGAACGCGATTCAGCAAGTGATATAACTGATTCTAACAATATAACACGACCATACAACTGACTCGATTTTGTAGGAAAAATTGCTCCAAGCAAAGTCACGCGAAATTACTCAAAAGATCTTTGATCTCAATTTTGTTTACTTCATTAGCGTTTCAATAGTTACAAAATAGCCTAAATGCAACAGCAAACTCACAATTCACTGAAATATTCTTGTTATCTTTTTCTCTTCTCTGAAACTGGTTTGACTTCTCCTCTTTTCTAAAAGAATTTGTGTTTATTTTTCAAATGCTTCTCAGCTTAATAAAATTCTGTCTTTTGCGCGTATCGCTGACTCCCTGGAATAAAAATAAAGCATTTACTGCATTGTTTTAACTAATTACTGCGTCATGAGGAACCTATTTCTAACATTTCAATGTGGACAAAGAAAACATAAAAAGCTTTTAAGCTAATGCGCACTCGTGTTTCCTGAATGTATGAAAGATTAAAGATTCTCACGCTCGATAAATACCTGCAACAAGACCAAATACCTCATAATAATTGATTAAAAAAAATATCTTGACTGAAACTTTTTCGATGTTAAACAATTTATGTAGGAATCCTATTATACAGATCTTTCAAAAATGATTGTAATATTAGAGAAATTCTACCTCGCGCAGTTTCGACTACCACAGACTTAAGCTCACTAAACGGCAAGAGTTTCAACTGCATTTAAACACCTCTACACAATTCTACATTCTACACTTCAGCAAACGTAGATAGACGAACAGCAATAACGATTTAGTAAGTGATAGCCTATAACTAATGCTGGCAATATAACACGACAACAACACTGACACGTTTTCATTGTAAATTTGCTCAAAGCAAACTCACGAGAACTTACTCAAAAGATGATCTATCTCTAAGTTAAGCTAACGACGACCACTAATTTCATTTTACTTATTGTCACCATCAAGAATATTAAAGGGATAAGATAAATGGAATAGGTTTTCAGGTAGATCGATTTATGACAAGAGTTGATAGGAAAATATATCAAAGCACTTTAGAGTTGAGGCGTATGCGTATATACGATAATATCGAATAATTGCTGGCAAGCAGGTCGAAACATTAGAAATATTGTATGAAGAAAATGCAGCGAAAATACTAAATGACTATCGAGGATAACTTTTTTTTTTTTCAACCTATTTTTTCTCTACCAATGAGAATATGTACCAACCTTTTATTACCCAAACTTTATCTGAGATATGACTTGAAATTGATAGCTGAAAAACGGGACAACGCGCCAACAAATACTGCATGAAAAAATCACATAGCCAGTATTTAATAAGTTACTGTTAGCATAGCTTATTGACAGAAATAGACCGTTTCTAAACTTTTTGCATTTGAAATGATTCATTTTTTCAATACTTGAGATCATTTGGCATTAGTTAAAATTATATAAATGTACAAAATCGCGTTCGCAGCACCTCGTTCGTGTTAAAAAATTGATGAAACGAAATTTGCAATGACATAAGAGTCAATATCAAGAAACAAGTATAATTATCGCAATATTAAAGCGTATTAGTGTTTTACTATGTTTCTTGATATAAACTTTTATGTGCGTCGGTAGGTCAACTGAACAGATGAAAGTACTGAAAGCTGAAAGTGATTGTTTGCAATCGCTGAAGACTTGAGCACACCGCACGGCACAGGTTTTAACTGCGTTTTGCAGGTTCAGGAATTGCCTCATTGCTGCTCACAGTCGTCGGTTGCGGTCACGTTTAGTCGTAGATGCGCCTGTCGTAAAATATTTCTCCGAACCCGGACATGCAAATGAGAAATAGCAGGTGACACGCAATAAGAGCAGAGTTTAAAATCGTACTCCTCGAGACATTGTTCCAAATGTTCTCGGAGTCTCTAGTAAAGTCTGTCTGATTTTTAATTAACCTCCACAGAGAAAAGTATTCGTCAGGGCAAACTTAGTCCCTGATTCAAAAACAAAGAAACCCAACATTGAGTAACTTTTATGTGAAACGTTTGGATCTTTTCTACAAATCCTGCGTCAAAAAACAACCCCGCCACCGCTCTAACTAAAAAAAGTAAATATCCAGTTAGGGTTTGGCTTGGGGTTATGAATGCTGATTATTCCGGGAATTAAAATTTTTAAATCATTCATAACCCTAACTTGATGACTGATTTGCTAATTTGTTCTTTTAAAACTTGGCGGGCTTTTTTTTTCTAATCTTGCATTTTCCCATTATTGTCAGGGTCTCGGTATAAAAGATTCAAATAATTATATGCTAACTGATGATTTTCATTGCACTAGTTCGTTAAGTGTAACAGTTTGAACTTGTTATTTAGACACAGTTATGTTGAACGAGAGCTCCCCTATAAGGACTCAGTTCAGTTCTGAATCTGATGACGTTACGCAGTCGACGAAAATCATCTGACGCAGTGTACCATAACAGTATTTCGAAAGTGTTTCGATAAATCACTGTAATTAGCAAATTGATAGCAAGCAGCTCGGATGCATTGTCACTGTCTAGCTTAATGTTCATTGTTAGTTAGAGTCTTCGGAGACGTTTATGATGTGGAGTATTGGTTTTAGTATTCTCAATTTTGCGGTTAGGAATACCTATTTGGATTGAAGTTAGAATCGGGGTTGAATGCGAGATGCCCGATTGTATTTGACTGCAGGTTAGGGCTGTATTATAGTTATACTAGGTAAATAACAGCTGCTTTTATATTTTAGCCATTCAAGTTACATTGAGTTCACTTTGGATTAAACTTTATTGGATAGTGTCACCTGGGGATCTAAAACATGTGGTATGTATCTAATCAGTCTCAAATAAAGTAAAGTATATATAATTTTATGGATGTTGAGCATGGGCACGTTGACAATGGTCTCCATTCACGTAAGCCAGGAAAGTAGAATATTAACTCATTCTTAAATCTTATCAAAACAAGAAGAACCGTGTTCGCTCGCGATGTAATCAAGTGTGGATGAATAAGTGAGTGAGCTCATTACGGAATATAATATGATTTCATAAAATGACGAGAAGATTACTGACTATACGGAAAATAAAATCAACAATAATTCTAATGTTGTGACTAGATTTCGGGACTACTTCAAATAGGAGAGTAATGCATTTGGAAAAATACCAGTATCTGAAACCTACAGACATGAGTATTTTTAGTCAATAATTTGATTTTGAACAAAACATAACGTTCATATATATGATTGCTTTTCAAAGAAAATAAGAAGATTCTTTAAACAGGAATATTTTCGAAAATATCGTACGTCTCAAAAACTTACGCATGTCATTATTCTTCTCCAAATCTTTGTAGTCAGAATCTCCTCTTCCATCAATGAATTGAAACACCGTTATACAAATCTACATTCTACGTTGGACAGCATACATAGATAGACGAGCAGGGAATCGCCTGTATCGCTTTTTATCTGCAATCAAATTATAAGTCTATAAAACAATGTTTATGCTCATTATGGCGTCATATTGGACCGGATTGGTAAACAAGGAATGGTACAGTAATGATGAAAATTTAATTACCAAAAAAGTACCAACGTATAGCACGTATACGCTTTTGACATTTTTTACAGCTGAGGATGACTTGAGACATGCGTAAATAAATTCAGTCACTGAACCATTGGATTGAAAGGAAATTGGCACAAAGAATGTCAATAACAGCAATCGCGATTTAGTAAGTGATAGCTTATAATTAATGCTGATAATATAAAACTACCATAACACTGAGACGTTTCAATTGGAAATTTGCTCAAAGTCACGAAAACTCAAAGTGAAGCTACCGACGACTATTAAAATACCAATAGATACTGACACTATGTATATATAGGGAATAATGGTAATGCGCGTTAGTAAATATCAACTGACGCAGTTCCAGTTGATTTGATTGAGAAATAAATATGAGGTATTAAATTCCAAATGGCTGAATCTCGTGGAAGAAAATCTCGAAGCATAGAATATTTTTTCTGGTATTTCACTGACTGTAAACGGGTGAGAATTCACAGTAAACCGAACTTGACGATAAAAATTGTTAGACTTCCCAATGCATAACGCGAATCTATGGTTGTGACAATTTCTGTTTACTTATTGTCACCATCCAGAATTAACACTGAAGATAAGAAGAATAAGCTTTCAGGTAAGTCGACTTGAGACAAGAGTAGTAGGAAAAAAAAAATTTAGTTTAGAGTAAAGGTGTATGTCGTATATGCGATAATATCTAAAAATTTCTGGCAAGCAGGTTGAAACATTGGAAATACCGTACAAAGAAAAAAAAGGAAAATGCTAGATGACTACCGTGGATAATTTTTTCATTTCAACCTATTTGTCACCAATGAGATTATGTACCGGCCTTTCATTTACTGAATTATATCTGAGATAATACTAAACCTTTACTGAGTAACTGAAGAACGGACCAACGCGCCAACAAATACTGAAAAAAATCTGAAAATCACATAGCCAGTATTCATTAAGTTACCGTTAGGTCATTGACAGAAACAGACCGAATCTAACCTCCTTGCATTTGAGATGATTCATTTTTTTTCAATACTTAAGATAATTTGGCATTTGTTAAATTTATATAAATATACAAAATCTTTGTAGTATAACATATAAAGTCGCTATAAACTAGAAGCAAACATTCCCTTTTGAATAGTCTAGCTAGGAGACTTGGTTGTTTCTTTACAGAACCGTGTTCGTGTTCGAGGTACTTCTATATAACATTGCACATTAGGGAACAATTCACGACCAACCTAAAATCCCAGATATGATCAGTTAAATATTTATTGGAAATAAAATTTGCAATGGACTATATTTTTCAAGATATTAGGAAACGAGCAAAATTAAAGCGTATACGTCTTTAACTTTATTTCTGAATATAAGCTTTTATATGCGTCGGAAGTGCAACTGAACAGCTAAAAGTACTGAACAGCTAAAAGTGATTTTTTTAACAATTTACAAATCCAATTAATATTAATAATACGAACTTGTCCTTGATGCGGAAAACCAAAAATTGCAATGAACTATAAATCAAACAAGCATATTTTTTTGATTGCGACATAATTGCTTTTTGTACAGTAGCGTGTTAGAGTTGATACTACTATACAATATTATTGAGTTTGGAAGCATTAACGGCTCGAATAGTATTTTATGTTTGCAAATAGTTTAGTTAGACCGCTTCATAACTTCAGATATGATGAGATACACTATCAACGGAAGAAAGTTTATCAATATCATGAACGAATTAAAAGTTTACTTCATTAGCGTTTCAATAGTTACAAACCCGCCTGAAATAAATACCAAACTCACATTTCACCGAAATTATCCTATTGACTATAGTCCATAGTATATTATACTTTGGGTTCCTCCGCGGGTAATCCAGAGTGGATAAATAAGTGAGTCAGCACAAGTTGGGGTGAAATAATTTTATTAAAAGACGATAATATTTCCAAATATACGAAAATTAAAATCGAATCAATTTCTCGTGTTGTGACGAGATTTCGGGACCACTTCAAACTTGCGAAATACAGCATTTTGAAAAATATCAGAATTCATTTAATAATTTGATTTTGAGCAAAAAATTACGTTGATATGTGAATCAGAAGGTTTCTCAACAGCGTTATATCCAAAAAAAATATTACATCTCAAAAACTTAAAACTTCTTCTAAATCTTTGTAGTCAGAATCTCCTCTTCTATCAATGAATTAAAACACCTTTATAAGATTTTACACTCAACTTTGGTCAACAAACGGCAAGTATTCGTCTGTATCGGTTTCTTTCGATGTTCCTGATTTTGTTTCAAGTACCATCGTAATAATTGTTATGAAAGAATTAAACCGATTTCAAATTGGATTCAATTGCGGCAAAACTTTGAGGCACAGAAAGCGAGATGGGCACTTTATCGCTTTGAGTCGAGTTGCTTGAAAACTCAATTTAGTTGACAATAAATCGATTTGGCTGGGACAGGGCATGGGGCGCGTTGACAATGGTCTCCATTCACGTAAGCCAGGAAAGTAGAAGATTAACTCATTCTTAAATGTTATCAAAACAAGAAGAACCGTGTTCGCTCGCGATGTAATCAAGTGTGGATGAATGAGTGAGTAAGCTCATTACGGAGTATAATATAATTTCATAAAATGACGAGAGATTACTGACTATACGGAAAATAAAATCAAAAATAATTCTTATGTTGTGACTAGATTTCGGGACTACTTCAAATTGGAAAGTAATGCATTTGGAAAAATACCAATATCTGAAAGATACAGACATGATTTTTTTTAGTCAATAATTTGATTTTGAACAAAACATAACGTTCATATATGATTGCTTTTTAATGTGAATAAGAAGATTCTTTAAAAAGGGTTATTGTCGAAAATATCGTACGTCTCAAAAACTTACGTATGTCATTATTCTTCTCCAAATCTTTGTAGTCAGAATCTCCTCTTCCATCAATGAATTGAAACACCGTTATACAAATCTACGTTCTACGTTGGTCAGCATACATATTTAGACGAGCAGGAAATCGCCTGTATCAGTTTTTATCTGCAATCAAATGGAGGGTATTCACCTCTTTAGCGCCTCCACTGGATAGTGAGCAGGACGTCAGACGACGACTTCGCGATTGTTACTCTGGCGCGTTTTTTTTTTATCTGTCTGTGTAATGGCTGAGCGTATCTTTAGCGACGATTTGAAATATCTTCCTGATTTTAGTTTTGATGACGTTACAGAATATGCTGAAAAGCATGCTGGGAATGGAAATAGCGCCAAGAGAGGATACAAATACTTCTGGGAGTCTTTCATCCACGATTACAAAGGTATGGACATGGTAAGTTAGGTAGGGCAAGTAAGATTTTTCAGCGAGCGGGACATGATGATGTCACATGTACCGTAACCACTGTTATAATTTTAAGCATTAAGAACGTCAGTAAATAATGACTTGTGATGTACATTCATTCATGGGCTATTCAGGATTTACCTATTTATTTTTATAGGGGATCTAAAAGGCAGGGGGCAGCTTATAATTTACACAGCTTTCCTAGAATCTCTGTCTGCTGTTGGCATTTTTGTACAATGGAGGAGTTTGAGATAAATCAACTATCTAATCTCATTAGACCTAGGTTTCGATTAAACCATGCTGAATATGCAACAACCATTGGAAGCAAATTAAGCTGTAACTTATCACTAATATGCATTATTATTTTCACAGTTTTCCAAGATGGTCAGAATTTTTTAATAAAGGCAAGATGTTATCGATCACAAAGAAAAAACGAGCCACCTCATTCATTATTTGTAACTTTGCGACGGACAATGTACTGAGTGCTACTTGCTCTTGTACAGTGGGAGAAGCAATAGAGAGAGAGTTTATTTCATTTTGTCAAACCAAGAAAACAATTTATGCACACATAAACAAATATCAAAAAAAATAGTTTTCGGTATATGACTGGGGGGCAACGATACGACCTTTGGGGGTCATCAGAGTCAGTTGCCACCCAATTATATTAAATAAGCATAAAAATAACAGGTTCGTGTCAATATTTCAATGTCTCTCACGATTTATACTATGTACAATATTTACATGAATTTACTATTCTTAATTATGGAAGCATTCTTTTAAATAATAGGATTTTGCACAAATTGAAATTATATTGCAAAATATAAAATGATCAAAACGAAAAAAAGTGGGAAAGCAGGTCAGACAAGCTACCCCTTATTTGGGTAACTTGTTTTATTGAATGAATTTAAGTTAAACATAACAAGTGGGATTTTGAACAAGCGAATATGGGTAGAGTTCTATTCTACACACACTAGTGCAATGTAATCAGATGCATGGGTTGAGTCATCAAAACAAATTAGAATTTGGTTTAAACAACAAAAAAATGCATTTTAAAAATGCAATACATTGTAAACTTTGTATAAACAAACAATCGATATTAAAATATCAAGAAAGTTAATGCAAAAACAAAACAGTTGACTTAATGTAGGAATAAATAAGATTCAATATTTCATAACACTATGTGAAATGATTCAGAACACTTTAAAAATAAACATCAAATATTAGTGTTTGTACATAGAAATAGAACAATTCATAAATCAAGGCCATTTATTAAATCAAGGCCATTTATCCAGATTTTTACACTAATTGGTAGTAAATGGATTAATTTATCATAGATTAGCCAGGGATCTCAATAGGAAAGTATTGAGATATCGTTGGTAGGTCAAAGGTTGATGAAAAAGAGCTAATAACTTAGCATATTAACTTCATAAGATAGAAAAATTGAGTGGAACATTTTATTACACAATTAGGGACTCTTTTACATGAGAGCATTTAATAATAGCAATCAAAAAATAAATCAAATAAAGAGCTCATGTCAACAAGGAAATATCATGAATGCATAAAAGCTTGGCATATTAAATTTATAATATAGAAAAAAGAATGTAACATTTTGTAATATGATTTGGGACACTTCAAATGTGATATTAATAGTAGTTATCAAATATAGAGATAAAGAGCACACGTTAGCGAGGAAGTAACTTGAAGGTAGATATAAGGTTGGCATAACTCTATAAAATGGAAAATGAGAAATGTAACATTTATAACTTGATTTCGAATACTTTGAATATGAACATTAAATAATAGTAATAGAGTATAAGAAAAAATTAAATAAAGAGCTCATGTCAACAAGGAAATATCATGAATGCAATACAAGATTGGCTCATTAACTTTATGATATAGAAAATAAAGAATGGAACATGATTTGGGTCACTATAAATGAAATATTACGGTAGTTATCAAATATATAAATAAAGAGCACATGTTGCCGAACAAGTAACATGTATGTAATATAAGCTTGGCTTAACTTTATAAATGGAGAATGAAGAATGTAACCATTTTTTAAACACAATTTTAGACAATTTGGAAATTACCAATTAATAATAGTAATCTAATATAAAAAAAAAAATAGCTCATTTTGCCAAGGTATCAATATCCTGAATGAAATTTTGGTTTTAGAGTTTTAAAGTAGAACTCGCAATATGTACAATTTGTAGATATAGTGAAGGATTGCAAACATAAAAAAACAGTAGTCTTCAAAATCACAATGAGATATCAACAACAATTCACTGCGAAGACACAAGTCAGGCATATTGGAATTGCAAGTGTATATGAACAACAACAATTCACTGTGAATACACAAGTCAGGCATATTGGAATTGCAAGTGTATATGGATTAAAGGATACAGTGTATATTTACCCCTGACTAGACTAGGACCAAATCGACAAACATCAAACTTCAGCAAGGAATTTAAGTTACATCAAAGATTGTTTTATATATAACTGCCTCAGAATCAACTCTGTTCCAACACATGATCCAACTTTTATTAGATAATTTCATTTAAAATCGATAAAGCAAATACCATTAGGAGCAAACATAATTGGGTCATTTATATATAGAAATATAGAAAGTAAATTAACATGTAATAAGAAGGAATGAAACCCAATATTTAATAACAGTATATTAAGAATACTTTGAAAATGTAGATCAGCACTGATTTGCAATAGAATGCATAGCCAAGGAACTTTTGGGCTTGCATATTAAGAAAGTGACATGAATAATTAATTACACATTGCACATAAATAATTCAATGAAGCATGATACTAATTCACAGTATAATTTGATGTAAAACTTGGAAGTGTTGGATTCAGAGTCATCACTACTGAGTTGCAGAAGATTGTAAGATTGCATATGCATGGAATAGAAGTATAACGGTGGGATGGAAATTGAAATATTTTGCATAGGAAATCAGTGACATGTGTATAGATTACATATTTCTACATGTATAGAGAACACCACTGAATACTATTGTGAAGTACAATACCAAATCATATGTTAATTTAATCAAATGAACCGAATGAACTCTTCAATTTGAAAAATCCACATGACAATAGACAGACAAAAGGATAGAAATGATCTCTTGACTGAACTCATCTGTACAAATAAGTAAATATTTATTTAGCTATGGAAACCTTATCAATTACAATCAATATTTTGATATGATGTGTTTCATAAGTTCATCTTTGAATTTTTTATACGAATATGTCTTGAAAATAGCGGGTATTTCATTCCAAATTTTGGGGCCAGCAATTTTTATCAAATTTTGGGTAAATTTGAAATTGGTTCAAGAAATGAAGAATGCTCCTTTAGATGCCGAACGAGTGTTAAATGGATGGACAACATACTTTTTCATGGTAGAATTATATATGCACAGCAATTGACAGCATTATAGAAACAGTAATAAATAATAATTGTGAACAAATTTTGATGTTTCACCAACATATAATATATATGAAAAATGGTTTATGTGCATATTGATACAAATACTGAATTACATAACATAGCGAAAGTTGTAATTAAAGATGATATTTTAGTTAGGTAAGATAGTAGAATCAAAATGTGACAAGGAAATCTGGTCACAGGTCGTTATCTATAATAAGGATTGGTTCACCCTGATAGATTATGAGCTGATATTCAATTATGATATACCTACAACAAGATAAAATGGATTTCATACTTGAATGACAGTATTACAATTTGGACATGAACCTGGCACAAATATGGGCTTTTGCAGTATAATGCCTTGGTTGCAATCTTAAAAGCATAGCTATATTCAAAAACAGTCAGTAAGATGAACATTGCAATAACAGTATGTATAAATTAAAATAAGCATGCAAATATTGGCAATTAATGAAGGCTATTACCATATGCTACTAGAGTGATTTCAAAATTTTGGGGAAAATCAAAATTTATATACAGCTGCATAGGGTAAAATGCTACTATGGCATTGATTCAAAATTTTTGGGAAAATCAAAAATTATATACAGCTGTATTGGGTATGCATTGCAGGCACATTAATTTAAAAGTCGTTGGACAGTCTATAAATGGATATGAACATGGCACAAATATAGGCATAGTTTGATACTGGTAAATGGTTCATAAGTTGGCATCAATTTGCAGGTACTACTAATTATAGTAGTAGATTACAATACAATAGGAAGAAAACCAGATATAACCAGACTCCTTGACACTTATCTACTGGAGTCATCAGTATCCAGTAAAGTAGAGCTGGCACCTTCATTAATTAATATTTGGATATAATGTGCTTCATGTACTCAAATTTAAATTTTTTATACGAAAGTGCCTTAAGATTATCAGGAATATTATTCCAGATTCTGGGTCCAGTAATTTTGATTGAATTTTGAGCGAATTTTGAATTTGTGCGAGAAATAAAGAATGCACCTTTTGTTGCAGACCGAGTTCCATATGAATGCACAGAACTACAGTCTGTGAAATACGAATTGAATGCTACTGGAAGCATGTCATGCCTAAATTGGAACATCAACTTTGCAACCTCATAAATAAAAACATCATTTAATTTAAGAAGATTCATGCGCCTGTAAACAGGACTCATACTATGCAGCAAAGGAGTACTTGTCATAATGCGAAGAGCTCGATTTTGTAAAACTGATAAAGCGTGGAGTCTACTTTTATCTGCAGAGCCCCATGCCACAATTCCATACTGAAGGTGAGAATAAAATAGAGAGAAGTAAACAGTTCGCATAATTTTTTTAGGAATAAAATGTTTTAGTCTTGACATTATCCCAACAGCCCTAGACAGTTTTAATTTAAGTAAATTGATGTGGTTATCCCATTTAAGCCTATTATCAATGAGTATCCCAAGATATTTTACAGCGTCGTGTACTTTCAAACTGACATTATTTAGAGACAAATTGAGTATAGGTGAATACTCATTATTTTTATCATAAGGATTATTTATTAGTAGTACTTGGGTTTTTTCAGGATTTATGGTCAATTTGTTGCATTTCATCCATTGGGAAATATTTTCTAAATTTAGTTTAACTTTTCTGGACAAATCAGTGACACTAGAAGATATGGACGTTGTGCTCGTGTCATCAGCAAAAAGTTTGACAATTGCTGGAGTACTGTTTACCACATCATTTATGTATACCAGGAACAGGGTCGGGCCAAGAACCGAGCCCTGTGGCACGCCTACATGAACGCGTTCGCGAGGTGAATTATAGGCAGAAAAAGTTACAAATTGCATGCGACCATCCAGGTAATTTGCAAACAATTTACTCACATTTCCACGGACTCCATAATGTTTCAGCTTACTGATAAGTATTTTATGATCGACAGTGTCGAAAGCTTTCTTTAAATCCAGAAATACGCTACATCCCACAAATCCCTTATCTATGATTTCATAATATTTGCTAATAATATCTAGAATTGCATGCTTTGTTGAATGATGATTTCGAAAACCGAATTGATCACATTTTATAATTGAATGTTTATGTAAAAAATTTTGTAAGCGAACGAGCATCAGTTTCTCAAAAACAATTGAAAGGCATGAAAGAATGGAAATGGGTCGATAATTTGACACGTCATCATTCTTTCCTGCCTTGTGTACTGGGACAACCCTGGCTACTTTGAGATGATCTGGAAATAGGCCTAAACACACAGATGAATTGAATAGTTTACAAAGTATGGGACTAATAGCACCACAGAGGAGTTTTAAAAGATAAGCTGGTATATGATCATACCCAGTTGCTTTATTTGTTTTCAAGGAATTAATAATATTTTCAATTTCAGTGACAGAGGAATCCTCCATAAACATGGACAACTTGTTTGGCGAACCCATGAATTGGAGGTGTTCGTTGTCATTCACAGTATGGAAAGCAGAAGACAAATTTAGTCCAATTTGAGAAAAATAACTGTTAAACATATGAGAAATTTTTTCACTGTCACGCACAATCTCTCCAGAGAGTTGATTGACTAGCTTTTGCGGAATGCCTTTATTTGATTTTGAGTTTATTAAAGAATTGATAGTACTCCAAGTCTTTTTTGGGTCGTTTTTATTATTTTCGAAACAGTTAGCGAAATATGTCTCTTTAGCTTTTTGCTTCAGATGACACAATTTGTTGGCATATGTTTTGTAGTAAAGTTTTTGTTCCATGGAGCCCTTAATAAAATGAGATTTATGTAACTTATCCCTGATTTTAGTTGAGCGCAGAATGCCATTTGTTATCCAAGGTTTCCTTTCTAGTCGGCGTTCTTTTCTAGTTAACTTTCTTAGTGGTGCATGTTTATCACATACATTTAAAATTTTGGTAATAAAATTGCTAAAGTATGAATTGAAATTTTCAGCATTAATACTAATAGGGTCATGCGAGTAAAAAAGTTCATGGGCATCTTGAATGAATTTAGCTGAATCAAATTTTCTCATGTCACGTTTAAGCTTATGTTGAACATTGGGGGATGCATGATGCAGTTGAAATTGACAAAGAATGGGATAATGATCAGTCATGCAGTGTTGCCATACAATACATGAGACTGGTTTCTCGGATATATTGGAATAAATATGGTCAATTAGAGTAGTACTAGAGCTGGTCACTCTAGTTGGGTGAGTTATTAATGGAATTGTGGCATGGGACCTCAGCATGTCAAGAAAACCTATTGCAAATGATGTGGAGCTTAATAAATTGATATTAATGTCACCCGATATAATATATTTCTTTTTATCAAGTGCCAGAAGGTGTAGGGTGTTACTAAGAGCGCACATAAAATCAGATTCACTGGATCCAGGGTGTCGATATACAACACCAAGAATAATAGAAGAAGACTTTCCACAATGAATAGGTATTTCAACCCAAAGTTCTTCACAAGAGTTGACATTCAGAATATATTTGTGTACCAATAACGGATTTAAATAAGACTTTACATATAGCCCAACCCCACCAGCATGAGTTTTTGTTGGCGTATGGAGGAATACATAACTTTCAATATCTATATTAACTAAAGGGTCTGTTTTGAGTTTTGTTTCGGATAGCGCTATTACAGTAGGGGATGAATTTAGATCATGTATAATGTTTGACAACTCGTCAATATGCTTTTGTATAGACCGAATATTGAAATGAGCCAAAGTGAACTTATTTTTAGATAAACTGGTACAACCTAGGATGTTACATACACTGTCAGCAGTCTCAAGTGACAGGCATGGACTAACATTTTCAAAATTGAATTCAGAAGTGTCAAGGGGTTCTAGTTTTCTGTCTATTAAATAAGGGCAAGTATGAAATGGAAAAAGAGATTTTAAACAATTTTGGCAAAGACTATTATTACTTGTAGAATGAATATTAGAACAATTAAAGCAAAAAGGCTGAGCAGCCATTTTACTTATCTAATATAGGAATTCAGATTTGTAAATAGTCAATCTAGGATAGTTTTTCTAAATCCGAGAGCTTGGTTATGGGAATCCTAGGACTTTCTTTGGATTTTTTCATGTATATGTTGCCATTGGTAGTCCAAAGCCTCTCATACATTTTAGATTTCTTGACTAATCGTGAATTATATAAAAGATTATTACGAAAATTTGTGAGGTTCTCATTAATGTAAAGAGTGGACAAACCTGCAATCCCAAAGTCTTTGATTCTAGAAGCTTCAAACTTTTTAGCAATGAATTGGTTCCTTTTATTCCTATTCGTAAAACGAACTATGATCGGTCCGATTTTGGTGCTGTCTCTTCTAGGAAGACGGTGAGATACTGAGATATCCAGTCTTTCAACCTCGATTCCTAGTGCTTTGCCAATTTTAACAATGATATTATCAGTATTTTCCCCTTCCCTATATGGAATCCCATGAAATTCAAGGTTTTCCCGCCTCACGTACTGAGCCAGGTCTTCAAAATCGTGGTCGAAACGTTGCTGTAGGGTGGTATACATTTTTAACAGTTTATCATTTTTAGCAGACAGATCCCTAATCACCTGGTCCAGTTTTGAAATATAGTCTTTCTGGATCTCAAACTCTGCACTGATGAAGTTTTGGCTGGCTTGAACAGTACAGAGGTCAGTGTCAAGTTTGGAAGTATTCAGGCGCAAACACTCTATATCTTTGTTTACTTTAGAAACCTTGTCAACCAGTTGGTCGCACTGATGAAACATTGCTTCCAATTTATCAGCCATTTGTTGGGTGTTGTTCATTACCGATTCGTTGATCTGGGTAGATATTTTCTTATCATGTTCGCTTATGGAGTCTTCGAACAAGTCCCTTATACTTTCCTCTACAATCGCTTTAATTTCGATTTTCAAGTTGTTAGTGATGCGAGTTTCCATCAATTCCAGTTTTGATTTTAATTGGTCAATTTTCCCTTCCATTATGGCCAGATTATTAGTTTATATATTAGTTAATAATTTTTAATATGCACAAGAACCTTAATTATACAGCGAATAATATGCTGTCATTCTTTAGCATTGTTGTACTGCACTGCGCATTTCAGCAATCTCCAACTAAAGAAAGTAACCCCAGCTATCACTGGCAGTATGCAATTACAATCATGACATCATCCAAGAAGCGAAGGATTCAAGCAGCTGCCTATCCAAAAAATTATTATTCAAAATCCATGTTCGAAATCCATCAGAACAATTCGCAGCACTCTACACAAACCTGGAAGAATCCCGCAATGGCAGAGCTTTCTAAATTTCAGTCAATATAATATTCAGTTAAATACAATTTTGCCGTCAAATTCATCTTCTGTTGTAAGTATTTCAACAAATTTTGGACAAGCACCATTTGGGAGTCCTCTAGCATATCAGCAGATATGTGATGAGAAAAGTTTTGAATTCCCTCCTCTCCCTCTGTCTAGTTTGTCTCCACAGACTAACACGGTGTTAACAGAAATGCAACACAAAGTGATGCAAAATCTGACTTTGGGCAGAGAAGATTGTAAACACATTGAATTTATGACTCGAAATCAGTATAACTCTCCGATTTGGCACCAACAACGAAAATTTAGAATTACAGCATCCAAATTTGGCCGAATTTATAAACGTGTTTCAAATTTTGACTCCCTTGCTTCAAATCTTACTTCTTCCAAATTATTTCAAACTGCAGCAATGAAAAGAGGTATCCAAATGGAACCAGAAGCAGTAAAATTATAGGAGGAAATAAAAAAATGCCAGTGTTCCCCATGTGGATTGGTAATATAATTTCTTCAACTTGTCCCTGGTTGGGGTGTTCACCAGATCGTAAAGTTTACGACCCATCTTGTGATGGCAACCTATGCTATGGCTTATTAGAAGTCAAATGCCCTATGTCTTTTTAAAAATGATAAAGGGGAATGGACATTGAAAATGAATCATGATTATTATTTTCAAATAATGGGGTGTTTAGGAATCACAGGACTCAAGTGTTGTGACATCATTATTCTTTTACCTTCGGGTGCATGTTTTATTGATCGCATATATTTTGATGATGCATATTTTCTGGACCTACAAATGTGTCTGGAATCCTTTTTTGATGATCATTTCATAAATACGGTTGCGACAAACATGTCATCTTGAGGACAAAAATTTTTCACTTTGTGAAATGTCTGAAGGACAATTATATATCAAGAGAAAAAACTTGCCTAGGCATTTATGTATTTTATTGCTTTAAATTTAGAATGTAGTAACCAGTTGCTTTGGGCTTTCAACTATTTTTCAATAAATCAGTATTTTGTGTATTCGCCATAGTGCAATTTGTTGAAAACAGGCGAGACAGGCAGTACAAAAGGCTATTCTGAATTTTCCCTTTTCTTTTACTGTTAACCTAATATAATGTTGTGACACCCACACCCTCTGCTGTATATTCTAACAAAGCTAAGATCTTTAAAGGGACATAAAATATGTCCTGAATGTATTTGATAAACTAAACTGCTCGAACTAAAAATAATTATTCAACAATAAACAAACTGAAACTAAAAAATAAAACTAAATAACTACTTCTAAAACAAAGGACAGCTAAAGTTGGTTAATAAGCAAGCAACGGTCCATAGTTGATTAACTGTTCCTAGCATATACTCAGTGGTATTCTGCCTTCGAATAACTGATATTCTTTCACCCTTCTGATTGCTCGTTCTACGTGGACTCTTAAGTGAAGCAATCTTGCTGGACCGCAATGCCTCCTCATATGTGAACCGCTCGTTAAAGTTGAATGGAGGAATATTTAGACCCACACCTTTCACTTCCAAGAGACTCCTGATGGCAAATCCTTTGTCGCACATTACGGAATCCCCTCTTTCAAGCAAACTCAAAATTCCAGATCTCCGGGTTATTTCACTGTCTGATATGCTACTGCAAAATAATAAACTGACAAAAGTTATTGGACCATGGGGAGCAATACCCAATAAACATTTTAATGTTGTATGGTTTTTATAAAATGAAAAAAACTCACTTTGGAGCATGAGTGAAGATGGTGACTGGCATAAAATTTCACAACAGTCAGGGACTATGCGTGTAGATCCATAACCTTGGTTTTTAAAACACTGTGGCATATTTTCATAAACCTGCTCACGAGTAGGCCAAATTGGGATAGATGCCAAGGTAAAATAAAGAAAATTAGCCCATGTGATAACTATCCGAGAGACAGTGGACTGTGATATGCAAAAAACATCACTAAGATGGATCTCATCAAAGCCCTGTCTCAGACGACACAAAAATAAAAATAGTTCATCAGCCAGTGGAAGCGATCGCTTCTTACAAGGGTGGTCTAAAAAATCGCTACTTCCATTATAAACTTCTTCGCTTACAGCAGACCATAGTGTTAAAGAGTTAGCACAGTCCAACAATATGTGGAAAAAGTCAATCAATAAACAATAGGAACTAAAGCCAGTATAATATTTAATCATGGAGCTTGACGCCTTGAAACGTTCCATACCGAATTTAGATATTGACAGCTTTGAAACTTGAGTTTTTAAATTCTCAATTTCTTTTAAAGCTTGCTCAAGTTTTTCTTCAGCTGTTTTCACTACAATGCAGTAGTTGTGATCCACTTGAGTAGGATTAATGTGATTAAAACTCAGACTGCTGGTCCGACTGCTTGGTACAGTGGCATCATCAGTGGTTCTGTACAAATATAATAAAATTCATTAGCAAAGAAATCACATATTCATCCTGGGGAAAGGAAAGTGATAAGACGGCTCAATTATATGATGAACCAGATATCGGTGAAAAGTCATATTGTACCCAAATTACAGCTTCAAGTATTGGATCCTCTGCATTGCATGTATATGTGTATATCAAATAATGGCACTGAATTGACTATTGTTATAGCTAGCTGTGAGGCAACTAGCAAAGTTGAATGATGTGCTTGGTAGTCTAAATGAGTATCTGGCTTTCTATCTTTTTTGTCGGGAATATATGCCAACAATGTAGGCATCATAGAAAACTAAGAACCGAATACAGATTCTATTAGCCAGAGCAGGCTATATCTTATAACTATGTGTTTGCACAATGAAAGTGTTTATTTTGTATTGCACTGTTTACCTATTCTTGGCACTATTGTGGCCCGCGAACAATGCAAAAATAATTTTGTGGCCCGCGGAGCCGACAATGTTGGACCACCCTGATATTCTAGACTTTTATAGTCTGTCAAAATATTTGGTTAATTTTAAATTTTGGTTTGATACTAGTATGGTGGTATAGTCTAATTCAAAAAATGATATATTCTGTTTTACCTCAGTCTGTTTGGCAGTGGTCTCTCTGCAATTAACTTTGTCCAACTAAATTTTGATGGAACTGAGTTGTGGTGCAAACGGCGTCGACCAGAAGGCGTCTCATATATGTCTTCGGGTCTGAAATGGTTGCCACAAACTCGCAGGCTTGGTGTAATCTGTTTTAATAAGTCAAAATGAACTAGCTGATACGAACGGAATAAATAACAACAACTAAAGTGAAGCTAGGCTTCAAGGAATTAATGTATGCCACTTAATAATAATATAGGTTATCAAGTTTAGCTTGATTCCCATAATCAGTACACCAGGAAGATATTGACAAAATAAACACTTATTAGTCTACAGAATCAGAAGAGCCCCAACTAAGATTTGAAAAGAGCAGAAGTTAAATTAATTTAATTAAGTGATTCAAGAGTCTTGCTGCACTCTAAGACTCACAGCAAGACTCTTAAATCACTTAGGATAGTTATCTTTACTCTTGCTACAGCATCCTTGCATTATATGCATACTGATCCGCCGGCACAAAAGAATAGAAGAAGGATAAGTAGTTAGTTTCGTAGAAACCAAATCATTAGTTAAATTAATTGTTGCTAAAACTGCAAAAGAAAGTCGTGGGCTGTGCTCACACTAAATACACTCACATATGGCCTACAACCGCATAGATATAGCCTAATAACTAAAGTAGAAGCGAGAAGAGAAAATCAGGGTCAAAACTAAAATTAAAACCAGAAGAAAAAAATATTTGCCACAATATACTGACTTACTTGAAAATGTTTACCAGGATCGCGACGAATACTGTGAATCCACGCTCTCTTCATTTTGGGGGAAAGAGTGGAACGATAAGTCTGGTGAGTAACGGCTATCGCCATTACACAACGGTACGCAGCAATGCAATTTGGAACCACCAGACGCACGAGCCGCCATTGCAATCGAAAAGCCCAAACCAGTCCAACGTCGCGGTGAAGCAGAAGACAGTACTTTCCCGCGCATGCCCACATAAAACCAAAATGGCGACGCTCAGTGGCGATGAATGAGTGAGTAAGCTCATTACGGAGTATAATATAATTTCATAAAATGACGAGAGATTACTGACTATACGGAAAATAAAATCAAAAATAATTCTTATGTTGTGACTAGATTTCGGGACTACTTCAAATTGGAAAGTAATGCATTTGGAAAAATACCAATATCTGAAAGATACAGACATGATTTTTTTTAGTCAATAATTTGATTTTGAACAAAACATAACGTTCATATATGATTGCTTTTTAATGTGAATAAGAAGATTCTTTAAAAAGGGTTATTGTCGAAAATATCGTACGTCTCAAAAACTTACGTATGTCATTATTCTTCTCCAAATCTTTGTAGTCAGAATCTCCTCTTCCATCAATGAATTGAAACACCGTTATACAAATCTACGTTCTACGTTGGTCAGCATACATATTTAGACGAGCAGGAAATCGCCTGTATCAGTTTTTATCTGCAATCAAATTATAAGTCTTTAAAACAATGTTTATGTTCATTATGACGTCATATTGGATCGGCTTGGTAAACAAGGAATGGTACAGTAATGATGAAAATTTGAATACCAAAAAAGTACCAACGTATAGCACGTATACGCTTTTGACATTTTTCACAGCTGAGGGTGACTTGAGACATGCGTAAATAAATTCAGTCCCTGAACCATTGGGTTGAAAGGAAATTGGCACAATGAATGTCAGTAACAGCAATCGCGATTTAGTAAGTAATAGCCTATAATTAATGCTGATAATATAAAACGACCACAACACTGAGACGTTTCAATTGGAAATTTTCTCAAAGTCACGAAAACTCAAAGTGAAGCTACCGACGACTACTAATATACCAATAGATACTGACACTATGTATATATATAGAATAATATTAATGCGCGTTAGTAAATATCAACTGGCGCAGTTCCTGTTGATTTGATTGAGAAATAACAAAGATGTATTGAATTCCAAATAGCTGAATCTCGTGGAAGAAAATCTCGAAGT
This sequence comes from Styela clava, assembly GCF_964204865.1. Taxonomy (NCBI): domain Eukaryota; kingdom Metazoa; phylum Chordata; class Ascidiacea; order Stolidobranchia; family Styelidae; genus Styela; species Styela clava. Next base: position 837,402 of record NC_135264.1, on the reverse strand, counting down.
ATAGAATATTTTTTCTGGTATTTCACTGACTGTAAACGGGTGAGAATTCACAGTAAACCGAACTTGACGATAAAAATTGTTAGACATCCCAATGCATAACGCGAATCTTACTTATTGTCACCATCCAGAATTAACACTGAAGATAAGAAGAATAAGCTTTCAGGTAAGTCGACTTGAGACAAGAGTTGTAGGAAAATAAAAATAAAAACTTAGGTTTATAGTAAAGGTGTATGTCGTATATGCGATAATATCTAAAAATTTCTGGCAAGCAGGTTGAAACAATAAAAATACCGTATGAAGAAAATACAGTGAAAATGCTAAATGACTATCGTGGATAACTTTTTCATTTCAGCCTATTTGTGACCAATGAGATTATGTACCATACTTTCATTTACTAAATTATATCTGAGATATTACTAAACATTTACTAAGTAACTGAAGAACGGACCAACGCGCCAACAAATACTGAAAAAATCTGATAATCACATAGCCAGTATTCATTAAGTTACCGTTAGGTCATTGACAGGAACAGACCGAATCTAACTTCCTTGCATTTGAGATGATTCATTTTTTTTTCAATACTTAAGATAATTTGGTAATTTTATGTTTCAATAGTTTAGTTAGACCGCTTCATAACTCAGATATGATGAGATACTATATCAACGAAAGAAAGTTTATTAATATCAGGAACGAATTAAAAGTTTACTTCATTAGCGTTTCAATAGTTACAAACCGGCCTGAAATAAATAGCAAACTCACATTTCACCGGAATTATCCTATTGACCATAGTCCATAGTATATTATATATTGGGTTTCTCCGCAGGTAACTCAGAGTGGATAAATGAGTGCATGAGCTCAAGTTGGAGTGAAATAATTTTATTAAATGGCGGTAAGATTACCGATTATAAGAAAATTAAAATCAAATCAATTTCCGTTTTGTGACGAGATTTCGGGACCATAGCATTTTGAAAAATATCAGAATCTACAAGCTATAGAGTGATTTTATTCAATACTTTGATTTTGAGCCAAACATTACGTTGAAATGTAAATCAGAAGGTTCCTCAACAGCGTTATATCCCAAAAATTCACGCCTCTCATTAATCTTCTCTAAATCTTTGTAGTCAGAATCTCCTCTTCTATCAATGAATTGAAACACCTTTATACGACTCTACACACCACATTGGTCAGCGAACGGCAAGTATTCGTCTGTATCGGTTTTTATCAACAATCAAATTATAACTCCATAAATAATGTTTCTATTAATTTTGACGTCATACTGAACCGATGGCCAGCCAGCCTAGTGAATGAAAAAGGATAAAATGATTACAAATGTTTTGATATTAAAAAAGTACAGGCGTTTAGGACCTTTGGAATGTCAATGACAGCAAACACGATTTAGTAAGTGATATACCTTATTCTAACAATATAACACGACCATACAACTGACTCGATTTTGTAAAGCGCACTCGCGTTTTCTGAATGTATGTAAGATTAAAGATTCTCACGCTCGAGAAACACCTGCAACAAGACCGAACAACTCATAATATTCAATTAAAATAAATATCTTGACTAAAACTTTCTTGACGTGTTGAAAAGAATTTTTACAAAAATTTAAGTATGTTTAACAATTTATGTAGGAATTCCTTTATAAAGATCTTTCAAAAAAGTATGTAATTTGTAATATTAGAGAAATTCTACCTCGCGCAGTTTCGACTACCACAGACTTAAGCCCACTACACGGCAAGAGTTTCAACTGCATTTAAACACCTTTATACAACTCTACATTCTATACTTGTCAGCAAACGTAGATAGACGAACAGCCAAATTAGATTCATTATGACGTCATACTAAATCGCAAACCGACCTGAGAAACAAACACGGATGAAATAATGATGCAAGATTAAATACCAAAAGGTACCAACGTTTAGGACCCACGCTATTGGCATTTTTCACAGCTTAGGATAACTTACAACATGCGTAAATAAATTTAGACACTGAATCGTTGGGTAAAAAGAACTTGGCACAAACAATGTTAATGAGAGCAATCGCGATTTAGTAAGTGATAGCCTATCCTACAACTAATGCTGGCAATATAACACGTCCATGACACTGACACGTTTTCATTGTAAATTTGCTCAAAGCAAACTCACGAGAACATACTCAAAAAATGATCTCAAAGTTAGGATAACGACGACCACTAATTTCATTTTATTTATTGTCACAATCCAGAATTATTAAAAATTTGATGAAACAGAGTTTGCAATGTAAGAGGAATCGAACATTTTTCTTCAATATCAAGAAACGAGTACAGGTATCGTGTTATTAAAGCGTATTATTGTTTTACTATGTTTCTTGATATAAACTTTTATGTGCGTCGGTAGGTCAACTGAACAGACAAAAGTACTAAAAGCTCAAAGTGATTTTTTGCCGCATGGAACGAGTTTCAACCGCGTTTTGCAGGTTCAGGAATTGCCTCATTGCTGCTCACAGTCGTCGGTTGCGATCTTTTTTAGTCATAGATGCGCCTGTCGTAAAATATTTCTCCGAACCCGGACATGCAAATGAGAAATAGCAGCTGACACGCAATATGAGCAGAGTTCAAAATCGTACTCCACAAAAGATTGTTCCAAATGTTCTCGGAGTCTCTAGTAAAGTCTGTCTGGTTTTTAATAAACCTCCACAGAGCAAAGTATTACTGAGGGAAAACTTAGTTCCTCATTCAAAAATAAAGAAACCCAACATTGAGTAACTTTTATGTGAAACGTTTGGATTTTTTTTTCAAATCCTGCGCCAAAAAACAACCCCGCCATCGCTCTAACTTAAAGAAAGTATTTATTCAGTTAAGGTTTGGCTTGGGGTTATGAATGCTGATTACTCCGGGAATTAAAATTTTCAAATCATTTATAACCCTAACTTGATGAATGATTGCTGATTTGTTATTTTAAAACTTGGCGAGGTGTTTGTCTCAAATCTCGCATTTTCCCATTAGTTTCAGGGTCTCGGTATGAAAGATTCAAATAATTGTGTGCTAACTGATGTCTTTCATTACACTAGTTCGTTAAGTGTAATAGTTTGAACTTGTTATTTAGACACAGTTATGTTGAACGAGAGATCCCCTATAAGGACTCAGTTCAGTTCTGAATCTGATGACGTTACGCAGTCGACGAAAAACATCTGACGCATTGTCCCACAGCAGTATTTCGACAGTGTTTTGATTAATCACTGTAATTAGCAAATTGATAGCAAGCAGCTCGGATGCATTGTCAGTGTCTAGCTTAATGTTTATTGTTACTTAGAGTCTTCCGAGACGTTTCTGATGTTTAGTATTGGTTTTAGTATTCTCAATTTTGCAGTTAAAAATACCAATTTGAATTGAAGTGAGAATCGGGGTTGAATGCGAGATGCCCGATTGTAATTAAAATACAATTTTTGACTGCAGGTTAGGGCTGTATTATAGTTATACTAAGTAAATAACAGCTGCTTTTATATTTTAGACATGCAAGTTACATTGAGTTCACTTTGGATTAAACTTTATTGGATAGTGTCACCTGACACCTGGGGATCTAAAACATGTGGTATGTATCTAATCAGTCTCAAATAAAGTAAAGTATATATAATTTTATGCATTTAGTTATGTGCTGATATTTGTAAATTTTAATTGCCACTGTACACTACTGTAAGATTTGTTTGGATATCCGCATGTTATAATCAGTTTGTTCATTGTTTTCTGTAGGCTACGTTCGAGATGTCGATGTTCTTGATTTTGTTTCAAGTACCATCGTAATAATTGTTATGAAAGAATTAAACCGATTTCAAATTGGTTTCAATTGCGGCAAAACTTTGAGGCACAGAAAGCGAGATGGGCACTTTATCGCTTTGAGTCGAGTTGCTTGAAAACTGAATATAGTTGACAATAAATCGATTTGGCTGGGACAGGGCATGGGGCACGTTGACAATGGTCTCCATTCACGTGAGCCAGGAAAGTAGAAGGTTAACTCATTCTTAAATGTTATCAAAACAAGTAGAACCGTGTTCGCTCGCGATGTAATCAAGTGTGGATGAATGAGTGAGTAAGCTCATTACGGAGTATAATATAATTTCATAAAATGACGAGAGATTACTGACTATACGGAAAATACAATCAAAAAGAATTCTTATGTTGTGACTAGATTTCGGGACTACTTCAAATTGGAAAGTAATGCATTTGGATAAATACCAATATCTGAAAGATACAGACAAGAGTATTTTTAGTCAATAATTTGATTTTGAACAAAACATAACGTTCATATATGATTGCTTTTTAATGTGAATAAGAAAATTCTTTAAACAGGGTTTTGTGTCGAAAATATCGTACGTCTCAAAAACTTACGTATGTCATTATTCTTCTGCAAACATTTGTAGTCAGAATCACCTCTTCCATCAATGAATTGAAACACCGTTATACAAATCTACATTCTACGTTGGTCAGCATACATATTTAGACGAGGATTTCGCCTGTAACGTTTTTTATCTGCAATCAAATTATAAGTCTTTAAAACAATGTTTATGTTCATTATGACGTCATATTGGATTGGCTTGGTAAACAAGGAATGGTACAGTAATGATGAAAATTTTAATACCAAAAAAGTACCAACGTATAGCACGTATACGCTTTTGACATTTTTCACAGCTGAGGGTGACTTGAGACATGCGTAAATAAATTCAGTCACTGAACCATTGGGTTGAAAGAAAATTGGCACAAGGAATGTCAATAACAGCAATCGCGATTTAGTAAGTGATAGCCTATAATTAATGCTGATAATATAAAACGACAACAACACTGAGACGTTTCAATTGGAAATTTTCTCAAAGTCACGAAAACTCAAAGTGAAGCTACCGACGACTACTAATATACCAATAGATACTGACACTATGTATATATATAGAATAATGGTAATGCGCGTTAGTAAATATCAACTGACGCAGTTCCTGTTGATTTGATTGAGAAATAACTATGGGGTATTGAATTCCAAATAGCTGAATCTCGTGGAAGAAAATCTCGAAGTATAGAATATTTTTTCTGGTATTTCACTGACTGTAAACGGGTGAGAATTCACAGTAAACCGAACTTGACGATAAAAATTGTTAGACATCCCAATGCATAACGCGAATCTATGGTTCTGTTTACTTATTGTCACCATCCAGAATTAACACTGAAGATAACAAGAATAAGCTTTCAGGTAAGTCGACTTGAGACAAGAGTTGTAGGAAAATAAAAAAAAAACTTTAGTTTATAGTAAAGGTGTATGTCGTATATGCGATAATATCTAAAAATTTCTGGCAAGCAGGTTGAAACATTAAAAATACCGTATGAAGAAAATACAGCGAAAATGCTAAATGACTATCGTGGATAACTTTTTCATTTCAGCCTATTTGTGACCAATGAGATTATGTACCATACTTTCATTTACTAATTTATATCTGAGATATTACTAAACATTTACTAAGTAACTGAAGAACGTACCAACGCGCCAACAAATACTGAAAAAATCTGATAATCACATAGCCAGTATTCATTAAGTCATTGACAGGAACAGACCGAATCTAACTTCCTTGCATTTGAGATGATTCTTTTTTTTTCAATACTTAAGATAATTTGGTAATTTTATGTTTGCAATAGTTTAGTTAGACCGCTTCATAACTTCAGATATGATGAGATACAATATCAACGAAAGAAAGTTTATTAATATCAGGAACGAATTAAAAGTTTACTTCATCAGCGTTTCAATAGTTACAAACCCGCCTGAAACAAATAGCAAACTCACATTTCACCGGAATTATCCTATTGACCATAGTCCATAGTATATTATACTTTGGGTTTCTCCGCAGATAATTCAGAGTGGATGAATGGGTGCATGAGCTCAAGTTGGAGTGAAATGATTTATACGAAATTATACAAATTAAACGAAAATTAAAAACAAATCAATTTCCCTTTTGTGACGAGATTTCGGGACCACAGCATTTTGAAAAATATCAGAATCTACAAGCTATAGAGTGATTTTATTCTATAATTTGGTTTTGAGCAAAACATTACGTTGATATGTGAATCAGAAGGTTCCTCAACAGCGTTATATTCCCAAAAAAATATTACACCACAAAAACTTACGCCTTCTATTAATCTTCTCTAAATCTTTGTAGTCAGAATCTCCTCTTCTATCAATGAATTGAAACGATTCTACACACCACATTGGTCAGCGAACGGCAAGTATTCGTCTGTATCGGTTTTTATCAACAATCAAATTATAACTCCACAAATAATGTTTCTATTAATTTTGACGTCATACTGAACCGATGGCCAGCCTGGTGAATAAAAAAGGATAAATTGATTACAAAAGTTTAAATATTAAAAAAGTACAGGCGTTTAGGACCTTTGGAATGTCAATGACAGCAAACACGATTTAGTAAGTGATATAACTGATTCTAACAATATAACACGACCATACAACTGACTCGATTTTATGAAGCGCACTCGCGTTTTCTGAATGTATGTAAGATTAAAGATTCTCACGCTCGAGAAATACCTGCAACAAGACCGAACAACTCATAATATTCAATTAAAATAAATATCTTGAATAAAACTTTCTTGACGTGTTAAAAAGAATTTTTACAAAAATTTTAGTATGTTAAACAATTTATGTAGGAATTCTATTATAAAGATCTTTCAAAAAATTATGTAATTCGTAATATTAGAGAAATTCTACCTCGCGCAGTTTCGACTACCACAGACTTAAGCCCACTACACGGCAAGAGTTTCAGCTGCATTTAAACACCTTTATACAATTCTACATTCTATACTTGTCAGCAAACGTAGATAGACGAACAGCCAAATTAGATTCATTAAAATAGTGTTTATATTCATTATGCCGTCATACTAAATCGCAAACCGGCCTGAGAAACAAAGACGGATGAAATAATGATGCAAGATTAAAAAACAAAAGCTACCAACGTTCAGGACCCCCGCTATTGGCATTTTTCACAGCTTAGGATACCTTACAACATGCGTAAATAAATTTAGTCACTGAAACGTTGGGTTAAAAGAACTTGACACAAACATTGTTAAATGAGAGCAATCGCGATTTAGTAAGTGATAGCCTATCCTACAACTAATGCTGGCAATATAACACGTCCATAACACTGACACGTTTTCATTGTAAATTTGCTCAAAGCAAACTCACGAGAACATACTCAAAAAATGATCTCAAAGTTAGGATAACGACGACCACTAATTTCATTTTATTTATTGTCACAATCCAGAATTATTAAAAATTTGATGAAACAGAGTTTGCAATGTAAGAGGAATCGAACATTTTTCTTCAATATCAAGAAACGAGTACAGGTATCGTATTATTAAAGCGTATTATTGTTTTACTATGTTTCTTGATATAAACTTTTATGTGCGTCGGTAGGTCAACTGAACAGACAAAAGTACGAAAAGCTGAAAGTGATTTTTTGACGCATGGAACGAGTTTCAACCGCGTTTTGCAGGTTCAGGAATTGCCTCATTGCTGCTCACAGTCGTCGGTTGCGATCTTGTTTAGTCATAGATGCGCCTGTCGTAAAATATTTCTCCGAACCCGGACATGCAAATGAGAAATAGCAGATGACACGCAATATGAGCAGAGTTCAAAATCGTACTCCACAAAAGATTGTTCCAAATGTTCTCGGAGTCTCTAGTAAAGTCTGTCTGGTTTTTAATTAACCTCCACAGAGCAAAGTATTACTGAGGGAAAACTTAGTTCCTCATTCAAAAATAAAGAAACCCAACATTGAGTAACTTTTATGTGAAACGTTTTGATTTTTTTTTTCAAATCCTGCGCCAAAAAATAACCCCGCCATCGCTCTAACTTAAAGAAAGTATTTATTCAGTTAAGGTTTGGCTTGGGGTTAAGAATGCTGATTACTCCGGAAATTAAAATTTTCAAATCATTTATAACCCTAACTTGATGAATGATTGCTAATTTGTTATTTTAAAACTTGGCGTGGTGTTTGTCTCAAATCTCGCATTTTACCATTAGTTTCAGGGTCTCGGTATGAAAGATTCAAATAATTGTGTGCTAACTGATGTCTTTCATTACACTAGTTCGTTAAGTGTAATAGTTTGAACTTGTTATTTAGACACAGTTATGTTGAACGAGAGCTCCCCTATAAGGACTCAGTTCAGTTCTGAATCTGATGACGTTACGCAATCGACGAAAAACATCTGACGCAGTGTCCCACAGCAGTATTTCGACAGTGTATTGATTAATCACTGTAATTAGCAAATTGATAGCAAGCAGCTCGGATGCATTGTCAGTGTCTAGCTTAATGTTCATTGTTAGTTAGAGTCTTCCGAGACGTTTCTGATGTTTAGTATTGGTTTTAGTATTCTCAATTTTGCAGTTAAAAATACCAATTTGAATTGAAGTTAGAATCGGGGTTGAATGCGAGATGCCCGATAGTAATTAAAATATAATTTTTGACTGCAGGTTAGGGCTGTATTATAGTTATACTAAGTAAATAACAGCTGCTTTTATATTTTAGACATGCAAGTTACATTGAGTTCACTTTGGATTAAACTTTATTGGATAGTGTCATCTGGGGATCTAAAACATGTGGTATGTATCTAATCAGTCTCAAATAAAGTAAAGTATATATAATTTTATGCATTTAGTTATGTGCTGATATTTGTAAATTTTAATTGCCACTGTACACTACCGTAAGATTTGTTTGGATATCCGCATGTTATAATCAGTTTGTTCATTGTTTTCTGTAGGCTACGTTCGAGATGTCGATGTTCTTGATTTTGTTTGAAGTACCATTGTAATAATTGTTATGAAAGAATTAAACCGATTTCAAATTGGATTCAATTGCGGCAAAACTTTGAGGCACAGAAAGCGAGATAGGCACTTTATCGCTTTGAGTCGAGTTGCTTGAAAACTGAATATAGTTGACAATAAATCGATTTGGCTGGGACAGGGCATGGGGCACGTTGACAATGGTCTCCATTCACGTGAGCCAGGAAGGTGAACTCATTCTTAAATAGTATCAAAACAAGAAGAACCGTGTTCGCTCGCGATGTAATCAAGTGTGGATGAATGAGTGAGTAAGCTCATTACGGAGTATAATATAATTTCATAAAATGACGAGAGATTACTGACTATACGGAAAATACAATCAAAAATAATTCTTATGTTGTGACTAGATTTCGGCACTACTTCAAATTGGAAAGTAATGCATTTGGATAAATACCAATATCTGAAAGATACAGACATGAGTATTTTTAGTCAATAATTTGATTTTGAACAAAACATAACGTTCATATATGATTGCTTTTTAATGTGAATGAGAAAATTCTTTAAACAGGGTTTTGTGTCGAAAATATCGTACGTCTCAAAAACTTACGTATGTCATTATTCTTCTGCAAACATTTGTAGTCAGAATCTCCTCTTCCATCAATGAATTGAAACACCGTTATACAAATCTACATTCTACGTTGGTCAGCATACATATTTAGACGAGGATTTCGCCTGTATCGTTTTTTATCTGCAATCAAATTATAAGTCTTTAAAACAATGTTTATGTTCATTATGACGTCATATTGGATTGGCTTGGTAAACAAGGAATGGTACAGTAATGATGAAAATTTTAATACCAAAAAAGTACCAACGTATAGCACGTATACGCTTTTGACATTTTTCACAGCTGAGGGTGACTTGAGACATGCGTAAATAAATTCAGTCACTGAACCATTGGGTTGAAAGGAAATTGGCACAATGAATGTCAGTAACAGCAATCGCGATTTAGTAAGTGATAGCCTATAATTAATGCTGATAATATAAAACTACCACAACACTGAGACGTTTCAATTGGAAATTTTCTCAAAGTCACGAAAACTCAAAGTGAAGCTACCGACGACTACTAATATACCAATAGATACTGACACTATGTATATATAGAATAATGGTAATGCGCGTTAGTAAATATCAACTGACGCAGTTCCTGTTGATTTGATTGAGAAATAACTATGAGGTATTGAATTCCAAATAGCTGAATCTCGTGGAAGAAAATCTCGAAGCATAGAATATTTTTTCTAGTATTTCACTGACTGTAAACGGGTGAGAATTCACAGTAAACCGAATTTGACGATAAAAATTGTTAGACTTCCCAATGCATAACGCGAATCTATGGTTCTGTTTACTTATTGTCACCATCCAGAACTAACACTGAAGATAAGAAGAATAAGCTTTCAGGTGAGTCGACTTGAGACAAGAGTTGTAGGAAAATAAAAAAAAAACTTTAGATTATAGTAAAGGTGTATGTCGTATATGCGATAATATCTAAAAATTTCTGGCTAGCAGGTTGAAACATTAAAAATACCGTATGAAGAAAATACAGCGAAAATGCTAAATGACTATCGTGGATAACTTTTTCATTTCAGCCTATTTGTGACCAATGAGATTATGTACCATACTTTCATTTACTAACTTATATCTGAGATATTACTAAACATTTACTAAGTAACTGAAGAACGGACCAACGCGCCAACAAATACTGAAAATATCTGATATTCACATAGCCAGTATTCATTAAGTTACCGTTAGGTCATCGACAGGAACAGACCGAATCTAACTTCCTTGCATTTGAGATGATTCTTTTTTTTTCAATACTTAAGATAATTTGGTAATTTTATGTTTGCAATAGTTTAGTTAGACCGCTTCATAACTTCAGATATGATGAGATACAATATCAACGAAAGAAAGTTTATCAATATCAGGAACGAATTAAAAGTTTACTTCATTGGCGTTTCAATAGTTACAAACCGGCCTGAAATAAATAGCAAACTCACATTTCACCGGAATTATCCTATTGACCATAGTCCATAGTATATTATATATTGGGTTTCTCCGCAGGTAATTCAGAGTGGATAAATGAGTACATGAGCTCAAGTTGGAGTGAAATAATTTTATTGAATGGCGGTAAGATTACCGATTATACGAAAATTAAAATCAAATCAATTTCCGTTTTGTGACGAGATTTCGGGACCATAGCATTTTGAAAAATATCAGAATCTACAAGCTACTCGATGTTCCTGATTTTGTTTCAAGTACCATCGTAATAATTGTTATGAAAGAATTAAACCGATTTCAAATTGGATTCAATTGCGGCAAAACTTTGAGGCACAGAAAGCGAGATGGGCACTTTATCGCTTTGAGTCGAGTTGCTTGAAAACTCAATTTAGTTGACAATAAATCGATTTGGCTGGGACAGGGCATGGGGCACGTTGACAATGGTCTCCATTCACGTAAGCCAGGAAAGTAGAAGATTAACTCATTCTTAAATGTTATCAAAACAAGAAGAACCGTGTTCGCTCGCGATGTAATCAAGTGTGGATGAATGAGTGAGTAAGCTCATTACGGAGTATAATATAATTTCATAAAATGACGAGAGATTACTGACTATACGGAAAATAAAATCAAAAATAATTCTTATGTTGTGACTAGATTTCGGGACTACTTCAAATTTGAAAGTAATGCATTTGGAAAAATACCAATATCTGAAAGATACAGACATGATTTTTTTTAGTCAATAATTTGATTTTGAACAAAACATAACGTTCATATATGATTGCTTTTTAATGTGAATAAGAAGATTCTTTAAACAGGGTTATTGTCGGAAATATCGTACGTATCAAAAACTTACGTATGTCATTATTCTTCTCCAAATCTTTGTAGTCAGAATCTCCTCTTCCATCAATGAATTGAAACACCGTTTTACAAATCTACGTTCTACGTTGGTCAGCATACATATTTAGACGAGCAGGAAATCGCCTGTATCAGTTTTTATCTGTAATCAAATTATAAGTCTTTAAAACAATGTTTATGTTCATTATGACGTCATATTGGATCGGCTTGGTGAACAAGGAATGGTACAGTAATGATGAAAATTTGAATACCAAAAAAGTACCAACGTATAGCACGTATACGCTTTTGACATTTTTCATAGCTGAGGGTGACTTGAGACATGCGTACATAAACTAAGTCGCTGAATCATTGGGTTGAAAGGAAATTGGCACAAGGAATGTCAATAACAGCAATCGCGATTTAGTAAGTGATAGTCTATAATTAATGCTGATAATATAAAACGACCACAACACTGAGACGTTTCAATTGGAAATTTGCTCAAAGTCACGAAAACTCAAAGTGAAGCTACCGACGACTACTAATATACCAATAGATACTGACACTATGTATATATAGTGGAAAATAATATTGCGCGTTAGTAAATATCAACTGACGCAGTTCCTGTTGATTTGATTGAGAAATAACTATGAGGTATTGAATTCCAAATAGCTGAATCTCGTGGAAGAAAATCTCGAAGCATAGAATATTTTGTCTGGTATTTCACTGACTGTAAACGGGTGGGAATTCACAGTAAACCGAACTTGACGAGAAAAATTGTTACACTTCCCAATGCATAACGCGAATCTATGGTTGTGACAATTTCTGTTTACTTATTGTCACCATCCAGAATTAACACTGAAGATAAGAAGAATAAGCTTTCAGGTAAGTCGACTTGAGACAAGAGTTGTAGGTAAATAAAAAATAAAAACTTTAGTTTATAGTAAAGGTGTATGTCGTATATGCGATAATATCTAAAAATTTCTGGCAAGCAGGTTGAAACATTAAAAATAACGTATGAAGAAAATACAGCGAATATGCTAAATGACTATCGTGGATAACTTTTTCATTTCAGCCTATTTGTGACCAATGAGATTATGTACCATACTTTCATTTACTAATTTATATCTGAGATATTACTAAACATTTACTAAGTAACTGAAGAACGTACCAACGCGCCAACAAATACTGAAAAAATCTGATAATCACATAGCCAGTATTCATTAAGTCATTGACAGGAACAGACCGAATCTAACTTCCTTGCATTTGAGATGATTCTTTTTTTTTTCAATACTTAAGATAATTTGGTAATTTTATGTTTGCAATAGTTTAGTTAGACCGCTTCATAACTTCAGATATGATGAGATACAATATCAACGAAAGAAAGTTTATTAATATCAGGAACGAATTAAAAGTTTACTTCATCAGCGTTTCAATAGTTCTCTAAATCTTTGTAGTCAGAATCTCCTCTTCTATCAATGAATTGAAACACCTTTATACGATTCTACACACCACATTGGTCAGCGAACGGCAAGTATTCGTCTGTATCGGTTTTTATCAACAATCAAATTATAACTCCATAAATAATGCTTCTATTAATTTTGACGTCATACTGAACCGATGGCCAGCCTGGTGAATAAAAAAGGATAAATTGATTACAAAAGTTTAAATATTAAAAAAGTACAGGCGTTTAGGACCTTTGGAATGTCAATGACAGCAAACACGATTTAGTAAGTGATATAACTGATTCTAACAATATAACACGACCATACAACTGACTCGATTTTATGAAGCGCACCCGCGTTTTCTGAATGTATGTAAGATTAAAGATTCTCACGCTCGAGAAATACCTGCAACAAGACCGAACAACTCATAATATTCAATTAAAATAAATATCTTGACTAAAACTTTCTTGACGTGTTTTTTACAAAAATTTTAGTATGTTGAACAATTTATGTAGGAATTCTATTATAAAGATCTTTCAAAAAATTATGTAATTCGTAATATTAGAGAAATTCTACCTCGCGCACTTTCGACTACCACAGACTTAAGCCCACTACACGGCAAGAGTTTCAGCTGCATTTAAACACCTTTATACAATTCTACATTCTATACTTGTCAGCAAACGTAGATAGACGAACAGCCAAATTAGATTCATTAAAATAGTGTTTATAGTCCTTATGCCGTCATACTAAATCGCAAACCGGCCTGAGAAACAAAGACGGATGAAATAATGATGCAAGATTAAATACCAAAAGCTACCAACGTTCAGGACCCACGCTATTGGCATTTTTCACAGCTTAGGATACCTTACAACATGCGTAAATAAATTTAGTCACTGAAACGTTGGGTTAAAAGAACTTGGCACAAACAATGTTAAATGAGAGCAATCGCGATTTAGTAAGTGATAGCCTATCCTACAACTAATGCTGGCAATATAACACGTCCATAACACTGACACGTTTTCATTGTAAATTTTTTCAAAGCAAACTCACGAGAACATAATCAAAAAATGATCTCAAAGTTAGGATAACGACGACCACTAATTTCATTTTATTTATTGTCACAATCCAGAATTATTAAAAATTTGATGAAACAGAGTTTGCAATGTAAGAGGAATCGAACATTTTTCTTCAATATCAAGAAACGAGTACAGGTATCGTATTATTAAAGCGTATTATTGTTTTACTATGTTTCTTGATATAAACTTTTATGTGCGTCGGTAGGTCAACTGAACAGACAAAAGTACTAAAAGTTGAAAGTGATTTTTTGCCGCATGGAACGAGTTTCAACCGCGTTTTGCAGGTTCAGGAATTGCCTCATTGCTGCTCACAGTCGTCGGTTGCGATCTTGTTTAGTCATAGATGCGCCTGTCGTAAAATATTTCTCCGAACCCGGACATGCAAATGAGAAATAGCAGATGACACGCAATATGAGCAGAGTTCAAAATCGTACTCCACAAAAGATTGTTCCAAATGTTCTCGGAGTCTCTAGTAAAGTCTGTCTGGTTTTTAATTAACCTCCACAGAGCAAAGTATTACTGAGGGAAAACTTAGTTCCTCATTCAAAAATAAAGAAACCCAACATTGAGTAACTTTTATGTGAAACGTTTGGATTTTTTTTTTCAAATCCTGCGCCAAAAAACAACCCCGCCATCGCTCTAACTAGAAGAAAGTATTTATTCAGTTAAGGTTCAGCTTGGGGTTATGAATGCTGATTACTCCGGGAATTAAAATTTTCAAATCATTTATAACCCTAACTTGATGAATGATTGCTAATTTGTTATTTTAAAACTTGGCGTGGTGTTTGTCTCAAATCTCGCATTTTACCATTAGTTTCAGGGTCTCGGTATGAAAGATTCAAATAATTGTGTGCTAACTGATGTCTTTCATTACACTAGTTCGTTAAGTGTAATAGTTTGAACATGTTATTTAGACACAGTTATGTTGAACGAGAGCTCCCCTCTCAGTTCAGTTCTGAATCTGGTGACGTTACGCAGTCGACGACAATCATCTGACGCAGTGTCCCATAGCAGTATTTCGACAGTGTTTCGATTAATCACTGTAATTAGCAAATTGATAGCAAGCAGCTCGGATGCATTGTCAGTGTCTAGCTTAATGTTCATTGTTAGTTAGAGTCTTCCGAGACGTTTCTGATGTTTAGTATTGGTTTTAGTATTCTCAATTTTGCAGTTAAAAATACCAATTTGGATTGAAGTTAGAATCGGGGTTGAATGCGAGATGCCCGATTGTAATTAAAATATAATTTTTGACTGCAGGTTAGGGCTGTATTATAGTTATACCTAGTAAATAACAGCTGCTTTTATATTTTAGACATGCAAGTTACATTGAGTTCACTTTGGATTAAACTTTATTGGATAGTGTCACCTGACACCTGGGGATCTAAAACATGTGGTATGTATCTAATCAGTCTCAAATAAAGTAAAGTATATATAATTTTATGCATTTAGTTATGTGCTGATATTTGTAAATTTTAATTGCCACTGTACACTACTGTAAGATTTGTTTGGATATCCGCATGTTATAATCAGTTTGTTCATTGTTTTCTGTAGGCTACGTTCGAGATGTCGATGTTCTTGATTTTGTTTCAAGTACCATCGTAATAATTGTTATGAAAGAATTAAACCGATTTCAAATTGGATTCAATTGCGGCAAAACTTTGAGGCACAGAAAGCGAGATGGGCACTTTATCGCTTTGAGTCGAGTTGCTTGAAAACTGAATATAGTTGACAATAAATCGATTTGGCTGGGACAGGGCATGGGACACGTTGACAATGGTCTCCATTCACGTGAGCCAGGAAAGTAGAAGGTTAACTCATTCTTAAACGTTATCAAAACAAGAAGAACCGTGTTCGCTCGCGATGTAATCAAGTGTGGATGAATGAGTGAGTAAGCTCATTACGGAGTATAATATAATTTCATAAAATGACGAGAGATTACTGACTATACGGAAAATACAATCAAAAATAATTCTTATGTTGTGACTAAATTTCGGGACTACTTCAAATTGGAAAGTAATGCATTTGGATAAATACCAATATCTGAAAGATACAGACATGAGTATTTTTAGTCAATAATTTGATTTTGAACAAAACATAACTTTCATATATGATTGCTTTTTAATGTGAATAAGAAAATTCTTTAAACAGGGTTTTGTGTCGAAAATATCGTACGTCTCAAAAACTTACGTATGTCATTATTCTTCTGCAAACATTTGTAGTCAGAATCTCCTCTTCCATCAATGAATTGAAACACCGTTATACAAATCTACATTCTACGTTGATCAGCATACATATTTAGACGAGGATTTCGCCTGTATCGTTTCTTATCTGCAATCAAATTATAAGTCTTTAAAACAATGTTTATGTTCATTATGACGTCATATTGGATTGGCTTGGTAAGCAAGGAATGGTACAGTAATGATGAAAATTTTAATACCAAAAAAGTACCAACGTATAGCACGTATACGCTTTTGACATTTTTCACAGCTGAGGGTGACTTGAGACATGCGTAAATAAATTCAGTCACTGAACCATTGGGTTGAAAGGAAATTGGCACAATGAATGTCAGTAACAGCAATCGCGATTTAGTAAGTGATAGCCTATAATTAATGCTGATAATATAAAACGACCACAACACTGAGACGTTTCAATTGGAAATTTTCTCAAAGTCACGAAAACTCAAAGTGAAGCTACCGACGACTACTAATATACCAATAGATACTGACACTATGTATATATATAGAATAATGGTAATGCGCGTTAGTAAATATCAACTGACGCAGTTCCTGTTGATTTGATTGAGAAATAACAAAGAGGTATTGAATTCCAAATAGCTGAATCTCGTGGAAGAAAATCTCGAAGCATAGAATATTTTTTCTGGTATTTCACTGACTGTAAACGGGTGAGAATTCACAGTAAACCAAACTTGACGATAAACATTGTTAGACATCCCAATGCATAACGCGAATTATGGTTTTGTTTACCTATTGTCATCATCCAGAATTAACACTGAAGATAAGAAGAATAAGCTTTCAGGTAAGTCGACTTGAGACAAGAGTTGTAGGAAAATAAAAATAAAAACCTTAGTTTATAGTAAAGGTGTATGTCGTATATGCGATAATATCTAAAAATTTCTGGCAAGCAGGTTGAAACAATAAAAATACCGTATGAAGAAAATACAGTGAAAATGCTAAATGACTATCGTGGATAACTTTTTCATTTCAGCCTATTTGTGACCAATGAGATTATGTACCATACTTTCATTTACTAAATTATATCTGAGATATTACTAAACATTTACTAAGTAACTAAAGAACGGACCAACGCGCCAACAAATACTGAAAAAATCTGATAATCACATAGCCAGTATTCATTAAGTTACCGTTAGGTCATTGACAGGAACAGACCGAATCTAACTTCCTTGCATTTGAGATGATTCATTTTTTTTTCAATACTTAAGATAATTTGGTAATTTTATGTTTCAATAGTTTAGTTAGACCGCTTCATAACTTCAGATATGATGAGATACTATATCAACGAAAGAAAGTTTATTAATATCAGGAACGAATTAAAAGTTTACTTCATTAGCGTTTCAATAATGACAAACCGGCCTGAAATAAATAGCAAACTCAAATTTCACCGGAATTATCCTATTGACCATAGTCCATAGTATATTATACTTTGGGTTTCTCCGCAGATAATTCAGAGTGGATAAATGAGTGCATGAGCTCAAGTTGGAGTGAAATAATTTATACGAAATTATACGAATTAAACGAAAATTAAAAACAAATATATTTCCCTTTTGTGACGAGATTTCGGGACCACAGCATTTTGAAAAATATCAGAATTTACAAGCTATAGAGTGAATTTATTCTATAATTTGATTTTGAGCAAAACATTACGTTGATATGTGAATCAGAAGGTTCCTTAACAGCGTTATTTTCCCAAAAAAATATTACACCACAAAAACTTACGCCTCCCATTAATCTTCTCTAAATCTTTGTAGTCAGAATCTCCTCTTCTATCAATGAATTGAAACACCTTTATACGATTCTACACACCACATTGGTCAGCGAACGGCAAGTATTCGTCTGTATCGGTTTTCATCAACAATCAAATTATAACTCCATAAATAATGTTTCTATTAATTTTGACGTCATACTGAACCGATGGCCAGCCTGGTGAATAAAAAAGGATAAATTGATTACAAAAGTTTAAATATTAAAAAAGTACAGGCGTTTAGGACCTTTGGAATGTCAATGACAGCAAACACGATTTAGTAAGTGATATAACTGATTCTAACAATATAACACGACCATACAACTGACTCGATTTTATGAAGCGCACTCGCGTTTTCTGAATGTATGTAAGATTAAAGATTCTCACGCTCGAGAAATACCTGCAACAAGACCGAACAACTCATAATATTCAATTAAAATAAATATCTTGAATAAAACTTTCTTGACGTGTTAAATAGAATTTTTACAAAAATTTTAGTATGTTAAACAATTTATGTAGGAATTCTATTATAAAGATCTTTCAAAAAATTATGTAATTCGTAATATTAGAGAAATTCTACCTCGCCCAGTTTCGACTACCACAGACTTAAGCCCACTACACGGCAAGAGTTTCAGCTGCATTTAAACACCAAGCCAAATTAGATTCATTAAAATAGTGTTTATATCCATTATGCCGTCATACTAAATCGCAAACCGGCCTGAGAAACAAAGAAGGATGAAATAATGATGCAAGATTAAATACCAAAAGCTACCAACGTTCAGGACCCACGCTATTGGCATTTTTCACAGCTTAGGATACCTTACAACATGCGTAAATAAATTTAGTCACTGAAACGTTGGGTTAAAAGAACTTGGCACAAACAATGTTGAATGAGAGCAATCGCGATTTAGTAAGTGATAGCCTATCCTACAACTAATGCTGGCAATATAACACGTCCCTAACACTGACACGTTTTCATTGTAAATTTGCTCAAAGCAAACTCACGAGAACATACTCAAAAAATGATCTCAAAGTTAGGATAACGACGACCACTAATTTCATTTTATTTATTGTCACAATCCAGAATTATTAAAAATTTGATGAAACAGAGTTTGCAATGTAAGAGGAATCGAACATTTTTCTTCAATATCAAGAAACGAGTACAGGTATCGTATTATTAAAGCGTATTATTGTTTTACTATGTTTCTTGATATAAACTTTTATGTGCGTCGGTAGGTCAACTGAACAGACAAAAGTACTAAAAGCTCAAAGTGATTTTTTGCCGCATGGAACGACTTTCAACCGCGTTTTGCAGGTTCAGGAATTGCCTCATTGCTGCTCACAGTCGTCGGTTGCGATCTTGTTTAGTCATAGATGCGCCTGTCGTAAAATATTTCTCCGAACCCGGACATGCAAATGAGAAATAGCAGATGACACGCATTATGAGCAGAGTTCAAAATCGTACTCCACAAAAGATTGTTCCAAATGTTCTCGGAGTTTCTAGTAAAGTCTGTCTGGTTTTTAATTAACCTCCACAGAGCAAAGTATTACTGAGGGAAAACTTAGTTCCTCATTCAAAAATAAAGAAACCCAACATTGAGTAACTTTTATGTGAAACGTTTGGATTTTTTTTTTCAAATCCTGCGCCAAAAAATAACCCCGCCATCGCTCTAACTTAAAGAAAGTATTTATTCAGTTAAGGTTTGGCTTGGGGTTAAGAATGCTGATTACTCCGGAAATTAAAATTTTCAAATCATTTATAACCCTAACTTGATGAATGATTGCTAATTTGTTATTTTAAAACTTGGCGTGGTGTTTGTCTCAAATCTCGCATTTTACCATTAGTTTCAGGGTCTCGGTATGAAAGATTCAAATAATTATGTGCTAACTGATGTCTTTCATTACACTAGTTCGTTGGGTGTAATAGTTTGAACTTGTTATTTAGACACAGTTATGTTGAACGAGAGCTCCCCTATAAGGACTCAGTTCAGTTCTGAATCTGATGACGTTACGCAGTCGACGAAAAACATCTGACGCAGTGTCCCACAGCAGTATTTCGACAGTGTTTTGATTAATCACTGTAATTAGCAAATTGATAGCAAGCAGCTCGGATGCATTGTCAGTGTCTAGCTTAATGTTCATTGTTAGTTAGAGTCTTCCGAGACGTTTCTGATGTTTAGTATTGATTTTAGTATTCTCAATTTTGCAGTTAAAAATACCAATTTGAATTGAAGTTAGAATCGGGGTTGAATGCGAGATGCCCGATTGTAATTAAAATATAATTTTTGACTGCAGGTTAGGGCTGTATTATAGTTATACTAAGTAAATAACAGCTGCTTTTATATTTTAGACATGCAAGTTACATTGAGTTCACTTTGGATTAAACTTTATTGGATAGTGTCACCTGGGGATCTAAAACATGTGGTGTGTATCTAATCAGTCTCAAATAAAGTAAAGTATATATAATTTTATGCATTTAGTTATGTGCTGATATTTGTAAATTTTAATTGCCACTGTACACTACCGTAAGATTTGTTTGGATATCCGCATGTTATAATCAGTTTGTTCATTGTTTTCTGTAGGCTACGTTCGAGATGTCGATGTTCTTGATTTTGTTTCAAGTACCATCGTAATAATTGTTATGAAAGAATTAAACCGATTTCAAATTGGATTCAATTGCGGCAAAACTTTGAGGCACAGAAAGCGAGATGGGCACTTTATCGCTTTGAGTCGAGTTGCTTGAAAACAGAATATAGTTGACAATAAATCGATTTGGCTGGGACAGGGCATGGGGCACGTTGACAATGGTCTCCATTCACGTGAGCCAGGAAAGTAGAAGGTTAACTCATTCTTAAATGTTATCAAAACAAGAAGAACCGTGTTCGCTCGCGATGTAATCAATTGTGGATGAATGAGTGAGTAAGCTCATTACGGAGTATAATATAATTTCATAAAATGACGAGAGATTACTGACTATACGGAAAATACAATAAAAAATAATTCTTATGTTGTGACTAGATTTCGGCACTACTTCAAATTGGAAAGTAATGCATTTGGATAAATACCAATATCTGAAAGATACAGACATGAGTAT
Source organism: Styela clava (assembly GCF_964204865.1). Taxonomy (NCBI): domain Eukaryota; kingdom Metazoa; phylum Chordata; class Ascidiacea; order Stolidobranchia; family Styelidae; genus Styela; species Styela clava. The sequence continues at coordinate 816,092 of NC_135264.1, read as the reverse complement.
TTTTAGTCAATAATTTGATTTTGAACAAAACATAACGTTCATATATGATTGCTTTTTAATGTGAATGAGAAGATTCTTTAAACAGGGTTATTGTCGAAAATATCGTACGTCTCAAAAACTTACGTATGTCATTATTCTTCTCCAAATCTTTGTAGTCAGAATCTCCTCTTCCATCAATGAATTGAAACACCGTTTTACAAATCTACGTTCTACGTTGGTCAGCATACATATTTAGACGAGCAGGAAATCGCCTGTATCAGTTTTTATCTGCAATCAAATTATAAGTCTTTAAAACAATGTTTATGTTCATTATGACTTCATATTGGATCGGCTTGGTAAACAAGGAATGGTACAGTAATGATGAAAATTTGAATACCAAAAAAGTACCAACGTATAGCACGTATACGCTTTTGACATTTTTCATAGCTGAGGGTGACTTGAGACATGCGTACATAAACTAAGTCGCTGAACCATTGGGTTGAAAGGAAATTGGCACAAGGAATGTCAATAACAGCAATCGCGATTTAGTAAGTGATAGCCTATAATTAATGCTGATAATATAAAACGACCACAACACTGAGACGTTTCAATTGGAAATTTGCTCAAAGTCACGAAAACTCAAAGTGAAGCTACCGACGACTACTAATATACCAATAGATACTGACACTATGTATATATAGGGAAAAATAATATTGCGCGTTAGTAAATATCAACTGACGCAGTTCCTGTTGATTTGATTGAGAAATAACTATGAGGTATTGAATTCCAAATAGCTGAATCTCGTGGAAGAAAATCTCGAAGCATAGAATATTTTGTCTAGTATTTCACTGACTGTAAACGGGTGGGAATTCACAGTAAACCGAACTTGACGAGAAAAATTGTTACACTTCCCAATGCATAACGCGAATCTATGGTTGTGACAATTTCTGTTTACTTATTGTCACCATCCAGAATTAACACTGAAGATAAGAAGAATAAGCTTTCAGGTGAGTCGACTTGAGACAAGAGTTGTAGGAATATAAAAAAAAAACTTTAGTTTATAGTAAAGGTGTATGTCGTATATGCGATAATATCTAAAAATTTCTGGCTAGCAGGTTGAAACATTAAAAATACCGTATGAAGAAAATACAGCGAAAATGCTAAATGACTATCGTGGATAACCTTTTCATTTCAGCCTATTTGTGACCAATGAGATTATGTACCATACTTTCATTTACTAAATTATATCTGAGATATTACTAAACATTTACTAAGTAACTGAAGAACGGACCAACGCGCCAACAAATACTGAAAAAATCTGATAATCACATAGCCAGTATTCATTAAGTCATTGACAAGAACAGACCGAATCTAACTTCCTTGCATTTGATTTGATTCTTTTTTTTTCAATACTTAAGATAATTTGGTAATTTTATGTTTGCAATAGTTTAGTTAGACCGCTTCATAACTTCAGATATGATGAGATACAATATCAACGAAAGAAAGTTTATTAATATCAGGAACGAATTAAAAGTTTACTTCATCAGCGTTTCAATAGTTACAAACCGGCCTGAAATAAATAGCAAACTCACATTTCACAGGAATTATCCTATTGACCATAGTCCATAGTATATTATACTTTGGGTTTCTCCGCAGATAATTCAGAGTGGATAAATGAGTGCATGAGCTCAAGTTGGAGTGAAATAATTTATACGAAATTATACGAATTAAACGAAAATTAAAAACAAATCAATTTCCCTTTTGTGACGAGATTTCGGGACCATAGCATTTTGAAAAATATCAGAATCTACAAGCTATAGAGTGATTTTATTCTATAATTTGATTTTGAGCAAAATATTACGTTGATATGTGAATCAGAAAGTTCCTCAACAGCGTTATATTCCCAAAAAAATATTACACCACAAAAACTTACGCCTTCTATTAATCTTATCTAAATCTTTGTAGTCAGAATCTCCTCTTCTATCAATGAATTGAAACACCTTTATACGATTCTACACACCACATTGGTCAGCGAACGGCAAGTATTCGTCTGTATCGGTTTTTATCAACAATCAAATTATAACTCCATAAATAATGTTTCTATTAATTTTGACGTCATACTGAACCGATGGCCAGCCTGGTGAATAAAAAAGGATAAATTGATTACAAAAGTTCAAATATTAAAAAAGTACAGGCGTTTAGGACCTTTGGAATGTCAATGACAGCAAACACGATTTAGTAAGTGATATAACTGATTCTAACAATATAACACGACCATACAACTGACTCGATTTTATGAAGCGCACTCGCGTTTTCTGAATGTATATATGTAAGATTAAAGATTCTCACGCTCGAGAAATACCTGCAACAAGACCGAACAACTCATGATATTCAATTAAAATAAATATCTTGACTAAAACTTTCTTGACGTGTTAAAAAGAATTTTTACAAAAATTTTAGTATGTTAAACAATTTATGTAGGAATTCTATTATAAAGATCTTTCAAAAAATTATGTAATTCGTAATATTAGAGAAATTCTACCTCGCGCAGTTTCGACTACCACAGACTTAAGCCCACTACACGGCAAGAGTTTCAGCTGCATTTAATTACCTTTATACAATTCTACATTCTATACTTGTCAGCAAACGTAGATAGACGAACAGCCAAATTAGATTCATTAAAATAGTGTTTATATTCCTTATGCCGTCATACTAAATCGCAAACCGGCCTGAGAAACAAAGACGGATGAAATAATGATGCAAGATTAAATACCAAAAGCTACCAACGTTCAGGACCCACGCTATGGGCATTTTTCAAAGCTTAGGATACCTTACAACATGCGTAAATAAATTTAGTCACTGAAACGTTTGGTTAAAAGAACTTGGCACAAACAATGTTAAATGAGAGCAATCGCGATTTAGTAAGTGATAGCCTATCCTACAACTAATGCTGGCAATATAACACGTCCATAACACTGACACGTTTTCATTGTAAATTTGCTCAAAGCAAACTCACGAGAACATACTCAAAAAATGATCTCAAAGTTAGGATAACGACGACCACTAATTTCATTTTATTTATTGTCACAATCCAGAATTATTAAAAATTTGATGAAACAGAGTTTGCAATGTAAGAGGAATCGAACATTTTTCTTCAATATCAAGAAACGAGTACAGGTATCGTATTATTAAAGCGTATTTTTGTTTTACTATGTTTCTTGATATAAACTTTTATGTGCGTCGGTAGGTCAACTGAACAGACAAAAGTACTAAAAGCTGAAAGTGATTTTTTGCCGCATGGAACGACTTTCAACCGCGTTTTGCAGGTTCAGGAATTGCCTCATTGCTGCTCACAGTCGTCGGTTGCGATCTTGTTTAGTCATGCCCCTGTCGTAAAATATTTCTCCGAACCCGGACATGCAAATGAGAAATAACAGATGACACGCATTATAAGCAGAGTTCAAAATCGTACTCCACAAAAGATTGTTCCAAATGTTCTCGGAGTCTCTAGTAAAGTCTGTCTGGTTTTTAATTAACCTCCACAGAGCAAAGTATTACTGAGGGAAAACTTAGTTCCTCATTCAAAAATAAAGAAACCCAACATTGAGTAACTTTTATGTGAAACGTTTGGATTTTTTTTTTCAAATCCTGCGCCAAAAAACAACCCCGCCATCGCTCTAACTTAAAGAAAGTATTTATTCAGTTAAGGTTTGGCTTGGGGTTATGAATGCTGATTACTCCGGAAATTAAAATTTTCAAATCATTTATAACCCTAACTTGATGAATGATTGCTAATTTGTTATTTTAAAACTTGGCGTGGTGTTTGTCTCAAATCTCGCATTTTACCATTAGTTTCAGGGTCTCGGTATGAAAGATTCAAATAATTGTGTGCTAACTGATGTCTTTCATTACACTAGTTCGTTAAGTGTAATAGTTTGAACTTGTTATTTAGACACAGTTATGTTGAACGAGAGCTCCCCTATAAGGACTCAGTTCAGTTCTGAATCTGATGACGTTACGCAGTCGACGAAAAACATCTGACGCAGTGTCCCACAGCAGTATTTCGACAGTGTTTTGATTAATCACTGTAATTAGCAAATTGATAGCAAGCAGCTCGGATGCATTGTCAGTGTCTAGCTTAATGTTCATTGTTAGTTAGAGTCTTCCGAGACGTTTCTGATGTTTAGTATTGATTTTAGTATTCTCAATTTTGCAGTTAAAAATACCAATTTGAATTGAAGTTAGAATCGGGGTTGAATGCGAGATGCCCGATTGTAATTAAAATATAATTTTTGACTGCAGGTTAGGGCTGTATTATAGTTATACTAAGTAAATAACAGCTGCTTTTATATTTTAGACATGCAAGTTACATTGAGTTCACTTTGGATTAAACTTTATTGGATAGTGTCACCTGGGGATCTAAAACATGTGGTGTGTATCTAATCAGTCTCAAATAAAGTAAAGTATATATAATTTTATGCATTTAGTTATGTGCTGATATTTGTAAATTTTAATTGCCACTGTACACTACCGTAAGATTTGTTTGGATATCCGCATGTTATAATCAGTTTGTTCATTGTTTTCTGTAGGCTACGTTCGAGATGTCGATGTTCTTGATTTTGTTTCAAGTACCATCGTAATAATTGTTATGAAAGAATTAAACCGATTTCAAATTGGATTCAATTGCGGCAAAACTTTGAGGCACAGAAAGCGAGATGGGCACTTTATCGCTTTGAGTCGAGTTGCTTGAAAACAGAATATAGTTGACAATAAATCGATTTGGCTGGGACAGGGCATGGGGCACGTTGACAATGGTCTCCATTCACGTGAGCCAGGAAAGTAGAAGGTTAACTCATTCTTAAATGTTATCAAAACAAGAAGAACCGTGTTCGCTCGCGATGTAATCAATTGTGGATGAATGAGTGAGTAAGCTCATTACGGAGTATAATATAATTTCATAAAATGACGAGAGATTACTGACTATACGGAAAATACAATAAAAAATAATTCTTATGTTGTGACTAGATTTCGGCACTACTTCAAATTGGAAAGTAATGCATTTGGATAAATACCAATATCTGAAAGATACAGACATGAGTATTTTTAGTCAATAATTTGATTTTGAACAAAACATAACGTTCATATATGATTGCTTTTTAATGTGAATGAGAAGATTCTTTAAACAGGGTTATTGTCGAAAATATCGTACGTCTCAAAAACTTACGTATGTCATTATTCTTCTCCAAATCTTTGTAGTCAGAATCTCCTCTTCCATCAATGAATTGAAACACCGTTTTACAAATCTACGTTCTACGTTGGTCAGCATACATATTTAGACGAGCAGGAAATCGCCTGTATCAGTTTTTATCTGCAATCAAATTATAAGTCTTTAAAACAATGTTTATGTTCATTATGACTTCATATTGGATCGGCTTGGTAAACAAGGAATGGTACAGTAATGATGAAAATTTGAATACCAAAAAAGTACCAACGTATAGCACGTATACGCTTTTGACATTTTTCATAGCTGAGGGTGACTTGAGACATGCGTACATAAACTAAGTCGCTGAACCATTGGGTTGAAAGGAAATTGGCACAAGGAATGTCAATAACAGCAATCGCGATTTAGTAAGTGATAGCCTATAATTAATGCTGATAATATAAAACGACCACAACACTGAGACGTTTCAATTGGAAATTTGCTCAAAGTCACGAAAACTCAAAGTGAAGCTACCGACGACTACTAATATACCAATAGATACTGACACTATGTATATATAGGGAAAAATAATATTGCGCGTTAGTAAATATCAACTGACGCAGTTCCTGTTGATTTGATTGAGAAATAACTATGAGGTATTGAATTCCAAATAGCTGAATCTCGTGGAAGAAAATCTCGAAGCATAGAATATTTTGTCTGGTATTTCACTGACTGTAAACGGGTGGGAATTCACAGTAAACCGAACTTGACGAGAAAAATTGTTACACTTCCCAATGCATAACGCGAATCTATGGTTGTGACAATCTCTGTTTACTTATTGTCACCATCCAGAATTAACACTGAAGATAAGAAGAATAAGCTTTCAGGTGAGTCGACTTGAGACAAGAGTTGTAGGAAAATAAAAAAAAAACTTTAGTTTATAGTAAAGGTGTATGTCGTATATGCGATAATATCTAAAAATTTCTGGCTAGCAGGTTGAAACATTAAAAATACCGTATGAAGAAAATACAGCGAAAATGCTAAATGACTATCGTGGATAACCTTTTCATTTCAGCCTATTTGTGACCAATGAGATTATGTACCATACTTTCATTTACTAAATTATATCTGAGATATTACTAAACATTTACTAAGTAACTGAAGAACGGACCAACGCGCCAACAAATACTGAAAAAATCTGATAATCACATAGCCAGTATTCATTAAGTCATTGACAAGAACAGACCGAATCTAACTTCCTTGCATTTGATTTGATTCTTTTTTTTTCAATACTTAAGATAATTTGGTAATTTTATGTTTGCAATAGTTTAGTTAGACCGCTTCATAACTTCAGATATGATGAGATACAATATCAACGAAAGAAAGTTTATTAATATCAGGAACGAATTAAAAGTTTACTTCATCAGCGTTTCAATAGTTACAAACCGGCCTGAAATAAATAGCAAACTCACATTTCACAGGAATTATCCTATTGACCATAGTCCATAGTATATTATACTTTGGGTTTCTCCGCAGATAATTCAGAGTGGATAAATGAGTGCATGAGCTCAAGTTGGAGTGAAATAATTTATACGAAATTATACGAATTAAACGAAAATTAAAAACAAATCAATTTCCCTTTTGTGACGAGATTTCGGGACCATAGCATTTTGAAAAATATCAGAATCTACAAGCTATAGAGTGATTTTATTCTATAATTTGATTTTGAGCAAAATATTACGTTGATATGTGAATCAGAAAGTTCCTCAACAGCGTTATATTCCCAAAAAAATATTACACCACAAAAACTTACGCCTTCTATTAATCTTATCTAAATCTTTGTAGTCAGAATCTCCTCTTCTATCAATGAATTGAAACACCTTTATACGATTCTACACACCACATTGGTCAGCGAACGGCAAGTATTCGTCTGTATCGGTTTTTATCAACAATCAAATTATAACTCCATAAATAATGTTTCTATTAATTTTGACGTCATACTGAACCGATGGCCAGCCTGGTGAATAAAAAAGGATAAATTGATTACAAAAGTTCAAATATTAAAAAAGTACAGGCGTTTAGGACCTTTGGAATGTCAATGACAGCAAACACGATTTAGTAAGTGATATAACTGATTCTAACAATATAACACGACCATACAACTGACTCGATTTTATGAAGCGCACTCGCGTTTTCTGAATGTATATATGTAAGATTAAAGATTCTCACGCTCGAGAAATACCTGCAACAAGACCGAACAACTCATGATATTCAATTAAAATAAATATCTTGACTAAAACTTTCTTGACGTGTTAAAAAGAATTTTTACAAAAATTTTAGTATGTTAAACAATTTATGTAGGAATTCTATTATAAAGATCTTTCAAAAAATTATGTAATTCGTAATATTAGAGAAATTCTACCTCGCGCAGTTTCGACTACCACAGACTTAAGCCCACTACACGGCAAGAGTTTCAGCTGCATTTAATTACCTTTATACAATTCTACATTCTATACTTGTCAGCAAACGTAGATAGACGAACAGCCAAATTAGATTCATTAAAATAGTGTTTATATTCCTTATGCCGTCATACTAAATCGCAAACCGGCCTGAGAAACAAAGACGGATGAAATAATGATGCAAGATTAAATACCAAAAGCTACCAACGTTCAGGACCCACGCTATGGGCATTTTTCAAAGCTTAGGATACCTTACAACATGCGTAAATAAATTTAGTCACTGAAACGTTTGGTTAAAAGAACTTGGCACAAACAATGTTAAATGAGAGCAATCGCGATTTAGTAAGTGATAGCCTATCCTACAACTAATGCTGGCAATATAACACGTCCATAACACTGACACGTTTTCATTGTAAATTTGCTCAAAGCAAACTCACGAGAACATACTCAAAAAATGATCTCAAAGTTAGGATAACGACGACCACTAATTTCATTTTATTTATTGTCACAATCCAGAATTATTAAAAATTTGATGAAACAGAGTTTGCAATGTAAGAGGAATCGAACATTTTTCTTCAATATCAAGAAACGAGTACAGGTATCGTATTATTAAAGCGTATTATTGTTTTACTATGTTTCTTGATATAAACTTTTATGTGCGTCGGTAGGACAACTGAACAGACAAAAGTACTAAAAGCTGAAAGTGATTTTTTGCCGCATGGAACGACTTTCAACCGCGTTTTGCAGGTTCAGGAATTGCCTCATTGCTGCTCACAGTCGTCGGTTGCGATCTTGTTTAGTCATGCCCCTGTCGTAAAATATTTCTCCGAACCCGGACATGCAAATGAGAAATAACAGATGACACGCATTATAAGCAGAGTTCAAAATCGTACTCCACAAAAGATTGTTCCAAATGTTCTCGGAGTCTCTAGTAAAGTCTGTCTGGTTTTTAATTAACCTCCACAGAGCAAAGTATTACTGAGGGAAAACTTAGTTCCTCATTCAAAAATAAAGAAACCCAACATTGAGTAACTTTTATGTGAAACGTTTGGATTTTTTTTTACAAATCCTGCGCCAAAAAACAACCCCGCCATCGCTCTAACTTAAAGAAAGTATTTATTCAGTTAAGGTTTGGCTTGGGGTTATGAATGCTGATTACTCCGGAAATTAAAATTTTCAAATCATTTATAACCCTAACTTGATGAATGATTGCTAATTTGTTATTTTAAAACTTGGCGTGGTGTTTGTCTCAAATCTCGCATTTTACCATTAGTTTCAGGGTCTCGGTATGAAAGATTCAAATAATTGTGTGCTAACTGATGTCTTTCATTACACTAGTTCGTTAAGTGTAATAGTTTGAACTTGTTATTTAGACACAGTTATGTTGAACGAGAGCTCCCCTATAAGGACTCAGTTCAGTTCTGAATCTGATGACGTTACGCAGTCGACGAAAAACATCTGACGCAGTGTCCCACAGCAGTATTTCGACAGTGTTTTGATTAATCACTGTAATTAGCAAATTGATAGCAAGCAGCTCGGATGCATTGTCAGTGTCTAGCTTAATGTTCATTGTTAGTTAGAGTCTTCCGAGACGTTTCTGATGTTTAGTATTGATTTTAGTATTCTCAATTTTGCAGTTAAAAATACCAATTTGAATTGAAGTTAGAATCGGGGTTGAATGCGAGATGCCCGATTGTAATTAAAATATAATTTTTGACTGCAGGTTAGGGCTGTATTATAGTTATACTAAGTAAATAACAGCTGCTTTTATATTTTAGACATGCAAGTTACATTGAGTTCACTTTGGATTAAACTTTATTGGATAGTGTCACCTGGGGATCTAAAACATGTGGTGTGTATCTAATCAGTCTCAAATAAAGTAAAGTATATATAATTTTATGCATTTAGTTATGTGCTGATATTTGTAAATTTTAATTGCCACTGTACACTACCGTAAGATTTGTTTGGATATCCGCATGTTATAATCAGTTTGTTCATTGTTTTCTGTAGGCTACGTTCGAGATGTCGATGTTCTTGATTTTGTTTCAAGTACCATCGTAATAATTGTTATGAAAGAATTAAACCGATTTCAAATTGGATTCAATTGCGGCAAAACTTTGAGGCACAGAAAGCGAGATGGGCACTTTATCGCTTTGAGTCGAGTTGCTTGAAAACAGAATATAGTTGACAATAAATCGATTTGGCTGGGACAGGGCATGGGGCACGTTGACAATGGTCTCCATTCACGTGAGCCAGGAAAGTAGAAGGTTAACTCATTCTTAAATGTTATCAAAACAAGAAGAACCGTGTTCGCTCGCGATGTAATCAATTGTGGATGAATGAGTGAGTAAGCTCATTACGGAGTATAATATAATTTCATAAAATGACGAGAGATTACTGACTATACGGAAAATACAATAAAAAATAATTCTTATGTTGTGACTAGATTTCGGCACTACTTCAAATTGGAAAGTAATGCATTTGGATAAATACCAATATCTGAAAGATACAGACATGAGTATTTTTAGTCAATAATTTGATTTTGAACAAAACATAACGTTCATATATGATTGCTTTTTAATGTGAATGAGAAGATTCTTTAAACAGGGTTATTGTCGAAAATATCGTACGTCTCAAAAACTTACGTATGTCATTATTCTTCTCCAAATCTTTGTAGTCAGAATCTCCTCTTCCATCAATGAATTGAAACACCGTTTTACAAATCTACGTTCTACGTTGGTCAGCATACATATTTAGACGAGCAGGAAATCGCCTGTATCAGTTTTTATCTGCAATCAAATTATAAGTCTTTAAAACAATGTTTATGTTCATTATGACTTCATATTGGATCGGCTTGGTAAACAAGGAATGGTACAGTAATGATGAAAATTTGAATACCAAAAAAGTACCAACGTATAGCACGTATACGCTTTTGACATTTTTCATAGCTGAGGGTGACTTGAGACATGCGTACATAAACTAAGTCGCTGAACCATTGGGTTGAAAGGAAATTGGCACAAGGAATGTCAATAACAGCAATCGCGATTTAGTAAGTGATAGCCTATAATTAATGCTGATAATATAAAACGACCACAACACTGAGACGTTTCAATTGGAAATTTGCTCAAAGTCACGAAAACTCAAAGTGAAGCTACCGACGACTACTAATATACCAATAGATACTGACACTATGTATATATAGGGAAAAATAATATTGCGCGTTAGTAAATATCAACTGACGCAGTTCCTGTTGATTTGATTGAGAAATAACTATGAGGTATTGAATTCCAAATAGCTGAATCTCGTGGAAGAAAATCTCGAAGCATAGAATATTTTGTCTGGTATTTCACTGACTGTAAACGGGTGGGAATTCACAGTAAACCGAACTTGACGAGAAAAATTGTTACACTTCCCAATGCATAACGCGAATCTATGGTTGTGACAATCTCTGTTTACTTATTGTCACCATCCAGAATTAACACTGAAGATAAGAAGAATAAGCTTTCAGGTGAGTCGACTTGAGACAAGAGTTGTAGGAAAATAAAAAAAAAACTTTAGTTTATAGTAAAGGTGTATGTCGTATATGCGATAATATCTAAAAATTTCTGGCTAGCAGGTTGAAACATTAAAAATACCGTATGAAGAAAATACAGCGAAAATGCTAAATGACTATCGTGGATAACCTTTTCATTTCAGCCTATTTGTGACCAATGAGATTATGTACCATACTTTCATTTACTAAATTATATCTGAGATATTACTAAACATTTACTAAGTAACTGAAGAACGGACCAACGCGCCAACAAATACTGAAAAAATCTGATAATCACATAGCCAGTATTCATTAAGTCATTGACAAGAACAGACCGAATCTAACTTCCTTGCATTTGATTTGATTCTTTTTTTTTCAATACTTAAGATAATTTGGTAATTTTATGTTTGCAATAGTTTAGTTAGACCGCTTCATAACTTCAGATATGATGAGATACAATATCAACGAAAGAAAGTTTATTAATATCAGGAACGAATTAAAAGTTTACTTCATCAGCGTTTCAATAGTTACAAACCGGCCTGAAATAAATAGCAAACTCACATTTCACAGGAATTATCCTATTGACCATAGTCCATAGTATATTATACTTTGGGTTTCTCCGCAGATAATTCAGAGTGGATAAATGAGTGCATGAGCTCAAGTTGGAGTGAAATAATTTATACGAAATTATACGAATTAAACGAAAATTAAAAACAAATCAATTTCCCTTTTGTGACGAGATTTCGGGACCATAGCATTTTGAAAAATATCAGAATCTACAAGCTATAGAGTGATTTTATTCTATAATTTGATTTTGAGCAAAATATTACGTTGATATGTGAATCAGAAAGTTCCGCAACAGCGTTATATTCCCAAAAAAATATTACACCACAAAAACTTACGCCTTCTATTAATCTTATCTAAATCTTTGTAGTCAGAATCTCCTCTTCTATCAATGAATTGAAACACCTTTATACGATTCTACACACCACATTGGTCAGCGAACGGCAAGTATTCGTCTGTATCGGTTTTTATCAACAATCAAATTATAACTCCATAAATAATGTTTCTATTAATTTTGACGTCATACTGAACCGATGGCCAGCCTGGTGAATAAAAAAGGATAAATTGATTACAAAAGTTCAAATATTAAAAAAGTACAGGCGTTTAGGACCTTTGGAATGTCAATGACAGCAAACACGATTTAGTAAGTGATATAACTGATTCTAACAATATAACACGACCATACAACTGACTCGATTTTATGAAGCGCACTCGCGTTTTCTGAATGTACACTGTTAAAAAAAAATTTCCAAATTTACTAAAAAAAAATGGCAGCAAAAGTACTGGCCCATGTAAAAAAATTTACAGGCCCTATCAGTAGTATTATGAACATTATTTTCAGTAAATTTACAGAGATTGATGGTAGCACAAATTACTATAAAACTGTAAAAAATACTACTTTTTTGACGGCAGTAAACCTACCCACCAGTAGTAATATTTTTTTAACTTAAAATAGTAAATAAAATTACTATCTCGATGGCAGCTACCTTACCCGACAGTAGTACCAAACAATACTAGCATGATGGTAATTTCTCACTCGCGATGACCGAACCACTACGAGAGTAGCAAAGCTATTTACTGGCACGACACAACAGTAAACACACAGAATATTACAGTTAAAATAAATAAACGAGATTCTGGAAACGAAAATCATTTTATTACAATTGATATTTTTATAAAACCATAAATACACACTGAATGCCTTTAAGGCATGTAAAACAGTTTCGAAAGAAATTTCAGAAAATATATGGTCTACAGTCAAATTTAATCACCTATTATGAGACGTTGAAGGCTATCCATGCAATAAAATGAGGGCACAAGTTCTTGTAGGACATAGGAATTCTGTATTTAATGGATCAAAATTGAGTTTCTATCGGCACTTGTTAGAAATCTGGTCTATACATTTCGAGGTCTATTTATTTATCTCAATAGATCCAAATAAAGTCAAACAAGAAAACGTTTTAGGACTGGGTTGTTTAGTTGACAAACTTATTTTGAAATCAAATTTCTGAATACCAGGCTATGAGACGCTGGAAAACGTGACATAATAACGAGACTATTGTAAGAATTTCACGATTTTTTGCACTTTACTCTAATTATAATGTTTCAAAATGAAAATTTTGGGAAATATCATGCAACCTATTTTGTAGCTATGGCAAGAGTTTCAAAGATGACAAATTCTAAAGTTAATTATGCAAGATAATTTTCAAGATAAGATTTCAAGGGGCGTGAAGTCGAAGAGCGGGAGTTTGAGGATTTTGGTAGGAGCATGAGTGGGAGTTCTAAATTTTGAAGCTTGCAGAGTCTATAGAGTTAATCATAGTCGGAGTTTATCCACCCTTATGAATAGAGTTTGACTGGACATTTTTAAAGCTCATGAGCTAGAAGCAGAGTTTGCAGAAGTTGCAAATTCGAAAATGTTAAAATTGATAAAACTGGACAAAAAGTTACACTAAAGCAGCTAGCATAGCAGCAGTCAAATCTTAAAAGATCAGGGAGTCAAGAGTTTTAATTCATATTTTAAAGGAGTCTTGAGCAGGAGACGGAGTCATATATTTGCAAATGTGGGAGTTGATAGTCATGAGTGGAAGCCAGAAATTTTGTGGTTGAAGAAGATCACGGAGCAGAGTTTGTTTAAAATTATCCAGACTTCACACCCAACACACAGCTAAATCATTTTTTATCAAATTAATCGATCAGCCAAAAGCAGGGCTGCGAACTCGAACTTCGAAAAACTCTATCAAATACATGAACTCAAACCTCTGACCAAAGTGATGGGTCAAAAGGTCAAAAGTGATGTAAGCTGCAGTAACACCACCAAAGTTTACTTAAACATCAATTTCTAACAACGGCACATATAACGCCTGTGATAGATTCACTCTTCTTGCAAGGCCGATTACTTTTGCATGAACGTCTTTGCCTTTACTTTTTTTCGACTTAGTGCCTCTGGGGTTTATGTCACCGAAGAACCTGAAAAAAGGCCGAACTTAAATGGCGAATAGGTTTCACATATGAAATTTAGAAAACGTCCTGTCATCTCACCACCAAAATAGTAAAAACACAAACACTGGAAAAAAATAGTAAAAATGTCAGGTATTTATAATGTATCGTGCCTTGCCAAGGGATAAACAAAAAACTGTCAGTGGGCCAGGAATGCAATTGCCAAACCAGAAAGCTCCAGATCCTCCTAGCCCCCAATTGTCGCTAATCGCAATAGGCTCATCCGCTCGTTGACATTCGATTGCAAATGCAGCAATTGAAAAATATTGTATTAATTTCTGTCATTAGTAATGATTTTTTGCAAATATATCAAAAATTTCCTGCTACAAAATGGAGAGCACAGTGACATCGTTTGAAATTGAAGTTCACTAAAATAGGATTGTTGTGAGTTAATTTTTCACATATGGATGTAAAACATATTAGATTAGGAGGAAACATGTGTGGTACCGCCAGTCAGTCATGATTTATTTTAACCATTAATCGGTACCGTACCGATGAATGGTTAAAATAAATCATGACTATTATTAACCACCTAAAAACTGTTTAACTAATTAAATTATTCCCAGCCCTACTTATGGCCCAGTCCCCAGGGTATGGACACCATGAGTTTGTGCAAGTCCAGTCACATATTTCATTTTCACAACCCATTTTTTGTATTTTATGTCATCAAATAACACTACATGACAGAAGTAACAGGTAATTCGTCAACAACGTGTACATTGTGTCAACAGCAAGAATTATATCAGCACTGTAGACTAGCACATTTTTTCTTACCCCTGAATAAAATCAAACGTCAGCAAGGCCTTCTTTGGATATTCTATGTTGAAAACATATAACGAAGCAAACTGAAAAGCTACCGCTTCAAAAAACGATCTACAGGAACACACCACTTCTCGTTCAGCGATGACGTAAAAAGTCTCAGCAGTCGCTACCGTGTTACCTGAAACACAAGATTGTAAACTTTAGCTTCGAATCTATAGGCTTATGAATAAAGTGAAAGTCACTTGACAGGTTGATCAATCCTATTATCTCAACTTCTAAAGCCAACTAATAACAAATACACTTACTAGAGGTGGAGGATTAGGGATTTTTTGATAATATGCAATTACACAATTATTAATTGTATAATAGTACGGTCATCTCAAAATTGGCTTTGGCTATATATCTAAAATAGCAGACATGGATTTGTTCTTATTTTCACTCACCGTTGATAGCAAGCGTAACACTGATAAAACGAAGGGAGAACTTATTACATTGATGAGGCTTATGATGCGCATTACGTTCTTTCAGAAATATTATATTTCATATTTCAAGCAATGCATACTGTGATGCAACAGTTAAAGCAGGTTGCATGACAGAAGCTGGTGATATTATTTTATAATAATCACAACTGAGAAGTATATGACGACACAAAATGGCCTTTGAAAAAGTTGCAGAATTAATCACAGGAAAACAGCTATCATATCATATTTCGAAATTGTTCCTGATATTCACAATTACATCGATCACCTCTAACACTTACGATTTTGGAATATCTTCTCATATCTGGGAAAAAGTGGTTTCTTGCTGAAAATAGGCGAAGTAGTGAATAAATATGCAAAAAAAATCCGTTAACCACTATCATGCAGTTAGTTTCCAATTAATTTGCAGTCGGCTCACAAAACTTTATACGAACAGTGTTGTGCAGAAGTTACATTACTCTTGATGCGAAAACTTTCAAAAAAAAGCACTTTACACAAAAAAAGCATAGAACATACCTGGAAACACTTAAATATTTGGTTTAGGTCCTCTCCGAAATAATAGGCGATCAACGTGACCACCCCAGTCGATTTTGGTAATTCAGTTTTCAGACTCTTTGATTCCGATTTTGAAGAACTTATAAATTCAGAAATTTCCTTATTGGTTGAATATTTCAATGTCCTAAATAATAATGCCGGAGTAAGTGATCCACTTTCTGATTGAATGATACTAAGTACTGGTAATTTCATAGAGGTTGGGTCATCGACCTTGCGATTAAAATAAAGAATAGAAGAACTTTAGAATATTTAAGTATAGCCTAACCTCAGATAAGTTATAACCTCTTATATTTTTCCAAAAACAAATAATCCTTATTTTAAACCATCACCTCAACAATAGCGAATTTAGTTTCAGTCATTTCAATTTATTATTTTCCGTTGTTACAATTATTCGTACTTTAGGATCGGTCCCCCATATTGTAAGATTTTTCATGAATCAAATATGAAATGACTAAAATTGTTCTGGTTCATTTTGAGCTCTCGAATCGAGATTCAAAATGACGTCATTTTACTGTGAAGAATAAAATGTCCTAAAAGTATTAGGATATATATATAATACAGTGTAAATTGTGAAAGCGCCAAATACGTTCCGACCAAGATGGCCGCCTTGTAGACTTTGTAGCTATAGTCTAGTTGAATTCATCTGTCTGTTACCGGTACCGTACCTATTGTCGCCACTGACTTGTAACGTTTGAACGTATCATATCACCATAGGCTACCGGTAAGTTACATCTATTCCGAAACAAATACTGAAATAGTCAATTCAGATTTTTACTCTTGGTCGTCGATATATACCGTACCGGTAACACGGCGAAACTAACGCAGTGTGTAAGCATGTCGCTGTATACAGGTACGGTACCGGTACCATTAGATGCTGATGTACACGGTATTTAAAGAATATTTTGGTCCACCAACTACAAGTCTACTACTGTAACACAAACATGCTCAATTAACGCATGAAAAGCTACAAAAACCATCCACTAATAAACATCCACTAACGACAAAGAGCCTCGCTAATTCCCGAACCAGAAAAAGCGCGGGCTACAGGCACGTGACATTTGAGTGATGTCATAATTGGCACATTACCGGTACTAAATGACCTATGACGGTAAAGGGAAAGAATTAAAATATAGGAAACTTTGATCTCTGCAAAAAGTACCAGTACCATTACCTCAATAATCAGACCACTACCCGTGGTAAATCCGCACCTACCGTACAGACCGTTGCTAACACAATCATCAAACTCAGACTCACGCTATTGCATACTTAACATACGTACCGCATTGAGTTTTTATACGCACGCAACCGATGCTGAGCTCCCAAACAGCTTAGCGTCCCAGCCGAGATGGGCGGCACAAGGAAACTCGAAATCAAAAATGCTGCGCACGCAACCTGCCTCGTGGAGTTTTTGCGGATGAATATTTGGACAAATAGGTCCGCTTACTTCGGGAAAAATAATATATAAAAACAATATCTTATCTTGTCTAATGCAATAGCAAAACAATCAGAATTTTTGGGTGATGAACCAAAATAATTTTAGAATAAAATTAATTCAAATTAATAACCAGAGCAAAATTTAGATGAAATTCTAAAGGAGTATTTAAATTTGCTTCGTGACTATATCGCATGCGTAGGTAGATAAATTCGTTTATTGGAAAGAATAGTTACTCGTAAATTAGAGGATCTTAGATTTTTTTACTTTTTCTAAGTATACTAATCTTTTTACTATTTTTCTGTTATATTAATTACTAACTGATCAGTGGAATTACTATTCATTAGTAAACTATTAACAAACAAGCACCCTGATTGGCTCAGCTAAGCAAGTCACGTGATTTCAATAAAATACTCTTGTAGAAAGTAAAATTTAACGAAAAATTAGTAAAAATTTACTAGAAAAATTAGTATATTTACTAATTTTTTTAACAGTGTATGTAAGATTAAAGATTCTCACGCTCGAGAAATACCTGCAACAAGACCGAACAACTCATGATATTCAATTAAAATAAATATCTTGACTAAAACTTTCTTGACGTGTTAAAAAGAATTTTTACAAAAATTTTAGTATGTTAAACAATTTATGTAGGAATTCTATTATAAAGATCTTTCAAAAAATTATGTAATTCGTAATATTAGAGAAATTCTACCTCGCGCAGTTTCGACTACCACAGACTTAAGCCCACTACACGGCAAGAGTTTCAGCTGCATTTAAACACCTTTATACAATTCTACATTCTATACTTGTCAGCAAACGTAGATAGACGAACAGCCAAATTAGATTCATTAAAATAGTGTTTATATTCCTTATGCCGTCATACTAAATCGCAAACCGGCCTGAGAAACAAAGACGGATGAAATAATGATGCAAGATTAAATACCAAAAGCTACCAACGTTCAGGACCCACGCTATGGGCATTTTTCAAAGCTTAGGATACCTTACAACATGCGTAAATAAATTTAGTCACTGAAACGTTTGGTTAAAAGAACTTGGCACAAACAATGTTAAATGAGAGCAATCGCGATTTAGTAAGTGATAGCCTATCCTACAACTAATGCTGGCAATATAACACGTCCATAACACTGACACGTTTTCATTGTAAATTTGCTCAAAGCAAACTCACGAGAACATACTCAAAAAATGATCTCAAAGTTAGGATAACGACGACCACTAATTTCATTTTATTTATTGTCACAATCCAGAATTATTAAAAATTTGATGAAACAGAGTTTGCAATGTAAGAGGAATCGAACATTTTTCTTCAATATCAAGAAACGAGTACAGGTATCGTATTATTAAAGCGTATTATTGTTTTACTATGTTTCTTGATATAAACTTTTATGTGCGTCGGTAGGTCAACTGAACAGACAAAAGTACTAAAAGCTGAAAGTGATTTTTTGCCGCATGGAACGACTTTCAACCGCGTTTTGCAGGTTCAGGAATTGCCTCATTGCTGCTCACAGTCGTCGGTTGCGATCTTGTTTAGTCATGCCCCTGTCGTAAAATATTTCTCCGAACCCGGACATGCAAATGAGAAATAACAGATGACACGCATTATAAGCAGAGTTCAAAATCGTACTCCACAAAAGATTGTTCCAAATGTTCTCGGAGTCTCTAGTAAAGTCTGTCTGGTTTTTAATTAACCTCCACAGAGCAAAGTATTACTGAGGGAAAACTTAGTTCCTCATTCAAAAATAAAGAAACCCAACATTGAGTAACTTTTATGTGAAACGTTTGGATTTTTTTTTCAAATCCTGCGCCAAAAAACAACCCCGCCATCGCTCTAACTTAAAGAAAGTATTTATTCAGTTAAGGTTTGGCTTGGGGTTATGAATGCTGATTACTCCGGAAATTAAAATTTTCAAATCATTTATAACCCTAACTTGATGAATGATTGCTAATTTGTTATTTTAAAACTTGGCGTGGTGTTTGTCTCAAATCTCGCATTTTACCATTAGTTTCAGGGTCTCGGTATGAAAGATTCAAATAATTGTGTGCTAACTGATGTCTTTCATTACACTAGTTCGTTAAGTGTAATAGTTTGAACTTGTTATTTAGACACAGTTATGTTGAACGAGAGCTCCCCTATAAGGACTCAGTTCAGTTCTGAATCTGATGACGTTACGCAGTCGACGAAAAACATCTGACGCAGTGTCCCACAGCAGTATTTCGACAGTGTTTTGATTAATCACTGTAATTAGCAAATTGATAGCAAGCAGCTCGGATGCATTGTCAGTGTCTAGCTTAATGTTCATTGTTAGTTAGAGTCTTCCGAGACGTTTCTGATGTTTAGTATTGGTTTTAGTATTCTCAATTTTGCAGTTAAAAATACCAATTTGAATTGAAGTTAGAATCGGGGTTGAATGCGAGATGCCCGATAGTAATTAAAATATATCTTTTGACTGCAGGTTAGGGCTGTATTATAGTTATACTGAGTAAATAACAGCTGCTTTTATATTTTAGACATGCAAGTTACATTGAGTTCACTTTGGATTAAACTTTATTGGATAGTGTCACCTGGGGATCTAAAACATGTGGTATGTATCTAATCAGTCTCAAATAAAGTAAAGTATATATAATTTTATGCATTTAGTTATGTGCTGATATTTGTAAATTTTAATTGCCACTGTACACTACCGTAAGATTTGTTTGGATATCCGCATGTTATAATCAGTTTGTTCATTGTTTTCTGTAGGCTACGTTCGAGATGTCGATGTTCTTGATTTTGTTTCAAGTACCATCGTAATAATTGTTATGAAAGAATTAAACCGATTTCAAATTGGATTCAATTGCGGCAAAACTTTGAGGCACAGAAAGCGAGATGGGCACTTTATCGCTTTGAGTCGAGTTGCTTGAAAACTGAATATAGTTGACAATAAATCGATTTGGCTGGGACAGGGCATGGGGCACGTTGACAATGGTCTCCATTCACGTGAGCCAGGAAAGTAGAAGGTGAACTCATTCTTAAATGTTATCAAAACAAGAAGAACCATGTTCGCTCGCGATGTAATCAAGTGTGGATGAATGAGTGAGTAAGCTCATTACGGAGTATAATATAATTTCATAAAATGAAGAGAGATTACTGACTATACGGAAAATGCAATCAAAAATAATTCTTATGTTGTGACTAGATTTCGGCACTACTTCAAATTGGAAAGTAATGTATTTGGATAAATACCAATATCTGAAAGATACAGACATGAGTATTTTTAGTCAATAATTTGATTTTGAACAAAACATAACGTTCATATATGATTGCTTTTTAATGTGAATAAGAAAATTCTTTAAACAGGGTTTTGTGTCGAAAATATCGTACGTCTCAAAAACTTACGTATGTCATTATTCTTCTGCAAACATTTGTAGTCAGAATCTCCTCTTCCATCAATGAATTGAAACACCGTTATACAAATCTACATTCTACGTTGGTCAGCATACATATTTAGACGAGGATTTCGCCTGTATCGTTTTTTATCTGCAATCAAATTATAAGTTTTTAAAACAATGTTTATGTTCATTATGACGTCATATTGGATTGGCTTGGTAAACAAGGAATGGTACAGTAAGGATGAAAATTTTAATACCAAAAAAGTACCAACGTATAGCACGTATACGCTTTTGACATTTTTCACAGCTGAGGGTGACTTGAGACATGCGTAAATAAATTCAGTCACTGAACCATTGGGTTGAAAGGAAATTGGCACAATGAATGTCAGTAACAGCAATCGCGATTTAGAAAGTGATAGCCTATAATTAATGCTGATAATATAAAACTACCACAACACTGAGACGTTTCAATTGGAAATTTTCTCAAAGTCACGAAAACTCAAAGTGAAGCTACCGACGACTACTAATATACCAATAGATACTGACACTATGTATATATATATAGAATAATGGTAATGCGCGTTAGTAAATATCAACTGACGCAGTTCCTGTTGATTTGATTGAGAAATAACTATGAGGTATTGAATTCCAAATAGCTGAATCTCGTGGAAAAAAATCTCGAAGCATAGAATATTTTTTCTGGTATTTCACTGACTGTAAACGGGTGAGAATTCACAGTAAACCGAACTTGACGATAAAAATTGTTAGACATCCCAATGCATAACGCGAATCTATGGTTCTGTTTACTTATTGTCACCATCCAGAATTAACACTGAAGATAAGAAGAATAAGCTTTCAGGTAAGTCGACTTGAGACAAGAGTTGTAGGAAAATAAAAAAAAAACTTTAGTTTATAGTAAAGGTGTATGTCGTATATGCGATAATATCTAAAAATTTCTGGCAAGCAGGTTGAAACATTAAAAATACCGTATGAAGAAAATACAGTGAAAATGCTAATGACTATCGTGGATAACTTTTTCATTTCAGCCTATTTGTGACCAATGAGATTATGTACCATACTTTCATTTACTAAATTATATCTGAGATATTACTAAACATTTACTAAGTAACTGAAGAACGGACCAACGCGCCAACAAATACTGAAAAAATCTGATAATCACATAGCCAGTATTCATTAAGTTTCCGTTAGGTCATTGACAGGAACAGACCGAATCTAACTTCCTTGCATTTGAGATGATTCATTTTTTTTCAATACTTAAGATAATTTGGTAATTTTATGTTTCAATAGTTTAGTTAGACCGCTTCATAACTTCAGATATGATGAGATACACTATCAACGGAAGAAAGTTTATCAATATCAGGAACGAAATAAAAGTTTACTTCATCAGCGTTTCAATAGTTACAAACCGGCCTGAAATAAATAGCAAACTCACATTTCACCGGAATTATCCTATTGACCATAGTCCATAGTATATTATATATTGGGTTTCTCCGCAGGTAATTCAGAGTGGATAAATGAGTGCATGAGCTCAAGTTGGAGTGAAATAATTTTATTAAATGGCGGTAAGATTACCAATTATACGAAAATTAAAATCAAATCAATTTCCGTTTTGTGACGAGATTTCGGGACCATAGCATTTTGAAAAATATCAGAATCTACAAGCTATAGAGTGATTTTATTCAATAATTTGATTTTGAGCAAAACATTACGTTGATATGTAAATCAGAAGGTTCCTCAACAGCGTTATATCCCAAAAAAATATTACACCCCAAAAATTCACGCCTCTCATTAATCTTCTCTAAATCTTTGTAGTCAGAATCTCCTCTTCTATCAATGAATTGAAACACCTTTATACGATTCTACACACCACATTGGTCAGCGAACGGCAAGTATTCGTCTGTATCGGTTTTTATCAACAATCAAATTATACTAACACAAATATATTTCTGTAACGGTACGATTACAACACCACAAATCAAACCTAGAGCAGTTTGTAACTACAAGAACATCTCCAAAAGGTTTGACATTTACTCTTAAATCATGTACAGTTCCCGTTAAGAACAAAGAAAAATGGTACAACCTTCACAAAGAATTCTCTAAACAACTAACTAGACAGGCTCTAAAAGAATGTTGTAGAACACTAAAAGATGCAAATGCACATAAAATGGAAATAGAAAAGAGGTTAGCAACCAAACTTGACTCAGGTACTTGGAATACAACCCGATCAATGGTTGACATGTCCATCAAAAAATTGACCGAAAAACTAGATAGAACTAGAAGAAAAAAACAAAACAAGTTCATATTGAACGAGAGTAATTCAAAAAAACGAGATCCACAGTGTCCTACCAGACAAGAATCAAAAAGGAAAAATAGAAGATTCTCCAAAAAGAAAAGAAGACCAAAGGAAGAAATAATACCAATACCATCTACAATACACAATCTTTCAAATGTTCCATTAACCGAAACACAAATTAACGTACTTGAGAAAGGACTTGGTTTCAGCCCAACTCCGGAAAAATATGATAAATTTCAACTACAAGCAGATATTGAGAGAACTATAAGAAACTACAGATTGAAAGAATTCTTTTTTGACATACCATCTAACGATAATTACAATGAGCCCAACACAGCGTATCCAAAATCTTTGCAGATAGCAAGCAAATGGACACCACCACCTGGTAGAAATTCGGACTTGGATCATTTTGCAAATACGATAAAACGGGAAATAAGTAAGCAGACACCTAAAAGGCATGCCTATCCTAATTTGAATAGGAATGAACTAATAGCACTGAAAGAACTTGAAAAAGAGCAGCAAGGGACATAGTTATAACTCCGACCGATAAAGGAGGGGGGATTTGCATCTTATCTCGAACGGACTATGTTTCTGAAGGGATGCGTCAATTAAACGACAAGTTGATCTACAGACCCCTACCAAAGGATAACTCCAGGCAAATTGGCAATGACGTTATCAAGCTATGCGCGAGGATGAAAGATGCAGGTGTGATAGACAATAAATTATTCAAAGCAATTTTTCCAAAAAACCCAAAACCAGGGCGCTTACGCCTTCAACCCAAGGTACATAAAATAAATCATCCCAGTCGCCCTATAATATCTAATAATGGTACCGCCACAGAGAAACTTTCGGCTTTTGTAGACAATAAATTGACCCCCTTGATGTGCAAGAAAATAATACCATCATACATACGAGACAGTATGGATTTTTTGAATAACTTGAACAAAATCCAGACAGTCCAACAAGAATCTTTATTAGTAAGCATGGATGTGGTTTCACTTTACACAAATATCCCCCACAATAACGGTATAGCGTCAATGGAAAAATATCTTGATAAAATCAATAGTACAAAAAAAGAAATATTTTGGATATCAGAAGCAGCTGCCTTGGTTCTTAAGAATAACAACTTTGTTTTTGATGATAACTATTACCTTCAAATTCAAGGAACGGCGATGGGAACCAAATTTGCACCAAAATATGCTAATATTTTCATGGCCGATTTGGAAACTGAATTATTAGAGAAAACCCCTTTTAAACCGAAATATTATTGCCGCTTCATTGACGACTGTTTCATGATTTGGACGCATGGTAAAGAGAAACTTTTAGAATTTGTTTACTTAGCAAATTCATTACATCCGACCATCAAGTTTACTTTCGAATGCTCACCAAATAATATCACGTTTTTGGATGTCAAAGTTCACATCATTAAGGACAAATTAGAAACTGAAATTTTTAGCAAAGAAACAGATTCACACCAATACCTTTCACCATCTTCGTGTCATCCTAAACATATTACAAAAAATATTCCCAAAAGCCTTTTCATCCGAATACGAAGAGCTTGTTCAACTAACGAGTATTTCGATAAGCATGCAGAATTAATGAAACGATACCTTATGAAGAGAAATTATAAAGAAAATTTAATTGACAATGCCGTCTAGTTTGTAAAAAAATTAGATAGACAACTTCTTTTAACTCCCAACACGGAAAGTAAAAATGAAACTTTGCTCCCTTTTATTACAACCTATCATCCAACCTTACCAAATGTTCGAAAAATCTTTTCCGACTACCAATACATTTTAAACAATAACGAGAGATTGAAAGAAATTTTTCCAAATCCACCCAAATTAGCTCACCGAAAATGTCCCACACTCAGAGATAGGCTAGTCAGAGCCAAATTAAAGCCAAAATCACCTGTCAGCAACAATCCAGGTTTTTTTAAATGTGGATGACAGTCATGCAGTACCTGCCAACATTCTGATGAAACGAAAGTAGCGACAAACAAACAAAAAACTATTCAACTAAAAATTACTCAAAAAATAACGTGCAATACGGAAAACGTCGTCTACTTGATAAGCTGTAAAAAATGTGGCATGCAGTACATTGGCGAAACAGGGAGGCATCTGAAATATCGTATTTCAGAACACATTAGAAGTATAAAATCAAAAAACAGAGACCTGGTCGTCGGTGCTCACTTCAACCAACCTGGACATTCACTGAAAGACTTTAATGTAATTGGAATTGAAAAACTGTTTCAAGACCATATTTACCGAAAAACTAAAGAATCATATTTCATTCACCTACTTGGAACGCATGAACTATTGGGAATGAACATTAAAGAAGTTTAGGGCATTTAGGAACATTTTATACACCGTATATTTTCGTAATTTTACCGAATTTTGTATTATTATTTTTTTTTATTTTCCCCCATGTATTTTTTAGTGCAGGTAATTAAAATACAATCACCAATTTATTTATCTTTCAAATCCCATTGTTGTGATTTGTTATGTTGCCATGACACCCATTTTATGAATGTGCATGAAACTTTCATGTGTTTTTTAATTTTAAATATTTAAACTTAGTGTTGTTAATTAAATTTTCAATCACCACCTACATGAGTTCGTTAACTCACATTGTTATGATATTGTTTTGTTGCCATGGCACCCATTGTATAAATATGCTTGCAATTGCTGTTCTTGCTTTAGTTGAAATATGTATGTCTGAGGAAGTTTGACCGTGGTCAGACGAAACGTTACAGAAATATATTTGTGTTAGTGTGCAGCAAGACTATTTATTGAATTACTCAGGATAGTTATCTTCACTCTTGCTACAGCATCCTTGCATTATATGCATACGGATCCACCGACGCAAAAGCATAGAAAACGGAAAAGTAGTTGGTCTTGTAGAAACCCAATCGATAGCACAAATCAAATTATAACTCCATAAATAATGTTTCTATTAATTTTGACGTCATACTGAACCGATGGCCAGCCTGGTGAATGAAAAAGGATAAATTGATTACAAAAGTTTAAATATTAAAAAAGTACAGGCGTTTAGGACCTTTGGAATGTCAATGACAGCAAACACGATTTAGTAAGTGATATAACTGATTCTAACAATATAACACGACCATACAACTGACTCGATTTTATGAAGCGCACTCGCGTTTTCTGAATGTATGTAAGATTAAAGATTCTCACGCTCGAGAAATACCTGCATCAAGACCGAACAACTCATAATATTCAATTAAAATAAATATCTTGAATAAAACTTTCTTGACGTGTTAAATAGAATTTTTACAAAAATTTTAGTATGTTAAACAATTTATGTAGGAATTCTATTATAAAGATCTTTCAAAAAATTATGTAATTCGTAATATTAGAGAAATTCTACCTCGCGCAGTTTCGACTACCACAGACTTAAGCCCACTACACGGCAAGAGTTTCAGCTGCATTTAAACACCTTTATTCAATTCTACATTCTATACTTGTCAGCAAACGTAGATAGACGAACAGCCAAATTAGATTCATTAAAATAGTGTTTATATTCATTATGCCGTCATACTAAATCGCAAACCGGCCTGAGAAACAAAGACGGATGAAATAATGATGCAAGATTAAATACCAAAAGCTACCAACGTTCAGGACCCCCGCTATTGGCATTTTTCACAGCTTAGGATACCTTACAACATGCGTAAATAAATTTAGTCACTGAAACGTTGGGTTAAAAGAACTTGGCACAAACAATGTTAAATGAGAGCAATCGCGATTTAGTAAGTGATAGCCTATCCTACAACTAATGCTGGCAATATAACACGTCCATAACACTGACACGTTTTCATTGTAAATTTGCTCAAAGTAAACTCACGAGAACATACTCAAAAAATGATCTCAAAGCTAGGATAACGACGACCACTAATTTCATTTTATTTTTTGTCACAATCCAGAATTATTAAAAATTTGATGAAACAGAGTTTGCAATGTAAGAGGAATCAAACATTTTTCTTCAATATCAAGAAACGAGTACAGGTATCGTATTATTAAAGCGTATTATTGTTTTACTATGTTTCTTGATATAAACTTTTATGTGCGTCGGTAGGTCAACTGAACAGACAAAAGTACTAAAAGCTGAAAGTGATTTTTTGCCGCATGGAACGAGTTTCAACCGCGTTTTGCAGGTTCAGGAATTGCCTCATTGCTGCTCACAGTCGTCGGTTGCGATCTTGTTTAGTCATAGATGCGCCTGTCGTAAAATATTTCTCCGAACCCGGACATGCAAATGAGAAATAGCAGATGACACGCATTATGAGCAGAGTTCAAAATCGTACTCCACAAAAGATTGTTCCAAATGTTCTCGGAGTCTCTAGTAAAGTCTGTCTGGTTTTTAATTAACCTCCACAGAGCAAAGTATTACTGAGGGAAAACTTAGTTCCTCATTCAAAAATAAAGAAACCCAACATTGAGTAACTTTTATGTGAAACGTTTGGATTTTTTTTTTCAAATCCTGCGCCAAAAAACAACCCCGCCATCGCTCTAACTTAAAAAAAGTATTTATTCAGTTAAGGTTTGGCTTGGGGTTATGAATGCTGATTACTCCGGAAATTAAAATTTTCAAATCATTTATAACCCTAACTTGATGAATGATTGCTAATTTGTTATTTTAAAACTTGGCGTGGTGTTTGTCTCAAATCTCGCATTTTACCATTAGTTTCAGGGTCTCGGTATGAAAGATTCAAATAATTGTGTGCTAACTGATGTCTTTCATTACACTAGTTCGTTAAGTGTAATAGTTTGAACTTGTTATTTAGACACAGTTATGTTGAACGAGAGCTCCCCTATAAGGACTCAGTTCAGTTCTGAATCTGATGACGTTACGCAGTCGACGAAAAACATCTGACGCAGTGTCCCACAGCAGTATTTCGACAGTGTTTTGATTAATCACTGTAATTAGCAAATTGATAGCAAGCAGCTCGGATGCATTGTCAGTGTCTAGCTTAATGTTCATTGTTAGTTAGAGTCTTCCGAGACGTTTCTGATGTTTAGTATTGGTTTTAGTAATCTCAATTTTGCAGTTGAAAATACCAATTTGAATTGAAGTTAGAATCGGGGTTGAATGCGAGATGCCCGATTGTAATTAAAATATAATTTTTGACTGCAGGTTAGGGCTGTATTATTGTTATACTAAGTAAATAACAGCTGCTTTTATATTTTAGACATGCAAGTTACATTGAGTTCACTTTGGATTAAACTTTATTGGATAGTGTCACCTGGGGATCTAAAACATGTGGTATGTATCTAATCAGTCTCAAATAAAATAAAGTATATATAATTTTATGCATTTAGTTATGTGCTGATATTTGTAAATTTTAATTGCCACTGTACACTACCGTAAGATTCGTTTGGATATCCGCATGTTATAATCAGTTTGTTCATTGTTTTCTGTAGGCTACGTTCGAGATGTCGATGTTCTTGATTTTGTTTTAAGTACCATCGTAATAATTGTTATGAAAGAATTAAACCGATTTCAAATTGGATTCAATTGCGGCAAAACTTTGAGGCACAGAAAGCGAGATGGGCACTTTATCGCTTTGAGTCGAGTTGCTTGAAAACTGAGTATAGTTGATAATAAATCGATTTGGCTGGGCAGGGCATGGGGCACGTTGACAATGGTCTCCATTCACGTAAGCCAGGAAAGTAGAAGGTTAACTCATTCCTAAATGTTATCAAAACAAGAAGAACCGTGTTCGCTCGCGATGTAATCAAGTGTGGATGAAAGAATGAGTAAGCTCATTTCGGAGTATAATATAATTTCATAAAATGACGAGAAGATTACTGACTATACGGAAAATAAAATCAAAAATAATTCTAATGTTGTGACTAGATTTCGAGACTACTTCAAATTGGAGAGTAATGCATTTGGAAAAATACCAGTATCTGAAAGCTTGACAGACAGACATGAGTATTTTTAGTCAATAATTTGATTTTGAACAAAACATAACGTTCATATATGATTGCTTTTCAAAGTGAATAAGAAGATTCTTTAAAGAGGAATATTGTCGAAAATATCGTACGTCTCAAAAACTTACGTATGTCATTATTCTTTTCCAAATCTTTGTAGTCAGAATCTCCTCTTCCATCAATGAATTGAAACAACGTTATACAAATCTACATTCTACGTTGGTCAGCATACATAGATAAACGAGCAGGGAATCGCCTGTATCGTTTTTTTATCTGCAATCAAATTATAAGTCTTTAAAACAATGTTTATGCTCATTATGGCATCATATTGGACCGGATTGGTAAACAAGGAATGGTACAGTAATGATGAAAATTTAGTTACCAAAAAAGTACCAACGTATAGCACGTATACGCTTTTGACATTTTTCACAGCTGAGGATGTCTTGAGACATGCGTAAATAAATTCAGTCACTGAACCATTGGATTGAAAGGAAATTGGCACAAAGAATGTCAATAACAGCAATCGCGATTAAGTAAGTAATAGCTTATAATTGATGCTGATAATATAAAACTACCATAACACTGAGACGTTTCAATTGGAAATTTGCTCAAAGTCACGAAAACTCAAAGTGAAGCTACCGACGACTACTAAAATACCAATAGATACTGACACTATGTATATATAGGGAAAAATAATATTGCGCGTTAGTAAATATCAACTGACGCAGTTTCTGTTGATTTGATTGAGAAATAACTATTGAGGTATTGAATTCCAAATAGCTGAATCTCGTGGAAGAAAATCTCGAAGCATAGAATATTTTGTCTGGTATTTCACTGACTGTAAACGGGTGAGAATTCACAGTAAACCGAACTTGACGATTAAAATTATTAGACTTCCCAATGCATAACGCGAATCTATGGTTGTGACCATTTCTATTTACTTATTGTCACCATCCAGAATTAACACTGAAGTTAAGAAGAATAAGCTTTCAGGTAAGTCGACTTGAGACAAGAGTTGTAGGAAAAAAAAAAAAACTTTAGTTTAGAGTAAAGGTGTATGTCGTATATGCGATAATATCTAAAAATTTCTGGAAAGCAGGTTGAAACATTGGAAATACCGTATGAATAAAATACAGGAAAATGCCAAATGACTATCGTGGATAACTTTTTCATTTCAACCTATTTGTCCCCAATGAGATTATGTACCGTCCTTTCATTTACTGAATTATATCTGAGATATTACTAAACATTTACTGAGTAACTGAAGAACGGACCAACGCGCCAACAAATACTGAAAAAATCTGAAAATCACATAGCCAGTATTCATTAAGTTACCGTTAGGTCATTGACAGAAACAGACCGAATCTAACCTCCTTGCATTTGAGATGATTCATTTTTTTTTTCAGTACTTAGAATAATTTGGCATTTGTTAAATATATATAAATATACAAAATCTTTGTAGTATAACATATAAAGTCGCAATAAACTAGAAGCAAACATTCCGTTTTGAATAGTCTAGCTAGGAGACTTGGTTGTTTCTTTACAGAACCGTGTTCGTGTTCGAGGTACTTCTATATAACATTGCACATTAGGGAACAATTCACGACCAACTTAAAATCCCAGATATGATCAGTTAAATATTTATTGGAAATAAAATTTGCAATGGACTATATTTTTCAAGATATTAGGAAACGAGCAAAATTAAAGCGTATACGTCTTTAACTTTATTTCTGAATATAAGGTTTTATATGCGTCGGAAGTGCAACTGAACAGCTAAAAGTACTGAAAGCTAAAAGTGATTTTTTTAACAATTTACAAATTCAATTAATTTAATATTACTAAAACTTGTCCTTGACGATGGAAAACCCAAAATTGCAATGAACTCTAAATCAAACAAGCCTATTTTTTTGATTGCGACATAATTGCTTTTTGTACAGTAGCGTGATAGAGTTGATACTACTATACAATATTATTGAGTTTGGAAGCATTAACGACCCGAATAGTATTTTATGTTTGCAATAGTTTAGTTAGACCGCTTCATAACTTCAGATATGATGAGATACACTATCAACGGAAGAAAGTTTATCAATATCATGAACGAATTAAAAGTTTACTTCATCAGAGTTTCAATAGTTACAAACCCGCCTGAAACAAATAGCAAACTCACATTTCACCGGAATTATCCTATTGACCATAGTCCATAGTATATTATACTTTGGGTTTCTCCGCAGATAATTCAGAGTGGATAAATGAGTGCATGAGCTCAAGTTGGAGTGAAATAATTTATACGAAATTATACATATTAAACGAAAATTAAAAACAAATCAATTTCCCTTTTGTGACGAGATTTCGGGACCACAGCATTTTGAAAAATATCAGAATCTACAAGCTATAGAGTGATTTTATTCAATAATTTGATTTTGAGCAAAACATTACGTTGATATGTGAATCAGAAGGTTCCTCAACAGCGTTATATTCCCAAAAAAATATTACACCACAAAAACTTACGCCTTCTATTAATCTTCTCTAAATCTTTGTAGTCAGAATCTCCTCTTCTATCAATGAATTGAAACACCTTTATACGATTCTACACACCACATTGGTCAGCGAACGGCAAGTATTCGTCTGTATCGGTTTTTATCAACAATCAAATTATAACTCCATAAATAATGTTTCTATTAATTTTGACGTCATACTGAACCGATGGCCAGCCTGGTGAATAAAAAAGGATAAATTGATTACAAAAGTTTGAATATTAAAAAAGTACAGGCGTTTAGGACCTTTGGAATGTCAATGACAGCAAACACGATTTAGTAAGTGATATAACTGATTCTAACAATATAACACGACCATACAACTGACTCGATTTTATGAAGCGCACTCGCGTTTTCTGAATGTATGTAAGATTAAAGATTCTCACGCTCGAGAAATACCTGCAACAAGACCGAACAACTCATAATATTCAATTAAAATAAATATCTTGACTAAAACTTTCTTGACGTGTTAAAAAGAATTTTTACAAAAATTTTAGTATGTTAAACAATTTATGTAGGAATTCTATTATAAAGATCTTTCAAAAAATTATGTAATTCGTAATATTAGAGAAATTCTACCTCGCGCAGTTTCGACTACCACAGACTTAAGCCCACTACACGGCAAGAGTTTCAGCTGCATTTAAACACCTTTATACAATTCTACATTCTATACTTGTCAGCAAACGTAGATAGACGAACAGCCAAATTAGATTCATTAAAATAGTGTTTATATTCATTATGCCGTCATACTAAATCGCAAACCGGCCTGAGAAACAAAGACGGATGAAATAATGATGCAAGATTAAATACCAAAAGCTACCAACGTTCAGGACCCACGCTATTGGCATTTTTCACAGCTTAGGACACCTTACAACATGCGTAAATAAATTTAGTCACTGAAACGTTGGGTTAAAAGAACTTGGCACAAACAATGTTAAATGAGAGCAATCGCGATTTAGTAAATGATAGCCTATCCTACAACTAATGCTGGCAATATAACACGTCCATAACACTGACACGTTTTCATTGTAAATTTGCTCAAAGCAAACTCACGAGAACATACTCAAAAAATGATCTCAAAGTTAGGATAACGACGACCACTAATTTCATTTTATTTATTGTCACAATCCAGAATTATTAAAAATTTGATGAAACAGAGTTTGCAATGTAAGAGGAATCGAACATTTTTCTTCAATATCAAGAAGCGAGTACAGGTATTGTATTATTAAAGCGTATTATTGTTTTACTATGTTTCTTGATATAAACTTTTATGTGCGTCGGTAGGTCAACTGAACAGACAACAAAAGTATAAAAGCTGAAAGTGATTTTTTGCCGCATGGAACGAGTTTCAACCGCGTTTTGCAGGTTCAGGAATTGCCTCATTGCTGCTCACAGTCGTCGGTTGCGATCTTGTTTAGTCATAGATGCGCCTGTCGTAAAATATTTCTCCGAACTCGGACATGCAAATGAGAAATAGCAGATGACACGCATTATGAGCAGAGTTCAAAATCGTACTCCACAAAAGATTGTTCCAAATGTTCTCGGAGTCTCTAGTAAAGTCTGTCTGGTTTTTAATTAACCTCCACAGAGCAAAGTATTACTGAGGGAAAACTTAGTTCCTCATTCAAAAATAAAGAAACCCAACATTGAGTAACTTTTATGTGAAACGTTTGGATTTTTTTTTTCAAATCCTGCGCCAAAAAACAACCCCGCCATCGCTCTAACTTAAAGAAAGTATTTATTCAGTTAAGGTTTGGCTTGGGGTTATGAATGCTGATTACTCCGGAAATTAAAGTTTTCATATCATTTATAACCCTAACTTGATGAATGATTGCTAATTTGTTATTTTAAAACTTGGCGTGGTGTTTGTCTCAAATCTCGCATTTTACCATTAGTTTCAGGGTCTCGGTATGAAAGATTCAAATAATTGTGTGCTAACTGATGTCTTTCATTACACTAGTTCGTTAAGTGTAATAGTTTGAACTTGTTATTTAGACACAGTTATGTTGAACGAGAGCTCCCCTATAAGGACTCAGTTCAGTTCTGAATCTGATGACGTTACGCAGTCGACGAAAAACATCTGACGCAGTGTCCCACAGCAGTATTTCGACAGTGTTTTGATTAATCACTGTAATTAGCAAATTGATAGCAAGCAGCTCGGATGCATTGTCAGTGTCTAGCTTAATGTTCATTGTTAGTTAGAGTCTTCCGAGACGTTTCTGATGTTTAGTATTGGTTTTAGTATTCTCAATTTTGCAGTTAAAAATACCAATTTGAATTGAAGTTAGAATCGGGGTTGTATGCGAGATGCACGATTGTAATTAAAATATAATTTTTGACTGCAGGTTAGGGCTGTATTATAGTTATACTAAGTAAATAACAGCTGCTTTTATAGTTTAGACATGCAAGTTACATTGAGTTCACTACGGATTAAACTTTATTGGATAGTGTCACCTGGGGATCTAAAACATGTGGTATGTATCTAATCAATCTCAAATAAACTAAAGTATATATAATTTAATGCATTTAGTTATGTGCTGATATTTGTAAATTTTAATTGCCACTGTACACTACCGTAAGATTTGTTTGGATATCCGCATGTTATAATCAGTTTGTTCATTGTTTTCTGTAGGCTACGTTCGAGATGTCGATGTTCTTGCTTTTGTTTCAAGTACCATCGTAATAATTGTTATGAAAGAATTAAACCGATTTCAAATTGGATTCAATTGCGGCAAAACTTTGAGGCACAGAAAGCGAGATGGGCACTTTATCGCTTTGAGTCGAGTTGCTTGAAAACTGAATATAGTTGACAATAAATCGATTTTGCTGGGACAGGGCATGGGGCACGTTGACAATGGTCTCCATTCACGTGAGCCAGGAAAGTAGAAGGTTAACCCATTCCTAAATGTTATCAAAACAAGAAGAACCGTGTTCGCTCGCGATGTAATCAAGTGTGGATGAATGAGTGAGTAAGCTCATTACGGAGTATAATATAATTTCATAAAATGACGAGAGATTACTGACTATACGGAAAATACAATCAAAAATAATTCTTATGTCGGGACTAGATTTCGGGACTACTTCAAATTGGAAAGTAATGCATTTGGATAAATACCAATATCTGAAAGATACAGACATGAGTATTTTTAGTCAATAATTTAATTTTGAACCAAACATAACGTTCATATATGATTGCTTTTTAATGTGAATAAGAAAATTCTTTAAACAGGGTTTTGTGTCGAAAATATCGTACGTCTCAAAAACTTACGTATGTCAATATTCTTCTGCAAACATTTGTAGTCAGAATCTCCTCTTCCATCAATGAATTGAAACACCGTTATACAAATCTACATTCTGCGTTGGTCAGCATACATATTTAGACGAGGATTTCGCCTGTATCGTTTTTTATCTGCAATCAAATTATAAGTCTTTAAAACAATGTTTATGTTCATTATGACGTAATATTGGATTGGCTTGGTAAACAAGGAATGGTACAGTAATGATGAAAATTTTAATACCAAAAAAGTACCAACGTATAGCACGTATACGCTTTTGACATTTTTCACAGCTGAGGGTGACTTGAGACATGCGTAAATAAATTCAGTCACTGAACCATTGGGTTGAAAGGAAATTGGCACAATGAATGTCAGTAACAGCAATCGCGATTTAGTAAGTGATAGCCTATAATTAATGCTGATAATATAAAACGACCACAACACTGCGACGTTTCAATTGGAAATTTTCTCAAAGTCACGAAAACTCAAAGTGAAGCTACCGACGACTACTAATATACCAATAGATACTGACACTATGTATATATATATAGAATAATGGTAATGCGCGTTAGTAAATATCAACTGACGCAGTTCCTGTTGATTTGATTGAAAAATAACAAAGAGGTATTGAATTCCAAATAGCTGAATCTCGTGGAAGAAAATCTCGAAGCATAGAATATTTTTTCTGGTATTTCACTGACTGTAAACGGGTGAGAATTCACAGTAAACCGAACTTGACGATAAAAATTGTTAGACATCCCAATGCATTACGCGAATCTATGGTTCTGTTTACTTATTGTCACCATCCAGAATTAACACTGAAGATAAGAAGAATAAGCTTTCAGGTAAGTCGACTTGAGACAAGAGTTGTAGGAAAATAAAAATAAAAACTTCAGTTTATAGTAAAGGTGTATGTCGTATATGCGATAATATCTAAAAATTTCTGGCAAGCAGGTTGAAACATTAAAAATACCGTATGAAGAATATACAGTGAAAATGCTAATGACTTCGTGGATAACTTTTTCATTTCAGCCTATTTGTGACCAATGAGATTATGTACCATACTTTCATTTACTAAATTATATCTGAGATATTACTAAACATTTACTAAGTAACTGATGAACGGACCAACGCACCAACAAATACTGAAAAAATCTGATAATCACATAGCCAGTATTCATTAAGTTACCGTTAGGTCATTGACAGGAACAGACCGAATCTAACTTCCTTGCATTTGAGATGATTCATTTTTTTTCAATACTTAAAATAATTTGGTAATTTCATGTTTCAATAGTTTAGTTAGACCGCTTCATAACTTCAGATATGATGAGATACTATATCAACGAAAAAAAGTTTATTAATATCAGGAACGAATTAAAAGTTTACTTCATTAGCGTTTCAATAGTTACAAACCGGCCTGAAATAAATAGCAAACTCACATTTCACCGGAATTATCCTATTGACCATAGTCCATAGTATATTATATATTGGGTTTCTCCGCAGGTAATTCAGAGTGGACAAATGAGTGCATGAGCTCAAGTTGGAGTGAAATAATTTTATTAAATGGCGGTAAGATTACCGATTATACGAAAATTAAAATCAAATCAATTTCCGTTTTGTGACGAGATTTCGGGACCATAGCATTTTGAAAAATATCAGAATCTACAAGCTATAGAGTGATTTTATTCAATAATTTGATTTTGAGCAAAACATTACGTTGATATGTAAATCAGAAGGTTCCTCGACAGCGTTATATCCCAAAAAAATATTACACCCCAAAAATTCACGCCTCTCATTAATCTTCTCTTAATCTTTGTAGTCAGAATCTCCTCTTCTATCAATGAATTGAAACACCTTTATACGATTCTACACACCACATTGGTCAGCGAACGGCAAGTATTCTTCTGTATCGGTTTTTATCAACAATCAAATTATAACTCCATAAATAATGTTTCTAATAATTTTGACGTCATACTGAACCGATGGCCAGCCTAGTGAATAAAAAAGGATAAAATGATTACAAATGTTTTGATATTAAAAAAGTACAGGCGTTTAGGACCTTTGGAATGTCAATGACAGCAAACACGATTTAGTAAGTGATATAACTTATTCTAACAATATAACACAACCATACAACTGACTCGATTTTGTAAAGCGCACTCGCGTTTTCTAAATGTATGTAAGATTAAAGATTCTCACGCTCGAGAAACACCTGCAACAAGACCGAACAACTCATAATATTCAATTAAAATAAATATCTTGACTAAAACTTTCTTGACCTGTTGAAAAGAATTTTTACAAAAATTTAAGTATGTTCAACAATTTATGTAGGAATTCTATTATGAAGATCTTTCAAAAAAGTATGTAATTTGTAATATTAGAGAAATTCTACCTCGCGCAGTTTCGACTACCACAGACTTAAGCCCACTACACGGCAAGAGTTTCAACTGCATTTAAACACCTTTATACAATTCTACATTCTATACTTGCAAACGTAGATAGACGAACAGCCAAATTAGATTCATTATGACGTCATACTAAATCGCAAACCGGCCTGAGAAACAAAGACGGATGAAATAAAGATGCAAGATTAAATACCAAAAGGTACCAACGTTTAGGACCCACGCTATTGGCATTTTTCACAGCTTAGGATAACTTACAACATGCGTAAATAAATTTAGTCACTGAATCGTTGGGTAAAAAGAACTTGGCACAAACAATGTTAATGAGAGCAATCGCGATTTAGTAAGTGATAGCCTATCCTACAACTAATGCTGGCAATATAACACGTCCATAACACTGACACGTTTTCATTGTAAATTTGCTCAAAGCAAACTCACGAGAACATACTCAAAAAATGATCTCAAAGTTAGGATAACGACAACCACTAATTTCATTTTATTTATTGTCACAATCCAGAATTATTAAAAATTTGATGAAACAGAGTTTGCAATGTAAGAGGAATCGAACATTTTTCTTCAATATCAAGAAACGAGTACAGGTATCGTATTATTAAAGCGTATTATTGTTTTACTATGTTTCTTGATATAAACTTTTATGTGCGTCGATAGGTCAACTGAACAGACAAAAGTACTAAAAGCTGAAAGTGATTTTTTGCCGCATGGAACGAGTTTCAACCGCGTTTTGCAGGTTCAGGAATTGCCTCATTGCTGCTCACAGTCGTCGGTTGCGATCGTGTTTAGTCATAGATGCGCCTGTCGCAAAATATTTCTCCGAACCCGGACATGCAAAGGAGAAATAGCAGATGACACGCATTATGAGCAGAGTTCAAAATCGTACTCCACAAAAGATTGTTCCAAATGTTCTCGGAGTCTCTAGTAAAGTCTGTCTGGTTTTTAATTAACCTCCACAGAGCAAAGTATTACTGAGGGAAAACTTAGTTCCTCATTCAAAAATAAAGAAACCCAACATTGAGTAACTTTTATGTGAAACGTTTGGATTTTTTTTTTCAAATCCTGCGCCAAAAAACAACCCCGCCATCGCTCTAACTCAAAGAAAGTATTTATTCAGTTAAGGTTTGGCTTGGGGTTATGAATGCTGATTACTCCGGAAATTAAAATTTTCAAATCATTTATAACCCTAACTTGATGAATGATTGCTAATTTGTTATTTTAAAACTTGGCGTGGTGTTTGTCTCAAATCTCGCATTTTACCATTAGTTTCAGGGTCTCGGTATGAAAGATTCAAATAATTGTGTGCTAACTGATGTCTTTCATTACACTAGTTCGTTAAGTGTAATAGTTTGAACTTGTTATTTAGACACAGTTATGTTGAACGAGAGCTCCCCTATAAGGACTCAGTTCAGTTCTGAATCTGATGACGTTACGCAGTCGACGAAAAACATCTGACGCAGTGTCCCACAGCAGTATTTCGACAGTGTTTTGATTAATCACTGTAATTAGCAAATTGATAGCAAGCAGCTCGGATGCATTGTCAGTGTCTAGCTTAATGTTCATTGTTAGTTAGAGTCTTCCGAGACGTTTCTGATGTTTAGTATTGATTTTAGTATTCTCAATTTTGCAGTTAAAAATACCAATTTGAATTGAAGTTAGAATCGGGGTTGAATGCGAGATGCCCGATTGTAATTAAAATATAATTTTTGACTGCAGGTTAGGGCTGTATTATAGTTATACTAAGTAAATAACAGCTGCTTTTATATTTTAGACATGCAAGTTACATTGAGTTCACTTTGGATTAAACTTTATTGGATAGTGTCACCTGGGGATCTAAAACATGTGGTATGTATCTAATCAGTCTCAAATAAAGTAAAGTATATATAATGTTATGCATTTAGTTATGTGCTGATATTTGTAAATTTTAATTGCCACTGTACACTACCGTAAGATTTGTTTGGATATCCGCATGTTATAATCAGTTTGTTCATTGTTTTCTGTAGGCTACGTTCGAGATGTCGATGTTCTTGATTTTGTTTGAAGTACCATCGTAATAATTGTTATGAAAGAATTAAACCGATTTCAAATTGGATTCAATTGCGGCAAAACTTTGAGGCACAGAAAGCGAGATAGGCACTTTATCGCTTTGAGTCGAGTTGCTTGAAAACTGAATATAGTTGACAATAAATCGATTTGGCTGGGACAGGGCATGGGGCACGTTGACAATGGTCTCCATTCACGTGAGCCAGGAAAGTAGGAGGTGAACTCATTCTTAAATAGTATCAAAACAAGAAGAACCGTGTTCGCTCGCGATGTAATCAAGTGTGGATGAATGAGTGAGTAAGCTCATTACGGAGTATAATATAATTTCATAAAATGACGAGAGATTACTGACTATACGGAAAATACAATCAAAAATAATTCTTATGTTGTGACTAGATTTCGGCACTACTTCAAATTGGAAAGTAATGCATTTGGATAAATACCAATATCTGAAAGATACAGACATGAGTATTTTTAGTCAATAATTTGATTTTGAACAAAACATAACGTTCATATATGATTGCTTTTTAATGTGAATGAGAAAATTCTTTAAACAGGGTTTTGTGTCGAAAATATCGTACGTCTCAAAAACTTACGTATGTCATTATTCTTCTGCAAACATTTGTAGTCAGAATCTCCTCTTCCATCAATGAATTGAAACACCGTTATACAAATCTACATTCTACGTTGGTCAGCATACATATTTAGACGAGGATTTCGCCAGTATCGTTTTTTATCTGCAATCAAATTATAAGTCTTTAAAACAATGTTTATGTTCATTATGACGTCATATTGGATTGGCTTGGTAAACAAGGAATGGTACAGTGATGATGAAAATTTTAATACCAAAAAAGTACCAACGTATAGCACGTATACGCTTTTGACATTTTTCACAGCTGAGGGTGACTTGAGACATGCGTAAATAAATTCAGTCACTGAACCATTGGGTTGAAAGGAAATTGGCACAATGAATGTCAGTAACAGCAATCGCGATTTAGTAAGTGATAGCCTATAATTAATGCTGATAATATAAAACTACCACAACACTGAGACGTTTCAATTGGAAATTTGCTCAAAGTCACGAAAACTCAAAGTGAAGCTACCGACGACTACTAATATACCAATAGATACTGACACTATGTATATATAGGGGAAAATAATATTGCGCGTTAGTAAATATCAACTGACGCAGTTCCTGTTGATTTGATTGAGAAATAACTATGAGGTATTGAATTCCAAATAGCTGAATCTCGCGGAAGAAAATCTCGAAGCATAGAATATTTTTTCTGGTATTTCACTGACTGTAAACGGGTGGGAATTCACAGTAAACCGAACTTGACGAGAAAAATTGTTACACTTCCCAATGCATAACGCGAATCTATGGTTGTGACAATTTCTGTTTACTTATTGTCACCATCCAGAATTAACACTGAAGATAAGAAGAATAAGCTTTCAGGTAAGTCGACTTGAGACAAGAGTTGTAGGTAAATAAAAAATAAAAACTTTAGTTTATAGTAAAGGTGTATGTCGTATATGCGATAATATCTAAAAATTTCTGGCAAGCAGGTTGAAACATTAAAAATAACGTATGAAGAAAATACAGCGAATATGCTAAATGACTATCGTGGATAACTTTTTCATTTCAGCCTATTTGTGACCAATGAGATTATGTACCATACTTTCATTTACTAATTTATATCTGAGATATTACTAAACATTTACTAAGTAACTGAAGAACGTACCAACGCGCCAACAAATACTGAAAAAATCTGATAATCACATAGCCAGTATTCATTAAGTCATTGACAGGAACAGACCGAATCTAACTTCCTTGCATTTGAGATGATTCTTTTTTTTTCAATACTTAAGATAATTTGGTAATTTTATGTTTGCAATAGTTTAGTTAGACCGCTTCATAACTTCAGATATGATGAGATACAATATCAACGAAAGAAAGTTTATTAATATCAGGAACGAATTAAAAGTTTACTTCATCAGCGTTTCAATAGTTACAAACCCGCCTGAAACAAATAGCAAACTCACATTTCACCGGAATTATCCTATTGATCATAGTCCATAGTATATTATACTTTGGGTTTCTCCGCAGATAATTCAGAGTGGATAAATGAGTGCATGAGCTCAAGTTGGAGTGAAATAATTTATACGAAATTATACAAATTAAACGAAAATTAAAAACAAATCAATTTCCCTTTTGTGACGAGATTTCGGGACCACAGCATTCTGAAAAATATCAGAATCTACAAGCTATAGAGTGATTTTATTCTATAATTTGATTTTGAGCAAAACATTACGTTGATATGTGAATCAGAAGGTTCCTCAACAGCGTTATATTCCCCAAGAAATATTACACCACAAAAAATTAAGCCTTCTATTAATCTTCTCTAAATCTTTGTAGTCAGAATCTCCTCTTCTATCAATGAATTGAAACACCTTTATACGATTCTACACACCACATTGGTCAGCGAACGGCAAGTATTCGTCGGTATCGGTTTTTATCAACAATCAAATTATAACTCCATAAATAATGTTTCTATTAATTTTGACGTCATACTGAACCGATGGCCAGCCTGGTGAATAAAAAAGGATAAATTGATTACAAAAGTTTAAATATTAAAAAAGTACAGGCGTTTAGGACCTTTGGAATGTCAATGACAGCAAACACGATTTAGTAAGTGATATAACTGATTCTAACAATATAACACGACCATACAACTGACTCGATTTTATGAAGCGCACCCGCGTTTTCTGAATGTATGTAAGATTAAAGATTCTCACGCTCGAGAAATACCTGCAACAAGACCGAACAACTCATAATATTCAATTAAAATAAATATCTTGACTAAAACTTTCTTGACGTGTTAAAAAAATTTTTTACAAAAATTTTAGTATGTTGAACAATTTATGTAGGAATTCTATTATAAAGATCTTTCAAAAAATTATGTAATTCGTAATATTAGAGAAATTCTACCTCGCGCACTTTCGACTACCACAGACTTAAGCCCACTACACGGCAAGAGTTTCAGCTGCATTTAAACACCTTTATACAATTCTACATTCTATACTTGTCAGCAAACGTAGATAGACGAACAGCCAAATTAGATTCATTAAAATAGTGTTTATAGTCCTTATGCCGTCATACTAAATCGCAAACCGGCCTGAGAAACAAAGACGGATGAAATAATGATGCAAGATTAAATACCAAAAGCTACCAACGTTCAGGACCCACGCTATTGATATTTTTCACAGCTTAGGATACCTTACAACATGCGTAAATAAATTTAGTCACTGAAACGTTGGGTTAAAAGAACTTGGCACAAACAATGTTAAATGAGAGCAATCGCGATTTAGTAAGTGATAGCCTATCCTACAACTAATGCTGGCAATATAACACGTCCATAACACTGACACGTTTTCATTGTAAATTTGCTCAAAGCAAACTCACGAGAACATACTCAAAAAATCTCAAAGTTAGGATAACGACGACCACTAATTTCATTTTATTTATTGTCACAATCCAGAATTATTAAAAATTTGATGAAACAGAGTTTGCAATGTAAGAGGAATCGAACATTTTTCTTCAATATCAAGAAACGAGTACAGGTATCGTATTATTAAAGCGTATTATTGTTTTACTATGTTTCTTGATATAAACTTTTATGTGCGTCGGTAGGTCAACTGAACAGACAAAAGTACTAAAAGCTGAAAGTGATTTTTTGCCGCATGGAACGAGTTTCAACCGCGTTTTGCAGGTTCAGGAATTGCCTCATTGCTGCTCACAGTCGTCGGTTGCGATCTTGTTTAGTCATAGATGCGCCTGTCGTAAAATATTTCTCCGAACCCGGACATGCAAATGAGAAATAGCAGATGACACGCAATATGAGCAGAGTTCAAAATCGTACTCCACAAAAGATTGTTCCAAATGTTCTCGGAGTCTCTAGTAAAGTCTGTCTGGTTTTTAATTAACCTCCACAGAGCAGAGTATTACTGAGGGAAAACTTAGTTCCTCATTCAAAAATAAAGAAACCCAACATTGAGTAACTTTTATGTGAAACGTTTGGATTTTTTTTTTCAAATCCTGCGCCAAAAAACAACCCCGCCATCGCTCTAACTAGAAGAAAGTATTTATTCAGTTAAGGTTCAGCTTGGGGTTATGAATGCTGATTACTCCGGGAATTAAAATTTTCAAATCATTTATAACCCTAACTTGATGAATGATTGCTAATTTGTTATTTTAAAACTTGGCGTGGTGTTTGTCTCAAATCTCGCATTTTACCATTAGTTTCAGGGTCTCGGTATGAAAGATTCAAATAATTGTGTGCTAACTGATGTCTTTCATTACACTAGTTCGTTAAGTGTAATAGTTTGAACATGTTATTTAGACACAGTTATGTTGAACGAGAGCTCCCCTCTCAGTTCAGTTCTGAATCTGGTGACGTTACGCAGTCGACGAAAATCATCTGACGCAGTGTCCCATAGCAGTATTTCGACAGTGTTTCGATTAATCACTGTAATTAGCAAATTGATAGCAAGCAGCTCGGATGCATTGTCAGTGTCTAGCTTAATGTTCATTGTTAGTTAGAGTCTTCCGAGACGTTTCTGATGTTTAGTATTGGTTTTAGTATTCTCAATTTTGCAGTTAAAAATACCAATTTGGATTGAAGTTAGAATCGGGGTTGAATGCGAGATGCCCGATTGTAATTAAAATATAATTTTTGACTGCAGGTTAGGGCTGTATTATAGTTATACCTAGTAAATAACAGCTGCTTTTATATTTTAGACATGCAAGTTACATTGAGTTCACTTTGGATTAAACTTTATTGGATAGTGTCACCTGGGGATCTAAAACATGTGGTATGTATCTAATCAGTCTCAAATAAAGTAAAGTATATATAATTTTATGCATTTAGTTATGTGCTGATATTTGTAAATTTTAATTGCCACTGTACACTACTGTAAGATTTGTTTGGATATCCGCATGTTATAATCAGTTTGTTCATTGTTTTCTGTAGGCTACGTTCGAGATGTCGATGTTCTTGATTTTGTTTCAAGTACCATCGTAATAATTGTTATGAAAGAATTAAACCG
This sequence comes from Styela clava, assembly GCF_964204865.1. Lineage (NCBI taxonomy): Eukaryota > Metazoa > Chordata > Ascidiacea > Stolidobranchia > Styelidae > Styela > Styela clava. The sequence goes on along the minus strand of NC_135264.1, from coordinate 771,604 downwards.
ATTTCAAATTGGATTCAATTGCGGCAAAACTTTGAGGCACAGAAAGCGAGATGGGCACTTTATCGCTTTGAGTCGAGTTGCTTGAAAACTGAATATAGTTGACAATAAATCGATTTGGCTGGGACAGGGCATGGGACACGTTGACAATGGTCTCCATTCACGTGAGCCAGGAAAGTAGAAGGTTAACTCATTCTTAGACGTTATCAAAACAAGAAGAACCGTGTTCGCTCGCGATGTAATCAAGTGTGGATGAATGAGTGAGTAAGCTCATTACGGAGTATAATATAATTTCATAAAATGACGAGAGATTACTGACTATACGGAAAATACAATCAAAAATAATTCTTATGTTGTGACTAAATTTCGGGACTACTTCAAATTGGAAAGTAATGCATTTGGATAAATACCAATATCTGAAAGATACAGACATGAGTATTTTTAGTCAATAATTTGATTTTGAACAAAACATAACTTTCATATATGATTGCTTTTTAATGTGAATAAGAAAATTCTTTAAACAGGGTTTTGTGTCGAAAATATCGTACGTCTCAAAAACTTACGTATGTCATTATTCTTCTGCAAACATTTGTAGTCAGAATCTCCTCTTCCATCAATGAATTGAAACACCGTTATACAAATCTACATTCTACGTTGGTCAGCATACATATTTAGACGAGGATTTCGCCTGTATCGTTTTTTATCTGCAATCAAATTATAAGTCTTTAAAACAATGTTTATGTTCATTATGACGTCATATTGGATTGGCTTGGTAAGCAAGGAATGGTACAGTAATGATGAAAATTTTAATACCAAAAAAGTACCAACGTATAGCACGTATACGCTTTTGACATTTTTCACAGCTTAGGGTGACTTGAGACATGCGTAAATAAATTCAGTCACTGAACCATTGGGTTGAAAGGAAATTGGCACAAGGAATGTCAGTAGCAGCAATCGCGATTTAGTAAGTGATAGCCTATAATCAATGCTGATAATATAAAACTACCACAACACTGAGACGTTTCAATTGGAAATTTTCTCAAAGTCACGAAAACTCAAAGTGAAGCTACCGACGACTACTAATATACCAATAGATACTGACACTATGTATATATATAGAATAATGGTAATGCGCGTTAGTAAATATCAACTGACGCAGTTCCTGTTGATTTGATTGAGAAATAACTATGAGGTATTGAATTCCAAATAGCTGAATCTCGTGGAAGAAAATCTCGAAGCATAGAATATTTTTTCTGGTATTTCACTGACTGTAAACGGGTGAGAATTCACAGTAAACCGAACTTGACAATAAAAATTGTTAGACATCCCAATGCATAACGCGAATCTATGGTTCTGTTTACTTATTGTCACCATCCAGAATTAACACTGAAGATAAGAAGAATAAGCTTTCAGGTAAGTCGACTTGAGACAAGAGTTGTAGGAAAATAAAATAAAAAACTTTAGTTTATAGTAAAGGTGTATGTCGTATATGCGATAATATCTAAAAATTTCTGGCAAGCAGGTTGAAACATTAAAAATACCGTATGAAGAAAATACAGTGAAAATGCTAATGACTATCGTGGATAACTTTTTCATTTCAGCCCATTTGTGACCAATGAGATTATGTACCATACTTTCATTTACTAAATTATATCTGTGTTATGACAGTTTATTTATTATAACCAAAATTATGGATTTAAGAAACTAAAAACGCATCTTAACCTAAACACAAGAACATGCAACATAATTACATTGAGTCACTAAGTATAGCCAAACTTAATCGGACTACCGTCTAATACTCGTAACTAATGCAGTAAGGCAAATGCAGTCCGTTGTCGCTTGACGATAATCAGTGATCACAACACAAAGAACGATAATGTAATAATGACGGAATATAAACAAAGTGTAGCACACTGCAACAGGAATAACTGAACTTAATTCTCATAACATTCTCCTCGTCTATATTTCAAAACCATAGCGTTCTGGTGGAACACCAATGTTAGTTCGAGTTGAACGACGTGTGGCAATCCTTTCATTATTAGCATTGTCAGAGCTAATTGGAATTTCAATTTTGAACTCTTCATTTCGGTCAACGTTGCATCCATCATTTAGTGGTGACGCATTAGTACTTGTTTCACTATCTTCAGGAGAAAAGTCTTGAGACTCTCTATCGTGACTTGAAGATCGTTGGGAGACTGGACAAGGGGACAAGTCTCTTAACGATACCGTACTCTCCCGCCCATCAGAAAAACGAACTCGAGCATATGCGGGATTCACATTTTTTAGTTCCACTTGTTCAACCAAATCGTCATTTTTGTGCGAACGAACGAATTTCCGCAGAAAAGCATGTTTTGATTCGCACAACCAGGTAGGCAATGAATGACCACTGGGAGAGCGGTGTTGGAAGTTGAAAAATAGTTCATGTGGAGTTGCATTGACTGCTGTGCAAAGCAAAGATCGGAGCGATTGAAGAGCTTTCGGTAACACATATTCCCAATGTGTGATAGGCAGATTATATGTACGCAAGCATAAACGCACGGCTTTCCATATGATACCATTGAATCGTTCAACTTGGGAGTTTCCAATTGGGTGATAAGGCGAGGATTGACTGGTGGCTACACCACGTTTCAGCAGAAAATCCCTTAGTTCCGCAGACATAAAAGATTTTCCTCTATCAGAGTGTATATAACCAGGTAGTCCGCACAGAGCAAATAATTTTTCAAGGCAGCTTATTACTGAAGCGGAAGAAAGATTGGTGCATGGAAATACAAATGGAAATCTAGAATATTCATCGACAATGGTTAGCATGTATACGTTCTTTGTCCGCGATGGCAAAGGTCCCTTGAAGTCCATACTCAGTCTTTCAAATGGCCGTGTGGCCTTGATTAATGTGCCATACGGTGGGGAATAAAATTTCGGTTTAAGTTCCGCACATACGCGGCATAATTTACAAGTTCTTTTAACGTCATCAGTCGTGAAAGGCAAATTTTTCGATTTGACGAAATGTAGAAGTCTTGTGACGCCCGGGTGACATAAACCTTCGTGTATTTCTTGCAATGACGTGGGAAAAACTGATGCGCATGTAGAACGTGTTAAAGCATCAGGTGCGGCATTTTGTTTTCCAGGTCGATATCTAACGTCGTAACTGAAAGAGGCTAGTTCCAGCCTCCAGGACTGAATTTTATTATTCTTTATTTTGGATCGACGACGGTTATCTAGCATGAAAGAAACCGATCGCTGGTCGGTCACGATAGTGAATGGACGTCTTGCCAGAAAATGGGCCCACTTTCGCACAGCTTCAATGATTGCCGTTGCCTCCTTTTCTACAGCAGGATAAAACCTCTCGCTCTTCTGTAGAACACGCGACCAAAATGCCACTGGTCGCCCTCCTTGATTCAGTGTGGCTGAAATTGCAATTTCCGATGCGTCGCATTCTACAACAAATGGAACATGCTCATCAATTGAGCTCAAAGTGGCATTTCCGATTTCTCTTTTTAGTGATTCGAAGTCTTGTACTGTAGCGCAATCTAAAGGAAATGTTTTCGCTTGGCGGAGTCGTCGCATTTTGTCTGAAAAGTTTACAATCCATTTCGAATAATACGCAAAAAGTCCAATTATTCTTTGCAGAGCGCGACTATTTGTTGGAGGTAGGAGTTCTCTTAATGGAGCTAGGCGTTCGGGATCTGGAGCTACTGAATTATTACCCACTGTATATCCCAAAATGTTAATTTTTCGTACACTTGATACTGTTTTTGCATCATTTAATGTTAAATTGTTTTTCTTAACAGTATCGAGAAATTTCTTCACATTATAGTCATGCTCCTCTTTTGTATGTCCAGCTATAGTTACATTGTCGAGGTATGGAAATGTATCTTTCAGATTGCCTTTTTCCACAATTTCATCCATTAGCCGCTGAAAAGCTGGTACTCCATTGGTCACTCCAAATGGAATACGATTGAATTCCCAGAGTTTACCATCGCCTTCAAACGCAGTGAAAATTTTATCTTGCTGGCATATTGGAATCTGATGATACGCGGATTTCAGATCGTAGGTGGAAAACCAGGAATATCCAGCAAGTTATTTAACCATATCATCAATTCGCGGCAATGGATAGGCGTCTAGCTCTGTATAAATGTTTATCGTTTGTGAATAGTCTATGCACAATCGTCGTTTTGAGGTCAATGGATCCTTCACAACTAAAGGCTGTGCTCTCCACGGCGAAGAACTTGGCCTGATAATTCCTTCGTTGTACATTCTCGAAACTTCTTTAGCGATGAATTCTTTGTCTAACGCGCCAAAACGGCGAGATTTGACAGCTATCGGATGACAATTTTTCATGAGATTAGAAAATAACGAAGCCGGGGTGTAGTTTGCAGCAGCTAAACCACATACTTTTGATTCATATTGAACTAGAAGTTCAGGACGAGAGCCGTTAAAAGGGAAAATGACTCTTTCATGTTGTCTTTGAAAGTCCTGACCGAGCAATAAATCACAACAAAGACCTCGAAATACTTTAAGAGGCACTTTGGTATATGAACGAGTACCAATTATCATATCAGTTAAACAGGATCCAATAGTCGTTCCTTGCAGATGCTGGACAGCCATCACTACATTTTCCCGTGAAGGCAAAATTTTCAAACGTAGCATTCTCGCAGTCTTTTCGTTTATAAAAGAGAGAGAGCTTCCGGTATCTATCAACGCAGTTGTATTGCGACCAGCTATGACAACTGGAAGTGTTGCCGGCAGTAAACACCGTGGTGCTGATTGCAAATCGTGGACTGATGGATTTACTGACGCCGTTATAGATGAAGAGTCTTCAGATTTATTCATCTTTGATCGGCAAACTTTGGCAAAGTGGCCTTTTTTATCGCATTTATAGCAATTGGCATTGCGTGCGGGACAATTTTGACGATTGTGGTAATTATATCCACAGAATATACATTTTCGCCCTGTTATACGGCCAGTTACTATACCTTCATTGTCGAAAGAGGTTTCGGAAGTGGCCAATGCCGAAGGTTGCAATTCGTCGATTCGAGATGCTTCATATGCTGACGAATTACGTTGCGCCAGATCAAGTGATGAAGCTTGTGAAAACGCTAATTCAAGAGTCAAGTCCTTGTTTTCCAAAAGACGTTGTCGGATGTTATTTGACAAAATACCATTGATAAAAGAATCACGTATAAGTTCGTCCCGGTACTGCGCGGCAGAAACATCTTTAAAATTACAATCTTTACTTAGATTACGCAGAGTTTGTAAAAATTCGTCGATGGATTGACCAGTTTGTTGCTTTGCCGTAACTAGCAGATGTCGTGCAAATATTTCATTCGGCGTCTTGACATATAAGTTATGTAGCACTTCCATAGCTTTACTATAAGCGTCCACATCTTCAATATATTCATAAACATTGTGAGATACTGAGTTGATTAGCCTCTTGAGTTTATTCACAGACTGGCCCTCTTGTACACTCATCTCTAATTCTTCAATGTAGTTCTCAAATGTTTTTCGCCAGTGCTTCCATTCCTTTGCCGCGCTTGGAGAATTCAGATTTAGGTCAAGTCTCACTGGTTTCATCGATGCATCCATATTTAAGATTTTAGTTTCTTAAATTGTTATGACAGTTTATTTATTATAACCAAAATTATGGCTTTAAGAAACTAAAAACGCATCTTAACCTAAACACAAGAACATGCAACATAATTACATTGAGTCACTAAGTATAGCCAAACTTAATCGGACTACCGTCTAATACTCGTAACTAATGCAGTAAGGCAAATGCAGTCCGTTGTCGCTTGACGATAATCAGTGATCACAACACAAAGAACGATAATGTAATAATGACGGAATATAAACAAAGTGTAGCACACTGCAACAGGAATAACTGAACTTAATTCTCATAACAATCTGAGATATTACTAAACATTTACTAAGTAACTGAGGACGGACCAACGCGCCAACAAATGCTGAAAAAATCTGATAATCACATAGCCAGTATTCATTAAGTTACCGTTAGGTCATTGAAAGGAACAGACCGAATCTAACGTCCTTGCATTTGAGATGATTCATTTTTTTTTTTCAATACTTAAGATAATTTGGTAATTTTATGTTTCAATAGTTTAGTTAGACCGCTTCATAACTTCAGATATGATGAGATACTATATCAACGAAAAAAAGTTTATTAATATCAGGAACGAATTAAAAGTTTACTTCATTAGCGTTTCAATAGTTACAAACCGGCCTGAAATAAATAGCAAACTCACATTTCACCGGAATTATCCTATTGACCATAGTCCATAGTATATTATATATTGGGTTTCTCCGCAGGTAATTCAGAGTGGACAAATGAGTGCATGAGCTCAAGTTGGAGTGAAATATTTTTATTAAATGGCGGTAAGATTACCGATTATACGAAAATTAAAATCAAATCAATTTCCGTTTTGTGACGAGATTTCGGGACCATAGCATTTTGAAAAATATCAGAATCTACAAGCTATAGAGTGATTTTATTCAATAATTTGATTTTGAGCAAAACATTACGTTGATATGTAAATCAGAAGGTTCCTCAACAGCGTTATATCCCAAAAAAATATCACACCCCAAAAATTCACGCCTCTCATTAATCTTCTCTAAATCTTTGTAGTCAGAATCTCCTCTTCTATCAATGAATTGAAACACCTTTATACGACTCTACACACCACATTGGTCAGCGAACGGCAAGTATTCGTCTGTATCGGTTTTTATCAACAATCAAATTATAACTCCATAAATAATGTTTCTATTAATTTTGACGTCATACTGAACCGATGGCCAGCCTAGTGAATAAAAAAGGATAAAATGATTACAAATGTTTTGATATTAAAAAAGTACAGGCGTTTAGGACCTTTGGAATGTCAATGACAGCAAACACGATTTAGTAAGTGATATAACTGATTCTAACAATATAACACGACCATACAACTGACTCGATTTTGTAAAGCGCACTCGCGTTTTCTAAATGTATGTTAGATTAAAGATTCTCACGCTCGAGAAACACCTGCAACAAGACCGAACAACTCATAATATTCAATTAAAATAAATATCTTGACTAAAACTTTCTTGACGTGTTGAAAAGAATTTTTACAAAAATTTAAGTATGTTTAACAATTTATGTAGGAATTCTATTATGAAGATCTTTCAAAAAAGTATGTAATTTGTAATATTAGAGAAATTCTACCTCGCGCAGTTTCGACTACCACAGACTTAAGCCCACTACACGGCAAGAGTTTCAACTGCATTTAAACACCTTTATACAATTCTACATTCTATACTTGTCAGCAAACGTAGATAGACGAACAGCCAAATTAGATTCATTAAAATAGTGTTTATATCCATTATGCCGTCATACTAAATCGCAAACCGGCCTGAGAAACAAAGACGAATGAAATAATGATGCAAGATTAAATACCAAAAGCTACCAACGTTCAGGACCCACGCTATTGGCATTTTTCATAGCTTAGGATACCTTACAACATGCGTAAATAAATTTAGTCACGGAAACGTTGGGTTAAAAGAACTTGGCACAAACAATGTTAAATGAGAGCAATCGCGATTTAGTACGTGATAGCCTATCCTACAACTAATGCTGGCAATATAACACGTCCATAACACTGACACGTTTTCATTGTAAATTTGCTCAAAGCAAACTCACGAGAACATACTCAAAAATGATCTCAAAGTTAGGATACCGACGACCACTAATTTCATTTTATTTATTGTCACAATCCAGAATTATTAAAAATTTGATGAAACAGAGTTTGCAATGTAAGAGGAATCGAACATTTTTCTTCAATATCAAGAAACGAGTACAGGTATCGTATTATTAAAGCGTATTATTGTTTTACTATGTTTCTTGATATAAACTTTTATGTGCGTCGGTAGGTCAACTGAACAGACAAAAGTACTAAAAGCCAGTGGCGGCGCGTGGTCATTTTGACAACCGGGGCAAGCTACTGCGGGACCAAGTCACCCCCATCTACGGGGACAGGATGAGCGCTGTAAGTTCTCCCATCATTTTATGAGTATAAAAACCATTCCATCGGTAACAACCAATCGGCAAAAGCGACAATTTTCAACGATAAGAAAGTGTCTTTAAAACCGGTCCAAGTCAAGGGATTAATAAATATAGACATAGTTTATTTTGAAACCTCTTTCAAAAGGAAAGGCAATATTTACCCAGATAAATACAATGACATATTAACAGAAACTTCGGGAAAGCAGACAAAACCTAAAATAAGGTTTAAAACGTTACTATGAAGAAAGGAAAGTTAATGCAAAGATAAGGACATGCGTCGCTCACTCATAGATATATATGCTGCTAGACTTCTACTGCTTGAACATATATGCAACACGCCGCGGTTTCTTGGAAGCAAAATGCTCAATAACGCGCTGATTAAAGTCATGCATCCCAGAAATAACGTCTCTGTGAATGGATAAAACAGCCAAGGAATTTAATCTATCTTGCTTCATTGTGTTTCTGAGAAACGTTTTAATACGCTTCAGCGTGCTGAATGTTCGCTCCTCGTCGGCGGAAGAAATAGGCGTCGTCAAAATGATGTCCAGAAATTTTGCAGACGCCGCAAAGGTAGTTACTAGAGTGTTATCTATGAGGAACCCATAGAGCCCGCAAGTTGATGTGATGTTTAAAAAAGTTTGATTGGTGTATATATATCGCAATTCATTTTCCAATTTATCCACGTTTATCATGGAGTAAAATTTGGAGACAGTAGCCAACAAATGGACGGGAAATTGACGTGCAAATTTTGAAAAATTTTTGGGGTTCATCAAAGAGAACGCGGCAAGGTGTTCAGTGCGCAGACGATCGCCTATTTCAGGGGTGTCAAACTCGCGGCCCGCGGGCCGCATGCGGCCCAGAGAACTTCCAATGCGGCCCTCGAACGCTTAACAATAATTGTAATATTTTTATATATATTTTTTATCTAAATATATATATATATTACATTTTTCAAAGTGAAATTGATGGTAGGAAATGTCGCGAAATGTGGCGGGAAATGTCTGATCCAAAAAGTCAGTCATTTGCTTGTTTACTGATCTATACATGAAAAGATAAACGTAATATTTTTGCTTTACTGAAATTAATCAAACATTCTCAACGATCCAGAGTAACCGATGATCATGTGACCTCGTTAATTAGAGTTGCTACTGTAAAATCTGATAATAGTGAGCTGGTGGCACAAAACAGATGCCAAACGTCAGGACATATGTAATAAAAAAAACACTGAGTTTATTCTTTAGTATTTTTGTAAATTTTGAGGGTATATATTTAGATTAAGTCATTTTTAGTGTATGTATTATTCTTTCTTTATCAAAACTTTGTTCAAAAATGATTTGGATAGTTGCACATAAAAATTTATGATTTTATGTAATAAATACAGTGAATTTAAATAATAGTAAAATGGAAAAATTAATATGTAAATGGCATTTAAAATTCAAGAAAATAACAAAACTCTATTCGGCTGTTTAATTGCATCACAATATATGTCACAAACTACACCTGTCTAAAAATATACTTCAAGTATACATTATTAAAAATTGACCAGAAATGTTTGCGGCCCTTTGAATAATTCCAAAATTGCAATGCGGCCCACGAGAACCCATGAGTTTGACACCCCTGGCCTATTTGATTCACCAGAATGTCACAGCATTCCTTTGCAGACAAAATCAAACGCTGCGTTGTTTGCCCGCGGCGTAAAGAAGCACTCCATGTGTCGTCGTATTTTATTGTTTCCCGGATACGAGATACAGCATCGCAGAAATCTGAAATACACGACTGCACAGACGCTCCATCCATTAGCCTTGACTGCAATGCGCCGTATAATACATCCACGTGATAGAATATTGTGGAGAAAAAAGCGAGAAAAAATGAAAACTCACCATCTTCTAGCAGACGCTTTAGACCTGCCGCCTCCCTCACAGAGCGTTCGTCCCAAACCGGAGAGTTCTGAATGCCATTGAAACACTCAATGAGCTCAGACCTAATTTCGGACACGCCCTGCACCACGCGTGATTGGAAGTTCCAACGTGTTGGTGCACAAGCTGGGAGACGGCGGCTACATATCTGGCGAAGGAGGTCAGAGCGCTTCGGCGAAACGAAAAAAAAATGAAGAAAACCCCGGAAAATTTGCAAAAAATATACGGACGAGAGGGGTATCAAGACACATATTTTTAATAACGAGGTTAAATTGGTGTGCATAACAATGTTAAAAATGCGCATGAGGAAAATCTTCTTTTATATAAACTTGAACAACATGTTTCGACCCACTCATGACTGCCGCGCCGTCATAAGTTTGAGCTATCAATTTTGACTTCGTGTTGTAAGGCTGTAACACTTCTTTCAGTACAGCCGATATCCCGCAAGCCGTGCGATCAACGATTGGTACAAAGCTGTGAAATCTCTCGGTATGTTTACCATCTTTCACAAACCGAAAAATCACAGCCAGTTGGGAAACGCACGTGATGTCAGTTGTCTCGTCAGACGGAATCGAAAGGAACTGGCAATTCTCAATTTCCAGAGCCAAATGTTGTAAATAAATTTTATACATTGAGTCGAGCAAATCATTTTGGATATCCTTAGATGTTCCTTTCGAAACAGTTGCGGCATCAAGATGATCTCTCAATACTGTATCTAGGGATGCGGTGTATTCCACCATATCCAAAAATACCCCTCTATTAGAAGAGCCAGCCCGTTCATCGCGCCCACGGAGGCCAGCTCGTGACAACCAATGAACTTCAAAACATCTATCAATCGACCGAGAACATGGCGGTTTTTCTCGACGTTTTGGTTGTGCCGACGAATAGAAACCGCGCGTCCTTTATCCAACTGTGCTGCAATATTAACATTTCCGAATGTTCGGTATTTTACTGCATTGTCCAGATGCTCCATAGAAGATTGATGATCCCTGGCACGCTCGGAAAGATGTTTAAGATCTCTAAAACCAAATGTACACCAACGTGAGTCACGGGCGGTAGCAAAAAGTAGGCAATAAAAACAAAAAAGTGCATTTTTGTCCTCGCTGTAACACAACCATTCGTGTTTTTTATACCAAGTTTCTGCGCAGAATGTACGCCGACGCTTTCCTCCGTCATGGGATTGTTCCAGTGAACAATTTTTTGGTTGATAAGGCCCAAGACGTTGTACCTCTAATTTTTGTTCCAGTGGCAGCTGCGAAAACGGAGTGCGAAGTAGTGCATCAACCTTATTCATTATGAGGTCTAACTCTAAGGCTAAGTAATGCGAAGCCGGAAAGAAGTGAGGAGATCAAAAGGAATGTGGAAAATCGAAAGCAAATGGACTAAAGGTCTCTAACTGATTCAAATAGCGAAACAAGCGACAAAAACGAAGGCGAGGAAACTATCAACTCTTCAAGCAACCAACGAACGAGAAGGGATGCGTGAATATGTCAACACGTTGTTGTAAGAAACGTCGGCATTGTGTCGTCATAATTTCGGGGCTAGCCCCGATCGGCCCCGATGATTTAGTAAAGGAAACAGAAAACAAACGAGACAAACGCGGCGAGTGGAAGATAAAAGAGAGAATACGATATACAATGAGCAACCGGGGCAAAATCGGCGTCGCCTCGTCGACGTTCGGCGAAGGCTTTGCGAGCGAAAAATGAACCATGTCGGGAGAATATGGCTAGTGTAGACAGTCTGTGCAACCGATATTGAGGTATTTTTCGAATATTTTTTATTATACCGAAAAAACAACCGGGGCATTGCCCGGTTGGCCCTATTGACGCGCCGCCACTGCTATTAGAACATGTTTTAGTACGTCTAACCGCGTCGCGACGGTCTTCACAGTACAACAATTCCTATACATATATTTTATGCGACTAGAATGTTTCACTTTTCCCCAATTTTAAGATGAGTAAAAACATTAACATACACACCTGCATTAATAGGTATTTAAAATAAAATATTCGTCTCAATACCTTTTTGTATATTCAGACAGTTCAAATTTCCGACTTGTCTCTTGGTTTTACTCCAGATTAGGTTTCAATGTTTAATCATTGCAATAGTACATGTCAGTGGCGGCGCGTGGTCATTTTGACAACCGGGGCAAGCTACTGCGGGACCAAGTCACCCCCATCTACGGGGACAGGATGAGCGCTGTAAGTTCTCCCATCATTTTATGAGTATAAAAACCATTCCATCGGTAACAACCAATCGGCAAAAGCGACAATTTTTAACGATAAGAAAGTGTCTTTAAAACCGGTCCAAGTCAAGGGATTAATAAATATAGACATAGTTTATTTTGAAACCTCTTTCAAAAGGAAAGGCAATATTTACCCAGATAAATACAATGACATATTAACAGAAATTTCGGGAAAGCAGACAAAACCTAAAATAAGGTTTAAAACGTTACTATGAAGAAAGGAAAGTAATGCAAAGATAAGGACATGCGTCGCTCACTCATAGATATATATATATGCTGCTAGACTTCTACTGCTTGAACATATATGCGACACGCCGCGGTTTCTTGGAAGCAAAATGCTCACTAACGCGCTGATTAAAGTCATGCATCCCAGAAATAACGTCTCTGTGAATGGATAAAACAGCCAAGGAATTTAATCTATCTTGCTTCATTGTGTTTCTGAGATACGTTTTAATACGCTTCAGCGTGCTGAATGTCCGCTCTGCGTCGGCGGAGGAAATAGGCGTCGTCAAAATGATGTCCAGAAATTTTGCAGACGCCGCGAAAGGTAGTTACTAGAGTGTTATCTATGTGGAACCCATAGAGCGCGCAAGTTGATGTGATGTTCAAAAAAGTTTGATTGGTGTATATACATCGCAATTCATTTTCCAATTTACCCACGTTTATCATGGGGTAAAATTTGGAGACAGTAGCCAACAAATGGATGGGAAATTGACGTGTAAATTTTGAAAAATTTTTGGGGTTCATCAAAGAGAACGCGGCAAGGTGTTCAGTGCGCAGACGATCGCCTATTTGATTCACCAGAATGTCACAGCATTCCTTTGCAGACAAAATCAAACGCTGCGTTGTTTGCCCGCGGCGTAAAGAAGCACTCCATGTGTCGTCGTATTTTATTGTTTCCCGGATACGAGATACAGCATCGCAGAAGTCTGAAATACACGACTGCACAGACGCTCCATCCATTAGCCTTGACTGCAATGCGCCGTATAATACATCCACGTGATAGAATATTGTGGAGAAAAAAGCGAGAAAAAATGAAAACTCACCATCTTCTAGCAGACGCTTTAGACCTGCCGCCTCCCTCACAGAGCGTTCGTCCCAAACCGGAGAGCTCTGAATGCCATTGAAACACTCAATGAGCTCAGACCTAATTTCGGACACGCCCTGCACCACGCGTGATTGGAAGTTTCAATGTGTTGGTGCACAAGCTGGGAGACGACGGCTACATATCTGGCGAAGGAGGTCAGAGCGCTTCGGCGAAACGGAAAAAAATTAAGAAAAACCCCGAAACATTTGCAAAAAATATACGGACGAGAGGGGTATCAAGACACATATTTTTAATAACGAGGTTAAATTGGTGTGCATGACAATGTAAAAAATGCGCATGAGGAAAATCTTCTTTTATATAAACTTGAACACCATGTTTCGACCCACTCATGACTGCCGCGCCGTCATAAGTTTGAGCTATCAATTTTGACTTCGCGTTGTAAGGCTGTAACACTTCTCTCAGTACAGCCGATATCCCGCAAGCCGTGCGATCAACGATTGGTACAAAGCTGTGAAATCTCTCGGAAGGTTTACCATCTTTCACAAACCGAAAAATCACAGCCAGTTGGGAAACGCACGTGATGTCAGTTGTTTCTTTAGACTGAATCGAAAGGAACTGGCAATTCTCAATTTCCAGAGCCAAATGTTGTAAATAAATTTTATACATTGAGTCGAGCAAATCATTTTGGATATCCTTAGATGTCCCTTTCGAAACAGTTGCGGCATCAAGATGATCTCTCAATACTGTATCCAGGGATGCGGTGTATTCCACCATATCCAAAAATACCCCTCTATTAGAAGAGCCAGCCCGTTCATCGTGCCCACGGAGGGACAGCTCGTGACAACCAATGAACTTCAAAACATCTATCAATCGACCGAGAACATCGCGGTTTTTCTCGACGTTTTTGTTGTGCCGACGAATAGAAACCGCGCGTCCTTCAACCAACTGTGCTGCAATATTAACATTTCCGAATGTTCGGTATTTTACTGCATTGTCCAGATGCTCCATAGAAGATTGATGATCCCTGGCACGCTCGGAAAGATGTTTAAGATCTCTAAAACCAAATTTACACCAACGTGAGTCACGGGCAGTAGCAAAAAGTAGGCAATAAAAACAAAAAAGTGCATTTTTGTCCTCGCTGTAACACAACCATTCGTGTTTTTCATACCAAGTTTCTGCGCAATGTACGCCGACGCTTTCCTCCGTCATGGGATTGTTCCAGTGAACAATTTTTTGGTTGATAAGGCCCAAGACGTTGTACCTCTAATTTTTGTTCCAGCGGCAGCTGCGAAAACGGAGTGCGAAGTAGTGCATCAACCTTATTCATTATGAGGTCTAAGGCTAAGAAATGCGAAGCCGGAAAGAAGTGAGGAGCTCAAAAGGAATGTGGAAAATCGAAAGCAAATGGACTAAAGGTCTCTAACTGATTCAAATAGCGGAACAAGCGACGAAAACGAAGGCGCGGAAACTATCAACTCTTCAAGCAACCAACGAACGAGAAGGAATGCGTGAATATGTCAACACGTTGTTGTAAGAAACGTCGGCATTGTGTCGTCATAATTTCGGGGCTAGCCCCGATCGGCCCCGATGATTTAGTAAAAGAAACAGAAAACAAACGAGACAAACGCGGCGAGTGGAAGATAAAAGAGAGAATACGATGTACAATGAGCAACCGGGGCAAAATCGGCGTCGCCCCGTCGACGTTCGGCGAAGGCTTTGCGAGCGAAAAATGAACCATGTCGGGAGAATATGGCTAGTGTAGACAGTCTGTGCAACCGATATTGAGGTATTTTTCGAATATTTTTTATTATACCAAAAAAACAACCGGGGCATTGCCCCGGTTGGCCCTATTGACGCGCCGCCACTGCTAAAAGCTGAAAGTGATTTTTTGCCGCATGGAACGAGTTTCAACCGCGTTTTGCAGGTTCAGGAATTGCCTCATTGCTGCTCACAGTCGTCGGTTGCGATCTTGTTTAGTCATAGATGCGCCTGTCGCAAAATATTTCTCCGAACCCGGACATGCAAATGAGAAATAGCAGATAACACGCAATATGAGCAGAGTTCAAAATCGTACTCCATAAAAGATTGTTCCAAATGTTCTCGGAGTCTCTAGTAAAGTCTGTCTGGTTTTTAATTAACCTCCACAGAGCAAAGTATTACTGAGGGAAAACTTAGTTCCTCATTCAAAAATAAAGAAACCCAACATTGAGTAACTTTTATGTGAAACGTTTGGATTTTTTTTTTCAAAACCTGCGCCAAAAAACAACCCCGCCATCGCACTAACTTAAAGAAAGTATTTATTCAGTTAAGGTTCAGCTTGGGGTTATGAATGCTGATTACTCCGGGAATTGAAATTTTCAAATCATTTATAACCCTAACTTGATGAATGATTGCTAATTTGTTATTTTAAAACTTGGCGTGGTGTTTGTCTCAAATCTCGCATTTTCCCATTAGTTTCAGGGTCTCGGTATGAAAGATTCAAATAATTGTGTGCTAACTGATGTCTTTCATTACACTAGTTCGTTAAGTGTAAAAGTTTGAACTTGTTATTTAGACACAGTTATGTTGAACGAGAGATCCCCTATAAGGACTCAGTTCAGTTCTGAATCTGATGACGTTACGCAGTCGACGAAAAACATCTGACGCAGTGTCCCACAGCAGTATTTCGACAGTGTTTTGATTAATCACTGTAATTAGCAAATTGATAGCAAGCAGCTCGGATGCATTGTCAGTGTCTAGCTTAATGTTTATTGTTAGTTAGAGTCTTCCGGGACGTTTCTGATGTTTAGTATTGGTTTTAGTATTCTCAATTTTGCAGTTAAAAATACCAATTTGAATTGAAGTTAGAATCGGGGTTGAATGCGAGATGCCCGATTGTAATTAAAATATAATTTTTGACTGCAGGTTAGGGCTGTATTATAGTTATACTAAGTAAATAACAGCTGCTTTTATATTTTAGACATGCAAGTTACATTGAGTTCACTTTGGATTAAACTTTATTGGATAGTGTCACCTGGGGATCTAAAACATGTGGTATGTATCTAATCAGTCTCAAATAAAGTAAAGTATATATAATGTTATGCATTTAGTTATGTGCTGATATTTGTAAATTTTAATTGCCACTGTACACTACCGTAAGATTTGTTTGGATATCCGCATGTTATAATCAGTTTGTTCATTGTTTTCTGTAGGCTACGTTCGAGATGTCGATGTTCTTGATTTTGTTTCAAGTACCATCGTAATAATTGTTATGAAAGAATTAAACCGATTTCAAATTGGATTCAATTGCGGCAAAACTTTGAGGCACAGAAAGCGAGATGGGCACTTTATCGCTTTGAGTCGAGTTGCTTGAAAACTGAATATAGTTGACAATAAATCGATTTGGCTGGGACAGGGCATGGGGCACGTTGACAATGGTCTCCATTCACGTGAGCCAGGAAAGTAGAAGGTTAACTCATTCTTAAATGTTATCAAAACAAGAAGAACCGTGTTCGCTCGCGATGTAATCAAGTGTGGATGAATGAGTGAGTAAGCTCATTACGGAGTATAATATAATTTCATAAAATGACGAGAGATTACTGACTATACGGAAAATACAATCAAAAATAATTCTTATGTTGTGACTAAATTTCGGGACTACTTCAAATTGGAAAGTAATGCATTTGGATAAATACCAATATCTGAAAGATACAGACATGAGTATTTTTGGTCAATAATTTGATTTTGAACAAAACATAACTTTCATATATGATTGCTTTTTAATGTGAATAAGAAAATTCTTTAAACAGGGTTTTGTGTCGAAAATATCGTACGTCTCAAAAACTTACGTATGACATTATTCTTCTGCAAACATTTGTAGTCAGAATCTCCTCTTCCATCAATGAATTGAAACACCGTTATACAAATCTACATTCTACGTTGGTCAGCATACATATTTAGACGAGGATTTCGCCTGTATCGTTTTTTATCTGCAATCAAATTATAAGTCTTTAAAACAATGTTTATGTTCATTATGACGTAATATTGGATTGGCTTGGTAAGCAAGGAATGGTACAGTAATGATTAAAATTTTAATATCAAAAAAGTACCAACGTTAAACACGTATACGCTTTTGACATTTTTCACAGCTGAGGGTGACTTGAGACATGCGTAAACAAATTCAGTCACTGAACCATTGGGTTGAAAGGAAATTGGCACAATGAATGTCAGTAACAGCAATCGCGATTTAGTAAGTGATAGCCTATAATTAATGCTGATAATATAAAACGACCACAACACTGAGACGTTTCAATTGGAAATTTTCTCAAAGTCACGAAAACTCAAAGTGAAGCTACCGACGACTACTAATATACCAATAGATACTGACACTATGTATATATATATAGAATAATGGTAATGCGCGTTAGTAAATATCAACTGACGCAGTTCCTGTTGATTTGATTGAGAAATAACAAAGAGGTATTGAATTCCAAATAGCTGAATCTCGTGGAAGAAAATCTCGAAGCATAGAATATTTTTTCTGGTATTTCACTGACTGTAAACGGGTGAGAATTCACAGTAAACCGAACTTGACGATAAAAATTGTTAGACATCCCAATGCATAACGCGAATCTATGGTTCTGTTTACTTATTGTCACCATCCAGAATTAACACTGAAGATAAGAAGAATAAGCTTTCAGGTAAGTCGACTTGAGACAAGAGTTGTAGGAAAATAAAAAATAAAACTTTAGTTTATAGTAAAGGTGTATGTCGTATATGCGATAATATCTAAAAATTTCTGGCAAGCAGGTTGAAACAATAAAAATACCGTATGAAGAAAATACAGTGAAAATGCTAAATGACTATCGTGGATAACTTTTTCATTTCAGCCTATTTGTGACCAATGAGATTATGTACCATACTTTCATTTACTAAATTATATCTGAGATATTACTAAACATTTACTAAGTAACTGAATAACGGACCAACGCGCCAACAAATACTGAAAAAATCTGATAATCACATAGCCAGTATTCATTAAGTTACCGTTAGGTCATTGACAGGAACAGACCGAATCTAACTTCCTTGCATTTGAGATGATTCATTTTTTTTTCAATACTTAAGATAATTTGGTAATTTTATGTTTCAATAGTTTAGTTAGACCGCTTCATAACTTCAGATATGATGAGATACTATATCAACGAAAGAAAGTTTATTAATATCAGGAACGAATTAAAAGTTTACTTCATTAGCGTTTCAATAGTGACAAACCGGCCTGAAATAAATAGCAAACTCACATTTCACCGGAATTATCCTATTGACCATAGTCCATAGTATATTATATATTGGGTTTCTCCGCAGGTAATTCAGAGTGGACAAATGAGTGCATGAGCTCAAGTTGGAGTGAAATATTTTTATTAAATGGCGGTAAGATTACCGATTATACGAAAATTAAAATCAAATCAATTTCCGTTTTGTTACGAGATTTCGGGACCATAGCATTTTGAAAATTATCAGAATCTACAAGCTATAGAGTGATTCTATTCAATACTTTGATTTTGAGCAAAACATTACGTTGATATGTAAATCAGAAGGTTCCTCAACAGCGTTATATCCCAAAAAAATATTACACCCCAAAAATTCACGCCTCTCATTAATCTTCTCTAAATCTTTGTAGTCAGAATCTCCTCTTCTATCAATGAATTGAAACACCTTTATACGACTCTACACACCACATTGGTCAGCGAACGGCAAGTATTCGTCTGTATCGGTTTTTATCAACAATCAAATTATAACTCCATAAATAATGTTTCTATTAATTTTGACGTCATACTGAACCGATGGCCAGCCTAGTGAATAAAAAAAGGATAAAATGATTACAAATGTTTTGATATTGAAAAAGTACAGGCGTTTAAAACCTTTGGAATGTCAATGACAGCAAACACGATTTAGTAAGTGATATAACTGATTCTAACAATATAACACGACCATACAACTGACTCGATTTTGTAAAGCGCACTCGCGTTTTCTAAATGTATGTAAGATTAAAGATTCTCACGCTCGAGAAACACCTGCAACAAGACCGAACAACTCATAATATTCAATTAAAATAAATATCTTGACTAAAACTTTCTTGACGTGTTGAAAAGAACTTTTACAAAAATTTAAGTATGTTTAACAATTTATGTAGGAATTCTATTATAAAGATCTTTCAAAAAAGTATGTAATTTGTAATATTAGAGAAATTCTACCTCGCGCAGTTTCGACTACCACAGACTTAAGCCCACTACACGGCAAGAGTTTCAACTGCATTTAAACACCTTTATACAATTCTACATTCTATACTTGTCAGCAAACGTAGATAGACGAACAGCCAAATTAGATTCATTATGACGTCATACTAAATCGCAAACCGGCCTGAGAAACAAAGACGGATGAAATAAAGATGCAAGATTAAATACCAAAAGGTACCAACGTTTAGGACCCACGCTATTGGCATTTTTCACAGCTTAGGATAACTTACAACATGCGTAAATAAATTTAGTCACTGAATCGTTGGGTAAAAAGAACTTGGCACAAACAATGTTAATGAGAGCAATCGCGATTTAGTAAGTGATAGCCTATCCTACAACTAATGCTGGCAATATAACACGTCCATAACATTGACACGTTTTCATTGTAAATTTGCTCAAAGCAAAGTCACGAGAACTTACTCAAAAGATGATCTCAAAGTTAGGATAACGACGACCACTAATTTCATTTTATTTATTGTCACCATCCAGAATTATTGAAAATTTGATGAAACAGAGTTTGCAATGTAAGAGGAATCGAAAATTTTTCTTCAATATCAAGAAACGAGTATAGGTATCGTATTATTGAAGCGTATCATGGTTTTACTATGTTTCTTGATATAAACTTTTATGTGCGTCGGTAGGTCAACTGAACAGACAAAAGTACTAAAAGCTGAAAGTGATTTTTTGCCGCAATTGGAACGAGTTTCAACCGCGTTTTGCAGGTTCAGGAATTGCCTCATTGCTGCTCACAGTCGTCGGTTGCGATCTTGTTTAGTCATAGATGCGCCTGTCGTAAAATATTTCTCCGAACGCGGACATGCAAATGAGAAATAGCAGATGACACGCAATATGAGCAGAGTTTAAAATCGTACTCCACAAAAGATTGTTCCAAATGTTCTCGGAGTCTCTAGTAAAGTGTGTCTGGTTTTTATTTAACCTCCACAGAGCAAAGTATTACTGAGGACAAACTTAGTCCCTCATTCAAAAATAAAGAAACCCAACATTGAGTAACTTTTATGTGAAACGTTTGGATTTTTTTTTCAAATCCTGCGCCAAAAAACAACTCCGCCACCGCTCTAACTTAAAGAAAGTATTTATTCAGTTAAGGTTTGGCTTGGGGTTATGAATGCTGATTACTCCGGAAATTAAAATTTCTAAATCATCTATAATCCTAACTTGATGAATGATTGCTAATTTGTTATTTTAAAACTTGGCGTGGTGTTTGTCTCAAATCTCACATTTTCCCATTAGTTTCAGGGTCTCGGTATAAAAGATTCAAATAATTTTGTGCTAACTGATGTCTTGCATTACACTAGTTCGTTAAGTGTAATAGTTTGAACATGTTATTTAGACACAGTTATGTTGAACGAGAGCTCCCCTCTCAGTTCAGTTCTGAATCTGGTGACGTTACGCAGTCGACGAAAATCATCTGACGCAGTGTCCCATAGCAGTATTTCGACAGTGTTTCGATTAATCACTGTAATTAGCAAATTGATAGCAAGCCGCTCGGATGCATTGTCAGTGTCTAGCATAATGTTCATTGTTAGTTAGAGTCTTCCGAGACGTTTCTGATGTTTAGTATTGGTTTTAGTATTCTCAATTTTGCAGTTAAAAATACCAATTTGGATTGAAGTTAGAATCGGGGTTGAATGCGAGATGCCCGATTGTAATTAAAATATAATTTTTGACTGCAGGTTAGGGCTGTATTATAGTTATACTAAGTAAATAACAGCTGCTTTTATATTTTAGACATGCAAGTTACATTGAGTTCACTTTGGATTAAACTTTATTGGATAGTGTCACCTGGGGATCTAAAACATGTGGTGTGTATCTAATCAGTCTCAAATAAGGTAAAGTATATACAATTTTATGCATTTAGTTATGTGCTGATATTTGTAAATTTTAATTGCCACTGTACACTACTGTAAGATTTGTTTGGATATCCGCATGTTATAATCAGTTTGTTCATTGTTTTCTGTAGGTTACGTTCGAGATGTCGATGTTCCTGATTTTGTTTCAAGTACCATCGTAATAATTGTTATGAAAGAATTAAACCGATTTCAAATTGGATTCAATTGCGGCAAAATTTTGAGGCACAGAAAGCGAGATGGGCACTTTATCGCTTTGAGTCGAGTTGCTTGAAAGTTCAATTTAGTGGACAATAAATCGATTTGGCTGGGACAGGGCATGGGGCACGTTGACAATGGTCTCCATTCACGTAAGCCAGGAAAGTAGAAGATTAACTCATTCTTAAATGTTATCAAAACAAGAAGAACCGTGTTCGCTCGCGATGTAATCAAGTGTGGATGAATGAGTGAGTAAGCTCATTACGGAGTATAATATAATTTCATAAAATGACGAGAGATTACTGACTATACGGAAAATAAAATCAAAAATAATTCTTATGCTGTGACTAGATTTCGGGACTACTTCAAATTGGAAAGTAATGCATTTAGAAAAATACCAATATCTGAAAGATACAGACATGATTTTTTTTAGTCAATAATTTGATTTTGAACAAAACATAACGTTCATATATGATTGCTTTTTAATGTGAATAAGAAGATTCTTTAAACAGGGTTATTGTCGAAAATATCGTACGTCTCAAAAACTTACGTATGTCATTATTCTTCTCCAAATCTTCGTAGTCAGAATCTCCTCTTCCATCAATGAATTGAAACATCGTTTTACAAATCTACGTTCTACGTTGGTCAGCATACATATTTAGACGAGCAGGAAATCGCCTGTATCAGTTTTTATCTGCAATCAAATTATAAGTCTTTAAAACAATGTTTATGTTCATTATGACGTCATATTGGATTGGCTTGGTAAGCAAGGAATGGTACAGTAATGATGAAAATTTTAATACCAAAAAAGTACCAACGTATAGCACGTATACGCTTTTGACATTTTTCACAGCTGAGGGTGACTTGAGACATGCGTAAATAAATTCAGTCACTGAACCATTGGGTTGAAAGGAAATTGGCACAATGAATGTCAGTAACAGCAATCGCGATTTAGTAAGTGATAGCCTATAATTAATGCTGATAATATAAAACGACCACAACACTGAGACGTTTCAATTGGAAATTTGCTCAAAGTCACGAAAACTCAAAGTGAAGCTACCGACGACTACTAATATACCAATAGATACTGACACTATGTATATATGGGGGAAAAATAATATTGCGCGTTAGTAAATATCAACTGACGCAGTTCCTGTTGATTTGATTGAGAAATAACTATGAGGTATTGAATTCCAAATAGCTGAATCTCGTGGAAGAAAATCTCGAAGCATAGAATATTTTGTCTGGTATTTCACTGACTGTAAACGGGTGGGAATTCACAGTAAACCGAACTTGACGAAAAAAATTGTTACACTTCCCAATGCATAACGCGAATCTATGGTTGTGACAATTTCTGTTTACTTATTGTCACCATCCAGAATTAACACTGAAGATAAGAAGAATAAGCTTTCAGGTAAGTCGACTTGAGACAAGAGTTGTAGGTAAATAAAAAATAAAAACTTTAGTTTATAGTAAAGGTGTATGTCGTATATGCGATAATATCTAAAAATTTCTGGCAAGCAGGTTGAAACATTAAAAATACCGTATGAAGAAAATACAGCGAAAATGCTAAATGACTATCGTGGATAACTTTTTCATTTCAGCCTATTTGTGACCAATGAGATTATGTACCATACTTTCATTTACTAATTTATATCTGAGATATTACTAAACATTTACTAAGTAACTGAAGAACGTACCAACGCGCCAACAAATACTGAAAAAATCTGATAATCACATAGCCAGTATTCATTAAGTCATTGACAGGAACAGACCGAATCTAACTTCCTTGCATTTGAGATGATTCTTTTTTTTTTTTAATACTTAAGATAATTTGGTAATTTTATGTTTGCAATAGTTTAGTTAGACCGCTTCATAACTTCAGATATGATGAGATACAATATCAACGAAAGAAAGTTTATTAATATCAGGAACGAATTAAAAGTTTACTTCATCAGCGTTTCAATAGTTACAAACCCGCCTGAAACAAATAGCAAACTCAAATTTCACCGGAATTATCCTATTGACCATAGTCCATAGTATATTATACTTTGGGTTTCTCCGCAGATAATTCAGAGTGGATAAATGAGTGCATGAGCTCAAGTTGGAGTGAAATAATTTATACAAAATTATACGAATTAAACGAAAATTAAAAACAAATCAATTTCCCTTTTGTGACGAGATTTCGGGACCACAGCATTTTGAAAAATATCAGAATCTACAAGCTATAGAGTGATTTTATTCTATAATTTGATTTTGAGCAAAACATTACGTTGATATGTGAATCAGAAGGTTCCTTAACAGCGTTATTTTCCCAAAAAAATATTACACCACAAAAACTTACGCCTCCCATTAATCTTCTCTAAATCTTTGTAGTCAGAATCTCCTCTTCTATCAATGAATTGAAACACCTTTATACGATTCTACACACCACATTGGTCAGCGAACGGCAAGTATTCGTCTGTATCGGTTTTTATCAACAATCAAATTATAACTCCATAAATAATGTTTCTATTAATTTTGACGTCATACTGAACCGATGGCCAGCCTGGTGAATAAAAAAGGATAAATTGATTACTTTAAATATTAAAAAAGTACAGGCGTTTAGGACCTTTGGATTGTCAATGACAGCAAACACGATTTAGTAAGTGATATAACTGATTCTAACAATATAACACGACCATACAACTGACTCGATTTTATGAAGCGCACTCGCGTTTTCTGAATGTATGTAAGATTAAAGATTCTCACGCTCGAGAAATACCTGCAACAAGACCGAACAACTCATAATATTCAATTAAAATAAATATCTTGACTAAAACTTTCTTGACGTGTTAAAAAGAATTTTTACAAAAATTTTAGTATGTTAAACAATTTATGTAGGAATTCTATTATAAAGATCTTTCAAAAAATTATGTAATTCGTAATATTAGAGAAATTCTACCTCGCGCAGTTTCGACTACCACAGACTTAAGCCCACTACACGGCAAGAGTTTCAGCTGCATTTAAACACCTTTATACAATTCTACATTCTATACTTGTCAGCAAACGTAGATAGACGAACAGCCAAATTAGATTCATTAAAATAGTGTTTATATTCCTTATGCCGTCATACTAAATCGCAAACCGGCCTGAGAAACAAAGACGGATGAAATAATGATGCAAGATTAAATACCAAAAGCTAGCAACGTTCAGGACCCACGCTATTGGCAATTTTCAAAGCTTAGGATACCTTACAACATGCGTAAATAAATTTGGTCACTGAAACGTTGGGTTAAAAGAACTTGGCACAAACAATGTTAAATGAGAGCAATCGCGATTTAGGAAGTGATAGCCTATCCTACAACTAATGCTGGCAATATAACACGTCCATAACACTGACACGTTTTCATTGTAAATTTGCTCAAAGCAAACTCACGAGAACATACTCAAAAAATGATCTCAAAGTTAGGATAACGACGACCACTAATTTCATTTTATTTATTGTCACAATCCAGAATTATTAAAAATTTGATGAAACAGAGTTTGCAATGTAAGAGGAATCGAACATTTTTCTTCAATATCAAGAAACGAGTACAGGTATCGTATTATTAAAGCGTATTATTGTTTTACTATGTTTCTTGATATAAACTTTTATGTGCGTCGGTAGGTCAACTGAACAGACAAAAGTACTAAAAGCTGGAAGTGATTTTTTGCCGCATGGAACGACTTTCAACCGCGTTTTGCAGGTTCAGGAATTGCCTCATTGCTGCTCACAGTCGTCGGTTGCGATCTTGTTTAGTCATAGATGCGCCTGTCGTAAAATATTTCTCCGAACCCGGACATGCAAATGAGAAATAGCAGATGACACGCATTATGAGCAGAGTTCAAAATCGTACTCCACAAAAGATTGTTCCAAATGTTCTCGGAGTCTCTAGTAAAGTCTGTCTGGTTTTTAATTAACCTCCACAGAGCAAAGTATTACTGAGGGAAAACTTAGTTCCTCATTCAAAAATAAAGAAACCCAACATTGAGTAACTTTTATGTGAAACGTTTGGATTTTTTTTTTCAAATCGTGCGCCAAAAAACAACCCCGTCATCGCTCTAACTTAAAGAAAGTATTTATTCAGTTAAGGTTTGGCTTGGGGTTATAAATGCTGATTACTCCGGAAATTAAAATTTTCAAATCATTTATAACCCTAACTTGATGAATGATTGCTAATTTGTTATTTTAAAACTTGGCGTGGTGTTTGTCTCAAATCTCGCATTTTACCATTAGTTTCAGGGTCTCGGTATGAAAGATTCAAATAATTGTGTGCTAACTGATGTCTTTCATTACACTAGTTCGTTAAGTGTAATAGTTTGAACTTGTTATTCAGACACAGTTATGTTGAACGAGAGCTCCCCTATAAGGACTCAGTTCAGTTCTGAATCTGATGACGTTACGCAGTCGACGAAAAACATCTGACGCAGTGTCCCACAGCAGTATTTCGACAGTGTTTTGATTAATCACTGTAATTAGCAAATTGATAGCAAGCAGCTCGGATGCATTGTCAGTGTCTAGCTTAATGTTCATTGTTAGTTAGAGTCTTCCGAGACGTTTCTGATGTTTAGTATTGGTTTTAGTATTCTCAATTTTGCAGTTAAAAATACCAATTTGAATTGAAGTTAGAATCGGGGTCGAATGCGAGATGCCCGATTGTAATTAAAATATAATTTTTGACTGCAGGTTAGGGCTGTATTATAGTTATACTAAGTAAATAACAGCTGCTTTTATATTTTAGACATGCAAGTTACATTGAGTACACTTTGGATTAAACTTTATTGGATAGTGTCACCTGGGGATCTAAAACATGTGGTATGTATCTAATCAGTCTCAAATAAAGTAAAGTATATATAATTTTATGCATTTAGTTATGTGCTGATATTTGTAAATTTTAATTGCCACTGTACACTACCGTAAGATTTGTTTGGATATCCGCATGTTATAATCAGTTTGTTCATTGTTTTCTGTAGGCTACGTTCGAGATGTCGATGTTCTTGATTTCGTTTCAAGTACCATCGTAATAATTGTTATGAAAGAATTAAACCGATTTCAAATTGGATTCAATTGCGGCAAAACTTTGAGGCACAGAAAGCGAGATGGGCACTTTATCGCTTTGAGTCGAGTTGCTTGAAAACTGAATATAGTTGACAATAAATCGATTTGGCTGGGACAGGGCATGGGGCACGTTGACAATGGTCTCCATTCACATGAGCCAGGAAAGTAGAAGGTTAACTCATTCTTAAATGTTATCAAAACAAGAAGAACCGTGTTCGCTCGCGATGTAATCAAGTGTGGATGAATGAGTGAGTAAGCTCATTACGGAGTATAATATAATTTCATAAAATGACGAGAGATTACTGACTATACGGAAAATACAATCAAAAATAATTCTTATGTTGTGACTAGATTTCGGCACTACTTCAAATTGGAAAGTAATGCATTTGGATAAATACCAATATCTGAAAGATACAGACATGAGTATTTTTAGTCAATAATTTGATTTTGAACAAAACATAACGTTCATATATAATTGCTTTTTAATGTGAATAAGAAAATTCTTTAAACAGGGTTTTGTGTCGAAAATATCGTACGTCTCAAAAACTTACGTATGTCATTATTCTTCTGCAAACATTTGTAGTCAGAATCTCCTCTTCCATCAATGAATTGAAACACCGTTATACAAATCTACATTCTTCGTTGGTCAGCATACATATTTAGACGAGGATTTCGCCGGTATCGTTTTTTATCTGCAATCAAATTATAAGTCTTTAATACAATGTTTATGTTCATTATGACGTCATATTGGATTGGCTTGGTAAACAAGGAATGGTACAGTAATGATGAAAATTTTAATACCAAAAAAGTACCAACGTATAGCACGTATACGCTTTTGACATTTTTCACAGCTGAGGGTGACTTGAGACATGCGTAAATAAATTCAGTCACTGAACCATTGGGTTGAAAGGAAATTGGCACAATGAATGTCAGTAACAGCAATCGCGATTTAGTAAGTGATACCCTATAATTAATGCTAATAAATTTAAAACGACCACAACACTGAGACGTTTCAATTGGAAATTTTCTCAAAGTCACGAAAACTCAAAGTGAAGCTACCGACGACTACTAATATACCAATAGATACTGACACTATGTATATATATAGAATAATGGTAATGCGCGTTAGTAAATATCAACTGACGCAGTTCCTGTTGATTTGATTGAGAAATAACTATGAGGTATTGAATTCCAAATAGCTGAATCTCGTGGAAGAAAATCTCGAAGCATAGAATATTTTTTCTGGTATTTCACTGACTGTAAACGGGTGAGAATTCACAGTAAACCGAACTTGACGATAAAAATTGTTAGACATCCCAATGCATAACGCGAATCTATGGTTCTGTTTACTTATTGTCACCATCCAGAATTAACACTGAAGATAAGAAGAATAAGCTTTCAGGTAAGTCGACTTGAGACAAGAGTTGTAGGAAAATTAAAAAAAACCTTTAGTTTATAGTAAAGGTGTATGTCGTATATGCGATAATATCTAAAAATTTCTGGCAAGCAGGTTGAAACATTAAAAATACCGTATGAAGAAAATACAGTGAAAATGCTAATGACTATCGTGGATAACTTTTTCATTTCAGCCTATTTGTGACCAATGAGATTATGTACCATACTTTCATTTACTAAATTATATCTGAGATATTACTAAACATTTACTAAGTAACTGAAGAACGGACCAACGCGCCAACAAATACTGAAAAAATCTGATAATCACATAGCCAGTATTCATTAAGTCATTGACAGGAACAGACCGAATCTAACTTCCTTGCATTTGAGATGATTCATTTTTTTTTCAATACTTAAGATAATTTGGTAATTTTATGTTCCAATACTTTAGTTAGACCGCTTCATAACTTCAGATATGATGAGATACACTATCAACGGAAGAAAGTTTATCAATATCAGGAACGAATTAAAAGTTTACTTCATTAGCGTTTCAATAGTTACAAACCGGCCTGAAATAAATAGCAAACTCACATTTCACCGGAATTATCCTATTGACCATAGTCCATAGTATATTATATATTGGGTTTCTCCGCAGGTAATTCAGAGTGGATAAATGAGTGCATGAGCTCAAGTTGGAGTGAAATAATTTTATTAAATGGCGGTAAGATTACCGATTATACGAAAAATAAAATCAAATCAATTTCCGTTTTGTGACGAGATTTCGGGACCATAGCATTTTGAAAAATATCAGAATCTACAAGCTATAGAGTGATTTTATTCAATAATTTGATTTTGAGCAAAACATTACGTTGATATGTAAATCAGAAGGTTCCTCAACAGCGTTATATCCCAAAAAAATATTACACCCCAAAAATTCACGCCTCTCATTAATCTTCTCTAAATCTTTGTAGTCAGAATCTCCTCTTCTATCAATGAATTGAAACACCTTTATACGACTCTACACACCACATTGGTCAGCGAACGGCAAGTATTCGTCTGTATCGGTTTTTATCAACAATCAAATTATAACTCCATAAATAATGTTTCTATTAATTTTGACGTCATACCTAACCGATGGCCAGCCTAGTGAATAAAAAAGGATAAAATGATTACAAATGTTTTGATATTAAAAAAGTACAGGCGTTTAGGACCTTTGGAATGTCAATGACAGCAAACACGATTTAGTAAGTGATATAACTGATTCTAACAATATAACACGACCATACAACTGACTCGATTTTGTAAAGCGCACTCGCGTTTTCTAAATGTATGTAAGATTAAAGATTCTCGCGCTCGAGAAACACCTGCAACAAGACCGAACAACTCATAATATTCAATTAAAATAAATATCTAGACTAAAACTTTCTTGACGTGTTGAAAAGAATTTTTACAAAAATTTAAGTATGTTCAACAATTTATGTAGGAATTCTATTATAAAGATCTTTCAAAAAAGTATGTAATTTGTAATATTAGAGAAATTCTACCTCGCGCAGTTTCGACTACCACAGACTTAAGCCCACTACACGGCAAGAGTTTCAACTGCATTTAAACACCTTTATACAATTCTACATTCTATACTTGTCAGCTAACGTAGATAGACGAACAGCCAAATTAGATTCATTATGACGTCATACTAAATCGCCAACCGGCCTGAGAAACAAAGACGGATGAAATAATGATGCAAGACTAAATACCAAAAGGTACCAACGTTTAGGACCCACGCTATTGGCATTTTTCACAGCTTAGGATAACTTACAACATGCGTAAATAAATTTAGTCATTGAATCGTTGGGTAAAAAGAACTCGGCACAAACAATGTTAATGAGAGCAATCGCGATTTAGTAAGTGATAGCCTATCCTACAACTAATGCTGGCAATATAACACGTCCATAACACTGACACGTTTTCATTGTAAATTTGCTCAAAGCAAAGTCACGAGAACTTACTCAAAAGATGATCTCAAAGTTAGGATAACGACGACCACTAATTTCATTTTATTTATCGTCACCATCCAGAATTATTAAAAATTTCATGAAACAGAGTTTGCAATGTAAGAGGAATCGAACATTTTTCTTCAATATCAAGAAACGAGTAGAGGTATCGTATTATTAAAGCGTATTATTGTTTTACTATGTTTCTTGATATAAACTTTTATGTGCGTCGGTAGGTCAACTGAACAGACAAAAGTACTAAAAGCTGAAAGTGATTTTTTGCCGCAATTGGAACGAGTTTCAACTGCGTTTTGCAGGTTCAGGAATTGCCTCATTGCTGCTCACAGTCGTCGGTTGCGATCTTGTTTAGTCATAGATGCGCCTGTCGTAAAATATTTCTCCGAACCCGGACATGCAAATGAGAAATAGCAGATGACACGCAATATGAGCAGAGTTTAAAATCGTACTCCACAAAAGATTGTTCCAAATGTTCTCGGAGTCTCTAGTAAAGTGTGTCTGGTTTTTAAATAACCTCCACAGAGCAAAGTATTACTGAGGACAAACTTAGTCCCTCATTCAAAAATAAAGAAACCCAACATTGAGTAACTTTTATGTGAAACGTTTGGATTTTTTTTTCAAATCCTGCGTCAAAAAACAACCCCGCCACCGCTTTAACTTAAAGAAAGTATTTATTCAGTTAAGGTTTGGCTTGGGGTTATGAATGCTGATTACTCCGGAAATTAAAATTTCTAAATCATCCATAACCTTAACTTGATGAATGATTGCTAATTTGTTATTTTAAAACTTGGCGTGGTGTTTGTCTCAAATCTCACATTTTCCCATTAGTTTCAGGGTCTCGGTATAAAAGATTCAAATAATTTTGTGCTAACTGATGTCTTTCATTACACTAGTTCGTTAAGTGTAATAGTTTGAACATGTTATTTAGACACAGTTATGTTGAACGAGAGCTCCCCTCTCAGTTCAGTTCTGAATCTGGTGACGTTACGCAGTCGACGAAAATCATCTGACGCAGTGTCCCATAGCAGTATTTCGACAGTGTTTCGATTAATCACTGTAATTAGCAAATTGATAGCAAGCAGCTCGGATGCATTGTCAGTGTCTAGCTTAATGTTCATTGTTAGTTAGAGTCTTCCGAGACGTTTCTGATGTTTAGTATTGGTTTTAGTATTCTCAATTTTGCAGTTAAAAATACCAATTTGGATTGAAGTTAGAATCGGGGTTGAATGCGAGATGCCCGATTGTAATTAAAATATAATTTTTGACTGCAGGTTAGGGCTGTATTATAGTTATACCTAGTAAATAACAGCTGCTTTTATATTTTAGACATGCAAGTTACATTGAGTTCACTTTGGATTAAACTTTATTGGATAGTGTCACCTGACACCTGGGGATCTAAAACATGTGGTATGTATCTAATCAGTCTCAAATTAAAGTAATGTATATATAACTTTATGCATTTAGTTATGTGCTGATATTTGTAAATTTTAATTGCCACTGTACACTACTGTAAGAATTGTTTGGATATCCGCATGTTATAATCAGTTTGTTCATTGTTTTCTGTAGGTTACGTTCGAGATGTCGATGTTCCTGATTTTGTTTCAAGTACCATCGTAATAATTGTTATGAAAAAATTAAACCGATTTCAAATTGGATTCAATTGCGGCAAAACTTTGAGGCACAGAAAGCGAGATGGGCACTTTATCGCTTTGAGTCGAGTTGCTTGAAAACTCAATTTAGTTGACAATAAATCGATTTGGCTGGGAAAGGGCATGGGGCACGTTGACAATGGTCTCCATTCACGTAAGCCAGGAAAGTAGAAGATTAACTCATTCTTAAATGTTATCAAAACAAGAAGAACCGTGTTCGCTCGCGATGTAATCAAGTGTGGATGAATGAGTGGGTAAGCTCATTACGGAGTATAATATAATTTCATAAAATGACGAGAGATTACTGACTATACGGAAAATAAAATCAAAAATAATTCTTATGTTGTGACTAGATTTCGGGACTACTTCAAATTGGAAAGTAATGCATTTGGAAAAATACCAATATCTGAGAGATACAGACATGATTTTTTTCAGTCAATAATTTGATTTTGAACAAAACATAACGTTCATATATGATTGCTTTTTAATGTGAATAAGAAGATTCTTTAAACATGGCTATTGTCGAAAATATCGTACGTCTCAAAAACTTACGTATGTCATTATTCTTCTCCAAATCTTCGTAGTCAGAATCTCCTCTTCCATCAATGAATTGAAACATCGTTTTACAAATCTACGTTCTACGTTGGTCAGCATACATATTTAGACGAGCAGGAAATCGCCTGTATCAGTTTTTATCTGCAATCAAATTATAAGTCTTTAAAACAATGTTTATGTTCATTATGACGTCATATTGGATCGGCTTGGTAAACAAGGAATGGTACAGTAATGATGAAAATTTGAATACCAAAAAAGTACCAACGTATAGCACGTATACGCTTTTGACATTTTTCATAGCTGAGGGTGACTTGAGACATGCGTACATAAACTAAGTCGCTGAACCATTGGGTTGAAAGGAAATTGGCACAAGGAATGTCAATAACAGCAATCGCGATTTAGTAAGTGATAGCCTATAATTAATGCTGATAATATAAAACGACCACAACACTGAGACGTTTCAATTGGAAATTTGCTCAAAGTCACGAAATTTCAAAGTGAAGCTACCGACGACTACTAATATACCAATAGATACTGACACTATGTATATATAGGGAAAAATAATATTGCGCGTTAGTAAATATCAACTGACGCAGTTCCTGTTGATTTGATTGAGAAATAACTATGAGGTATTGAATTCCAAATAGCTGAATCTCGTGGAAGAAAATCTCGAAGCATAGAATTTTTTGTCTGGTATTTCACTGACTGTAAACGGCTGGGAATTCACAGTAAACCGAACTTGACGAGAAAAATTGTTAGACTTCCCAATGCATAACGCGAATCTATGGTTGTGACAATTTCTGTTTACTTATTGTCACCATCCAGAATTAACACTGAAGATAAGAAGAATAAGCTTTCAGGTAAGTCGACTTGAGACAAGAGTTGTAGGTAAATAAAAAATAAAAACTTTAGTTTAGAGTAAAGGTGTATGTCGTATATGCGACAATATCTAAAAATTTCTGGCAAGCAGGTTGAAACATTAAAAATACCGTATGAAGAAAATACAGCGAAAATGCTAAATGACTATCGTGGATAACTTTTTCATTTCAGCCTATTTGTGACCAATGAGATTATGTACCATACTTTCATTTACTAATTTATATCTGAGATATTACTAAACATTTACTAAGTAACTGAAGAACGTACCAACGCGCCAACAAATACTGAAAAAATCTGATAATCACATAGCCAGTATTCATTAAGTCATTGACAGGAACAGACCGAATCTAACTTCCTTGCATTGCCTTGATGCGGTAAACCAAAAATTGCAATGAACTATAAATCAAACAAGCCTATTTTTTTGATTGCGACATAATTGCTTTTTGTACAGTAGCGTGTTAGAGTTGATACTACTATACAATATTATTGAGTTTGGAAGCATTAACGACCCGAATAGTATTTTATGTTTGCAATAGTTTAGTTAGACCCCTTCATAACTTCAGATATGATGAGATACACTATCAACGGAAGGAAGTTTATCAATATCATGAACGAATTAAAAGTTTACTTCATTAGCGTTTCAATAGTTACAAACCCGCCTGAAATAAATACCAAACTCACATTTCACCGAAATTATCCTATTGACTATAGTTCATAGTATATTATACTTTGGGTGCCTCCGCAGGTAATCCAGAGTGGATAAATAAGTGAGTCAGCTCAAGTTGGGGTGAAATAATTTTATTAAATGACGATAATATTTCCGAATATACGAAAATTAAAATCGAATCAATTTCTCGTGTTGTGACGAGATTTCGGGACCACTTCAAACTTGCGAAATACAGCATTTTGAAAAATATCAGAATCTACAAGTTATAAAGTGATTTTATTCAATAATTTGATTTTGAGCAAAAAATTACGTTGATATGTGAATCAGAAGGTTTCTCAACAGCGTTATATCCGAAAAAAATATTACACCTCAAAAACTTAAAACTTCTTTTATATCTTTGTAGTCAGAATCTCCTCTTCTATCAATAAATTAAAACCCCTTTATACAATTTTACACTCCACTTTGGTCAACAAACGGCAAGTATTCGTCTGTATCGGTTTCTTTCAACATTCAAATTATTACTCCATTCATATTGACGTCATACTGAACCGATGGCCAACCTGGTGAACAAAGACGGATAAAATGATTACAAAAGTTTAAATATCAAAAAAGTACAGACGTTTAGGACCTTTGGAATGTCAATGACAGCAAATGCGATTCAGCAAGTGATAGAACTGATTCTAACAATATAACACAACCATACAACTGACTCGATTTTGTAGGAAAATTTGCTCAAAGCAAAGTCACGCGAAATTACTCAAAAGATCTTTGATCTCAATTTTGTTTACTTCATTAGCGTTTCAATAGTTACAAAATAGCCTAAATACAACAGC
The DNA here is from genome assembly GCF_964204865.1 of Styela clava. Classification (NCBI taxonomy): domain Eukaryota; kingdom Metazoa; phylum Chordata; class Ascidiacea; order Stolidobranchia; family Styelidae; genus Styela; species Styela clava. The sequence continues at coordinate 736,946 of NC_135264.1, read as the reverse complement.
AAACTCACAATTCACTGAAATATTCTTGTTATCTTTTTCTCTTCTCTGAAACTGGTTTGACTTCTCCTCCTTTCAATCAATCAATCATTTATTCGTCGTCACAAAAACATCAAATGCACAAAAAATTGGTACAATAAATAAATATAATAATAATGATATTTGTGCGACAGGAGTCGCGAGGGACCCTATTAGGTCTTCAAGCAGCGACACCTAAAGCGCTGTTACTGGTTCAGTGTAAAAAAATAACTATATTTGCTACAAACATTGACGATGCAATAGTCGTTATGATGAACATATTTTGAATCATTGAAAAAATTCGCAGCAAACGCAACTTTACTAAAATCATATAATAGAGAAAAAAAAAGAAAAACAACTCAACTATAAATTTATAAAAAAGGCATATTTGAATTAATGTATATAAGTTACATAAAAGACAAACGACAAGCGAGGGGAAAATGGTTAGACCAAAGACAAAATTGTAAGTGACTAATTGAATAGAAGTTGGTAAGCTCTAATAAATCATAAAACGTTGATATGTATATATATATATATATATATATATATATATACAATATGCTCCACAGTAAGTGGGCATAAAATTTACGAAAGAATGGTAGGCATATGCTTGCTCAATAAATTAAAATATAACGAATTTTGGCATTTTAGTGTAGAGGTTGCACCAAGGTTGGTAAAGTTAAAGTACCGGGTACTTTAGAAATAGACTTCTTACACCTATAGTTCCTCCGGCTTTTTGGGCAGCCATGGCGACAGTCTACAAACGCGACTACTGGGCTATGGACAGAAGATGGCGAATCATACTGAATACTCCAATCAATGGCTGATGGAAGAGAGATAATAACTAATATATTTACTTTTTAGATATAATTTGAAACCGTAATAGCCTAAAGATTTAATGGCACTTGGTAAGGCATTCCACAGTTTCACACCCGTGTATTTTATGGATTTCTGTGTCCTGCTTGATGAATATCTTGGGACATACCGGTAATATGAACTTGACGAAGCTGATCTAGTAGAGTATGAATGGATATTACTCTGCATTCTGAAAATTCCCGCGAATGCCATGGGAAGCTTGTTATCGAAGTACTGGTGCATGAGTTTCAGTATCTCAAATTCATGGATATGACCAAGCTTAATAATTCGACACCTGTGGTACAAAGGATCTAGTCTAGATCGGAAAGGTGCACTACATATGGCTCTAATTGCTTTGTTTTGCAAAACTTCTAATCTGTGGAGTAGAGTCGATGACGCACTACCCCAAGTTATAATGCCATACTGCAGATACGACTGGAAAAGAGAAAAATAAACCAATCGGAGAGCTGGCATGGTGAGGAATTTTCTTAGTTTAAATAATAAACCTGTTGCACTTGACAACTTTCCAGCAATGTAATTAATGTGTGATGTCCATTTCAATTGGTCATCAATGTGGATACCTAGGTATTTGTATGAGTTGACATTTTCAAGTGGAACCTTGTCAATATTAATTTGAAGCCGAATTTTATTTTTTTCATTTATCCTGGGCAGGATTGTCCAAAACGAATCGAATATTCGAATGTATTCGAATAACTTTTCTGCTCTTTTTCGAATAATTCCGAATAGTAGCCACTTTTTGCCGTAAACGTGGTGTTTTGTTTTATGGGAATCTTCAAACGACTTTTTACGCTGTCTCACGTATTGTAATGACGATGAAATAGAATCGGCACTTTGATTGTTTATATTCTGTGCGACCGTACGTCGCATAGTGTTGCGACACATTTGCACGTTTGCGTGGGTGGACATTGCCGACATTCGTCTACGAGGCTTTTAATTTACAAATTCATTTCCATTACGTCAAAAAATTGACAATTACCGTATTTCCGGGCAATAAGTCGCTTTTCTAGGGGGGCGTCTAATTGAGAAAGTATGTAGTTCTATGCGGCCTGTTTTTATTCGCATGAGTCTTCTCAAGCATGATTTGTGTAACCTTATATTTGGGTCTTAGGGTCTGCCAATCATGATATTTAATCGCAGACCGGTTATCGTTACTTTAATAAAGAGAAACACGGCCACCGAGATAAAGTGATTTGTGACCCTTTTCGTTTTGCCGATTCAGCAGAACACGACAGGGACAGGAAAACACAGCTGTGAAATAACCCGTGGACGTACAGTGTATTACTTATCACATTCCAAAATTATTTCAACATTCGGGTTAATAGGTTGTCCAAAATGATTGCCGTTTTACAACTTAAATTTACCACTCAATTGTTAAAAATACCGGTAGTTAATTTGGTAATATGATTCTACCAAACTAACATGATCTGGTTCTAAACATATAAAATCATTAGCGCATATCAGCATAACTGAACAACAGGGACACAATTTTTCTACCCGTCTTATTGGGGGCCTGTATGGAAAAACCCCTTTTTGGGTGCTAAAAATAGAAATCGTCCTATTTGCCATGTGGACTTATTAGCCGGGAAATACGGTATTTATAGCCGTCATTGTTACGATATCCAATAAATTGTCACAAGTTGGAAAAACAAGTCGATTTATTAGAAAATAATTTCTGGCAAATAATTCTGATAACGATAGTTAAAAGTATCGATCCTTTACCAGGATGATTTTTTGCAATAAATAATCCAATCAATGACTGGTACCAGCATTTAAAATGTCATGCCGTATTAATTAAATTCTGTTCAATGTAACTCATGGTTGTATCGACAATCTGTGGACATAAAATGTGTGGTAAACTGACCGATATTATTAAATATTGATTCCCATTTTTATATTGATAAAATAATGGAAGTATTAATACCAAATACCACGGGTATTTGTGGACATGAAATACGTGGTAAACTGCCCAATTGTAATTAATTTCGGATTCGCATTTACAAAATAATAAAACTATCACAATTCTAAAATGCAACGCCGATCTGTGGCCTTAAAATGTGTGGTAAACTGCCCGATTTACAAAACATTTCAGTTATGATAATAGAATTAAATTAACGTATTATTACTCAAACATACAACGGCGATCTGCTGACTTATAATGTGTGGTAAAGTTCCCGAATATAATTAATTTTTGATTCGCATTTTTGTACTCACGAAAAAGTTGTCACAAGTCGGAAAAATAACTCAAATAATTTGGATGATGGTTGGTATTTAAAAGTATGAGCGTTTTACTAGGATGATTTTGTGTTACGCAAATATTCAAATCCATCATCGATACCACTATTGCCGTATTAATTTAATTCTGTTAACATGACTCGTGGTATATAAAATATATACTGCAATAATCTGCAAATATGAAATGCCTGGTAATATAGCTAGGTTGTAACTTGTAGATAGCAGTTATTCCATTGCTTATTATATGGAAATTCCTACATACATTTAGATAAGCTTCAATTTGTGGATTTTATTTTCGAAGTATTCGAAATTTCATATTCGAAAAAAATAATTTCGAATGTATTCGAAATAGTGAACTATTCGGTATTGGCCATCCCTGATCCTGGGACTAATTAATAAGATTTTTTTCTAAATTCTTTTCTAAAAGAATTTGTGTTTATTTTTCAAATGCTTCTCAGCTTGATAAAAGTCTGTCTTTTGCGCGTATCGCTGACTCCCTGGAATAAAAATAAAGCATTTACTGCATTGTTTTAACTAATTACTGCGTCATGAGGAACCTATTTCTAACATTTCAATGTGGACAAAGAAAATATAAAAGGCTTTTAAGCTAAAGCGCACTCGTGTTTCCTGAATGTATGTAAGATTAAAGATTCTCACGCTCGATAAATACCTGCAACAAGACCGAATACCTCATAATAATTAATTAAAATAAATATCTTGACTGAAACTTTTTCGATGTTAAACAATTTATGTAGGAATCCTATTATACAGATCTTTCAAAAATGATTGTAATATTAGAGAAATTCTACCTCGCGCAGTTTCGACTACCACAGACTTAAGCTCACTACACGGAAAGAGTTTCAACTGCATTTAAACACCTCAACACAATTCTACATTCTATACTTCAGCAAACGTAGATAGACGAACAGCAATCACGATTTAGTAAGTGATAGCCTATAACTAATGCTGGCAATATAACACGACAACAACACTGACACGTTTTCATTGTAAATTTGCTCAAAGCAAACTCACGAGAACTTACTCAAAAGATGATCTATCTCTAAGTTAAGCTAACGACGACCACTAATTTCATTTTACTTATTGTCACCATCAAGAATATTAAAGGGATAAATGGAATAGGTTTTCAGGTAGATCGATTTATGACAAGAGTTGATAGGAAAATATATCAAAGCACTTTAGAGTTGAGGCGTATGCCGTATATACGATAATATCGAAATATGGCTGGCAAGCAGGTCGAAACATTAGAAATATTGTATGAAAAAAATGCAGCGAAAATACTAAATGACTATCGAGGATAACTTTTTTTTTATTTTAACTTATTTTTTCTCTACCAATGAGAATATGTACCGCCACTCTTAACAGAAAAAAAGGATATTTGCCATTTCCACCCCCTCCATTGGGGTGTAGTGATGAATTTTCCATCTTATTTCGTTGCATAATTTTATATACACCGTGCTAATGCATTCAGAGTGTGTGTTACCAAACATTTTCTCCACTAAACTTGGTGGAAATGCATGAACGCGTCATACGTGATATCGAGGTGACTGTGACGATTTGAGAAGGCTGAACGCTATTGGCTGAAATCGTTTCGAATATTTTTATGCGCGGTGACTTGACTTGATCTTGTCAAGCTTTGTTCGCTAACGTTAAGTGACCAGTACTAGGCCTAGATAAGATGGGTGTCCTGAAGTACGCGCCGCAGGTACCTACTTATAGTTGGCCTGTCTCGACAATTTTGGAAATATCTAATTTCTAACCCCCACATGACTACGTCATCCGGAAATTACATCACTGCATCACCATCGCGTCATAGAGCTTTCTAAAGTATAGTTACGATCGTCCGAAATGGCATCTGTGCAGCGATCTCTCTTTTATCGCTGTATCGATACGGTATCGTTTCGACGACAAGAAATAGGCTAGCTTGCTCAATTTCGGATGATTGTCTGTGCAACCATTCGTATACTTTTGAGGGCCGTATTACGTCATTGCGACTTCGCAGTGATGTGATTTTTGTATGACGTAGTCATGTCTGCATGTGGGGGATAGAAATTACATATGTAAATATTGTTGAGCCAGGCCAACTAGAAGTACTTGCGACGCATACTTCAGGAGACCCGATAAGACCATATAAATACAGAAATATAACGTTATCAGTAACTTATATTGCGAGTCTAACTTTTGAACTTCGTACCAGTAACGGGAGCTATCTCAACTAATCTTGATTTGCCAAACTTGCCAAAAAGATTCTGTACAGGCTATTGCTGTATTGGGCTTATTACTTATCGATCTTAAGATCGGTAAGTATATTGATAGGTATTTGTCTGTATGTCTGTCTGTGTGTGTGCCAGTCTGGATTTCATGGCCTTTTTGAACGAGAAATCGGGCGTGCAATCAGAAATTCCCGCGTGCAAATAAGAATTCCTGGCGTGCAATTATAGCTCACGACGTGCAAAACAACTGCACTCGCGTGCAACTGACTTTGACATCATATACCTCTCAATACATCCGCGTAAAATTACCGGTATCGGATAAAAAATACGTTAAATCAGAGAAAAAATGGACGTTTGACCTTTGACCCCAAACATTATTTCTACAGTTTGTCGCTAATTTTGAGAGTGTTTGTGCGACTTTGGATACCGGTACTGTTCAGTACATCTGCGTAAAATTATTGGATAAAAAATACGTTGAACCAGAGCAAAATGGACATACTTTGTCATTAATTTTGGTAGTGTTTTTACGTAGAACTAATGGATAAAAAATACGTCAAATTAGAGCAAAATGGACGTTTGACCTTTGACCCCAAACATTATTTTCATACATTGTCACTAATTTTGGGAGTGTTTGAGCAACTTTAGATACCGGTACTGTTCAGTACATTCGTGTAAAATTATTGTATGAAAAATACGCTGAATCAGAGCCGTACTTGGCCATTGGTGCGGAGGCGATCTTTTCGTCCATAACTATTCTCACGGGATTCCTATTTCCTATCATTCAACACGATATAGACCTTTCCCCGAGCATCGACTTCCTTGTTTACTTCGTGACATTGGCCAATCAGCAAGATGCAAAAAAGGACGTAACAATGAGAGGAATTTTTTGCGGGTCAAAGGTTGGGGAAAGGTCCATGGTCTTTTTGCTTCGCAATATTTCGATCAGACCAAATCTTGCAGGCTGGTATTTGTCGACAATTGTGGAGTTATAATATTTTGGCATCTTTATATTACTGGATTATTGATTTTAAAACCATTTAAACCGATTTACATTGGTGAGCAATTGCAAATTTTCGGCGTGCAAAATTGATTTCGCTCGCGTGCATTTTTGCGGAGCGCTAGCGCCCTCGGGCGTGCACCTGCCATGGAATCCAGTCTGGTGTGTGTGTCTGTTAGATGCACGCGATATCTCACGAAAGCGAGATTGAATCTGCTCCAGATTTTGCATGTGCATTCATCTTATCTCGGACCAGTAGCCTATTGATTTTGGGCGAATTATGTCGTATAATTAGCGAGTTATCAATCAATTATTGATATAGTGATCTAGATTTTTGTAAAGCGAGAGAATTTTGAAACCCGCCGAGTGTGTGTGTGCGATGCGCAGTGCGCAAGTTACAAGAGCGGATGAATCGAAACTGCAGTTTCTGTTTTGGGGGATCCCCTAACTATCGATCGATAAGTCTTCGGTTTCCAACCGATATTCTCGTTTATCTGTTTGGTGAGTCGAGCGGGAACAATTTATTTTTCTTTCGTGCTTAACTTGGAATTACACAATTTTAACAGCTATCATACATTTTGTTAGTAGCCTACTAAGCACATAACTTTCTATTCAGGATGTTGATTTTCTTGAAAATGAAGATGATCACAGTATTGGGACTTACAAGTCTGCAAGTAGATAATAGCAGAGGAACTAAATGAGAGAAATATAGCAGGTGAGCAGTGCTGCAGTGAACAACTCATAATTGAGTCTTGTTATTTTATGCAATAAGAATATCGCCGGCCTAAGTCACAATTTCGAGTTTTGAGTAAAATGCAAAAAAAACAATTTGTAATTTTTTTATTTTCGAATTCCTAAATATTCACACTTAGTAAATACCTGAGCTCTGGTTATTTTAGTGTGGATGAGAATATCTTTGTAATCGATATTTTTTGGCACTTCAGCTTCAATTCCTTCCAGCTTTTTTACCCCCATAAAGGATTTTTGGCCCATTCTGTTCTCAATAACTTCTGAATTTTTTGTATGGGATGCAAAGTAAAACAAGGTGACTTAGGCCTAAGTTGCACTGAATAATTTTTTAGGGATGTAAGTTTCGGACATTTCATTTCTGATGTTCATGCTCATCATACTGGAACTTAGGACTCTTTTTTTTCCCAATATTTTGGGGTTCTGAGCATTGGGGTTTTGAGCCATGCTCTACATTCTACAAGGTGGTGGTCTTGAAATCCTGAATTTTTCAATAATAAAAATTTAAGCTGGACTTCGGCCCATTCTGTTCTTAACTTCTACAAAATATTATAGTCCTAGGTCCAGCTGAAATTTTTATTATTCAGAAATTCAGGATTTCGAGACCATCATCCACTGTGTAGAGCATGGCTCAAAACCCCAAAATATTGAAAAAAGATGAATTTTCCAAAAATGTGACTTAGGCCCCTTCTGTTCTCATCCGGCGATATGCAAGTCTAATAATGGTATATGTTTTTAAATCTAGTGCGTTGTATTTGGGTGTAAAATACAGTAAAATAATGTCACCATTACAAATATATTGTTGAAAATAACTTTCTATTCAGGATGTTGATTTTCTTGAAAATGAAGATGATCACAGTATTGGAACTCACAAGTAGCTAATAGCAGAGAAACTAAATGGGAGAAATATAGCAGATGAGCAGTGAACAACTGATAGGTTGGTACATGTTTTTAAAATTAGTGCGCTGTATTTGGGTGTAAAATACAGTGCGAAAATGAATAAAATAATGTCACCATTACAAATATATTGTTGAAAATAACTTTCTATATTTCGATAAATTTTTGACTCTATATAGCCTATATGTAGATGTATGATGATATCACTCTATGCTTTAAAATCATGAAGAGTTGGAATCAATACTTATTACTTATGTCTAGCCCTAGTGGATTGGGATATAACCTAGTTTAGTGAAATTCGTCTATTTCAATATGACCTTGGTAAGTAGACAAACTGGAAAAATAGCTAGTCTGTGTTGTTCAGCACTTTTATAAATTACTATCATAAATTACTTGTCCAGCACAAGGACTCCAATTCAGTTGGAAACATTTGTATTGAATATGTTCGAAGTTAACATGCGACCGTTTTTCTACTGCGAAAGACATACTCATCTAATCTCTTTTTTTGTATTTTTAGATTGTAAGTCCATTCCAATGATGAACTCTGGATCATCACTAGATCACAGTTCGAATGGAAGCTTTAATTACACAAAAGCAATGGCAGTGGCCAGTGATGGACTCTTTGTTACAGGATTTTCAATCTACAAGTACCAGGTAGCAGAAAAGCTTGACATTCATCACAGCATGCCTACTGCTCCTGCCAAATGAAGAATTCCCATTCAAAAAACAAAAAAGGCGTAACTTGACTTTCTCATTACGACTGTATTTATCTGCGACCTTTAGTAGTCAATTTCGCCAAATATTTACTGTTTTAATAAATTTGTTTAAATCTGGAAAACCTGTCGTGGTTTCATGCTTCCTTTGGGTGGTTATAGTACGTTTCCAGGCTTGCAAGAAGGTTGATCTTCCTACCGATGTGGGTGGGGTTGTTAGGGTGGAAATGTCAAACACCTACTCAAAGGGTGGAAGGAGTAGAAAACCTTGTGAAACAAACAAAATTTGCAATGAAATAAGAGTCGAACATTTTTCTTCAATATCAAGAAACAAGTATAATTATCGCAATATTAAAGCGTATTAGTGTTTTACTATGTTTCTTGATATAAACTTTTATGTGCGTCGGTAGGTCAGCTGTACAGATGAAAGTACTGAAAGCTGAAAGTGATTGTTTGCAATCGCTGAAGACTTGAGCACACCGCACGGCACGAGTTTTAACTGCGTTTTGCAGGTTCAGGAATTGCCTCATTGCTGCTCACAGTCGTCGGTTGCGGTCAGGTTGAGTCGTAGATGCGCCTGTCGTAAAATATTTCTCCGAACCCGGACATGCAAATGAGAAATAGCAGATGACACGCAATAAGAGCAGAATTTAAAATCGTACAACTCTAGACATTGTTCCAAATGTTCTCGGAGTCTCTAGTAAAGTCTGTCTGGTTTTTAATTAACCTCCACAGAGAAAAGTATTCGTCAGGGCAAACTTAGTCCTTGATTCAAAAACAAAGAAACCCAACATTGAGTAACTTTTATGTGAAACGTTTGGATTTTTTTTTTCAAATCCTGCGCCAAAAAACAACCCCGCCACCGCTCTAACTTGAAGAAAGTATTTATTCAGTTAAGGTTTGGCTTGGGGTTATGAATGCTGATTACTCCGGAAATTAAAATGTTTAAATCATTTATAACCCTAACTTGATGAGTGATTGCTAATTTGTTATTTTAAAACTTGGCGTGGTGTTTGTCTCAAATCTCGCATTTTCCCATTAGTTTCAGGGTCTCGGTATAAAAGATTCAAATAATTATGTGCTAACTGATGTCTTTCATTACACTAGTTCGTTAAGTGTAATAGTTTGAACTTGTTATTTAGACACAGTTATGTTGGACGAGAGCTCCCCTATAAGGACTCAGTTCAGTTCTGAATCTGATGACGTTACGCAGTCGACGAAAATCATCTGACGCAGTGTCCCATAGCAGTATTTCGACAGTGTTTCGATTAATCACTGTAATTAGCAAATTGATAGCAAGCAGCTCTGTCAGTGTCTAGCTTAATGTTCATTGTTAGTTAGAGTCTTCCGAGACGTTTCTGATGTTTAGTATTGGTTTTAGTATTCTCAATTTTGCAGTTAAAAATACCAATATGGATTGAAGTTAGAATCGGGGTTGAATGCGAGATGCCCGATTGTAATTAAAATATAATTTTTGACTGCAGGTTAGGGCTGTATTATAGTTATACTAAGTAAATAACAGCAGCTTTTATATTTTAGACATGCAAGTTACATTGAGTTCACTTTGGATTAAACTTAATTGGATAGTGTCACCTGGGGATCTAAAACATGTGGTATCTATCTAATCAGTCTCAAATAAAGTAAAGTACCGTATATATAATTTTATGCATTTAGTTATGTGCTGATATTTGTAAATTTTAATTGCCACTGTACACTACTGTAAGATTTGTTTGGATATCCGCATGTTATAATCAGTTTGTTCATTGTTTTCTACAACGAGATGTCGTTACAATCGAGATGTCGATGTTCCTGATTTTGTTTCAAGTACCATCGTATTAATTGTTATGAAAGAATTAAACCGATTTCAGATTGGATTCAATTGCGGCAAAACTTTGAGGCACAGAAAGCGAGATGGGCACTTTATCGCTTTGAGTCGAGTTGCATGAAAACTGAATATAGTTGACAATAAATCGATTTGGCTGGGACAGGGCATGGGGCACGTTGACAATGGACTCCATTCACGTAAGCCAGGAAAGTAGAAGGTTAACTTATTCTTAAATGTTATCAAAACAAGAAGAACCGTGTTCGCTCGCGATGTAATCAAGTGTGGATGAATGAGTGAGTAAGCTCATTTCAGAGTATAATATAATTTCATAAAATGACGAGAAGATTACTGACTATATGGAAAATAAATAAAAAATAATTCTTATGTTGTGACTAGATTTCGGGACTACTTCAAATTGGCGAGTAATGCATTTGGAAAAATACCGGCATCTGAAACTACAGACATGAGTATTTTTAGTCAATAATTTGATTTTGAACAAAACATAACGTTCATATATGATTGCTTTTTAATGTGAATAAGAAGATTCTTTAAACAGGAATATTGTCGAAAATATCGTACGCATGTCATTATTCTTCTCCAAATCTTTGTAGTCAGAATCTCCTCTTCCATCAATGAATTGAAACACCGTTATACAAATCTACATTCTACGTTGGTCAGCATACATATTTAGACGAGCAGGAAATCGCCTGTATCAGTTTTTATTGCAATGAAATTATAAGTCTTTAAAACAATGTTTATGTTCATTATGACGTCATATTGGATCGGCTTGGTAAACAAGGAATGGTACAGTAATAATGAAAATTTAAATACCAAAAAAGTACCAACGTATAGCACGTATACGCTTTTGACATTTTTCATAGCTGAGGGTGACTTGAGACATGCGTAAATAAATTAAGTCACTGAACCATTGGGTTGAAAGGAAATTGGCACAATGAATGTCAATAACAGCAATTGCGATTTAGTAAGTGATAGCCTATATTTAATGCTGATAATATAAAACGACCACAACACTGAGGCGTTTCAATTGGAAATTTGCTCAAAGTCACGACTACTAATATAGCAATAGATACTGACACTATGTATATATAGAGAATAATGGTAATGCGCGTTAGTAAATATCAACTGACGCAGTTCCTGTTGATTTGATTGAGAAATAACTATGAGGTATTGAATTCCAAATAGCTGAATCTCGTTGAAGAAAATCTCGAAGCATAGAATATTTTGTCTGGTATTTCACTGACTGTAAACGGGTGAGAATTCACAGTAAACCGAACTTGACGATAAAAATTGTTAGACTTCCCAATGCATAACGCGAATCTATGGTTGTGACAATTTCTGTTTACTTATTGTCACCATCCAGAATTAACACTGAAGATAAGAAGAATAAGCTTTCAGGTAAGTCGACTTGAGACAAGAGTTGTATGAAAAAAAACTTTAGTTTAGAGTAAAGGTGTATGTCGTATATGCGATAATATCTAAAAATTTCTGGCAAGCAGGTTGAAGAATTGGAAATACCGTACGAAGAAAATACAGGAAAATGCTAAATGACTACCGTGGATAACTTTTTCATTTCAACCTATTTGTCACCAATGAGATTATGTACCGGCGTTTCATTTACTGAATTATATCTGAGATATTACTAAACATTTACTGAGTAACTGAAGAACGGACCAACGCGCCAACAAATACTGGAACAAATCTGAAAATCACATAGCCAGTATTCATTAAGTTACCGTTAGGTCATTGACAGAAACAGACCGAATCTAACTTTCTTGCATTTGAGATGATTCATTTTTTTTTTCAATACTTAAGATAATTTGGCATTTGTTAAATATATATAAATATACAAAATCTTTGTAGTATAACATATAAAGTCGCAATAAACTAGAAGCAAACATTCCGTTTTGAATAGTCTAGCTAGGAGACTTGGTTGTTTTCTTTACAGAACCGTGTTCGTGTTCGAGGTACTATACTATATAACATTGCACATTAGGGAACAATTCACGACCAACTTAAAATCCCAGATATGATCAGTTAAATATTTATTGGAAATAAAATTTGCAATGGACTATATTTTTTCAAGATATTAGGAAACGAGCAAAATTAAAGCGTATACGTCTTTAACTTTTATTCTGAATATAAGCTTTTATATGCGTCGGAAGTGTAACTGAACAGCTAAAAGTACTGAAAGCTAAAAGTGATATTTTTAACAATTTACAAATTCAATTAATATTACTAAAACTTGTCCTTGATAACGGCAAACAAAATATTCCAATGAACTATAAATCAAACAAGCCTATTTTTTTGATTGCGACATAATTGCTTTTCGTACAGTAGCGTGTTAGAGTTGATACTACTATACAATATTATTAAGTTTGGAAGCTTTAACGACTCGAATAGTATTTTATGTTTGCAATAGTTTTGTTCGACCGCTTTTGTTCGACCGCCTGAAATAATTACCAAACTCACATTTCACCGGAATTATCCTAATAACCATAGTCCATAGTATATTATACTTTGGGTTCCTCCGCAGGTAATCCAGAGTGGATAAATAAGTGAGTGAGGTCAAGTTGGGGTGAAATAATTTTATTAAATGACGATAATATTTCCGAATATACGAAAATTAAAATCGAATCAATTTCTCGTGTTGTGACGAGATTTCGGGACCACTTCAAACTTGCGAAATACAGCATTTTGAAAAATATCAGAATCCACAAGTTATAAAGTGATTTTATTCAATAATTTGATTTTGAGCAAAAAATTACGTTGATATGTGAATCAGAAGGTTTCTCAACCGCGTTATATCCGAAAAAAATATTACATCTCAAAAACTTAAAATTTCTTCTAAATCTTTGTAGTCAGAATCTCCTCTTCTATCAATGAATTGAAACACCTTTATAAGATTTTACACTCTACATTGGTCAGCAAACGGCAAGTATTCGTCTGTATCGGTTTCTTTCAACATTCAAATTATTACTCCATAAATAATGTTTCTATTCATTTTGACGTCATACTGAACCGATGGCCGCCTGGTGAACAAAGAAGGATAAAATGATTACAAAAGTTTAAATATCAAAAAAGTACAGACGTTTAGGACCTTTGAAATGTCAATGACAGCGAACGCGATTCAGCAAGTGATATAACTGATTCTAACAATATAACACGACCATACAACTGACTCGATTTTGTAGGAAAAATTGCTCCAAGCAAAGTCACGCGAAATTACTCAAAAGATCTTTGATCTCAATTTTGTTTACTTCATTAGCGTTTCAATAGTTACAAAATAGCCTAAATGCAACAGCAAACTCACAATTCACTGAAATATTCTTGTTATCTTTTTCTCTTCTCTGAAACTGGTTTGACTTCTCCTCTTTTCTAAAAGAATTTGTGTTTATTTTTCAAATGCTTCTCAGCTTAATAAAATTCTGTCTTTTGCGCGTATCGCTGACTCCCTGGAATAAAAATAAAGCATTTACTGCATTGTTTTAAATAATTACTGCGTCATGAGGAACCTATTTCTAACATTTCAATGTGGACAAAGAAAACATAAAAAGCTTTTAAGCTAATGCGCACTCGTGTTTCCTGAATGTATGAAAGATTAAAGATTCTCACGCTCGATGAATACCTGCAACAAGACCAAATACCTCATAATAATTGATTAAAAAAAATATCTTGACTGAAACTTTTTCGATGTTAAACAATTTATGTAGGAATCCTATTATACAGATCTTTCAAAAATGATTGTAATATTAGAGAAATTCTACCTCGCGCAGTTTCGACTACCACAGACTTAAGCTCACTAAACGGCAAGAGTTTCAACTGCATTTAAACACCTCTACACAATTCTACATTCTACACTTCAGCAAACGTAGATAGACGAACAGCAATAACGATTTAGTAAGTGATAGCCTATAACTAATGCTGGCAATATAACACGACAACAATACTGACACGTTTTCATTGTAAATTTGCTCAAAGCAAACTCACGAGAACTTACTCAAAAGATGATCTATCTCTAAGTTAAGCTAACGACGACCACTAATTTCATTTTACTTATTGTCACCATCAAGAATATTAAAGGGATAAGATAAATGGAATAGGTTTTCAGGTAGATCGATTTATGACAAGAGTTGATAGGAAAATATATCAAAGCACTTTAGAGTTGAGGCGTATGCGTATATACGATAATATCGAATAATTGCTGGCAAGCAGGTCGAAACATTAGAAATATTGTATGAAGAAAATGCAGCGAAAATACTAAATGACTATCGAGGATAACTTTTTTTTTTCAACCTATTTTTTCTCTACCAATGAGAATATGTACCGACCTTTTATTACCCAAACTTTATCTGAGATATGACTTGAAATTGATAGCTGAAAAACGGGACAACGCGCCAACAAATACTGCATGAAAAAATCACATAGCCAGTATTTAATAAGTTACTGTTAGCATAGCTTATTGACAGAAATAGACCGTTTCTAAACTTTTTGCATTTGAAATGATTCATTTTTTCAATACTTGAGATCATTTGGCATTAGTTAAAATTATATAAATGTACAAAATCGCGTTCGCAGCACCTCGTTCGTGTTAAAAAATTGATGAAACGAAATTTGCAATGACATAAGAGTCAATATCAAGAAACAAGTATAATTATCGCAATATTAAAGCGTATTAGTGTTTTACTATGTTTCTTGATATAAACTTTTATGTGCGTCAGTAGGTCAACTGAACAGATGAAAGTACTGAAAGCTGAAAGTGATTGTTTGCAATCGCTGAAGACTTGAGCACACCGCACGGCACAGGTTTTAACTGCGTTTTGCAGGTTCAGGAATTGCCTCATTGCTGCTCACAGTCGTCGGTTGCGGTCACGTTTAGTCGTAGATGCGCCTGTCGTAAAATATTTCTCCGAACCCGGACATGCAAATGAGAAATAGCAGGTGACACGCAATAAGAGCAGAGTTTAAAATCGTACTCCTCGAGACATTGTTCCAAATGTTCTCGGAGTCTCTAGTAAAGTCTGTCTGATTTTTAATTAACCTCCACAGAGAAAAGTATTCGTCAGGGCAAACTTAGTCCCTGATTCAAAAACAAAGAAACCCAACATTGAGTAACTTTTATGTGAAACGTTTGGATCTTTTCTACAAATCCTGCGTCAAAAAACAACCCCGCCACCGCTCTAACTAAAAAAAGTAAATATCCAGTTAGGGTTTGGCTTGGGGTTAGGAATGCTGATTATTCCGGGAATTAAAATTTTTAAATCATTCATAACCCTAACTTGATGACTGATTTGCTAATTTGTTCTTTTAAAACTTGGCGGGCTTTTTTTTTCTAATCTTGCATTTTCCCATTATTGTCAGGGTCTCGGTATAAAAGATTCAAATAATTATATGCTAACTGATGACTTTCATTGCACTAGTTCGTTAAGTGTAACAGTTTGAACTTGTTATTTAGACACAGTTATGTTGAACGAGAGCTCCCCTCTAAGGACTCAGTTCAGTTCTGAATCTGATGACGTTACGCAGTCGACGAAAATCATCTGACGCAGTGTACCATAACAGTATTTCGAAAGTGTTTCGATAAATCACTGTAATTAGCAAATTGATAGCAAGCACTCGGATGCATTGTCACTGTCTAGCTTAATGTTCATTGTTAGTTAGAGTCTTCGGAGACGTTTATGATGTGGAGTATTGGTTTTAGTATTCTCAATTTTGCGGTTAGGAATACCTATTTGGATTGAAGTTAGAATCGGGGTTGAATGCGAGATGCCCGATTGTATTTGACTGCAGGTTAGGGCTGTATTATAGTTATACTAGGTAAATAACAGCTGCTTTTATATTTTAGCCATTCAAGTTACATTGAGTTCACTTTGGATTAAACTTTATTGGATAGTGTCACCTGGGGATCTAAAACATGTGGTATGTATCTAATCAGTCTCAAATAAAGTAAAGTATATATAATTTTATGGATGTTGAGCATGGGCACGTTGACAATGGTCTCCATTCACGTAAGCCAGGAAAGTAGAATATTAACTCATTCTTAAATCTTATCAAAACAAGAAGAACCGTGTTCGCTCGCGATGTAATCAAGTGTGGATGAATAAGTGAGTGAGCTCATTACGGAATATAATATGATTTCATAAAATGACGAGAAGATTACTGACTATACGGAAAATAAAATCAAAAATAATTCTAATGTTGTGACTAGATTTCGGGACTACTTCAAATAGGAGAGTAATGCATTTGGAAAAATACCAGTATCTGAAACCTACAGACATGAGTATTTTTAGTCAATAATTTGATTTTGAACAAAACATAACGTTCATATATGATTGCTTTTCAAAGAAAATAAGAAGATTCTTTAAACAGGAATATTTTCGAAAATATCGTACGTCTCAAAAACTTACGCATGTCATTATTCTTCTCCAAATCTTTGTAGTCAGAATCTCCTCTTCCATCAATGAATTGAAACACCGTAATACAAATCTACATTCTACGTTGGACAGCATACATAGATAGACGAGCAGGGAATCGCCTGTATCGCTTTTTATCTGCAATCAAATTATAAGTCTATAAAACAATGTTTATGCTCATTATGGCGTCATATTGGACCGGATTGGTAAACAAGGAATGGTACAGTAATGATGAAAATTTAATTACCAAAAAAGTACCAACGTATAGCACGTATACGCTTTTGACATTTTTTACAGCTGAGGATGACTTGAGACATGCGTAAATAAATTCAGTCACTGAACCATTGGATTGAAAGGAAATTGGCACAAAGAATGTCAATAACAGCAATCGCGATTTAGTAAGTGATAGCCTATAATTAATGCTGATAATATAAAACTACCATAACACTGAGACGTTTCAATTGGAAATTTGCTCAAAGTCACGAAAACTCAAAGTGAAGCTACCGACGACTATTAAAATACCAATAGATACTGACACTATGTATATATAGGGAATAATGGTAATGCGCGTTAGTAAATATCAACTGACGCAGTTCCAGTTGATTTGATTGAGAAATAAATATGAGGTATTGAATTCCAAATGGCTGAATCTCGTGGAAGAAAATCTCGAAGCATAGAATATTTTGTCTGGTATTTCACTGACTGTAAACGGGTGAGAATTCACAGTAAACCGAACTTGACGATAAAATTTGTTAGACTTCCCAATGCATAACGCGAATCTATGGTTGTGACAATTTCTGTTTACTTATTGTCACCATCCAGAATTAACACTGAAGATAAGAAGAATAAGCTTTCAGGTAAGTCGACTTGAGACAAGAGTAGTAGGAAAAAAAAAATTTAGTTTAGAGTAAAGGTGTATGTCGTATATGCGATAATATCTAAAAATTTCTGGCAAGCAGGTTGAAACATTGGAAATACCGTACAAAGAAAAAAAAGGAAAATGCTAGATGACTGCCGTGGATAATTTTTTCATTTCAACCTATTTGTCACCAATGAGATTATGTACCGGCCTTTCATTTACTGAATTATATCTGAGATAATACCAAACCTTTACTGAGTAACTGAAGAACGGACCAACGCGCCAACAAATACTGAAAAAAATCTGAAAATCACATAGCCAGTATTCATTAAGTTACCGTTAGGTCATTGACAGAAACAGACCGAATCTAACCTCCTTGCATTTGAGATGATTCATTTTTTTTTCAATACTTACGATAATTTGGCATTTGTTAAATATATATAAATATACAAAATCTTTGTAGTATAACATATAAAGTCGCTATAAACTAGAAGCAAACATTCCCTTTTGAATAGTCTAGCTAGGAGACTTGGTTGTTTCTTTACAGAACCGTGTTCGTGTTCGAGGTACTTCTATATAACATTGCACATTAGGGAACAATTCACGACCAACCTAAAATCCCAGATATGATCAGTTAAATATTTATTGGAAATAAAATTTGCAATGGACTATATTTTTCAAGATATTAGGAAACGAGCAAAATTAAAGCGTATACGTCTTTAACTTTATTTCTGAATATAAGCTTTTATATGCGTCGGAAGTGCAACTGAACAGCTAAAAGTACTGAACAGCTAAAAGTGATTTTTTTAACAATTTACAAATCCAATTAATATTAATAATACGAACTTGTCCTTGATGCGGAAAACCAAAAATTGCAATGAACTATAAATCAAACAAGCATATTTTTTTGATTGCGACATAATTGCTTTTTGTACAGTAGCGTGTTAGAGTTGATACTACTATACAATATTATTGAGTTTGGAAGCATTAACGGCTCGAATAGTATTTTATGTTTGCAAATAGTTTAGTTAGACCGCTTCATAACTTCAGATATGATGAGATACACTATCAACGGAAGAAAGTTTATCAATATCATGAACGAATTAAAAGTTTACTTCATTAGCGTTTCAATAGTTACAAACCCGCCTGAAATAAATACCAAACTCACATTTCACCGAAATTATCCTATTGACTATAGTCCATAGTATATTATACTTTGGGTTCCTCCGCGGGTAATCCAGAGTGGATAAATAAGTGAGTCAGCACAAGTTGGGGTGAAATAATTTTATTAAAAGACGATGATATTTCCAAATATACGAAAATTAAAATCGAATCAATTTCTCGTGTTGTGACGAGATTTCGGGACCACTTCAAACTTGCGAAATACAGCATTTTGAAAAATATCAGAATTTATTTAATAATTTGATTTTGAGCAAAAAATTACGTTGATATGTGAATCAGAAGGTTTCTCAACAGCGTTATATCCAAAAAAAATATTACATCTCAAAAACTTAAAACTTCTTCTAAATCTTTGTAGTCAGAATCTCCTCTTCTATCAATGAATTAAAACACCTTTATAAGATTTTACACTCAACTTTGGTCAACAAACGGCAAGTATTCGTCTGTATCGGTTTCTTTCGATGTTCCTGATTTTGTTTCAAGTACCATCGTAATAATTGTTATGAAAGAATTAAACCGATTTCAAATTGGATTCAATTGCGGCAAAACTTTGAGGCACAGAAAGCGAGATGGGCACTTTATCGCTTTGAGTCGAGTTGCTTGAAAACTCAATTTAGTTGACAATAAATCGATTTGGCTGGGACAGGGCATGGGGCGCGTTGACAATGGTCTCCATTCACGTAAGCCAGGAAAGTAGAAGATTAACTCATTCTTAAATGTTATCAAAACAAGAAGAACCGTGTTCGCTCGCGATGTAATCAAGTGTGGATGAATGAGTGAGTAAGCTCATTACGGAGTATAATATAATTTCATAAAATGACGAGAGATTACTGACTATACGGAAAATAAAATCAAAAATAATTCTTATGTTGTGACTAGATTTCGGGACTACTTCAAATTGGAAAGTAATGCATTTGGAAAAATACCAATATCTGAAAGATACAGACATGATTTTTTTTAGTCAATAATTTGATTTTGAACAAAACATAACGTTCATATATGATTGCTTTTCAAAGAAAATAAGAAGATTCTTTAAACAGGAATATTTTCGAAAATATCGTACGTCTCAAAAACTTACGCATGTCATTATTCTTCTCCAAATCTTTGTAGTCAGAATCTCCTCTTCCATCAATGAATTGAAACACCGTAATACAAATCTACATTCTACGTTGGACAGCATACATAGATAGACGAGCAGGGAATCGCCTGTATCGCTTTTTATCTGCAATCAAATTATAAGTCTATAAAACAATGTTTATGCTCATTATGGCGTCATATTGGACCGGATTGGTAAACAAGGAATGGTACAGTAATGATGAAAATTTAATTACCAAAAAAGTACCAACGTATAGCACGTATACGCTTTTGACATTTTTTACAGCTGAGGATGACTTGAGACATGCGTAAATAAATTCAGTCACTGAACCATTGGATTGAAAGGAAATTGGCACAAAGAATGTCAATAACAGCAATCGCGATTTAGTAAGTGATAGCCTATAATTAATGCTGATAATATAAAACTACCATAACACTGAGACGTTTCAATTGGAAATTTGCTCAAAGTCACGAAAACTCAAAGTGAAGCTACCGACGACTATTAAAATACCAATAGATACTGACACTATGTATATATAGGGAATAATGGTAATGCGCGTTAGTAAATATCAACTGACGCAGTTCCAGTTGATTTGATTGAGAAATAAATATGAAGTATTGAATTCCAAATGGCTGAATCTCGTGGAAGAAAATCTCGAAGCATAGAATATTTTGTCTGGTATTTCACTGACTGTAAACGGGTGAGAATTCACAGTAAACCGAACTTGACGATAAAATTTGTTAGACTTCCCAATGCATAACGCGAATCTATGGTTGTGACAATTTCTGTTTACTTATTGTCACCATCCAGAATTAACACTGAAGATAAGAAGAATAAGCTTTCAGGTAAGTCGACTTGAGACAAGAGTAGTAGGAAAAAAAAAATTTAGTTTAGAGTAAAGGTGTATGTCGTATATGCGATAATATCTAAAAATTTCTGGCAAGCAGGTTGAAACATTGGAAATACCGTACAAAGAAAAAAAAGGAAAATGCTAGATGACTGCCGTGGATAATTTTTTCATTTCAACCTATTTGTCACCAATGAGATTATGTACCGGCCTTTCATTTACTGAATTATATCTGAGATAATACCAAACCTTTACTGAGTAACTGAAGAACGGACCAACGCGCCAACAAATACTGAAAAAAATCTGAAAATCACATAGCCAGTATTCATTAAGTTACCGTTAGGTCATTGACAGAAACAGACCGAATCTAACCTCCTTGCATTTGAGATGATTCATTTTTTTTTCAATACTTACGATAATTTGGCATTTGTTAAATATATATAAATATACAAAATCTTTGTAGTATAACATATAAAGTCGCTATAAACTAGAAGCAAACATTCCCTTTTGAATAGTCTAGCTAGGAGACTTGGTTGTTTCTTTACAGAACCGTGTTCGTGTTCGAGGTACTTCTATATAACATTGCACATTAGGGAACAATTCACGACCAACCTAAAATCCCAGATATGATCAGTTAAATATTTATTGGAAATAAAATTTGCAATGGACTATATTTTTCAAGATATTAGGAAACGAGCAAAATTAAAGCGTATACGTCTTTAACTTTATTTCTGAATATAAGCTTTTATATGCGTCGGAAGTGCAACTGAACAGCTAAAAGTACTGAACAGCTAAAAGTGATTTTTTTAACAATTTACAAATCCAATTAATATTAATAATACGAACTTGTCCTTGATGCGGAAAACCAAAAATTGCAATGAACTATAAATCAAACAAGCATATTTTTTTGATTGCGACATAATTGCTTTTTGTACAGTAGCGTGTTAGAGTTGATACTACTATACAATATTATTGAGTTTGGAAGCATTAACGGCTCGAATAGTATTTTATGTTTGCAAATAGTTTAGTTAGACCGCTTCATAACTTCAGATATGATGAGATACACTATCAACGGAAGAAAGTTTATCAATATCATGAACGAATTAAAAGTTTACTTCATTAGCGTTTCAATAGTTACAAACCCGCCTGAAATAAATACCAAACTCACATTTCACCGAAATTATCCTATTGACTATAGTCCATAGTATATTATACTTTGGGTTCCTCCGCGGGTAATCCAGAGTGGATAAATAAGTGAGTCAGCACAAGTTGGGGTGAAATAATTTTATTAAAAGACGATGATATTTCCAAATATACGAAAATTAAAATCGAATCAATTTCTCGTGTTGTGACGAGATTTCGGGACCACTTCAAACTTGCGAAATACAGCATTTTGAAAAATATCAGAATTTATTTAATAATTTGATTTTGAGCAAAAAATTACGTTGATATGTGAATCAGAAGGTTTCTCAACAGCGTTATATCCAAAAAAAATATTACATCTCAAAAACTTAAAACTTCTTCTAAATCTTTGTAGTCAGAATCTCCTCTTCTATCAATGAATTAAAACACCTTTATAAGATTTTACACTCAACTTTGGTCAACAAACGGCAAGTATTCGTCTGTATCGGTTTCTTTCGATGTTCCTGATTTTGTTTCAAGTACCATCGTAATAATTGTTATGAAAGAATTAAACCGATTTCAAATTGGATTCAATTGCGGCAAAACTTTGAGGCACAGAAAGCGAGATGGGCACTTTATCGCTTTGAGTCGAGTTGCTTGAAAACTCAATTTAGTTGACAATAAATCGATTTGGCTGGGACAGGGCATGGGGCGCGTTGACAATGGTCTCCATTCACGTAAGCCAGGAAAGTAGAAGATTAACTCATTCTTAAATGTTATCAAAACAAGAAGAACCGTGTTCGCTCGCGATGTAATCAAGTGTGGATGAATGAGTGAGTAAGCTCATTACGGAGTATAATATAATTTCATAAAATGACGAGAGATTACTGACTATACGGAAAATAAAATCAAAAATAATTCTTATGTTGTGACTAGATTTCGGGACTACTTCAAATTGGAAAGTAATGCATTTGGAAAAATACCAATATCTGAAAGATACAGACATGATTTTTTTTAGTCAATAATTTGATTTTGAACAAAACATAACGTTCATATATGATTGCTTTTTAATGTGAATAAGAAGATTCTTTAAAAAGGGTTATTGTCGAAAATATCGTACGTCTCAAAAACTTACGTATGTCATTATTCTTCTCCAAATCTTTGTAGTCAGAATCTCCTCTTCCATCAATGAATTGAAACACCGTTATACAAATCTACGTTCTACGTTGGTCAGCATACATATTTAGACGAGCAGGAAATCGCCTCTATCAGTTTTTATCTGCAATCAAATTATAAGTCTTTAAAACAATGTTTATGTTCATTATGACGTCATATTGGATCGGCTTGGTAAACAAGGAATGGTACAGTAATGATGAAAATTTGAATACCAAAAAAGTACCAACGTATAGCACGTATACGCTTTTGACATTTTTCACAGCTGAGGGTGACTTGAGACATGCGTAAATAAATTCAGTCCCTGAACCATTGGGTTGAAAGGAAATTGGCACAATGAATGTCAGTAACAGCAATCGCGATTTAGTAAGTAATAGCCTATAATTAATGCTGATAATATAAAACGACCACAACACTGAGACGTTTCAATTGGAAATTTTCTCAAAGTCACGAAAACTCAAAGTGAAGCTACCGACGACTACTAATATACCAATAGATACTGACACTATGTATATATATAGAATAATATTAATGCGCGTTAGTAAATATCAACTGGCGCAGTTCCAGTTGATTTGATTGAGAAATAACAAAGAGGTATTGAATTCCAAATAGCTGAATCTCGTGGAAGAAAATCTCGAAGTATAGAATATTTTTTCTGGTATTTCACTGACTGTAAACGGGTGAGAATTCACAGTAAACCGAACTTGACGATAAAAATTGTTAGACATCCCAATGCATAACGCGAATCTTACTTATTGTCACCATCCAGAATTAACACTGAAGATAAGAAGAATAAGCTTTCAGGTAAGTCGACTTGAGACAAGAGTTGTAGGAAAATAAAAATAAAAACTTTAGTTTATAGTAAAGGTGTATGTCGTATATGCGATAATATCTAAAAATTTCTGGCAAGCAGGTTGAAACAATAAAAATACCGTATGAAGAAAATACAGTGAAAATGCTAAATGACTATCGTGGATAACTTTTTCATTTCAGCCTATTTGTGACCAATGAGATTATGTACCATACTTTCATTTACTAAATTATATCTGAGATATTACTAAACATTTACTAAGTAACTGAAGAACGGACCAACGCGCCAACAAATACTGAAAAAATCTGATAATCACATAGCCAGTATTCATTAAGTTACCGTTAGGTCATTGACAGGAACAGACCGAATCTAACTTCCTTGCATTTGAGATGATTCATTTTTTTTTCAATACTTAAGATAATTTGGTAATTTTATGTTTCAATAGTTTAGTTAGACCGCTTCATAACTCAGATATGATGAGATACTATATCAACGAAAGAAAGTTTATTAATATCAGGAACGAATTAAAAGTTTACTTCATTAGCGTTTCAATAGTTACAAACCGGCCTGAAATAAATAGCAAACTCACATTTCACCGGAATTATCCTATTGACCATAGTCCATAGTATATTATATATTGGGTTTCTCCGCAGGTAACTCAGAGTGGATAAATGAGTGCATGAGCTCAAGTTGGAGTGAAATAATTTTATTAAATGGCGGTAAGATTACCGATTATAAGAAAATTAAAATCAAATCAATTTCCGTTTTGTGACGAGATTTCGGGACCATAGCATTTTGAAAAATATCAGAATCTACAAGCTATAGAGTGATTTTATTCAATACTTTGATTTTGAGCCAAACATTACGTTGAAATGTAAATCAGAAGGTTCCTCAACAGCGTTATATCCCAAAAATTCACGCCTCTCATTAATCTTCTCTAAATCTTTGTAGTCAGAATCTCCTCTTCTATCAATGAATTGAAACACCTTTATACGACTCTACACACCACATTGGTCAGCGAACGGCAAGTATTCGTCTGTATCGGTTTTTATCAACAATCAAATTATAACTCCATAAATAATGTTTCTATTAATTTTGACGTCATACTGAACCGATGGCCAGCCAGCCTAGTGAATGAAAAAGGATAAAATGATTACAAATGTTTTGATATTAAAAAAGTACAGGCGTTTAGGACCTTTGGAATGTCAATGACAGCAAACACGATTTAGTAAGTGATATACCTTATTCTAACAATATAACACGACCATACAACTGACTCGATTTTGTAAAGCGCACTCGCGTTTTCTAAATGTATGTAAGATTAAAGATTCTCACGCTCGAGAAACACCTGCAACAAGACCGAACAACTCATAATATTCAATTAAAATAAATATCTTGACTAAAACTTTCTTGACGTGTTGAAAAGAATTTTTACAAAAATTTAAGTATGTTTAACAATTTATGTAGGAATTCTATTATAAAGATCTTTCAAAAAAGTATGTAATTTGTAATATTAGAGAAATTCTACCTCGCGCAGTTTCGACTACCACAGACTTAAGCCCACTACACGGCAAGAGTTTCAACTGCATTTAAACACCTTTATACAACTCTACATTCTATACTTGTCAGCAAACGTAGATAGACGAACAGCCAAATTAGATTCATTATGACGTCATACTAAATCGCAAACCGACCTGAGAAACAAACACGGATGAAATAATGATGCAAGATTAAATACCAAAAGGTACCAACGTTTAGGACCCACGCTATTGGCATTTTTCACAGCTTAGGATAACTTACAACATGCGTAAATAAATTTAGTCACTGAATCGTTGGGTAAAAAGAACTTGGCACAAACAATGTTAATGAGAGCAATCGCGATTTAGTAAGTGATAGCCTATCCTACAACTAATGCTGGCAATATAACACGTCCATAACACTGACACGTTTTCATTGTAAATTTGCTCAAAGCAAAGTCACGAGAACTTACTCAAAAGATGATCTCAAAGTTAGGATAACGACGACCACTAATTTTATTTTATTTATCGTCACCATCCAGAATTATTAAAAATTTGATGAAACAGAGTTTGCAATGTAAGAGGAATCGAACATTTTTCTTCAATATCAAGAAACGAGTATAGGTATCGTATTATTAAAGCGTATTATTGTTTTACTATGTTTCTTGATATAAACTTTTATGTGCGTCGGTAGGTCAACTGAACAGACAAAAGTACTAAAAGCTGAAAGTGATTTTTTGCCGCAATTGGAACGAGTTTCAACCGCGTTTTGCAGGTTCAGGAATTGCCTCATTGCTGCTCACAGTCGTCGGTTGCGATCTTGTTTAGTCATAGATGCGCCTGTCGTAAAATATTTCTCCGAACCCGGACATGCAAATGAGAAATAGCAGATGACACGCAATATGAGCAGAGTTTAAAATCGTACTCCACAAAAGATTGTTCCAAATGTTCTCGGAGTCTCTAGTAAAGTGTGTCTGGTTTTTAATTAACCTCCACAGAGCAAAGTATTACTGAGGACAAACTTAGTCCCTCATTCAAAAATAAAGAAACCCAACATTGAGTAACTTTTATGTGAAACGTTTGGATTTTTTTTTCAAATCCTGCGCCAAAAAACAACCCCGCCATCGCTCTAACTTAAAGAAAGTATTTATTCAGTTAAGGTTTGGCTTGGGGTTATGAATGCTGATTACTCCGGAAATTAAAATTTCTAAATCATCTATAACCCTAACTTGATGAATGATTGCTAATTTGTTATTTTAAAACTTGGCGTGGTGTTGGTCTCAAATCTCACATTTTCCCATTAGTTTCAGGGTCTCGGTATAAAAGATTCAAATAATTTTGTGCTAACTGATGTCTTTCATTACACTAGTTCGTTAAGTGTAATAGTTTGAACTTGTTATTTAGACACAGTTATGTTGAACGAGAGCTCCCCTATAAGGACTCAGTTCAGTTCTGAATCTGATGACGTTACGCAGTCGACGAAAAACATCTGACGCAGTGTCCCACAGCAGTATTTCGACAGTGTTTTGATTAATCACTGTAATTAGCAAATTGATAGCAAGCAGCTCGGATGCATTGTCAGTGTCTAGCTTAATGTTCATTGTTAGTTAGAGTCTTCCGAGACGTTTCTGATGTTTAGTATTGGTTTTAGTACTCTCAATTTTGCAGTTAAAAATACCAATTTGAATTGAAGTTAGAATCGGGGTTGAATGCGAGATGCCCGATTGTAATTAAAATATAATTTTTGACTGCAGGTTAGGGCTGTATTATAGTTATACTAAGTAAATAACAGCTGCTTTTATATTTCAGACATGCAAGTTACATTGAGTTCACTTTGGATTAAACTTTATTGGATAGTGTCACCTGGGGATCTAAAACATGTGGTATGTATCTAATCAGTCTCAAATAAAGTAAAGTATATATAATTTTATGCATTTAGTTATGTGCTGATATTTGTAAATTTTAATTGCCACTGTACACTACCGTAAGATTTGTTTGGATATCCGCATGTTATAATCAGTTTGTTCATTGTTTTCTGTAGGCTACGTTCGAGATGTCGATGTTCTTGATTTCGTTTCAAGTACCATCGTAATAATTGTTATGAAAGAATTAAACCGATTTCAAATTGGATTCAATTGCGGCAAAACTTTGAGGCACAGAAAGCTAGATGGGCACTTTATCGCTTTGAGTCGAGTTGCTTGAAAACTGAATATAGTTGACAATAAATGGATTTGGCTGGGACAGGGCATGGGGCACGTTGACAATGGTCTCCATTCACGTGAGCCAGGAAAGTAGAAGATTAACTCATTCTTAAATGTTATCAAAACAAGAAGAACCGTGTTCGCTCGCGATGTAATCAAGTGTGGATGAATGAGTGAGTAAGCTCATTACGGAGTATAATATAATTTCATAAAATGACGAGAGATTACTGACTATACGGAAAATACAATCAAAAATAATTCTTATGTTGTGACTAGATTTCGGCACTACTTCAAATTGGAAAGTAATGCATTTGGATAAATACCAATATCTGAAAGATACAGACATGAGTATTTTTAGTCAATAACTTGATTTTGAACAAAACTTAACGTTCATATATGATTGCTTTTTAATGTGAATAAGAAAATTCTTTAAACAGGGTTTTGTGTCGAAAATATCGTACGTCTCAAAAACTTACGTATGTCATTATTCTTCTCCAAATCTTCGTAGTCAGAATCTCCTCTTCCATCAATGAATTGAAACATCGTTTTACAAATCTACGTTCTACGTTGGTCAGCATACATATTTAGACGAGCAGGAAATCGCCTGTATCAGTTTTTATCTGCAATCAAATTATAAGTCTTTAAAACAATGTTTATGTTCATTATGACGTCATATTGGATCGGCTTGGTTAACAAGGAATGGTACAGTTATGATGAAAATTTGAATACCAAAAAAGTACCAACGTATAGCACGTATACGCTTTTGACATTTTTCATAGCTGAGGGTGACTTGAGACATGCGTACATAAACTAAGTCGCTGAACCATTGGGTTGAAATGAAATTGGCACAAGGAATGTCAATAACAGCAATCGCGATTTAGTAAGTGATAGCCTATAATTAATGCTGATAATATAAAACGACCACAACACTGAGACGTTTCAATTGGAAATTTGCTCAAAGTCACGAAAACTCAAAGTGAAGCTACCGACGACTACTAATATACCAATAGATACTGACACTATGTATATATAGGGAAAAATAATATTGCGCGTTAGTAAATATCAACTGACGCAGTTCCTGTTGATTTGATTGAGAAATAACTATGAGGTATTGAATTCCAAATAGCTGAATCTCGTGGAAGAAAATCTCGAAGCATAGAATATTTTGTCTGGTATTTCACTGACTGTAAACGGGTGGGAATTCACAGTAAACCGAACTTGACGAGAAAAATTGTTACACTTCCCAATGCATAACGCGAATCTATGGTTGTGACAATTTCTGTTTACTTATTGTCACCATCCAGAATTAACACTGAAGATAAGAAGAATAAGCTTTCAGGTAAGTCGACTTGAGACAAGAGTTGTAGGTAAATAAAAAATAAAAACTTTAGTTTAGAGTAAAGGTGTATGTCGTATATGCGATAATATCTAAAAATTTCTGGCAAGCAGGTTGAAACATTAAAAATACCGTATGAAGAAAATACAGCGAAAATGCTAAATGACTATCGTGGATAACTTTTTCATTTCAGCCTATTTGTGACCAATGAGATTATGTACCATACTTTCATTTACTAATTTATATCTGAGATATTACTAAACATTTACTAAGTAACTGAAGAACGTACCAACGCGCCAACAAATACTGAAAAAATCTGATAATCACATAGACAGTATTCATTAAGTCATTGACAGGAACAGACCGAATCTAACTTCCTTGCATTTGAGATGATTCTTTTTTTTTTCAATACTTAAGATAATTTGGTAATTTTATGTTTGCAATAGTTTATTTAGACCGCTTCATAACTTCAGATATGATGAGATACAATATCAACGAAAGAAAGTTTATTAATATCAGGAACGAATTAAAAGTTTACTTCATTAGCGTTTCAATAGTTACAAACCCGCCTGAAACAAATAGCAAACTCAAATTTCACCGGAATTATCCTATTGACCATAGTCCATAGTATATTATACTTTGGGTTTCTCCGCAGATAATTCAGAGTGGATAAATGAGTGCATGAGCTCAAGTTGGAGTGAAATAATTTATACGAAATTATACGAATTAAACGAAAATTAAAAACAAATATATTTCCCTTTTGTGACGAGATTTCGGGACCACAGCATTTTGAAAAATATCAGAATCTACAAGCTATAGAGTGATTTTATTCTATAACTTGATTTTGAGCAAAACATTACGTTGATATGTGAATCAGAAGGTTCCTTAACAGCGTTATTTTCCCAAAAAAATATTACACCACAAAAACTTACGCCTCCCATTAATCTTCTCTAAATCTTTGTAGTCAGAATCTCCTCTTCTATCAATGAATTGAAACACCTTTATACGATTCTACACACCACATTGGTCAGCGAACGGCAAGTATTCGTCTGTATCGGTTTTTATCAACAATCAAATTATAACTCCATAAATATTGTTTCTATTAATTTTGACGTCATACTGAACCGATGGCCAGCCTGGTGAATAAAAAAGGATAAATTGATTACAAAAGTTTAAATTATAAAAAAGTACAGGCGTTTAGGACCTTTGGAATGTCAATGACAGCAAACACGATTTAGTAAGTGATATAACTGATTCTAACAATATAACACGACCATACAACTGACTCGATTTTATGAAGCGCACTCGCGTTTTCTGAATGTATGTAAGATTAAAGATTCTCACGCTCGAGAAATACCTGCAACAAGACCGAACAACTCATAATATTCAATTAAAATAAATATCTTGACTAAAACTTTCTTGACGTGTTAAAAAGAATTTTTACAAAAATTTTAGTATGTTAAACAATTTATGTAGGAATTCTATTATAAAGATCTTTCAAAAAATTATGTAATTCGTAATATTAGAGAAATTCTACCTCGCCCAGTTTCGACTACCACAGACTTAAGCCCACTACACGGCAAGAGTTTCAGCTGCATTTAAACACCTTTATACAATTCTACATTCTATACTTGTCAGCAAACGTAGATAGACGATCAGCCAAATTAGATTCATTAAAATAGTGTTTATATCCATTATGCCGTCATACTAAATCGCAAACCGGCCTGAGAAACAAAGAAGGATGAAATAATGATGCAAGATTAAATACCAAAAGCTACCAACGTTCAGGACCCACGCTATTGGCATTTTTCACAGCTTAGGATACCTTACAACATGCGTAAATAAATTTAGTCACTGAAACGTTGGGTTAAAAGAACTTGGCACAAACAATGTTGAATGAGAGCAATCGCGATTTAGTAAGTGATAGCCTATCCTACAACTAATGCTGGCAATATAACACGTCCATAACACTGACACGTTTTCATTGTAAATTTGCTCAAAGCAAACTCACGAGAACATACTCAAAAAATGATCTCAAAGTTAGGATAACGACGACCACTAATTTCATTTTATTTATTGTCACAATCCAGAATTATTAAAAATTTGATGAAACAGAGTTTGCAATGTAAGAGGAATCGAACATTTTTCTTCAATATCAAGAAACGAGTACAGGTATCGTGTTATTAAAGCGTATTATTGTTTTACTATGTTTCTTGATATAAACTTTTATGTGCGTCGGTAGGTCAACTGAACAGACAAAAGTACTAAAAGCTCAAAGTGATTTTTTGCCGCATGGAACGAGTTTCAACCGCGTTTTGCAGGTTCAGGAATTGCCTCATTGCTGCTCACAGTCGTCGGTTGCGATCTTTTTTAGTCATAGATGCGCCTGTCGTAAAATATTTCTCCGAACCCGGACATGCAAATGAGAAATAGCAGCTGACACGCAATATGAGCAGAGTTCAAAATCGTACTCCACAAAAGATTGTTCCAAATGTTCTCGGAGTCTCTAGTAAAGTCTGTCTGGTTTTTAATAAACCTCCACAGAGCAAAGTATTACTGAGGGAAAACTTAGTTCCTCATTCAAAAATAAAGAAACCCAACATTGAGTAACTTTTATGTGAAACGTTTGGATTTTTTTTTTCAAATCCTGCGCCAAAAAACAACCCCGCCATCGCTCTAACTTAAAGAAAGTATTTATTCAGTTAAGGTTTGGCTTGGGGTTATGAATTCTGATTACTCCGGGAATTAAAATTTTCAAATCATTTATAACCCTAACTTGATGAATGATTGCTGATTTGTTATTTTAAAACTTGGCGTGGTGTTTGTCTCAAATCTCGCATTTTCCCATTAGTTTCAGGGTCTCGGTATGAAAGATTCAAATAATTGTGTGCTAACTGATGTCTTTCATTACACTAGTTCGTTAAGTGTAATAGTTTGAACTTGTTATTTAGACACAGTTATGTTGAACGAGAGATCCCCTATAAGGACTCAGTTCAGTTCTGAATCTGATGACGTTACGCAGTCGACGAAAAACATCTGACGCAGTGTCCCACAGCAGTATTTCGACAGTGTTTTGATTAATCACTGTAATTAGCAAATTGATAGCAAGCAGCTCGGATGCATTGTCAGTGTCTAGCTTAATGTTTATTGTTACTTAGAGTCTTCCGAGACGTTTCTGATGTTTAGTATTGGTTTTAGTATTCTCAATTTTGCAGTTAAAAATACCAATTTGAATTGAAGTGAGAATCGGGGTTGAATGCGAGATGCCCGATTGTAATTAAAATACAATTTTTGACTGCAGGTTAGGGCTGTATTATAGTTATACTAAGTAAATAACAGCTGCTTTTATATTTTAGACATGCAAGTTACATTGAGTTCACTTTGGATTAAACTTTATTGGATAGTGTCACCTGACACCTGGGGATCTAAAACATGTGGTATGTATCTAATCAGTCTCAAATAAAGTAAAGTATATATAATTTTATGCATTTAGTTATGTGCTGATATTTGTAAATTTTAATTGCCACTGTACACTACTGTAAGATTTGTTTGGATATCCGCATGTTATAATCAGTTTGTTCATTGTTTTCTGTAGGCTACGTTCGAGATGTCGATGTTCTTGATTTTGTTTCAAGTACCATCGTAATAATTGTTATGAAAGAATTAAACCGATTTCAAATTGGTTTCAATTGCGGCAAAACTTTGAGGCACAGAAAGCGAGATGGGCACTTTATCGCTTTGAGTCGAGTTGCTTGAAAACTGAATATAGTTGACAATAAATCGATTTGGCTGGGACAGGGCATGGGGCACGTTGACAATGGTCTCCATTCACGTGAGCCAGGAAAGTAGAAGGTTAACTCATTCTTAAATGTTATCAAAACAAGTAGAACCGTGTTCGCTCGCGATGTAATCAAGTGTGGATGAATGAGTGAGTAAGCTCATTACGGAGTATAATATAATTTCATAAAATGACGAGAGATTACTGACTATACGGAAAATACAATCAAAAAGAATTCTTATGTTGTGACTAGATTTCGGGACTACTTCAAATTGGAAAGTAATGCATTTGGATAAATACCAATATCTGAAAGATACAGACAAGAGTATTTTTAGTCAATAATTTGATTTTGAACAAAACATAACGTTCATATATGATTGCTTTTTAATGTGAATAAGAAAATTCTTTAAACAGGGTTTTGTGTCGAAAATATCGTACGTCTCAAAAACTTACGTATTTCATTATTCTTCTGCAAACATTTGTAGTCAGAATCACCTCTTCCATCAATGAATTGAAACACCGTTATACAAATCTACATTCTACGTTGGTCAGCATACATATTTAGACGAGGATTTCGCCTGTAACGTTTTTTATCTGCAATCAAATTATAAGTCTTTAAAACAATGTTTATGTTCATTATGACGTCATATTGGATTGGCTTGGTAAACAAGGAATGGTACAGTAATGATGAAAATTTTAATACCAAAAAAGTACCAACGTATAGCACGTATACGCTTTTGACATTTTTCACAGCTGAGGGTGACTTGAGACATGCGTAAATAAATTCAGTCACTGAACCATTGGGTTGAAAGAAAATTGGCACAATGAATGTCAGTAACAGCAATCGCGATTTAGTAAGTGATAGCCTATAATTAATGCTGATAATATAAAACGACAACAACACTGAGACGTTTCAATTGGAAATTTTCTCAAAGTCACGAAAACTCAAAGTGAAGCTACCGACGACTACTAATATACCAATAGATACTGACACTATGTATATATATAGAATAATGGTAATGCGCGTTAGTAAATATCAACTGACGCAGTTCCTGTTGATTTGATTGAGAAATAACTATGAGGTATTGAATTCCAAATAGCTGAATCTCGTGGAAGAAAATCTCGAAGTATAGAATATTTTTTCTGGTATTTCACTGACTGTAAACGGGTGAGAATTCACAGTAAACCGAACTTGACGATAAAAATTGTTAGACATCCCAATGCATAACGCGAATCTATGGTTCTGTTTACTTATTGTCACCATCCAGAATTAACACTGAAGATAACAAGAATAAGCTTTCAGGTAAGTCGACTTGAGACAAGAGTTGTAGGAAAATAAAAAAAAAAACTTTAGTTTATAGTAAAGGTGTATGTCGTATATGCGATAATATCTAAAAATTTCTGGCAAGCAGGTTGAAACATTAAAAATACCGTATGAAGAAAATACAGCGAAAATGCTAAATGACTATCGTGGATAACTTTTTCATTTCAGCCTATTTGTGACCAATGAGATTATGTACCATACTTTCATTTACTAATTTATATCTGAGATATTACTAAACATTTACTAAGTAACTGAAGAACGTACCAACGCGCCAACAAATACTGAAAAAATCTGATAATCACATAGCCAGTATTCATTAAGTCATTGACAGGAACAGACCGAATCTAACTTCCTTGCATTTGAGATGATTCTTTTTTTTTCAATACTTAAGATAATTTGGTAATTTTATGTTTGCAATAGTTTAGTTAGACCGCTTCATAACTTCAGATATGATGAGATACAATATCAACGAAAGAAAGTTTATTAATATCAGGAACGAATTAAAAGTTTACTTCATCAGCGTTTCAATAGTTACAAACCCGCCTGAAACAAATAGCAAACTCACATTTCACCGGAATTATCCTATTGACCATAGTCCATAGTATATTATACTTTGGGTTTCTCCGCAGATAATTCAGAGTGGATGAATGAGTGCATGAGCTCAAGTTGGAGTGAAATGATTTATACGAAATTATACAAATTAAACGAAAATTAAAAACAAATCAATTTCCCTTTTGTGACGAGATTTCGGGACCACAGCATTTTGAAAAATATCAGAATCTACAAGCTATAGAGTGATTTTATTCTATAATTTGGTTTTGAGCAAAACATTACGTTGATATGTGAATCAGAAGGTTCCTCAACAGCGTTATATTCCCAAAAAAATATTACACCACAAAAACTTACGCCTTCTATTAATCTTCTCTAAATCTTTGTAGTCAGAATCTCCTCTTCTATCAATGAATTGAAACGATTCTACACACCACATTGGTCAGCGAACGGCAAGTATTCGTCTGTATCGGTTTTTATCAACAATCAAATTATAACTCCACAAATAATGTTTCTATTAATTTTGACGTCATACTGAACCGATGGCCAGCCTGGTGAATAAAAAAGGATAAATTGATTACAAAAGTTTAAATATTAAAAAAGTACAGGCGTTTAGGACCTTTGGAATGTCAATGACAGCAAACACGATTTAGTAAGTGATATAACTGATTCTAACAATATAACACGACCATACAACTGACTCGATTTTATGAAGCGCACTCGCGTTTTCTGAATGTATGTAAGATTAAAGATTCTCACGCTCGAGAAATACCTGCAACAAGACCGAACAACTCATAATATTCAATTAAAATAAATATCTTGAATAAAACTTTCTTGACGTGTTAAGAAGAATTTTTACAAAAATTTTAGTATGTTAAACAATTTATGTAGGAATTCTATTATAAAGATCTTTCAAAAAATTATGTAATTCGTAATATTAGAGAAATTCTACCTCGCGCAGTTTCGACTACCACAGACTTAAGCCCACTACACGGCAAGAGTTTCAGCTGCATTTAAACACCTTTATACAATTCTACATTCTATACTTGTCAGCAAACGTAGATAGACGAACAGCCAAATTAGATTCATTAAAATAGTGTTTATATTCATTATGCCGTCATACTAAATCGCAAACCGGCCTGAGAAACAAAGACGGATGAAATAATGATGCAAGATTAAAAAACAAAAGCTACCAACGTTCAGGACCCCCGCTATTGGCATTTTTCACAGCTTAGGATACCTTACAACATGCGTAAATAAATTTAGTCACTGAAACGTTGGGTTAAAAGAACTTGACACAAACATTGTTAAATGAGAGCAATCGCGATTTAGTAAGTGATAGCCTATCCTACAACTAATGCTGGCAATATAACACGTCCATAACACTGACACGTTTTCATTGTAAATTTGCTCAAAGCAAACTCACGAGAACATACTCAAAAAATGATCTCAAAGTTAGGATAACGACGACCACTAATTTCATTTTATTTATTGTCACAATCCAGAATTATTAAAAATTTGATGAAACAGAGTTTGCAATGTAAGAGGAATCGAACATTTTTCTTCAATATCAAGAAACGAGTACAGGTATCGTATTATTAAAGCGTATTATTGTTTTACTATGTTTCTTGATATAAACTTTTATGTGCGTCGGTAGGTCAACTGAACAGACAAAAGTACGAAAAGCTGAAAGTGATTTTTTGACGCATGGAACGAGTTTCAACCGCGTTTTGCAGGTTCAGGAATTGCCTCATTGCTGCTCACAGTCGTCGGTTGCGATCTTGTTTAGTCATAGATGCGCCTGTCGTAAAATATTTCTCCGAACCCGGACATGCAAATGAGAAATAGCAGATGACACGCAATATGAGCAGAGTTCAAAATCGTACTCCACAAAAGATTGTTCCAAATGTTCTCGGAGTCTCTAGTAAAGTCTGTCTGGTTTTTAATTAACCTCCACAGAGCAGAGTATTACTGAGGGAAAACTTAGTTCCTCATTCAAAAATAAAGAAACCCAACATTGAGTAACTTTTATGTGAAACGTTTGGATTTTTTTTTTCAAATCCTGCGCCAAAAAACAACCCCGCCATCGCTCTAACTAGAAGAAAGTATTTATTCAGTTAAGGTTCAGCTTGGGGTTATGAATGCTGATTACTCCGGGAATTAAAATTTTCAAATCATTTATAACCCTAACTTGATGAATGATTGCTAATTTGTTATTTTAAAACTTGGCGTGGTGTTTGTCTCAAATCTCGCATTTTACCATTAGTTTCAGAGTCTCGGTATGAAAGATTCAAATAATTGTGTGCTAACTGATGTCTTTCATTACACTAGTTCGTTAAGTGTAATAGTTTGAACATGTTATTTAGACACAGTTATGTTGAACGAGAGCTCCCCTCTCAGTTCAGTTCTGAATCTGGTGACGTTACGCAGTCGACGAAAATCATCTGACGCAGTGTCCCATAGCAGTATTTCGACAGTGTTTCGATTAATCACTGTAATTAGCAAATTGATAGCAAGCAGCTCGGATGCATTGTCAGTGTCTAGCTTAATGTTCATTGTTAGTTAGAGTCTTCCGAGACGTTTCTGATGTTTAGTATTGGTTTTAGTATTCTCAATTTTGCAGTTAAAAATACCAATTTGGATTGAAGTTAGAATCGGGGTTGAATGCGAGATGCCCGATTGTAATTAAAATATAATTTTTGACTGCAGGTTAGGGCTGTATTATAGTTATACCTAGTAAATAACAGCTGCTTTTATATTTTAGACATGCAAGTTACATTGAGTTCACTTTGGATTAAACTTTATTGGATAGTGTCACCTGGGGATCTAAAACATGTGGTATGTATCTAATCAGTCTCAAATAAAGTAAAGTATATATAATTTTATGCATTTAGTTATGTGCTGATATTTGTAAATTTTAATTGCCACTGTACACTACTGTAAGATTTGTTTGGATATCCGCATGTTATAATCAGTTTGTTCATTGTTTTCTGTAGGCTACGTTCGAGATGTCGATGTTCTTGATTTTGTTTCAAGTACCATCGTAATAATTGTTATGAAAGAATTAAACCGATTTCAAATTGGATTCAATTGCGGCAAAACTTTGAGGCACAGAAAGCGAGATGGGCACTTTATCGCTTTGAGTCGAGTTGCTTGAAAACTGAATATAGTTGACAATAAATCGATTTGGCTGGGACAGGGCATGGGACACGTTGACAATGGTCTCCATTCACGTGAGCCAGGAAAGTAGAAGGTTAACTCATTCTTAGACGTTATCAAAACAAGAAGAACCGTGTTCGCTCGCGATGTAATCAAGTGTGGATGAATGAGTGAGTAAGCTCATTACGGAGTATAATATAATTTCATAAAATGACGAGAGATTACTGACTATACGGAAAATACAATCAAAAATAATTCTTATGTTGTGACTAAATTTCGGGACTACTTCAAATTGGAAAGTAATGCATTTGGATAAATACCAATATCTGAAAGATACAGACATGAGTATTTTTAGTCAATAATTTGATTTTGAACAAAACATAACTTTCATATATGATTGCTTTTTAATGTGAATAAGAAAATTCTTTAAACAGGGTTTTGTGTCGAAAATATCGTACGTCTCAAAAACTTACGTATGTCATTATTCTTCTGCAAACATTTGTAGTCAGAATCTCCTCTTCCATCAATGAATTGAAACACCGTTATACAAATCTACATTCTACGTTGGTCAGCATACATATTTAGACGAGGATTTCGCCTGTATCGTTTTTTATCTGCAATCAAATTATAAGTCTTTAAAACAATGTTTATGTTCATTATGACGTCATATTGGATTGGCTTGGTAAGCAAGGAATGGTACAGTAATGATGAAAATTTTAATACCAAAAAAGTACCAACGTATAGCACGTATACGCTTTTGACATTTTTCACAGCTTAGGGTGACTTGAGACATGCGTAAATAAATTCAGTCACTGAACCATTGGGTTGAAAGGAAATTGGCACAATGAATGTCAGTAACAGCAATCGCGATTTAGTAAGTGACAGCCTATAATTAATGCTGATAATATAAAACGACCACAACACTGAGACGTTTCAATTGGAAATTTTCTCAAAGTCACGAAAACTCAAAGTGAAGCTACCGACGACTACTAATATACCAATAGATACTGACACTATGTATATATATAGAATAATGGTAATGCGCGTTAGTAAATATCAACTGACGCAGTTCCTGTTGATTTGATTGAGAAATAACAAAGAGGTATTGAATTCCAAATAGCTGAATCTCGTGGAAGAAAATCTCGAAGCATAGAATATTTTTTCTGGTATTTCACTGACTGTAAACGGGTGGGAATTCACAGTAAACCGAACTTGACGAGAAAAATTGTTACACTTCCCAATGCATAACGCGAATCTATGGTTGTGACAATCTCTGTTTACTTATTGTCACCATCCAGAATTAACACTGAAGATAAGAAGAATAAGCTTTCAGGTAAGTCGACTTGAGACAAGAGTTGTAGGAAAATAAAAATAAAAACCTTAGTTTATAGTAAAGGTGTATGTCGTATATGCGATAATATCTAAAAATTTCTGGCAAGCAGGTTGAAACAATAAAAATACCGTATGAAGAAAATACAGTGAAAATGCTAAATGACTATCGTGGATAACTTTTTCATTTCAGCCTATTTGTGACCAATGAGATTATGTACCATACTTTCATTTACTAAATTATATCTGAGATATTACTAAACATTTACTAAGTAACTGAAGAACGGACCAACGCGCCAACAAATACTGAAAAAATCTGATAATCACATAGCCAGTATTCATTAAGTTACCGTTAGGTCATTGACAGGAACAGACCGAATCTAACTTCCTTGCATTTGAGATGATTCATTTTTTTTTCAATACTTAAGATAATTTGGTAATTTTATGTTTCAATAGTTTAGTTAGACCGCTTCATAACTTCAGATATGATGAGATACTATATCAACGGAAGAAAGTTTATTAATATCAGGAACGAATTAAAAGTTTACTTCATTAGCGTTTCAATAGTGACAAACCGGCCTGAAATAAATAGCAAACTCACATTTCACCGGAATTATCCTATTGACCATAGTCCATAGTTTATTATATATTGGGTTTCTTCGCAGGTAACTCAGAGTGGATAAATGAGTGCATGAGCTCAAGTTGGAGTGAAATAATTTTATTAAATGGCGGTAAGATTACCGATTATAAGAAAATTAAAATCAAATCAATTTCCGTTTTGTGACGAGATTTCGGGACCATAGCATTTTGAAAAATATTAGAATCTACAAGCTATAGAGTGATTTTATTCAATAATTTGATTTTGAGCAAAACATTACGTTGAAATGTAAATCAGAAGGTTCCTCAACAGCGTTATATCCCAAAAAAATATTACACCCCAAAAATTCACGCCTCTCATTAATCTTCTCTAAATCTTTGTAGTCAGAATCTCCTCTACTATCAATGAATTGAAACACCTTTATACGACTCTACACACCACATTGGTCAGCGAACGGCAAGTATTCGTCCGTATCGGTTTTTATCAACAATCAAATTATAACTCCATAAATAATGTTTCTATTAATTTTGACGTCATATTGAACCGTTGGCCAGCCAGCCTAGTGAATGAAAAAGGATAAAATGATTACAAATGTTTTGATATTAAAAAAGTACAGGCATTTAGGACCTTTGGAATGTCAATGACAGCAAACACGATTTAGTAAGTGATATAACTTATTCTAACAATATAACACGACCATACAACTGACTCGATTTTGTAAAGCGCACTCGCGTTTTCTGAATGTATGTAAGATTAAAGATTCTCACGCTCGAGAAACACCTGCAACAAGACCGAACAACTCATAATATTCAATTAAAATAAATATCTTGACTAAAACTTTCTTGACGTGTTGAAAAGAATTTTTACAAAAATTTAAGTATGTTTAACAATTTATGTAGGAATTCTATTATAAAGATCTTTCAAAAAAGATGTAATTTGTAATATTAGAGAAATTCTACCTCGCGCAGTTTCGACTACCACAGACTTAAGCCCACTACACGGCAAGAGTTTCAACTGCATTTAAACACCTGTATACAATTCTACATTCTATACTTGTCAGCAAACGTAGATAGACGAAAGCCAAATTAGATTCATTATGACGTCATACTAAATCGCAAACCGGCCTGAGAAACAAAGACGGATGAAATAATGATGCAAGATTAAATACCAAAAGGTACCAACGTTTAGGACCCACGCTATTGGCATTTTTCACAGCTTAGGATAACTTACAACATGCGTAAATAAATTTAGTCACTGAATCGTTGGGTAAAAAGAACTTGGCACAAACAATGTTAATGAGAGCAATCGCGATTTAGTAAGTGATAGCCTATCCTACAACTAATGCTGGCAATATAACACGTCCATAACACTGACACGTTTTCATTGTAAATTTGCTCAAAGCAAAGTCACGAGAACTTACTCAAAAGATGATCTCAAAGTTAGGATAACGACGACCACTAATTTCATTTTATTTATCGTCACCATCCAGAATTATTAAAAATTTGATGAAACAGAGTTTGCAATGTAAGAGGAATCGAACATTTTTCTTCAATATCAAGAAACGAGTATAGGTATCGTATTATTAAAGCGTATTATTGTTTTACTATGTTTCTTGATATAAACTTTTATGTGCGTCGGTAGGTCAACTGAACAGACAAAAGTACTAAAAGCTGAAAGTGATTTTTTGCCGCAATTGGAACGAGTTTCAACCGCGTTTTGCAGGTTCGGGAATTGCCTCATTGCTGCTCACAGTCGTCGGTTGCGATCTTGTTTAGTCATAGATGCGCCTGTCGTAAAATATTTCTCCGAACCCGGGCATGCAAATGAGAAATAGCAGATGACACGCAATATAAGCAGAGTTTAAAATCGTACTCCACAAAAGATTGTTCCAAATGTTCTCGGAGTCTCTAGTATAGTGTGTCTGGTTTTTAATTAACCTCCACAGAGCAAAGTATTACTGAGGACAAACTTAGTCCCTCATTCAAAAATAAAGAAACCCAACATTGAGTAACTTTTATGTGAAACGTTTGGATTTTTTTTTCAAATCCTGCGCCAAAAAACAACCCCGCCACCGCTTTAACTTAAAGAAAGTATTTATTCAGTTAAGGTTTGGCTTGGGGTTATGAATGCTGATTACTCCGGAAATTAAAATTTCTAAATCATCTATAACCCTAACTTGATGAATGATTGCTAATTTGGTATTTTAAAACTTGGCGTGGTGTTTGTCTCAAAT
The DNA here is from genome assembly GCF_964204865.1 of Styela clava. NCBI lineage: Eukaryota > Metazoa > Chordata > Ascidiacea > Stolidobranchia > Styelidae > Styela > Styela clava. The sequence goes on along the minus strand of NC_135264.1, from coordinate 694,871 downwards.
CTCACATTTTCCCATTAGTTTCAGGGTCTCGGTATAAAAGATTCAAATAATTTTGTGCTAACTGATGTCTTTCATTACACTAGTTCGTTAAGTGTAATAGTTTGAACATGTTATTTAGACACAGTTATGTTGAACGAGAGCTCCCCTCTTAGTTCAGTTCTGAATCTGGTGACGTTACGCAGTCGACGAAAATCATCTGACGCAGTGTCCCATAGCAGTATTTCGACAGTGTTTCGATTAATCACTGTAATTAGCAAATTGATAGCAAGCAGCTCGGATGCATTGTCAGTGTCTAGCTTAATGTTCATTGTTAGTTAGAGTCTTCCGAGACGTTTCTGATGTTTAGTATTGGTTTTAGTATTCTCAATTTTGCAGTTAAAAATACCAATTTGGATTGAAGTTAGAATCGGGGTTGAATGCGAGATGCCCGATTGTAATTAAAATATAATTTTTGACTGCAGGTTAGGGCTGTATTATAGTTATACCTAGTAAATAACAGCTGCTTTTATATTTTAGACATGCAAGTTACATTGAGTTCACTTTGGATTAAACTTTATTGGATAGTGTCACCTGGGGATCTAAAACATGTGGTATGTATCTAATCAGTCTCAAATAAAGTAAAGTATATATAATTTTATGCATTTAGTTATGTGCTGATATTTGTAAATTTTAATTGCCACTGTACACTACTGTAAGAAGTGTTTGGATATCCGCATGTTATAATCAGTTTGTTCATTGTTTTCTGTAGGTTACGTTCGAGATGTCGATGTTCCTGATTTTGTTTCAAGTACCATCGTAATAATTGTTATGAAAGAATTAAACCGATTTCAAATTGGATTCAATTGCGGCAAAACTTTGAGGCACAGAAAGCGAGATGGGCACTTTATCGCTTTGAGTCGAGTTGCTTGAAAACTCAATTTAGTTGACAATAAATCGATTTGGCTGGGACAGGGCATGGGGCACGTTGACAATGGTCTCCATTCACGTAAGCCAGGAAAGTAGAAGATTAACTCATTCTTAAATGTTATCAAAACAAGAAGAACCGTGTTCGCTCGCGATGTAATCAAGTGTGAATGAATGAGTGAGTAAGCTCATTACGGAGTATAATATAATTTCATAAAATGACGAGAGATTACTGACTATACGGAAAATAAAATCAAAAATAATTCTTATGTTGTGACTAGATTTCGGGACTACTTCAAATTGGAAAGTAATGCATTTGGAAAAATACCAATATCTGAAAGATACAGACATGATTTTTTTTAGTCAATAATTTGATTTTGAACAAAACATAACGTTCATATATGATTGCTTTTTAATGTGAATAAGCAGATTCTTTAAACAGGGTTATTGTCGAAAATATCGTACGTCTCAAAAACTTACGTATGTCATTATTCTTCTCCAAATCTTCGTAGTCAGAATCTCCTCTTCCATCAATGAATTGAAACATCGTTTTACAAATCTACGTTCTACGTTGGTCAGCATACATATTAAGACGAGCAGGAAATCGCCTGTATCAGTTTTTATCTGCAATCAAATTATAAGTCTTTAAAACAATGTTTATGTTCATTATGACGTCATATTGGATCTGCTTGGTAAACAAGGAATGGTACAGTAATGATGAAAATTTGAATACCAAAAAAGTACCAACGTATAGCACGTATACGCTTTTGACATTTTTCATAGCTGAGGGTGACTTGAGACATGCGTACATAAACTAAGTCGCTGAACCATTGGGTTGAAAGGAAATTGGCACAAGGAATGTCAATAACAGCAATCGCGATTTGGTAAGTGATAGCCTATAATTAATGCTGATAATATAAAACGACCACAACACTGAGACGTTTCAATTGGAAATTTGCTCAAAGTCACGAAAACTCAAAGTGAAGCTACCGACGACTACTAATATACCAATAGATACTGACACTATGTATATATAGGGAAAAATAATATTGCGCGTTAGTAAATATCAACTGACGCAGTTCCTGTTGATTTGATTGAGAAATAACTATGAGGTATTGAATTCCAAATAGCTGAATCTCGTGGAAGAAAATCTCGAAGCATAGAATATTTTGTCTGGTATTTCACTGACTGTAAACGGGTGGGAATTCACAGTAAACCGAACTTGACGAGAAAAATTGTTACACTTCCCAATGCATAACGCGAATCTATGGTTGTGACAATTTCTGTTTACTTATTGTCACCATCCAGAATTAACACTGAAGATAAGAAGAATAAGCTTTCAGGTAAGTCGACTTGAGACAAGAGTTGTAGGTAAATAAAAAATAAAAACTTTAGTTTAGAGTAAAGGTGTATGTCGTACATGCGATAATATCTAAAAATTTCTGGCAAGCAGGTTGAAACATTAAAAATACCGTATGAAGAAAATACAGCGAAAATGCTAAATGACTATCGTGGATAACTTTTTCATTTCAGCCTATTTGTGACCAATGAGATTATGTACCATACTTTCATTTACTAATTTATATCTGAGATATTACTAAACATTCACTAAGTAACTGAAGAACGTACCACCGCGCCAACAAATACTGAAAAAATCTGATAATCACATAGCCAGTATTCATTAAGTCATTGACAGGAACAGACCGAATCTAACTTCCTTGCATTTGAGATGATTCATTTTTTTTTTCAATACTTAAGATAATTTGGTAATTTTATGTTTGCAATAGTTTAGTTAGACCGCTTCATAACTTCAGATATGATGAGATACAATATCAACAAATGAGAGTTTATTAATATCAGGAACGAATTAAAAGTTTACTTCATCAGCGTTTCAATAGTCACAAACCCGCCTGAAACAAATAGCAAACTCAAATTTCACCGGAATTATCCTATTGACCATAGTCCATAGTATATTATACTTTGGGTTTCTCCGCAGATAATTCAGAGTGGATAAATGAGTGCATGAGCTCAAGTTGGAGTGAAATAATTCATACGAAATTATACGAATTAAACGAAAATTAAAAACAAATATATTTCCCTTTTGTGACGAGATTTCGGGACCACAGCATTTTGAAAAATATCAGAATCTACAAGCTATAGAGTGAATTTATTCTATAATTTGATTTTGAGCAAAACATTACGTTGATATGTAAATCAGAAGGTTCCTCAACAGCGTTATATCCCGAAAAAATTTTACACCCCAAAAATTCACGCCTCTCATTAATCTTCTCTAAATCTTTGTAGTCAGAATCTCCTCTTCTATCAATGAATTGAAACACCTTTATACGACTCTACACACCACATTGGTCAGCGAACGGCAAGTATTCGTCTGTATCGGTTTTTATCAACAATCAAATTATAACTCCATAAATAATGTTTCTATTAATTTTGACGTCATACTGAACCGATGGCCAGCCTAGTGATTAAAAAAGGATAAAATGATTACAAATGTTTTGATATTAAAAAAGTACAGGCGTTTAGGACCTTTGGAATGTCAATGACAGCAAACACGATTTAGTAAGTGATATAACTGATTCTAACAATATAACACGACCATACAACTGACTCGATTTTCTGAAGCGCACTCGCGTTTTCTAAATGTATGTAAGATTAAAGATTCTCACGCTCGAGAAACACCTGCAACAAGACCGAACAACTCATAATATTCAATTAAAATAAATATCTTGACTAAAACCTTCTTGACGTGTTGAAAAGAATTTTTACAAAAATTTGGGTATGTTCAACAATTTATGTAGGAATTCTATTATAAAGATCTTTCAAAAAAGTATGTAATTTGTAATATTAGAGAAATTCTACCTCGCGCAGTTTCGACTACCACAGACTTAAGCCCACTACACGGCAAGAGTTTCAACTGCATTTAAACACCTTTATACAATTCTACATTCTATACTTGTCAGCAAACGTAGATAGACGAACAGCCAAATTAGATTCATTATGACGTCATACTAAATCGCAAACCGGCCTGAGAAACAAAGATGGATGAAATAATGATGCAAGATTAAATACCAAAAGGTACCAACGTTTAGGACCCACGCTATTGGCATCTTTCACAGCTTAGGATAACTTACAACATGCGTAAATAAATTTAGTCACTGAATCGTTGGGTAAAAAGAACTTGGCACAAACAATGTTAATGAGAGCAATCGCGATTTAGTAAGTGATAGCCTATCCTACAACTAATGCTGGCAATATAACACGTCCATAACACTGACACGTTTTCATTGTAAATTTGCTCAAAGCAAAGTCACGAGAACTTACTCAAAAGATGATCTCAAAGTTAGGATAACGACGACCACTAATTTCATTTTATTTATCGTCACCATCCAGAATTATTAAAAATTTGATGAAACAGAGTTTGCAATGTAAGAGGAATCGAACATTTTTCTTCAATATCAAGAAACGAGTATAGGTATCGTATTATTAAAGCGTATTATTGTTTTACTATGTTTCTTGATATAAACTTTTATGTGCGTCGGTAGGTCAACTGAACAGACAAAAGTACTAAAAGCTGAAAGTGATTTTTTGCCGCAATTGGAACGAGTTTCAACCGCGTTTTGCAGGTTCGGGAATTGCCTCATTGCTGCTCACAGTCGTCGGTTGCGATCTTGTTTAGTCATAGATGCGCCTGTCGTAAAATATTTCTCCGAACCCGGGCATGCAAATGAGAAATAGCAGATGACACGCAATATGAGCAGAGTTTAAAATCGTACTCCACAAAAGATTGTTCCAAATGTTCTCGGAGTCTCTAGTATAGTGTGTCTGGTTTTTAATTAACCTCCACAGAGCAAAGTATTACTGAGGACAAACTTAGTCCCTCATTCAAAAATAAAGAAACCCAACATTGAGTAACTTTTATGTGAAACGTTTGGATTTTTTTTTCAAATCCTGCGCCAAAAAACAACCCCGCCACCGCTTTAACTTAAAGAAAGTATTTATTCAGTTAAGGTTTGGCTTGGGGTTATGAATGCTGATTACTCCGGAAATTAAAATTTCTAAATCATCTATAACCCTAACTTGATGAATGATTGCTAATTTGGTATTTTAAAACTTGGCGTGGTGTTTGTCTCAAATCTCACATTTTCCCATTAGTTTCAGGGTCTCGGTATAAAAGATTCAAATAATTTTGTGCTAACTGATGTCTTTCATTACACTAGTTCGTTAAGTGTAATAGTTTGAACATGTTATTTAGACACAGTTATGTTGAACGAGAGCTCCCCTCTTAGTTCAGTTCTGAATCTGGTGACGTTACGCAGTCGACGAAAATCATCTGACGCAGTGTCCCATAGCAGTATTTCGACAGTGTTTCGATTAATCACTGTAATTAGCAAATTGATAGCAAGCAGCTCGGATGCATTGTCAGTGTCTAGCTTAATGTTCATTGTTAGTTAGAGTCTTCCGAGACGTTTCTGATGTTTAGTATTGGTTTTAGTATTCTCAATTTTGCAGTTAAAAATACCAATTTGGATTGAAGTTAGAATCGGGGTTGAATGCGAGATGCCCGATTGTAATTAAAATATAATTTTTGACTGCAGGTTAGGGCTGTATTATAGTTATACCTAGTAAATAACAGCTGCTTTTATATTTTAGACATGCAAGTTACATTGAGTTCACTTTGGATTAAACTTTATTGGATAGTGTCACCTGGGGATCTAAAACATGTGGTATGTATCTAATCAGTCTCAAATAAAGTAAAGTATATATAATTTTATGCATTTAGTTATGTGCTGATATTTGTAAATTTTAATTGCCACTGTACACTACTGTAAGAAGTGTTTGGATATCCGCATGTTATAATCAGTTTGTTCATTGTTTTCTGTAGGTTACGTTCGAGATGTCGATGTTCCTGATTTTGTTTCAAGTACCATCGTAATAATTGTTATGAAAGAATTAAACCGATTTCAAATTGGATTCAATTGCGGCAAAACTTTGAGGCACAGAAAGCGAGATGGGCACTTTATCGCTTTGAGTCGAGTTGCTTGAAAACTCAATTTAGTTGACAATAAATCGATTTGGCTGGGACAGGGCATGGGGCACGTTGACAATGGTCTCCATTCACGTAAGCCAGGAAAGTAGAAGATTAACTCATTCTTAAATGTTATCAAAACAAGAAGAACCGTGTTCGCTCGCGATGTAATCAAGTGTGAATGAATGAGTGAGTAAGCTCATTACGGAGTATAATATAATTTCATAAAATGACGAGAGATTACTGACTATACGGAAAATAAAATCAAAAATAATTCTTATGTTGTGACTAGATTTCGTACTACTTCAAATTGGAAAGTAATGCATTTGGAAAAATACCAATATCTGAAAGATACAGACATGATTTTTTTTAGTCAATAATTTGATTTTGAACAAAACATAACGTTCATATATGATTGCTTTTTAATGTGAATAAGCAGATTCTTTAAACAGGGTTATTGTCGAAAATATCGTACGTCTCAAAAACTTACGTATGTCATTATTCTTCTCCAAATCTTCGTAGTCAGAATCTCCTCTTCCATCAATGAATTGAAACATCGTTTTACAAATCTACGTTCTACGTTGGTCAGCATACATATTAAGACGAGCAGGAAATCGCCTGTATCAGTTTTTATCTGCAATCAAATTATAAGTCTTTAAAACAATGTTTATGTTCATTATGACGTCATATTGGATCTGCTTGGTAAACAAGGAATGGTACAGTAATGATGAAAATTTGAATACCAAAAAAGTACCAACGTATAGCACGTATACGCTTTTGACATTTTTCATAGCTGAGGGTGACTTGAGACATGCGTACATAAACTAAGTCGCTGAACCATTGGGTTGAAAGGAAATTGGCACAAGGAATGTCAATAACAGCAATCGCGATTTGGTAAGTGATAGCCTATAATTAATGCTGATAATATAAAACGACCACAACACTGAGACGTTTCAATTGGAAATTTGCTCAAAGTCACGAAAACTCAAAGTGAAGCTACCGACGACTACTAATATACCAATAGATACTGACACTATGTATATATATATAGAATAATGGTAATGCGCGTTAGTAAATATCAACTGACGCAGTTCCTGTTGATTTGATTGAGAAATAACAAAGAGGTATTGAATTCCAAATAGCTGAATCTCGTGGAAGAAAATCTCGGAGCATAGAATATTTTTTCTGGTATTTCACTGACTGTAAACGGGTGAGAATTCACAGTAAACCGAACTTGACGATAAAAATTGTTAGACTTCCCAATGCATAACGCGAATCTATGGTTCTGTTTACTTATTGTCACCATCCAGAATTAACACTGAAGATAAGAAGAATAAGCTTTCAGGTGAGTCGACTTGAGACCAGAGTTGTAGGAAAATAAAAAAAAAACTTTAGTTTATAGTAAAGGTGTATGTCGTATATGCGATAATATCTAAAAATTTCTGGCAAGCAGGTTGAAACATTAAAAATACCGTATGAAGAAAATACAGCGAAAATGCTAAATGACTATCGTGGATAACTTTTTCATTTCAGCCTATTTGTGACCAATGAGATTATGTACCATACTTTCATTTACTAAATTATATCTGAGATATTACTAAACATTTACTAAGTAACTGAAGAACGGACCAACGCGCCAACAAATACTGAAAATATCTGATAATCACATAGCCAGTATTCATTAAGTTACTGTTAGGTCATCGACAGGAACAGACCGAATCTAACTTACTTGCATTTGAGATGATTCTTTTTTTTTTCAATACTTAAGATAATTTGGTAATTTTATGTTTGCAATAGTTTAGTTAGACCGCTTCATAACTTCAGATATGATGAGATACAATATCAACGAAAGAAAGTTTATTAATATCAGGAACGAATTAAAAGTTTACTTCATTGGCGTTTCAATAGTTACAAACCGGCCTGAAATAAATAGCAAACTCACATTTCACCGGAATTATCCTATTGACCATAGTCCATAGTATATTATATATTGGGTTTCTCCAAAGGTAATTCAGAGTGGATAAATGAGTACATGAGCTCAAGTTGGAGTGAAATAATTTTATTGAATGGCGGTAAGATTACCGATTATACGAAAATTAAAATCAAATCAATTTCCGTTTTGTGACGAGATTTCGGGACCATAGCATTTTGAAAAATATCAGAATCTACAAGCTACTCGATGTTCCTGATTTTGTTTCAAGTACCATCGTAATAATTGTTATGAAAGAATTAAACCGATTTCAAATTGGATTCAATTGCGGCAAAACTTTGAGGCACAGAAAGCGAGATGGGCACTTTATCGCTTTGAGTCGAGTTCTTGAAAACTCAATTTAGTTGACAATAAATCGATTTGGCTGGGACAGGGCATGGGGCACGTTAACAATGGTCTCCATTCACGTAAGCCAGGAAAGTAGAAGATTAACTCATTCTTAAATGTTATCAAAACAAGAAGAACCGTGTTCGCTCGCGATGTAATCAAGTGTGGATGAATGAGTGAGTAAGCTCATTACGGAGTATAATATAATTTCATAAAATGACGAGAGATTACTGACTATACGGAAAATAAAATCAAAAATAATTCTTATGTTGTGACTAGATTTCGGGACTACTTCAAATTGGAAAGTAATGCATTTGGAAAAATACCAATATCTGAAAGATACAGACATGATTTTTTATAGTCAATAATTTGATTTTGAACAAAACATAACGTTCATATATGATTGTTTTTTAATGTGAATAAGAAGATTCTTTAAACAGGGTTATTGTCGAAAATATCGTACGTCTCAAAAACTTACGTATGTCATTATTCTTCTCCAAATCTTTGTAGTCAGAATCTCCTCTTCCATCAATGAATAGAAACACCGTTTTACAAATCTACGTTCTACGTTGGTCAGCATACATATTTAGACGAGCAGGAAATCGCCTGTATCCTTTTTTTTCTGCAATCAAATTATAAGTCTTTAAAACAATGTTTATGTTCATTATGACGTCATATTGGATCGGCTTGGTGAACAAGGAATGGTACAGTAATGATGAAAATTTGAATACCAAAAAAGTACCAACGTATAGCACGTATACGCTTTTGACATTTTTCATAGCTGAGGGTGACTTGAGACATGCGTACATAAACTAAGTCGCTGAATCATTGGGTTGAAAGGAAATTGGCACAAGGAATGTCAATAACAGCAATCGCGATTTAGTAAGTGATAGCCTATAATTAATGCTGATAATATAAAACTACCACAACACTGAGACGTTTCAATTGGAAATTTGCTCAAAGTCACGAAAACTCAAAGTGAAGCTACCGACGACTACTAATATACCAATAGATACTGACACTATGTATATATATAGAATAATGATAATGCGCGTTAGTAAATATCAACTGACGCAGTTCCTGTTGATTTGATTGAGAAATAACTATGAGGTATTGAATTCCAAATAGCTGAATCTCGTGGAAGAAAATCTCGAAGCATAGAATATTTTTTCTGGTATTTCACTGACTGTAAACGGGTGAGAATTCACAGTAAACCGAACTTGACGATAAAAATTGTTAGACTTCCCAATGCATAACGCGAATCTATGGTTATGTTTACTTATTGTCACCATCCAGAATTAACACTTAAGATAAGAAGAATAAGCTTTCAGGTGAGTCGACTTGAGACAAGCGTTGTAGGAAAATAAAAAAAAAACTTTAGTTTATAGTAAAGGTGTATGTCGTATAGGCGATAATATCTAAAAATTTCTGGCTAGCAGGTTGAAACATTAAAAATACCGTATGAAGAAAATACAGCGAAAATGCTAAATGACTATCGTGGATAACTTTTTCATTTCAGCCTATTTGTGACCAATGAGATTATGTACCATACTTTCATTTACTAAATTATATCTGAGATATTACTAAACATTTACTAAGTAACTGAAGAACGGACCAACGCGCAAACAAATACTGAAAAAATCTGATAATCACATAGCCAGTATTCATTAAGTCATTGACAAGAACAGACCGAATCTAACTTCCTTGCATTTGATTTGATTCTTTTTTTTTCAATACTTAAGATAATTTGGTAATTTTATGTTTGCAATAGTTTAGTTAGACCGCTTCATAACTTCAGATATGATGAGATACAATATCAAGGAAAGAAAGTTTATTAATATCAGGAACGAATTAAAAGTTTACTTCATCAGCGTTTCAATAGTTACAAACCGGCCTGAAATAAATAGCAAACTCACATTTCACCGGAATTATCCTATTGACCATAGTCCATAGTATATTATACTTTGGGTTTCTCCGCAGATAATTCAGAGTGGATAAATGAGTGCATGAGCTCAAGTTGGAGTGAAATAATTTATACGAAATTATACGAATTAAACGAAAATTAAAAACAAATCAATTTCCCTTTTGTGACGAGATTACGGGACCACAGCATTTTGAAAAATATCAGAATCTACAAGCTATAGAGTGATTTTATTCTATAATTTGATTTTGAGCAAAACATTACGTTGATATGTGAATCAGAAAGTTCCTCAACAGCGTTATATTCCCAAAAAAATATTACACCACAAAAACTTACGCCTTCTATTAATCTTCTCTAAATCTTTGTAGTCAGAATCTCCTCTTCTATCAATTAATTGAAACACCTTTATACGACTCTACACACCACATTGGTCAGCGAACGGCAAGTATTCGTCTGTATCGGTTTTTATCAACAATCAAATTATAACTCCATAAATAATGTTTCTATTAATTTTGACGTCATACTGAACCGATGGCCAGCCTGGTGAATAAAAAAGGATAAATTGATTACAAAAGTTTAAATATTAAAAAAGTACAGGCGTTTAGGACCTTTGGAATGTCAATGACAGCAAACACGATTTAGTAAGTGATATAACTGATTCTAACAATATAACACGACCATACAACTGACTCGATTTTATGAAGCGCACTCGCGTTTTCTGAATGTATGTAAGATTAAAGATTCTCACGCTCGAGAAACACCTGCAACAAGACCGAACAACTCATAATATTCAATTAAAATAAATATCTTGACTAAAACTTTCTTGACGTGTTAAAAAGAATTTTTACAAAAATTTTAGTATGTTAAACAATTTATGTAGGAATTCTATTATAAAGATCTTTCAAAAAATTATGTAATTCGTAATATTAGAGAAATTCTACCTCGTGCAGTTTCGACTACCACAGACTTAAGCCCACTACACGGCAAGAGTTTCACCTGCCTTTAAACACCTTTATACAATTCTACATTCTATACTTGTCAGCAAACGTAGATAGACGAACAGCCAAATTAGATTCATTAAAATAGTGTTTATATTCCTTATGCCGTCATACTAAATCGCAAACCGGCCTGAGAAACAAAGACGGATGAAATAATGATGCAAGATTAAATACCAAAAGCTACCAACGTTCAGGACCCACGCTATTGGCATTTTTCAAAGCTTAGGATACCTTACAACATGCGTAAATAAATTTAGTCACTGAAACGTTGGGTTAAAAGAACTTGGCACAAACAATGTTAAATGAGAGCAATCGCGATTTAGTAAGTGATAGCCTATCCTACAACTAATGCTGGCAATATAACACGTCCATAACACTGACACGTTTTCATTGTAAATTTCCTCAAAGCAAACTCACGAGAACATACTCAAAAAATGATCTCAAAGTTAGGATAACGACGACCACTAATTTCATTTTATTTATTGTCACAATCCAGAATTATTAAAAATTTGATGAAACAGAGTTTGCAATGTAAGAGGAATCGAACATTTTTCTTCAATATCAAGAAACGAGTACAGGTATCGTATTATTAAAGCGTATTATTGTTTTACTATGTTTCTTGATATAAACTTTTATGTGCGTCGGTAGGTCAACTGAACAGACAAAAGTACTAAAAGCTGAAAGTGATTTTTTGCCGCATGGAACGACTTTCAACCGCGTTTTGCAGGTTCAGGAATTGCCTCATTGCTGCTCACAGTCGTCGGTTGCGATCTTGTTTAGTCATAGATGCGCCTGTCGTAAAATATTTCTCCGAACCCGGACATGCAAATGAGAAATAGCAGATGACACGCATTATGAGCAGAGTTCAAAATCGTACTCCACAAAAGATTGTTCCAAATGTTCTCGGAGTCTCTAGTAAAGTCTGTCTGGTTTTTAATTAACCTCCACAGAGCAAAGTATTACTGAGGGAAAACTTAGTTCCTCATTCAAAAATAAAGAAACCCAACATTGAGTAACTTTTATGTGAAACGTTTGGATTTTTTTTTTCAAATCCTGCGCCAAAAACAACCCCGCCATCGCTCTAACTTAAAGAAAGTATTTATTCAGTTAAGGTTTGGCTTGGGGTTATGAATGCTGATTACTCCGGAAATTGAAATTTTCAAATCATTTATAACCCTAACTTGATGAATGATTGCTAATTTGTTATTTTAAAACTTGGCGTGGTGTTTGTCTCAAATCTCGCATTTTACCATTAGTTTCAGGGTCTCGGTATGAAAGATTCAAATAATTGTGTGCTAACTGATGTCTTTCATTACACTAGTTCGTTAAGTGTAATAGTTTGAACTTGTTATTTAGACACAGTTATGTTGAACGAGAGCTCCCCTATAAGGACTCAGTTCAGTTCTGAATCTGATGACGTTACGCAGTCGACGAAAAACATCTGACGCAGTGTCCCACAGCAGTATTTCGACAGTGTTTTGATTAATCACTGTAATTAGCAAATTGATAGCAAGCAGCTCGGATGCATTGTCAGTGTCTAGCTTAATGTTCATTGTTAGTTAGAGTCTTCCGAGACGTTTCTGATGTTTAGTATTGGTTTTAGTATTCTCAATTTTGCAGTTAAAAATACCAATTTGAATTGAAGTTAGAATCGGGGTTGAATGCGAGATGCCCGATTGTAATTAAAATATAATTTTTGACTGCAGGTTAGGGCTGTATTATAGTTATACTAAGTAAATAACAGCTGCTTTTATATTTTAGACATGCAAGTTACATTGAGTTCACTTTGGATTAAGCTTTGTTGGATAGTGTCCCCTGGGGATCTAAAACATGTGGTATGTATCTAATCAGTCTCAAATAAAGTAAAGTATATATAATTTTATGCATTTAGTTATGTGCTGATATTTGTAAATTTTAATTGCCACTGTACACTACCGTAAGATTTGTTTGGATATCCGCATGTTATAATCAGTTTGTTCATTGTTTTCTGTAGGCTACGTTCGAGATGTCGATGTTCTTGATTTCGTTTCAAGTACCATCGTAATAATTGTTATGAAAGAATTAAACCGATTTCAAATTGGATTCAATTGCGGCAAAACTTTGAGGCACAGAAAGCGTGATGGGCACTTTATCGCTTTGAGTCGAGTTGCTTGAAAACTGAATATAGTTGACAATAAATCGATTTGGCTGGGACAGGGCATGGGGCACGTTGACAATGGTCTCCATTCACGTGAGCCAGGAAAGTAGAAGGTTAACTCATTCTTAAATGTTATCAAAACAAGAAGAACCGTGTTCGCTCGCGATGTAATCAAGTGTGGATGAATGAGTGAGTAAGCTCATTACGGAGTATAATATAATTTCATAAAATGACGAGAGATTACTGACTATACGGAAAATACAATCAAAAATAATTCTTATGTTGTGACTAGATTTCGGCACTACTTCAAATTGGAAAGTAATGCATTTGGATAAATACCAATATCTGAAAGATACAGACATGAGTATTTTTAGTCAATAATTTGATTTTGAACAAAACATAACGTTCATATATGATTGCTTTTTAATGTGAATAAGAAAATTCTTTAAACAGGGTTTTGTGTCGAAAATATCGTACGTCTCAAAAACTTACGTATGTCATTATTCTTCTGCAAACATTTGTAGTCAGAATCTCCTCTTCCATCAATGAATTGAAACACCGTTATACAAATCTACATTCTACGTTGGTCAGCATACATATTTAGACGAGGATTTCGCCTGTATCGTTTTTTATCTGCAATCAAATTATGAGTCTTTAAAACAATGTTTATGTTCATTATGACGTCATATTGGATTGGCGAGTTAAACAAGGAATGGTACAGTAATGATGAAAATTTTAATACCAAAAAAGTACCAACGTATAGCACGTATACGCTTTTGACATTTTTCACAGCTGAGGGTGACTTGAGACATGCGTAAATAAATTCAGTCACTGAACCATGGGGTTGAAAGGAAATTGGCACAATGAATGTCAGTAACAGCAATCGCGATTTAGTAAGTGATAGCCTATAATTAATGCTGATAATATAAAACTACCACAACACTGAGACGTTTCAATTGGAAATTTTCTCAAAGTCACGAAAACTCAAAGTGAAGCTACCGACGACTACTAATATACCAATAGATACTGACACTATGTATATATATAGAATAATGGTAATGCGCGTTAGTAAATATCAACTGACGCAGTTCCTGTTGATTTGATTGAGAAATAACTATGAGGTATTGAATTCCAAATAGCTGAATCTCGTGGAAGAAAATCTCGAAGCATATGAATATTTTTTCTGGTATTTCACTGACTGTAAACGGGTGAGAATTCACAGTAAACCGAACTTGACGATAAAAATTGTTAGACATCCCAATGCATAACGCGAATCTATGGTTCTGTTTACTTATTGTCACCATCCAGAATTAACACTGAAGATAAGAAGAATAAGCTGTCAGGTAAGTCGACTTGAGACAAGAGTTGTAGGAAAATAAAAAAAAAACTTTAGTTTATAGTAAAGGTGTATGTCGTATATGCGATAATATCTAAAAATTTCTGGCAAGCAGGTTGAAACATTAAAAATACCGTATGAAGAAAATACAGTGAAAATGCTAATGACTATCGTGGATAACTTTTTCATTTCAGCCTATTTGTGATCAATGAGATTATGTACCATACTTTCATTTACTAAATTATATCTGAGATATTACTAAACATTTACTAAGTAACTGAAGAACGGACCAACGCGCCAACAAATACTGAAAAAATCTGATAATCACATAGCCAGTATTCATTAAGTTACCGTTAGGTCATTGACAGGAACAGACCGAATCTAACTTCCTTGCATTTGAGATGATTCATTTTTTTTTCAATACTTTAGATAATTTGGTAATTTTATGTTTCAATAGTTTAATTAGACCGCTTCATAACTTCAGTTATGACGAGATACACTATCAACGGAAAAAAGTTTATCAATATCAGGAACGAATTAAAAGTTTACTTCATTAGCGTTTCAATAGTTACAAACCGGCCTGAAATAAATAGCAAACTCACATTTCACCGGAATTATCCTATTGACCATAGTCCATAGTATATTATATATTGGGTTTCTCCGCAGGTAATTCAGAGTGGATAAATGAGTGCATGAGCTCAAGTTGGAGTGAAATAATTTTATTAAATGGCGGTAAGATTACCGATTATACGAAAATTAAAATCAAATCAATTTCCGTTTTGTGACGAGATTTCGGGACCATAGCATTTTGAAAAATATCAGAATCTACAAGCTATAGAGTGATTTTATTCAATAATTTGATTTTGAGCAAAACATTACGTTGATATGTAAATCAGAAGGTTCCTCAACAGCGTTATATCCCAAAAAAATATTACACCCCAAAAATTCACGCCTCTCATTAATCTTCTCTAAATCTTTGTAGTCAGAATCTCCTCTTCTATCAATGAATTGAAACACCTTTATACGACTCTACACACCACATTGGTCAGCGAACGGCAAGTATTCGTCTGTATCGGTTTTTATCAACAATCAAATTATAACTCCATAAATAATGTTTCTATTAATTTTGACGTCATACTGAACCGATGGCCAGCCTGGTGAATAAAAAAGGATAAATTGATTACAAAAGTTTAAATATTAAAAAAGTACAGGCGTTTAGGACCTTTGGAATGTCAATGACAGCAAACACGATTTAGTAAGTGATATAACTGATTCTAACAATATAACACGACCATACAACTGACTCGATTTTATGAAGCGCACTCGCGTTTTCTGAATGTATGTAAGATTAAAGATTCTCACGCTCGAGAAACACCTGCAACAAGACCGAACAACTCATAATATTCAATTAAAATAAATATCTTGACTAAAACTTTCTTGACGTGTTAAAAAGAATTTTTACAAAAATTTTAGTATGTTAAACAATTTATGTAGGAATTCTATTATAAAGATCTTTCAAAAAATTATGTAATTCGTAATATTAGAGAAATTCTACCTCGCGCAGTTTCGACTACCACAGACTTAAGCCCACTACACGGCAAGAGTTTCACCTGCCTTTAAACACCTTTATACAATTCTACATTCTATACTTGTCAGCAAACGTAGATAGACGAACAGCCAAATTAGATTCATTAAAATAGTGTTTATATTCCTTATGCCGTCATACTAAATCGCAAACCGGCCTGAGAAACAAAGACGGATGAAATAATGATGCAAGATTAAATACCAAAAGCTACCAACGTTCAGGACCCACGCTATTGGCATTTTTCAAAGCTTAGGATACCTTACAACATGCGTAAATAAATTTAGTCACTGAAACGTTGGGTTAAAAGAACTTGGCACAAACAATGTTAAATGAGAGCAATCGCGATTTAGTAAGTGATAGCCTATCCTACAACTAATGCTGGCAATATAACACGTCCATAACACTGACACGTTTTCATTGTAAATTTGCTCAAAGCAAACTCACGAGAACATACTCAAAAAATGATCTCAAAGTTAGGATAACGACGACCACTAATTTCATTTTATTTATTGTCACAATCCAGAATTATTAAAAATTTGATGAAACAGAGTTTGCAATGTAAGAGGAATCGAACATTTTTCTTCAATATCAAGAAACGAGTACAGGTATCGTATTATTAAAGCGTATTATTGTTTTACTATGTTTCTTGATATAAACTTTTATGTGCGTCGGTAGGTCAACTGAACAGACAAAAGTACTAAAAGCTGAAAGTGATTTTTTGCCGCATGGAACGACTTTCAACCGCGTTTTGCAGGTTCAGGAATTGCCTCATTGCTGCTCACAGTCGTCGGTTGCGATCTTGTTTAGTCATAGATGCGCCTGTCGTAAAATATTTCTCCGAACCCGGACATGCAAATGAGAAATAGCAGATGACACGCATTATGAGCAGAGTTCAAAATCGTACTCCACAAAAGATTGTTCCAAATGTTCTCGGAGTCTCTAGTAAAGTCTGTCTGGTTTTTAATTAACCTCCACAGAGCAAAGTATTACTGAGGGAAAACTTAGTTCCTCATTCAAAAATAAAGAAACCCAACATTGAGTAACTTTTATGTGAAACGTTTGGACTTTTTTTTTCAAATCCTGCGCCAAAAAACAACCCCGCCATCGCTCTAACTTAAAGAAAGTATTTATTCAGTTAAGGTTTGGCTTGGGGTTATGAATGCTGATTACTCCGGAAATTGAAATTTTCAAATCATTTATAACCCTAACTTGATGAATGATTGCTAATTTGTTATTTTAAAACTTGGCGTGGTGTTTGTCTCAAATCTCGCATTTTACCATTAGTTTCAGGGTCTCGGTATGAAAGATTCAAATAATTGTGTGCTAACTGATGTCTTTCATTACACTAGTTCGTTAAGTGTAATAGTTTGAACTTGTTATTTAGACACAGTTATGTTGAACGAGAGCTCCCCTATAAGGACTCAGTTCAGTTCTGAATCTGATGACGTTACGCAGTCGACGAAAAACATCTGACGCAGTGTCCCACAGCAGTATTTCGACAGTGTTTTGATTAATCACTGTAATTAGCAAATTGATAGCAAGCAGCTCGGATGCATTGTCAGTGTCTAGCTTAATGTTCATTGTTAGTTAGAGTCTTCCGAGACGTTTCTGATGTTTAGTATTGGTTTTAGTATTCTCAATTTTGCAGTTAAAAATACCAATTTGAATTGAAGTTAGAATCGGGGTTGAATGCGAGATGCCCGATTGTAATTAAAATATAATTTTTGACTGCAGATTAGGGCTGTATTATAGTTATACTAAGTAAATAACAGCTGCTTTTATATTTTAGACATGCAAGTTACATTGAGTTCACTTTGGATTAAGCTTTGTTGGATAGTGTCCCCTGGGGATCTAAAACATGTGGTATGTATCTAATCAGTCTCAAATAAAGTAAAGTATATATAATTTTATGCATTTAGTTATGTGCTGATATTTGTAAATTTTAATTGCCACTGTACACTACCGTAAGATTTGTTTGGATATCCGCATGTTATAATCAGTTTGTTCATTGTTTTCTGTAGGCTACGTTCGAGATGTCGATGTTCTTGATTTCGTTTCAAGTACCATCGTAATAATTGTTATGAAAGAATTAAACCGATTTCAAATTGGATTCAATTGCGGCAAAACTTTGAGGCACAGAAAGCGTGATGGGCACTTTATCGCTTTGAGTCGAGTTGCTTGAAAACTGAATATAGTTGACAATAAATCGATTTGGCTGGGACAGGGCATGGGGCACGTTGACAATGGTCTCCATTCACGTGAGCCAGGAAAGTAGAAGGTTAACTCATTCTTAAATGTTATCAAAACAAGGAGAACCGTGTTCGCTCGCGATGTAATCAAGTGTGGATGAATGAGTGAGTAAGCTCATTACGGAGTATAAGATAATTTCATAAAATGACGAGAGATTACTGACTATACGGAAAATACAATCAAAAATAATTCTTATGTTGTGACTAGATTTCGGCACTACTTCAAATTGGAAAGTAATGCATTTGGATAAATACCAATATCTGAAAGATACAGACATGAGTATTTTTAGTCAATAATTTGATTTTGAACAAAACATAACGTTCATATATGATTGCTTTTTAATGTGAATAAGAAAATTCTTTAAACAGGGTTTTGTGTCGAAAATATCGTACGTCTCAAAAACTTACGTATGTCATTATTCTTCTGCAAACATTTGTAGTCAGAATCTCCTCTTCCATCAATGAATTGAAACACCGTTATACAAATCTACATTCTACGTTGGTCAGCATACATATTTAGACGAGGATTTCGCCTGTATCGTTTTTTATCTGCAATCAAATTATAAGTCTTTAAAACAATGTTTATGTTCATTATGACGTCATATTGGATTGGCTTGTTAAACAAGGAATGGTACAGTAATGATGAAAATTTTAATACCAAAAAAGTACCAACGTATAGCACGTATACGCTTTTGACATTTTTCACAGCTGAGGGTGACTTGAGACATGCGTAAATAAATTCAGTCACTGAACCATGGGGTTGAAAGGAAATTGGCACAATGAATGTCAGTAACAGCAATCGCGATTTAGTAAGTGATAGCCTATAATTAATGCTGATAATATAAAACTACCACAACACTGAGACGTTTCAATTGGAAATTTTCTCAAAGTCACGAAAACTCAAAGTGAAGCTACCGACGACTACTAATATACCAATAGATACTGACACTATGTATATATATAGAATAATGGTAATGCGCGTTAGTAAATATCAACTGACGCAGTTCCTGTTGATTTGATTGAGAAATAACTATGAGGTATTGAATTCCAAATAGCTGAATCTCGTGGAAGAAAATCTCGAAGCATAGAATATTTTTTCTGGTATTTCACTGACTGTAAGTCAAGTCAAGTCAAGTTTATTTTTTCCAACCAGTAAAAAACACATGCAAAAATATATAGAAAAAATGCTATTTAAATTACTGGGGAAGGGAAGCCGCGGGGAACCAAAACTGGTTATCGAGCTGCGACACCCAAGGTTCTAACACCTAGTTTGACAGATCGGGGAAAGAGTTTCAACGAATGGATACCATATAAATTTTACAAAAGAGCTAACTAATTGCAATTGTTGTATATTATTACTAAAAATTACCGTGCATTAAATGTGCCATAATAGCAGCGAATAACGGGGGATTTCCCGTTTGCATAGACCTAGCTGTAGCGAAATGTTGTTCTGTAGAATAACTGGGGAATTTTGAAGGTGACCTGACCACAACGTGGTTGTGCTATGACAGTATGAAGCGATATAGCAATGGACACTGATCAGGTAATTAAATAAAGTGAAATTAGCACGCTGGATGTTGAAATAAATATTCACCATTGGTGTCCTGACGCGTTATCTCAGTACCAGTACCGTACTGCTTGTAAGCTAACAAGAAAAATATTAGGAACAAATATAAATGATTTGATACTGTCAGACTGTGATAAGAATACAATGAAAAAACAATATTGACATTTGTTGAGGTGAAAATAAATGTTGGTATAAAATCACTAGACTATGGAGTCCTTCAATGATAGAAATATCTGAATATAGGAAGCACTGTGATAGGAATACTCCATTGCTTAAACTGGTAAATTGATGTTAACTAATACCTACTAAAATATGAAACATAATTTGTAATACTTTTTCATGTGACATAGCACAATTAATAGTTTTTGTCCATCCTAAAGTATATATTGAGACACTAAATGTCTTTTTAGATTTGATTTGAATATCTGTAAACGGGTGAGAATTCACAGTAAACCGAACTTGACGATAAAAATTGTTAGACATCCCAATGCATAACGCGAATCTATGGTTCTGTTTACTTATTGTCACCATCCAGAATTAACACTGAAGATAAGAAGAATAAGCTGTCAGGTAAGTCGACTTGAGACAAGAGTTGTAGGAAAATAAAAAAAAAACTTTAGTTTATAGTAAAGGTGTATGTCGTATATGCGATAATATCTAAAAATTTCTGGCAAGCAGGTTGAAACATTAAAAATACCGTATGAAGAAAATACAGTGAAAATGCTAATGACTATCGTGGATAACTTTTTCATTTCAGCCTATTTGTGACCAATGAGATTATGTACCATACTTTCATTTACTAAATTATATCTGAGATATTACTAAACATTTACTAAGTAACTGAAGAACGGACCAACGCGCCAACAAATACTGAAAAAATCTGATAATCACATAGCCAGTATTCATTAAGTTACCGTTAGGTCATTGACAGGAACAGACCGAATCTAACTTCCTTGCATTTGAGATGATTCATTTTTTTTTCAATACTTAAGATAATTTGGTAATTTTATGTTTCAATAGTTTAGTTAGACCGCTTCATAACTTCAGTTATGACGAGATACACTATCAACGGAAGAAAGTTTATCAATATCAGGAACGAATTAAAAGTTTACTTCATTAGCGTTTCAATAGTTACAAACCGGCCTGAAATAAATAGCAAACTCACATTTCACCGGAATTATCCTATTGACCATAGTCCATAGTATATTATATATTGGGTTTCTCCGCAGGTAATTCAGAGTGGATAAATGAGTGCATGAGCTCAAGTTGGAGTGAAATAATTTTATTAAATGGCGGTAAGATTACCGATTATACGAAAATTAAAATCAAATCAATTCCCGTTTTGTGACGAGATTTCGGGACCATAGCATTTTGAAAAATATCAGAATCTACAAGCTATAGAGTGATTTTATTCAATAATTTGATTTTGAGCAAAACATTACGTTGATATGTAAATCAGAAGGTTCCTCAACAGCGTTATATCCCAAAAAAATATTACACCCCAAAAATTCACGCCTCTCATTAATCTTCTCTAAATCTTTGTAGTCAGAATCTCCTCTTCTATCAATGAATTGAAACACCTTTATACGACTCTACACACCACATTGGTCAGCGAACGGCAAGTATTCGTCTGTATCGGTTTTTATCAACAATCAAATTATAACTCCATAAATAATGTTTCTATTAATTTTGACGTCATACTGAACCGATGGCCAGCCTGGTGAATAAAAAAGGATAAATTGATTACAAAAGTTTAAATATTAAAAAAGTACAGGCGTTTAAGACCTTTGGAATGTCAATGACAGCAAACACAATTTAGTAAGTGATATAACTGATTCTAACAAGATAACACGACCATACAACTGACTCGATTTTATGAAGCGCACTCGCGTTTTCTGAATGTATGTAAGATTAAAGATTCTCACGCTCGAGAAATACCTGCAACAAGACCGAACAACTCATAATATTCAATTAAAATAAATATCTTGAATAAAACTTTCTTGACGTGTTAAAAAGAATTTTTACAAAAAATTTAGTATGTTAAACAATTTATGTAGGAATTCTATTATAAAGATCTTTCAAAAAATTATGTAATTCGTAATATTAGAGAAATTCTACCTCGCGCAGTTTCGACTACCACAGACTTAAGCCCACTACACGGCAAGAGTTTCAGCTGCATTTAAACACCTTTATACAATTCTACATTCTATACTTGTCAGCAAACGTAGATAGACGAACAGCCAAATTAGATTCATTAAAATAGTGTTTATATTCATTATGCCGTCATACTAAATCGCAAACCGGCCTGAGAAACAAAGACGGATGAAATAATGATGCAAGATTAAATACCAAAAGCTACCAACGTTCAGGACCCCCGCTATTGGCATTTTTCACAGCTTAGGATACCTTACAACATGCGTAAATAAATTTAGTCACTGAAACGTTGGGTTAAAAGAACTTGGCACAAACAATGTTAAATGAGAGCAATCGCGATTTAGTAAGTGATAGCCTATCCTACAACTAATGCTGGCAATATAACACGTCCATAACACTGACACGTTTTCATTGTAAATTTGCTCAAAGTAAACTCACGAGAACATACTCAAAAAATGATCTCAAAGTTAGGATAACGACGACCACTAATTTCATTTTATTTTTTGTCACAATCCAGAATTATTAAAAATTTGATGAAACAGAGTTTGCAATGTAAGAGGAATCGAACATTTTTCTTCAATATCAAGAAACGAGTACAGGTATCGTATTATTAAAGCGTATTATTGTTTTACTATGTTTCTTGATATAAACTTTTATGTGCGTCGGTAGGTCAACTGAACAGACAAAAGTACTAAAAGCTGAAAGTGATTTTTTGCCGCATGGAACGAGTTTCAACCGCGTTTTGCAGGTTCAGGAATTGCCTCATTGCTGCTCACAGTCGTCGGTTGCGATCTTGTTTAGTCATAGATGCGCCTGTCGTAAAATATTTCTCCGAACCCGGACATGCAAATGAGAAATAGCAGATGACACGCATTATGAGCAGAGTTCAAAATCGTACTCCACAAAAGATTGTTCCAAATGTTCTCGGAGTCTCTAGTAAAGTCTGTCTGGTTTTTAATTAACCTCCACAGAGCAAAGTATTACTGAGGGAAAACTTAGTTCCTCATTCAAAAATAAAGAAACCCAACATTGAGTAACTTTTATGTGAAACGTTTGGATTTTTTTTTTCAAATCCTGCGCCAAAAAACAACCCCGCCATCGCTCTAACTTAAAGAAAGTATTTATTCAGTTAAGGTTTGGCTTGGGGTTATGAATGCTGATTACTCCGGAAATTAAAATTTTCAAATCATTTATAACCCTAACTTGATGAATGATTGCTAATTTGTTATTTTAAAACTTGGCGTGGTGTTTGTCTCAAATCTCGCATTTTACCATTAGTTTCAGGGTGTCGGTATGAAAGATTCAAATAATTGTGTGCTAACTGATGTCTTCCATTACACTAGTTCGTTAAGTGTAATAGTTTGAACTTGTTATTTAGACACAGTTATGTTGAACGAGAGCTCCCCTATAAGGACTCAGTTCAGTTCTGAATCTGATGACGTTACGCAGTCGACGAAAAACATCTGACGCAGTGTCCCACAGCAGTATTTCGACAGTGTTTTGATTAATCACTGTAATTAGCAAATTGATAGCAAGCAGCTCGGATGCATTGTCAGTGTCTAGCTTAATGTTCATTGTTAGTTAGAGTCTTCCGAGACGTTTCTGATGTTTAGTATTGGTTTTAGTAATCTCAATTTTGCAGTTAAAAATACCAATTTGAATTGAAGTTAGAATCGGGGTTGAATGCGAG
The DNA here is from genome assembly GCF_964204865.1 of Styela clava. NCBI lineage: Eukaryota > Metazoa > Chordata > Ascidiacea > Stolidobranchia > Styelidae > Styela > Styela clava. The sequence goes on along the minus strand of NC_135264.1, from coordinate 670,970 downwards.
ATGCCCGATTGTAATTAAAATATAATTTTTGACTGCAGGTTAGGGCTGTATTATTGTTATACTAAGTAAATAACAGCTGCTTTTATATTTTAGACATGCAAGTTACATTGAGTTCACTTTGGATTAAACTTTATTGGATAGTGTCACCTGGGGATCTAAAACATGTGGTATGTATCTAATCAGTCTCAAATAAAGTAAAGTATATATAATTTTATGCATTTAGTTATGTGCTGATATTTGTAAATTTTAATTGCCACTGTACACTACCGTAAGATTTGTTTGGATATCCGCATGTTATAATCAGTTTGTTCATTGTTTTCTGTAGGCTACGTTCGAGATGTCGATGTTCTTGATTTTGTTTCAAGTACCATCGTAATAATTGTTATGAAAGAATTAAACCGATTTCAAATTGGATTCAATTGCGGCAAAACTTTGAGGCACAGAAAGCGATATGGGGACTTTATCGCTTTGAGTCGAGTTGCATGAAAACTGAATATAGTTGACAATAAATCGATTTGGCTGGGACAGGGCATGGGGCACGTTGACAATGGTCTCCATTCACGTAAGCCAGGAAAGTAGAAGGTTAACTCATTCCTAAATGTTATCAAAACAAGAAGAACCGTGTTCGCTCGCGATGTAATCAAGTGTGGATGAAAGAATGAGTAAGCTCATTTCGGAGTATAATATAATTTCATAAAATGACGAGAAGATTACTGACTATACGGAAAATCAAATCAAAAATAATTCTAATGTTGTGACTAGATTTCGAGACTACTTCAAATTGGAGAGTAATGCATTTGGAAATATACCAGTATCTGAAAGCTTGACAGACAGACATGAGTATTTTTAGTCAATAATTTGATTTTGAACAAAACATAACGTTCATATATGATTGCTTTTCAAAGTGAATAAGAAGATTCTTTAAAGAGGAATATTGTCGAAAATATCGTACGTCTCAAAAACTTACGTATGTCATTATTCTTTTCCAAATCTTTGTAGTCAGAATCTCCTCTTCCGTCAATGAATTGAAACACCGTTATACAAATCTACATTCTACGTTGGTCAGCATACATAGATAAACGAGCAGGATATCGCCTGTATCGTTTTTTATCTGCAATCAAATTATAAGTCTTTAAAACAATGTTTATGCTCATTATGGCATCATATTGGACCGGATTGGTAAACAAGGAATGGTACAGTAATGATGAAAATTTAGTTACCAAAAAAGTACCAACGTATAGCACGTATACGCTTTTGACATTTTTCACAGCTGAGGATGTCTTGAGACATGCGTAAATAAATTCAGTCACTGAACCATTGGATTGAAAGGAAATTGGCACAAAGAATGTCAATAACAACAATCGCGATTAAGTAAGTGATAGCTTATAATTGATGCTGATAATATAAAACTACCATAACACTGAGACGTTTCAATTGGAAATTTGCTCAAAGTCACGAAAACTCAAAGTGAAGCTACCGACGACTACTAAAATACCAATAGATACTGACACTATGTATATATAGGGAAAAATAATATTGCGCGTTAGTAAATATCAACTGACGCAGTTCCTGTTGATTTGATTGAGAAATAACTATGAGGTATTGAATTTCAAATAGCTGAATCTCGTGGAAGAAAATCTCGAAGCATAGAATATTTTGTCTGGTATTTCACTGACTGTAAACGGGTGAGAATTCACAGTAAACCGAACTTGACGATTAAAATTATTAGACTTCCCAATGCATAACGCGAATCTATGGTTGTGACCATTTCTATTTACTGATTGTCACCATCCAGAATTAACACTGAAGTTAAGAAGAATAAGCTTTCAGGTAAGTCGACTTGAGACAAGAGTTGTAGGAAAATAAAAAAAAGCTTTAGTTTATAGTAAAGGTGTATGTCGTATATGCGATAATATCTAAAAATTTCTGGAAAGCAGGTTGAAACATTGGAAATACCGTATGAATAAAATACAGGAAAATGCCAAATGACTATCGTGGATAACTTTTTCATTTCAACCTATTTGTCCCCAATGAGATCATGTACCGTCCTTTCATTTACTGAATTATATCTGAGATATTACTAAACATTTACTGAGTAACTGAAGAACGGACCAACGCGCCAACAAATACTGAAAAAATCTGAAAATCACATAGCCAGTATTCATTAAGTTACCGTTAGGTCATTGACAGAAACAGACCGAATCTAACCTCCTTGCATTTGAGATGATTCATTTTTTTTTCAGTACTTAAGATAATTTGGCATTTGTTAAATATATATAAATATACAAAATCTTTGTAGTATAACATATAAAGTCGCAATAAAACTAGAAGCAAACATTCCCTTTTGAATAGTCTAGCTAGGAGACTTGGTTGTTTCTTTACAGAACCGTGTTCGTGTTCGAGGTACTTCTATATAACATTGCACATTAGGGAACAATTCACGACCAACTCAAAATCCCAGATATGATCAGTTAAATATTTATTGGAAATAAAATTTGCAATGGACTATATTTTTCAAGATATTAGGAAACGAGCAAAATTAAAGCGTATACGTCTTTAACTTTATTTCTGAATATAAGATTTTATATGCGTCGGAAGTGCAACTGAACAGCTAAAAGTACTGAAAGCTAAAAGTGATTTTTTTAACAATTTACAAATTCAATTAATTTAATATTACTAAAACTTGTCCTTGACGATGGAAAACCCAAAATTGCAATGAACTATAAATCAAACAAGCCTATTTTTTTGATTGCGACATAATTGCTTTTTGTACAGTAGCGTGTTAGAGTTGATACTACTATACAATATTATTGAGTTTGGAAGCATTAACGACCCGAATAGTATTTTATGTTTGCAATAGTTTAGTTAGACCCCTTCATAACTTCAGATATGATGAGATACACTATCAACGGAAGAAAGTTTATCAATATCATGAACGAATTAAAAGTTTACTTCATTAGCGTTTCAATAGTTACAAACCCGCCTGAAATAAATACCAAACTCACATTTCACCGAAATTATCCTATTGACTATAGTTCATAGTATATTATACTTTGCGTGCCTCCGCAGGTAATCCAGAGTGGATAAATAAGTGAGTCAGCTCAAGTTGGGGTGAAATAATTTTATTAAATGACGATATTTCCGAATATACGAAAATTAAAATCGAATCAATTTCTCGTGTTGTGACGAGATTTCGGGACCACTTCAAACTTGCGAAATACAGCATTTTGAAAAATATCAGAATCTACAAGTTATAAAGTAATTTTATTCACTAATTTGATTTTGAGCAAAAAATTACGTTGATATGTGAATCAGAAGGTTTCTCAACAACGTTATATCCAAAATAAAATTACATCTCAAAAACTTAAAACTTCTTCTAAATCTTTGTAGTCAGAATCTCCTCTTCTATCAATGAATTAAAACACCTTTATAAGATTTTACACTCAACTTTGGTCAACAAACGGCAAGTATTCGTCTGTATCGGTTTCTTTCGATGTTCCTGATTTTGTTTCAAGTACCATCGTAATAATTGTTATGAAAGAATTAAACCGATTTCAAATTGGATTCAATTGCGGCAAAACTTTGAGGCACAGAAAGCGAGATGGGCACTTTATCGCTTTGAGTCGAGTTGCTTGAAAACTCAATTTAGTTGACAATAAATCGATTTGGCTGGGACAGGGCATGGGGCACGTTGACAATGGTCTCCATTCACGTAAGCCAGGAAAGTAGAAGATTAACTCATTCTTAAATGTTATCAAAACAAGAAGAACCGTGTTCGCTCGCGATGTAATCAAGTGTGGATGAATGAGTGAGTAAGCTCATTACGGAGTATAATATAATTTCATAAAATGACGAGAGATTACTGACTATACGGAAAATAAAATCAAAAATAATTCTTATGTTGTGACTAGATTTCGGGACTACTTCAAATTGGAAAGTAATGCATTTGGAAAAATACCAATATCTGAAAGATACAGACATGATTTTTTTTAGTCAATAATTTGATTTTGAACAAAACATAACGTTCATATATGATTGCTTTTTAATGTGAATAAGAAAATTCTTTAAACAGGGTTTTGTGTCGAAAATATCGTACGTCTCAAAAACTTACGTATGTCATTATGCTTCTGCAAACATTTGTAGTCAGAATCTCCTCTTCCATCAATGAATTGAAACACCGTTATACAAATCTACATTCTACGTTGGTCAGCATACATATTTAGACGAGGATTTCGCCTGTATCGTTTTTTATCTGCAATCAAATTATAAGTCTTTAAAACAATGTTTATGTTCATTATGACGTCATATTGGATTGGCTTGGTAAACAAGGAATGGTACAGTAATGATGAAAATTTTAATACCAAAAAAGTACCAACGTATAGCACGTATACGCTTTTGACATTTTTCACAGCTGAGGGTGACTTGAGACATGCGTAAATAAATTCAGTCACTGAACCATGGGGTTGAAAGGAAATTGGCACAATGAATGTCAGTAACAGCAATCGCGATTTAGTAAGTGATAGCCTATAATTAATGCTGATAATATAAAACTACCACAACACTGAGACGTTTCAATTGGAAATTTTCTCAAAGTCACGAAAACTCAAAGTGAAGCTACCGACGACTACTAATATACCAATAGATACTGACACTATGTATATATATAGAATAATGGTAATGCGCGTTAGTAAATATCAACTGACGCAGTTCCTGTTGATTTGATTGAGAAATAACTATGAGGTATTGAATTCCAAATAGCTGAATCTCGTGGAAAAAAATCTCGAAGCATAGAATATTTTTTCTGGTATTTCACTGACTGTAAACGGGTGAGAATTCACAGTAAACCGAACTTGACGATAAAAATTGTTAGACATCCCAATGCATAACGCGAATCTATGGTTCTGTTTACTTATTGTCACCATCCAGAATTAACACTGAAGATAAGAAGAATAAGCTTTCAGGTAAGTCGACTTGAGACAAGAGTTGTAGGAAAATAAAAAAAAAACTTTAGTTTATAGTAAAGGTGTATGTCGTATATGCGATAATATCTAAAAATTTCTGGCAAGCAGGTTGAAACATTAAAAATACCGTATGAAGAAAATACAGTGAAAATGCTAATGACTATCGTGGATAACTTTTTCATTTCAGCCTATTTGTGACCAATGAGATTATGTACCATACTTTCATTTACTAAATTATATCTGAGATATTACTAAACATTTACTAAGTAACTGAAGAACGGACCAACGCGCCAACAAATACTGAAAAAATCTGATAATCACATAGCCAGTATTCATTAAGTTACCGTTAGGTCATTGACAGGAACAGACCGAATCTAACTTCCTTGCATTTGAGATGATTCATTTTTTTTCAATACTTAAGATAATTTGGTAATTTTATGTTTCAATAGTTTAGTTAGACCGCTTCATAACTTCAGATATGATGAGATACACTATCAACGGAAGAAAGTTTATCAATATCAGGAACGAATTAAAAGTTTACTTCATTAGCGTTTCAATAGTTACAAACCGGCCTGAAATAAATAGCAAACTCACATTTCACCGGAATTATCCTATTGACCATAGTCCATAGTATATTATATATTGGGTTTCTCCGCAGGTAATTCAGAGTGGATAAATGAGTGCATGAGCTCAAGTTGGAGTGAAATAATTTTATTAAATGGCGGTAAGATTACCGATTATACGAAAATTAAAATCAAATCAATTTCCGTTTTGTGACGAGATTTCGGGACCATAGCATTTTGAAAAATATCAGAATCTACAAGCTATAGAGTGATTTTATTCAATAATTTGATTTTGAGCAAAACATTACGTTGATATGTAAATCAGAAGGTTCCTCAACAGCGTTATATCCCAAAAAAATATTACACCCCAAAAATTCACGCCTCTCATTAATCTTCTCTAAATCTTTGTAGTCAGAATCTCCTCTTCTATCAATGAATTGAAAAACCTTTATACGATTCTACACACCACATTGGTCAGCGAACGGCAAGTATTCGTCTGTATCGGTTTTTATCAACAATCAAATTATACTAACACAAATATATTTCTGTAACGGTACGATTACAACACCACAAATCAAACCTAGAGCAGTTTGTAACTACAAGAACATCTCCAAAAGGTTTGACATTTACTCTTAAATCATGTACAGTTCCCGTTAAGAACAAAGAAAAATGGTACAACCTTCACAAAGAATTCTCTAAACAACTAACTAGACAGGCTCTAAAAGAATGTTGTAGAACACTAAAAGATGCAAATGCACATAAAATGGAAATAGAAAAGAGGTTAGCAACCAAACTTGACTCAGGTACTTGGAATACAACCCGATCAATGGTTGACATGTCCATCAAAAAATTGACCGAAAAACTAGATAGAACTAGAAGAAAAAAACAAAACAAGTTCATATTGAACGAGAGTAATTCAAAAAAACGAGATCCACAGTGTCTTACCAGACAAGAATCAAAAAGGAAAAATAGAAGATTCTCCAAAAAGAAAAGAAGACCAAAGGAAGAAATAATACCAATACCATCTACAATACACAATCTTTCAAATGTTCCATTAACCGAAACACAAATTAACGTACTTGAGAAAGGACTTGGTTTCAGCCCAACTCAGGAAAAATATGATAAATTTCAACTACAAGCAGATATTGAGAGAACTATAAGAAACTACAGATTGAAAGAATTCTTTTTTGACATACCATCTAACGATAATTACAATGAGCCCAACACAGCGTATCCAAAATCTTTGCAGATAGCAAGCAAATGGACACCACCACCTGGTAGAAATTCGGACTTGGATCATTTTGCAAATACGATAAAACGGGAAATAAGTAAGCAGACACCTAAAAGGCATGCCTATCCTAATTTGAATAGGAATGAACTAATAGCACTGAAAGAACTTGAAAAAAGAGCAGCAAGGGACATAGTTATAACTCCGACCGATAAAGGAGGGGGGATTTGCATCTTATCTCGAACGGACTATGTTTCTGAAGGGATGCGTCAATTAAACGACAAGTTGATCTACAGACCCCTACCAAAGGATAACTCCAGGCAAATTGGCAATGACGTTATCAAGCTATGCGCGAGGATGAAAGATGCAGGTGTGATAGACAATAAATTATTCAAAGCAATTTTTCCAAAAAACCCAAAACCAGGGCGCTTACGCCTTCAACCCAAGGTACATAAAATAAATCATCCCAGTCGCCCTATAATATCTAATAATGGTACCGCCACAGAGAAACTTTCGGCTTTTGTAGACAATAAATTGACCCCCTTGATGTGCAAGAAAATAATACCATCATACATACGAGACAGTATGGATTTTTTGAATAACTTGAACAAAATCCAGACAGTCCAACAAGAATCTTTATTAGTAAGCATGGATGTGGTTTCACTTTACACAAATATCCCCCACAATAACGGTATAGCGTCAATGGAAAAATATCTTGATAAAATCAATAGTACAAAAAAAGAAATATTTTGGATATCAGAAGCAGCTGCCTTGGTTCTTAAGAATAACAACTTTGTTTTTGATGATAACTATTACCTTCAAATTCAAGGAACGGCGATGGGAACCAAATTTGCACCAAAATATGCTAATATTTTCATGGCCGATTTGGAAACTGAATTATTAGAGAAAACCCCTTTTAAACCGAAATATTATTGCCGCTTCATTGACGACTGTTTCATGATTTGGACGCATGGTAAAGAGAAACTTTTAGAATTTGTTTACTTAGCAAATTCATTACATCCGACCATCAAGTTTACTTTCGAATGCTCACCAAATAATATCACGTTTTTGGATGTCAAAGTTCACATCATTAAGGACAAATTAGAAACTGAAATTTTTAGCAAAGAAACAGATTCACACCAATACCTTTCACCATCTTCGTGTCATCCCAAACATATTACAAAAAATATTCCCAAAAGCCTTTTCATCCGAATACGAAGAGCTTGTTCAACTAACGAGTATTTCGATAAGCATGCAGAATTAATGAAACGATACCTTATGAAGAGAAATTATAAAGAAAATTTAATTGACAATGCCGTCCAGTTTGTAAAAAAATTAGATAGACAACTTCTTTTAACTCCCAACACGGAAAGTAAAAATGAAACTTTGCTCCCTTTTATTACAACCTATCATCCAACCTTACCAAATGTTCGAAAAATCTTTTCCGACTACCAATACATTTTAAACAATAACGAGAGATTGAAAGAAATTTTTCCAAATCCACCCAAATTAGCTCACCGAAAATGTCCCACACTCAGAGATAGGCTAGTCAGAGCCAAATTAAAGCCAAAATCACCTGTCAGCAACAATCCAGGTTTTTTTAAATGTGGAAGACAGTCATGCAGTACCTGCCAACATTCTGATGAAACGAAAGTAGCGACAAACAAACAAAAAACTATTCAACTAAAAATTACTCAAAAAATAACGTGCAATACGGAAAACGTCGTCTACTTGATAAGCTGTAAAAAATGTGGCATGCAGTACATTGGCGAAACAGGGAGGCATCTGAAATATAGTATTTCAGAACACATTAGAAGTATAAAATCAAAAAACAGAGACCTGGTCGTCGGTGCTCACTTCAACCAACCTGGACATTCACTGAAAGACTTTAATGTAATTGGAATTGAAAAACTGTTTCAAGACCATATTTACCGAAAAACTAAAGAATCATATTTCATTCACCTACTTGGAACGCATGAACCATTGGGAATGAACATTAAAGAAGTTTAGGGCATTTAGGAACATTTTATACACCGTATATTTTCGTAATTTTACCGAATTTTGTATTATTATTTTTTTTTATTTTCCCCCATGTATTTTTTAGTGCAGGTAATTAAAATACAATCACCAATTTATTTATCTTTCAAATCCCATTGTTGTGATTTGTTATGTTGCCATGACACCCATTTTATGAATGTGCATGAAACTTTCATGTGTTTTTTAATTTTAAATATTTAAACTTAGTGTTGTTAATTAAATTTTCAATCACCACCTACATGAGTTCGTTAACTCACATTGTTATGATATTGTTTTGTTGCCATGGCACCCATTGTATAAATATGCTTGCAATTGCTGTTCTTGCTTTAGTTGAAATATGTATGTCTGAGGAAGTTTGACCGTGGTCAGACGAAACGTTACAGAAATATATTTGTGTTAGTGTGCAGCAAGACTATTTATTGAATTACTCAGGATAGTTATCTTCACTCTTGCTACAGCATCCTTGCATTATATGCATACGGATCCACCGACGCAAAAGCATAGAAAACGGAAAAGTAGTTGGTCTTGTAGAAACCCAATCGATAGCACAAATCAAATTATAACTCCATAAATAATGTTTCTATTAATTTTGACGTCATACTGAACCGATGGCCAGCCTGGTGAATGAAAAAGGATAAATTGATTACAAAAGTTTAAATATTAAAAAAGTACAGGCGTTTAGGACCTTTGGAATGTCAATGACAGCAAACACGATTTAGTAAGTGATATAACTGATTCTAACAATATAACACGACCATACAACTGACTCGATTTTATGAAGCGAACTCGCGTTTTCTGAATGTATGTAAGATTAAAGATTCTCACGCTCGAGAAATACCTGCAACAAGACCGAACAACTCATAATATTCAATTAAAATAAATATCTTGAATAAAACTTTCTTGACGTGTTAAATAGAATTTTTACAAAAATTTTAGTATGTTAAACAATTTATGTAGGAATTCTATTATAAAGATCTTTCAAAAAATTATGTAATTCGTAATATTAGAGAAATTCTACCTCGCGCAGTTTCGACTACCACAGACTTAAGCCCACTACACGGCAAGAGTTTCAGCTGCATTTAAACACCTTTATTCAATTCTACATTCTATACTTGTCAGCAAACGTAGATAGACGAACAGCCAAATTAGATTCATTAAAATAGTGTTTATATTCATTATGCCGTCATACTAAATCGCAAACCGGCCTGAGAAACAAAGACGGATGAAATAATGATGCAAGATTAAATACCAAAAGCTACCAACGTTCAGGACCCCCGCTATTGGCATTTTTCACAGCTTAGGATACCTTACAACATGCGTAAATAAATTTAGTCACTGAAACGTTGGGTTAAAAGAACTTGGCACAAACAATGTTAAATGAGAGCAATCGCGATTTAGTAAGTGATAGCCTATCCTACAACTAATGCTGGCAATATAACACGTCCATAACACTGACACGTTTTCATTGTAAATTTGCTCAAAGTAAACTCACGAGAACATACTCAAAAAATGATCTCAAAGTTAGGATAACGACGACCACTAATTTCATTTTATTTTTTGTCACAATCCAGAATTATTAAAAATTTGATGAAACAGAGTTTGCAATGTAAGAGGAATCGAACATTTTTCTTCAATATCAAGAAACGAGTACAGGTATCGTATTATTAAAGCGTATTATTGTTTTACTATGTTTCTTGATATAAACTTTTATGTGCGTCGGTAGGTCAACTGAACAGACAAAAGTACTAAAAGCTGAAAGTGATTTTTTGCCGCATGGAACGAGTTTCAACCGCGTTTTGCAGGTTCAGGAATTGCCTCATTGCTGCTCACAGTCGTCGGTTGCGATCTTGTTTAGTCATAGATGCGCCTGTCGTAAAATATTTCTCCGAACCCGGACATGCAAATGAAAAATAGCAGATGACACGCATTATGAGCAGAGTTCAAAATCGTACTCCACAAAAGATTGTTCCAAATGTTCTCGGAGTCTCTAGTAAAGTCTGTCTGGTTTTTAATTAACCTCCACAGAGCAAAGTATTACTGAGGGAAAACTTAGTTCCTCATTCAAAAATAAAGAAACCCAACATTGAGTAACTTTTATGTGAAACGTTTGGATTTTTTTTTTCAAATCCTGCGCCAAAAAACAAGCCCGCCATCGCTCTAACTTAAAGAAAGTATTTATTCAGTTAAGGTTTGGCTTGGGGTTATGAATGCTGATTACTCCGGAAATTAAAATTTTCAAATCATTTATAACCCTAACTTGATGAATGATTGCTAATTTGTTATTTTAAAACTTGGCGTGGTGTTTGTCTCAAATCTCGCATTTTACCATTAGTTTCAGGGTCTCGGTATGAAAGATTCAAATAATTGTGTGCTAACTGATGTCTTTCATTACACTAGTTCGTTAAGTGTAATAGTTTGAACTTGTTATTTAGACACAGTTATGTTGAACGAGAGCTCCCCTATAAGGACTCAGTTCAGTTCTGAATCTGATGACGTTACGCAGTCGACGAAAAACATCTGACGCAGTGTCCCACAGCAGTATTTCGACAGTGTTTTGATTAATCACTGTAATTAGCAAATTGATAGCAAGCAGCTCGGATGCATTGTCAGTGTCTAGCTTAATGTTCATTGTTAGTTAGAGTCTTCCGAGACGTTTCTGATGTTTAGTATTGGTTTTAGTAATCTCAATTTTGCAGTTAAAAATACCAATTTGAATTGAAGTTAGAATCGGGGTTGAATGCGAGATGCCCGATTGTAATTAAAATATAATTTTTGACTGCAGGTTAGGGCTGTATTATTGTTATACTAAGTAAATAACAGCTGCTTTTATATTTTAGACATGCAAGTTACATTGAGTTCACTTTGGATTAAACTTTATTGGATAGTGTCACCTGGGGATCTAAAACATGTGGTATGTATCTAATCAGTCTCAAATAAAGTAAAGTATATATAATTTTATGCATTTAGTTATGTGCTGATATTTGTAAATTTTAATTGCCACTGTACACTACCGTAAGATTCGTTTGGATATCCGCATGTTATAATCAGTTTGTTCATTGTTTTCTGTAGGCTACCTTCGAGATGTCGATGTTCTTGATTTTGTTTCAAGTACCATCGTAATAATTGTTATGAAAGAATTAAACCGATTTCAAATTGGATTCAATTGCGGCAAAACTTTGAGGCACAGAAAGCGAGATGGGCACTTTATCGCTTTGAGTCGAGTTGCTTGAAAACTGAATATAGTTGATAATAAATCGATTTGGCTGGGCAGGGCATGGGGCACGTTGACAATGGTCTCCATTCACGTAAGCCAGGAAAGTAGAAGGTTAACTCATTCCTAAATGTTATCAAAACAAGAAGAACCGTGTTCGCTCGCGATGTAATCAAGTGTGGATGAAAGAATAAGTAAGCTCATTTCGGAGTATAATATAATTTCATAAAATGACGAGAAGATTACTGACTATACGGAAAATAAAATCAAAAATAATTCTAATGTTGTGACTAGATTTCGAGACTACTTCAAATTGGAGAGTAATGCATTTGGAAAAATACCAGTATCTGAAAGCTTGACAGACAGACATGAGTATTTTTAGTCAATAATTTGATTTTGAACAAAACATAACGTTCATATATGATTGCTTTTCAAAGTGAATAAGAAGATTCTTTAAAGAGGAATATTGTCGAAAATATCGTACGTCTCAAAAACTTACGTATGTCATTATTCTTTTCCAAATCTTTGTAGTCAGAATCTCCTCTTCCATCAATGAATTGAAACACCGTTATACAAATCTACATTCTACGTTGGTCAGCATACATAGATAAACGAGCAGGGAATCGCCTGTATCGTTTTTTTATCTGCAATCAAATTATAAGTCTTTAAAACAATGTTTATGCTCATTATGGCATCATATTGGACCGGATTGGTAAACAAGGAATGGTACAGTAATGATGAAAATTTAGTTACCAAAAAAGTACCAACGTATAGCACGTATACGCTTTTGACATTTTTCACAGCTGAGGATGTCTTGAGACATGCGTAAATAAATTCAGTCACTGAACCATTGGATTGAAAGGAAATTGGCACAAAGAATGTCAATAACAGCAATCGCGATTAAGTAAGTGATAGCTTATAATTGATGCTGATAATATAAAACTACCATAACACTGAGACGTTTCAATTGGAAATTTGCTCAAAGTCACGAAAACTCAAAGTGAAGCTACCGACGACTACTAAAATACCAATAGATACTGACACTATGTATATATAGGGAAAAATAATATTGCGCGTTAGTAAATATCAACTGACGCAGTTCCTGTTGATTTGATTGAGAAATAACTATGAGGTATTGAATTCCAAATAGCTGAATCTCGTGGAAGAAAATCTCGAAGCATAGAATATTTTGTCTGGTATTTCACTGACTGTAAACGGGTGAGAATTCACAGTAAACCGAACTTGACGATTAAAATTATTAGACTTCCCAATGCATAACGCGAATCTATGGTTGTGACCATTTCTATTTACTTATTGTCACCATCCAGAATTAACACTGAAGTTAAGAAGAATAAGCTTTCAGGTAAGTCGACTTGAGACAAGAGTTGTAGGAAAAAAAAAAAAACTTTAGTTTAGAGTAAAGGTGTATGTCGTATATGCGATAATATCTAAAAATTTCTGGAAAGCAGTTTGAAACATTGGAAATACCGTATGAATAAAATACAGGAAAATGCCAAATGACTATCGTGGATAACTTTTTCATTTCAACCTATTTGTCCCCAATGAGATTATGTACCGTCCTTTCATTTACTGAATTATATCTGAGATATTACTAAACATTTACTGAGTAACTGAAGAACGGACCAACGCGCCAACAAATACTGAAAAAATCTGAAAATCACATAGCCAGTATTCATTAAGTTACCGTTAGGTCATTGACAGAAACAGACCGAATCTAACCTCCTTGCATTTGAGATGATTCATTTTTTTTTTCAGTACTTAGAATAATTTGGCATTTGTTAAATATATATAAATATACAAAATCTTTGTAGTATAACATATAAAGTCGCAATAAACTAGAAGCAAACATTCCGTTTTGAATAGTCTAGCTAGGAGACTTGGTTGTTTCTTTACAGAACCGTGTTCGTGTTCGAGGTACTTCTATATAACATTGCACATTAGGGAACAATTCACGACCAACTTAAAATCCCAGATATGATCAGTTAAATATTTATTGGAAATAAAATTTGCAATGGACTATATTTTTCAAGATATTAGGAAACGAGCAAAATTAAAGCGTATACGTCTTTAACTTTATTTCTGAATATAAGGTTTTATATGCGTCGGAAGTGCAACTGAACAGCTAAAAGTACTGAAAGCTAAAAGTGATTTTTTTAACAATTTACAAATTCAATTAATTTAATATTACTAAAACTTGTCCTTGACGATGGAAAACCCAAAATTGCAATGAACTCTAAATCAAACAAGCCTATTTTTTTGATTGCGACATAATTGCTTTTTGTACAGTAGCGTGTTAGAGTTGATACTACTATACAATATTATTGAGTTTGGAAGCATTAACGACCCGAATAGTATTTTATGTTTGCAATAGTTTAGTTAGACCGCTTCATAACTTCAGATATGATGAGATACACTATCAACGGAAGAAAGTTTATCAATATCATGAACGAATTAAAAGTTTACTTCATCAGCGTTTCAATAGTTACAAACCCGCCTGAAACAAATAGCAAACTCACATTTCACCGGAATTATCCTATTGACCATAGTCCATAGTATATTATACTTTGGGTTTCTCCGCAGATAATTCAGAGTGGATAAATGAGTGCATGAGCTCAAGTTGGAGTGAAATAATTTATACGAAATTATACAAATTAAACGAAAATTAAAAACAAATCTATTTCCCTTTTGTGACGAGATTTCGGGACCACAGCATTTTGAAAAATATCAGAATCTACAAGCTATAGAGTGATTTTATTCTATAATTTGATTTTGAGCAAAACATTACGTTGATATGTGAATCAGAAGGTTCCTCAACAGCGTTATATCCCAAAAAAATATTACACCACAAAAACTTACGCCTTCTATTAATCTTCTCTAAATCTTTGTAGTCAGAATCTCCTCTTCTATCAATGAATTGAAACACCTTTATACGATTCTACACACCACATTGGTCAGCGAACGGCAAGTATTCGTCTGTATCGGTTTTTATCAACAATCAAATTATAACTCCATAAATAATGTTTCTATTAATTTTGACGTCATACTGAACCGATGGCCAGCCTGGTGAATAAAAAAGGATAAATTGATTACAAAAGTTTGAATATTAAAAAAGTACAGGCGTTTAGGACCTTTGGAATGTCAATGACAGCAAACACGATTTAGTAAGTGATATAACTGATTCTAACAATATAACACGACCATACAACTGACTCGATTTTATGAAGCGCACTCGCGTTTTCTGAATGTATGTAAGATTAAAGATTCTCACGCTCGAGAAATACCTGCAACAAGACCGAACAACTCATAATATTCAATTAAAATAAATATCTTGACTAAAACTTTCTTGACGTGTTAAAAAGAATTTTTACAAAAATTTTAGTATGTTAAACAATTTATGTAGGAATTCTATTATAAAGATCTTTCAAAAAATTATGTAATTCGTAATATTAGAGAAATTCTACCTCGCGCAGTTTCGACTACCACAGACTTAAGCCCACTACACGGCAAGAGTTTCAGCTGCATTTAAACACCTTTATACAATTCTACATTCTATACTTGTCAGCAAACGTAGATAGACGAACAGCCAAATTAGATTCATTAAAATAGTGTTTATATTCATTATGCCGTCATACTAAATCGCAAACCGGCCTGAGAAACAAAGACGGATGAAATAATGATGCAAGATTAAATACCAAAAGCTACCAACGTTCAGGACCCACGCTATTGGCATTTTTCACAGCTTAGGATACCTTACAACATGCGTAAATAAATTTAGTCACTGAAACGTTGGGTTAAAAGAACTTGGCACAAACAATGTTAAATGAGAGCAATCGCGATTTAGTAAATGATAGCCTATCCTACAACTAATGCTGGCAATATAACACGTCCATAACACTGACACGTTTTCATTGTAAATTTGCTCAAAGCAAACTCACGAGAACATACTCAAAAAATGATCTCAAAGTTAGGATAACGACGACCACTAATTTCATTTTATTTATTGTCACAATCCAGAATTATTAAAAATTTGATGAAACAGAGTTTGCAATGTAAGAGGAATCGAACATTTTTCTTCAATATCAAGAAGCGAGTACAGGTATTGTATTATTAAAGCGTATTATTGTTTTACTATGTTTCTTGATATAAACTTTTATGTGCGTCGGTAGGTCAACTGAACAGACAACAAAAGTATAAAAGCTGAAAGTGATTTTTTGCCGCATGGAACGAGTTTCAACCGCGTTTTGCAGGTTCAGGAATTGCCTCATTGCTGCTCACAGTCGTCGGTTGCGATCTTGTTTAGTCATAGATGCGCCTGTCGTAAAATATTTCTCCGAACTCGGACATGCAAATGAGAAATAGCAGATGACACGCATTATGAGCAGAGTTCAAAATCGTACTCCACAAAAGATTGTTCCAAATGTTCTCGGAGTCTCTAGTAAAGTCTGTCTGGTTTTTAATTAACCTCCACAGAGCAAAGTATTACTGAGGAAAAACTTAGTTCCTCATTCAAAAATAAAGAAACCCAACATTGAGTAACTTTTATGTGAAACGTTTGGATTTTTTTTTTCAAATCCTGCGCCAAAAAACAACCCCGCCATCGCTCTAACTTAAAGAAAGTATTTATTCAGTTAAGGTTTGGCTTGGGGTTATGAATGCTGATTACTCCGGAAATTAAAGTTTTCATATCATTTATAACCCTAACTTGATGAATGATTGCTAATTTGTTATTTTAAAACTTGGCGTGGTGTTTGTCTCAAATCTCGCATTTTACCATTAGTTTCAGGGTCTCGGTATGAAAGATTCAAATAATTGTGTGCTAACTGATGTCTTTCATTACACTAGTTCGTTAAGTATAATAGTTTGAACTTGTTATTTAGACACAGTTATGTTGAACGAGAGCTCCCCTATAAGGACTCAGTTCAGTTCTGAATCTGATGACGTTACGCAGTCGACGAAAAACATCTGACGCAGTGTCCCACAGCAGTATTTCGACAGTGTTTTGATTAATCACTGTAATTAGCAAATTGATAGCAAGCAGCTCGGATGCATTGTCAGTGTCTAGCTTAATGTTCATTGTTAGTTAGAGTCTTCCGAGACGTTTCTGATGTTTAGTATTGGTTTTAGTATTCTCAATTTTGCAGTTAAAAATACCAATTTGAATTGAAGTTAGAATCGGGGTTGTATGCGAGATGCCCGATTGTAATTAAAATATAATTTTTGACTGCAGGTTAGGGCTGTATTATAGTTATACTAAGTAAATAACAGCTGCTTTTATAGTTTAGACATGCAAGTTACATTGAGTTCACTACGGATTAAACTTTATTGGATAGTGTCACCTGGGGATCTAAAACATGTGGTATGTATCTAATCAGTCTCAAATAAAGTAAAGTATATATAATTTTATGCATTTAGTTATGTGCTGATATTTGTAAATTTTAATTGCCACTGTACACTACCGTAAGATTTGTTTGGATATCCGCATGTTATAATCAGTTTGTTCATTGTTTTCTGTAGGCTACGTTCGAGATGTCGATGTTCTTGATTTTGTTTCAAGTACCATCGTAATAATTGTTATGAAAGAATTAAACCGATTTCAAATTGGATTCAATTGCGGCAAAACTTTGAGGCACAGAAAGCGAGATGGGCACTTTATTGCTTTGAGTCGAGTTGCTTGAAAACTGAATATAGTTGACAATAAATCGATTTTGCTGGGACAGGGCATGGGGCACGTTGACAATGGTCTCCATTCACGTGAGCCAGGAAAGTAGAAGGTTAACCCATTCCTAAATGTTATCAAAACAAGAAGAACCGTGTTCGCTCGCGATGTAATCAAGTGTGGATGAATGAGTGAGTAAGCTCATTACGGAGTATAATATAATTTCATAAAATGACGAGAGATTACTGACTATACGGAAAATACAATCAAAAATAATTCTTATGTCGGGACTAGATTTCGGGACTACTTCAAATTGGAAAGTAATGCATTTGGATAAATACCAATATCTGAAAGATACAGACATGAGTATTTTTAGTCAATAATTTAATTTTGAACAAAACATAACGTTCATATATGATTGCTTTTTAATGTGAATAAGAAAATTCTTTAAACAGGGTTTTGTGTCGAAAATATCGTACGTCTCAAAAACTTACGTATGTCAATATTCTTCTGCAAACATTTGTAGTCAGAATCTCCTCTTCCATCAATGAATTGAAACACCGTTATACAAATCTACATTCTGCGTTGGTCAGCATACATATTTAGACGAGGATTTCGCCTGTATCGTTTTTTATCTGCAATCAAATTATAAGTCTTTAAAACAATGTTTATGTTCATTATGACGTAATATTGGATTGGCTTGGTAAATAAGGAATGGTACAGTAATGATGAAAATTTTAATACCAAAAAAGTACCAACGTATAGCACGTATACGCTTTTGACATTTTCCACAGCTGAGGGTGACTTGAGACATGCGTAAATAAATTCAGTCACTGAACCATTGGGTTGAAAGGAAATTGGCACAATGAATGTCAGTAACAGCAATCGCGATTTAGTAAGTGATAGCCTATAATTAATGCTGATAATATAAAACGACCACAACACTGAGACGTTTCAATTGGAAATTTTCTCAAAGTCACGAAAACTCAAAGTGAAGCTACCGACGACTACTAATATACCAATAGATACTGACACTATGTATATATATATAGAATAATGGTAATGCGCGTTAGTAAATATCAACTGACGCAGTTCCTGTTGATTTGATTGAGAAATAACAAAGAGGTATTGAATTCCAAATAGCTGAATCTCGTGGAAGAAAATCTCGAAGCATAGAATATTTTTTCTGGTATTTCACTGACTGTAAACGGGTGAGAATTCACAGTAAACCGAACTTGACGATAAAAATTGTTAGACATCCCAATGCATAACGCGAATCTATGGTTCTGTTTACTTATTGTCACCATCCAGAATTAACACTGAAGATAAGAAGAATAAGCTTTCAGGTAAGTCGACTTGAGACAAGAGTTGTAGGAAAATAAAAATAAAAACTTCAGTTTATAGTAAAGGTGTATGTCGTATATGCGATAATATCTAAAAATTTCTGGCAAGCAGGTTGAAACATTAAAAATACCGTATGAAGAAAATACAGTGAAAATGCTAATGACTTCGTGGATAACTTTTTCATTTCAGCCTATTTGTGACCAATGAGATTATGTACCATACTTTCATTTACTAAATTATATCTGAGATATTACTAAACATTTACTAAGTAACTGATGAACGAACCAACGCGCCAACAAATACTGAAAAAATCTGATAATCACATAGCCAGTATTCATTAAGTTACCGTTAGGTCATTGACAGGAACAGACCGAATCTAACTTCCTTGCATTTGAGATGATTCATTTTTTTTCAATACTTAAAATAATTTGGTAATTTCATGTTTCAATAGTTTAGTTAGACCGCTTCATAACTTCAGATATGATGAGATACTATATCAACGAAAAAAAGTTTATTAATATCAGGAACGAATTAAAAGTTTACTTCATTAGCGTTTCAATAGTTACAAACCGGCCTGAAATAAATAGCAAACTCACATTTCACCGGAATTATCCTATTGACCATAGTCCATAGTATATTATATATTGGGTTTCTCCGCAGGTAATTCAGAGTGGACAAATGAGTGCATGAGCTCAAGTTGGAGTGAAATAATTTTATTAAATGGCGGTAAGATTACCGATTATACGAAAATTAAAATCAAATCAATTTCCGTTTTGTGACGAGATTTCGGGACCATAGCATTTTGAAAAATATCAGAATCTACAAGCTATAGAGTGATTTTATTCAATAATTTGATTTTGAGCAAAACATTACGTTGATATGTAAATCAGAAGGTTCCTCGACAGCGTTATATCCCAAAAAAATATTACACCCCAAAAATTCACGCCTCTCATTAATCTTCTCTTAATCTTTGTAGTCAGAATCTCCTCTTCTATCAATGAATTGAAACACCTTTATACGACTCTACACACCACATTGGTCAGCGAACGGCAAGTATTCGTCTGTATCGGTTTTTATCAACAATCAAATTATAACTCCATAAATAATGTTTCTAATAATTTTGACGTCATACTGAACCGATGGCCAGCCTAGTGAATAAAAATGGATAAAATGATTACAAATGTTTTGATATTAAAAAAGTACAGGCGTTTAGGACCTTTGGAATGTCAATGACAGCAAACACGATTTAGTAAGTGATATAACTTATTCTAACAATATAACACGACCATACAACTGACTCGATTTTGTAAAGCGCACTCGCGTTTTCTAAATGTATGTAAGATTAAAGATTCTCACGCTCGAGAAACACCTGCAACAAGACCGAACAACTCATAATATTCAATTAAAATAAATATCTTGACTAAAACTTTCTTGACCTGTTGAAAAGAATTTTTACAAAAATTTAAGTATGTTCAACAATTTATGTAGGAATTCTATTATGAAGATCTTTCAAAAAAGTATGTAATTTGTAATATTAGAGAAATTCTACCTCGCGCAGTTTCGACTACCACAGACTTAAGCCCACTACACGGCAAGAGTTTCAACTGCATTTAAACACCTTTATACAATTCTACATTCTATACTTGCAAACGTAGATAGACGAACAGCCAAATTAGATTCATTATGACGTCATACTAAATCGCAAACCGGCCTGAGAAACAAAGACGGATGAAATAAAGATGCAAGATTAAATACCAAAAGGTACCAACGTTTAGGACCCACGCTATTGGCATTTTTCACAGCTTAGGATAACTTACAACATGCGTAAATAAATTTAGTCACTGAATCGTTGGGTAAAAAGAACTTGGCACAAACAATGTTAATGAGAGCAATCGCGATTTAGTAAATAATAGCCTATCCTACAACTAATGCTGGCAATATAACACGTCCATAACACTGACACGTTTTCATTGTAAATTTGCTCAAAGCAAACTCACGAGAACATACTCAAAAAATGATCTCAAAGTTAGGATAACGACAACCACTAATTTCATTTTGTTTATTGTCACAATCCAGAATTATTAAAAATTTGATGAAACAGAGTTTGCAATGTAAGAGGAATCGAACATTTTTCTTCAATATCAAGAAACGAGTACAGGTATCGTATTATTAAAGCGTATTATTGTTTTACTATGTTTCTTGATATAAACTTTTATGTGCGTCGGTAGGTCAACTGAACAGACAAAAGTACTAAAAGCTGAAAGTGATTTTTTGCCGCATGGAACGACTTTCAACCGCGTTTTGCAGGTTCAGGAATTGCCTCATTGCTGCTCACAGTCGTCGGTTGCGATCGTGTTTAGTCATAGATGCGCCTGTCGTAAAATATTTCTCCGAACCCGGACATGCAAAGGAGAAATAGCAGATGACACGCATTATGAGCAGAGTTCAAAATCGTACTCCACAAAAGATTGTTCCAAATGTTCTCGGAGTCTCTAGTAAAGTCTGTCTGGTTTTTAATTAACCTCCACAGAGCAAAGTATTACTGAGGGAAAACTTAGTTCCTCATTCAAAAATAAAGAAACCCAACATTGAGTAACTTTTATGTGAAACGTTTGGATTTTTTTTTTCAAATCCTGCGCCAAAAAACAACCCCGCCATCGCTCTAACTTAAAGAAAGTATTTATTCAGTTAAGGTTTGGCTTGGGGTTATGAATGCTGATTACTCCGGAAATTAAAATTTTCAAATCATTTATAACCCTAACTTGATGAATGATTGCTAATTTGTTATTTTAAAACTTGGCGTGGTGTTTGTCTCAAATCTCGCATTTTACCATTAGTTTCAGGGTCTCGGTATGAAAGATTCAAATAATTGTGTGCTAACTGATGTCTTTCATTACACTAGTTCGTTAAGTGTAATAGTTTGAACTTGTTATTTAGACACAGAGCTCCCCTATAAGGACTCAGTTCAGTTCTGAATCTGATGACGTTACGCAGTCGACGAAAAACATCTGACGCAGTGTCCCACAGCAGTATTTCGACAGTGTTTTGATTAATCACTGTAATTAGCAAATTGATAGCAAGCAGCTCGGATGCATTGTCAGTGTCTAGCTTAATGTTCATTGTTAGTTAGAGTCTTCCGAGACGTTTCTGATGTTTAGTATTGGTTTTAGTATTCTCAATTTTGCAGTTAAAAATACCAATTTGAATTGAAGTTAGAATCGGGGTTGAATGCGAGATGCCCGATTGTAATTAAAATATAATTTTTGACTGCAGGTTAGGGCTGTATTATAGTTATACTAAGTAAATAACAGCTGCTTTTATATTTTAGACATGCAAGTTACATTGAGTTCACTTTGGATTAAACTTTATTGGATAGTGTCACCTGGGGATCTAAAACATGTGGTATGTATCTAATCAGTCTCAAATAAAGTAAAGTATATATAATTTTATGCATTTAGTTATGTGCTGATATTTGT
This sequence comes from Styela clava, assembly GCF_964204865.1. Lineage (NCBI taxonomy): Eukaryota > Metazoa > Chordata > Ascidiacea > Stolidobranchia > Styelidae > Styela > Styela clava. Next base: position 648,473 of record NC_135264.1, on the reverse strand, counting down.
AAATTTTAATTGCCACTGTACACTACCGTAAGATTTGTTTGGATATCCGCATGTTATAATCAGTTTGTTCATTGTTTTCTGTAGGCTACGTTCGAGATGTCGATGTTCTTGATTTTGTTTCAAGTACCATCGTAATAATTGTTATGAAAGAATTAAACCGATTTCAAATTGGATTCAATTGCGGCAAAACTTTGAGGCACAGAAAGCGAGATGGGCACTTTATCGCTTTGAGTCGAGTTGCTTGAAAACTGAATATAGTTGATAATAAATCGATTTGGCTGGGACAGGGCATGGGGCACGTTGACAATGGTCTCCATTCACGTGAGCCAGGAAAGTAGAAGGTTAACTCATTCTTAAATGTTATCAAAACAAGGAGAACCGTGTTCGCTCGCGATGTAATCAAGTGTGGATGAATGAGTGAGTAAGCTCATTACGGAGTATAATATAATTTCATAAAATGACGAGAGATCACTGACTATACGGAAAATACAATCAAAAATAATTCTTATGTTGTGACTAGATTTCGGCACTACTTCAAATTGGAAAGTAATGCATTTGGATAAATACCAATATCTGAAAGACACAGATATGAGTATTTTTAGTCAATAATTTTATTTTGAACAAAACATAACGTTCATATATGATTGCTTTTTAATGTGAATAAGAAAATTCTTTAAACAGGGTTTTGTGTCGAAAATATCGTACGTCTCAAAAACTTACGTATGTCATTATTCTTCTGCAAACATTTTTAGTCAGAATCTCCTCTTCCATCAATGAATTGAAACACCGTTATACAAATCTACATTCTACGTTGGTCAGCATACATATTTAGACGAGGATTTCGCCTGTATCGTTTTTTATCTGCAATCAAATTATAAGTCTTTAAAACAATGTTTATGTTCATTATGACGTCATATTGGATTGGCTTGGTAAACAAGGAATGGTACAGTAATGATGAAAATTTTAATACCAAAAAAGTACCAACGTATAGCACGTATACGCTTTTGACATTTTTCACAGCTGAGGGTGACTTGAGACATGCGTAAATAAATTCAGTCACTGAACCATTGGGTTGAAAGGAAATTGGCACAAGGAATGTCAGTAACAGCAATCGCGATTTAGTAAGTGATAGCCTATAATTAATGCTGATAATATAAAACGACCACAACACTGAGACGTTTCAATTGGAAATTTTCTCAAAGTCACGAAAACTCAAAGTGAAGCTACCGACGACTACTAATATACCAATAGATACTGACACTATGTATATATATAGAATAATGGTAATGCGCGTTAGTAGATATCAACTGACGCAGTTCCTGTTGATTTGATTGAGAAATAACTATGAGGTATTGAATTCCAAATAGCTGAATCTCGTGGAAGAAAATCTCGAAGCATAGAATATTTTGTCTGGTATTTCACTGACTGTAAACGGGTGAGAATTCACAGTAAACCGAACTTGACAATAAAAATTGTTAGACATCCCAATGCATAACGCGAATCTATGGTTCTGTTTACTTATTGTCACCATCCAGAATTAACACTGAAGATAAGAAGAATAAGCTTTCAGGTAAGTCGACTTGAGACAAGAGTTGTAGGAAAATAAAATAAAAAACTTTAGTTTATAGTAAAGGTGTATGTCGTATATGCGATAATATCTAAAAATTTCTGGCAAGCAGGTTGAAACATTAAAAATACCGTATGAAGAAAATACAGTGAAAATGCTAATGACTATCGTGGATAACTTTTTCATTTCAGCCCATTTGTGACCAATGAGATTATGTACCATACTTTCATTTACTAAATTATATCTGTGTTATGACAGTTTATTTATTATAACCAAAATTATGGATTTAAGAAACTAAAAACGCATCTTAACCTAAACACAAGAACATGCAACATAATTACATTGAGTCACTAAGTATAGCCAAACTTAATTGGACTACCGTCTAATACTCGTAACTAATGCAGTAAGGCAAATGCAGTCCGTTGTCGCTTGACGATAATCAGTGATCACAACACAAAGAACGATAATGTAATAATGACGGAATATAAACAAAGTGTAGCACACTGCAACAGGAATAACTGAACTTAATTCTCATAACATTCTCCTCGTCTATATTTCAAAACCATAGCGTTCTGGTGGAACACCAATGTTAGTTCGAGTTGAACGACGTGTGGCAATCCTTTCATTATTAGCATTGTCAGAGCTAATTGGAATTTCAATTTTGAACTCTATATTTCGGTCAACGTTGCATCCATCATTTAGTGGTGACGCATTAGTACTTGTTTCACTATCTTCAGGAGAAAAGTCTCGAGACTCTGTATCGTGACTTGAAGATCGTTGGGAGACTGGACAAGGGGACAAGTCTCTTAACGATACCGTACTCTCCCGCCCATCAGAAAAACGAACTCGAGCATATGCGGGATTCACATTTTTTAGTTCCACTTGTTCAACCAAATCGTCATTTTTGTGCGAACGAACGAATTTCCGCAGAAAAGCATGTTTTGATTCGCACAACCAGGTAGGCAATGAATGACCACTGGGAGAGCGGTGTTGGAAGTTGAAAAATAGTTCATGTGGAGTTGCATTGACTGCTGTGCAAAGCAAAGATCGGAGCGATTGAAGAGCTTTCGGTAACACATATTCCCAATGTGTGATAGGCAGATTATATGTACGCAAGCATAAACGCACGGCTTTCCATATGATACCATTGAATCGTTCAACTTGGGAGTTTCCAATTGGGTGATAAGGCGAGGATTGACTGGTGGCTACACCACGTTTCAGCAGAAAATCCCTTAGTTCCGCAGACATAAAAGATTTTCCTCTATCAGAGTGTATATAACCAGGTAGTCCGCACAGAGCAAATAATTTTTCAAGGCAGCTTATTACTGAAGCGGAAGAAAGATTGGTGCATGGAAATACAAATGGAAATCTAGAATATTCATCGACAATGGTTAGCATGTATACGTTCTTTGTCCGCGATGGCAAAGGTCCCTTGAAGTCCATACTCAGTCTTTCAAATGGCCGTGTGGCCTTGATTAATGTGCCATACGGTGGGGAATAAAATTTCGGTTTAAGTTCCGCACATACGCGGCATAATTTACAAGTTCTTTTAACGTCATCAGTCGCGAAAGGCAAATTTTTCGATTTGACGAAATGTAGAAGTCTTGTGACGCCCGGGTGACATAAACCTTCGTGTATTTCTTGCAATGACGTGGGAAAAACTGATGCGCATGTAGAACGTGTTAAAGCATCAGGTGCGGCATTTTGTTTTCCAGGTCGATATCTAACGTCGTAACTGAAAGAGGCTAGTTCCAGCCTCCAGGACTGAATTTTATTATTCTTTATTTTGGATCGACGACGGTTATCTAGCATGAAAGAAACCGATCGCTGGTCGGTCACGATAGTGAATGGACGTCTTGCCAGAAAATGGGCCCACTTTCGCACAGCTTCAATGATTGCCGTTGCCTCCTTTTCTACAGCAGGATAAAACCTCTCGCTCTTCTGTAGAACACGCGACCAAAATGCCACTGGTCGCCCTCCTTGATTCAGTGTGGCTGAAATTGCAATTTCCGATGCGTCGCATTCTACAACAAATGGAACATGCTCATCAATTGAGCTCAAAGTGGCATTTCCGATTTCTCTTTTTAGTGATTCGAAGTCTTGTACTGTAGCGCAATCTAAAGGAAATGTTTTCGCTTGGCGGAGTCGTCGCATTTTGTCTGAAAAGTTTACAATCCATTTCGAATAATACGCAAAAAGTCCAATTATTTTTTGCAGAGCGCGACTATTTGTTGGAGGTAGGAGTTCTCTTAATGGAGCTAGGCGTTCGGGATCTGGAGCTACTGAATTATTACCCACTGTATATCCCAAAATGTTAATTTTTCGTACACTTGATACTGTTTTTGCATCATTTAATGTTAAATTGTTTTTCTTAACAGTATCGAGAAATTTCTTCACATTATAGTCATGCTCCTCTTTTGTATGTCCAGCTATAGTTACATTGTCGAGGTATGGAAATGTATCTTTCAGATTGCCTTTTTCCACAATTTCATCCATTAGCCGCTGAAAAGCTGGTACTCCATTGGTCACTCCAAATGGAATACGATTGAATTCCCAGAGTTTACCATCGCCTTCAAACGCAGTGAAAATTTTATCTTGCTGGCATATTGGAATCTGATGATACGCGGATTTCAGATCGTAGGTGGAAAACCAGGAATATCCAGCAAGTTCGTTAACCATATCATCAATTCGCGGCAATGGATAGGCGTCTAGCTCTGTATAAATGTTTATCGTTTGTGAATAGTCTATGCACAATCGTCGTTTTGAGGTCAATGGATCCTTCACAACTAAAGGCTGTGCTCTCCACGGCGAAGAACTTGGCCTGATAATTCCTTCGTTGTACATTCTCGAAACTTCTTTAGCGATGAATTCTTTGTCTAACGCGCCAAAACGGCGAGATTTGACAGCTATCGGATGACAATTTTTCATGAGATTAGAAAATAACGAAGCCGGGGTGTAGTTTGCAGCAGCTAAACCACATACTTTTGATTCATATTGAACTAGAAGTTCAGGACGAGAGCCGTTAAAAGGGAAAATGACTCTTTCATGTTGTCTTTGAAAGTCCTGACCGAGCAATAAATCACAACAAAGACCTCGAAATACTTTAAGAGGCACTTTGGTATATGAACGAGTACCAATTATCATATCAGTTAAACAGGATCCAATAGTCGTTCCTTGCAGATGCTGGACAGCCATCACTACATTTTCCCGTGAAGGCAAAATTTTCAAACGTAGCATTCTCGCAGTCTTTTCGTTTATAAAAGAGAGAGAGCTTCCGGTATCTATCAACGCAGTTGTATTGCGACCAGCTATGACAACTGGAAGTGTTGCCGGCAGTAAACACCGTGGTGCTGATTGCAAATCGTGGACTGATGGATTTACTGACGCCGTTATAGATGAAGAGTCTTCATATTTATTCATCTTTGATCGGCAAACTTTGGCAAAGTGGCCTTTTTTATCGCATTTATAGCAATTGGCATTGCGTGCGGGACAATTTTGACGATTGTGGTAATTATATCCACAGAATATACATTTTCGCCCTGTTATACTGCCAGTTACTATACCTTCATTGTCGAAAGAGGTTTCGGAAGTGGCCATGCCGAAGGTTGCAATTCGTCGATTCGAGATGCTTCATATGCTGACGAATTACGTTGCGCCAGATCAAGTGATGAAGCTTGTGAAAACGCTAATTCAAGAGTCAAGTCCTTGTTTTCCAAAAGACGTTGTCGGATGTTATTTGACAAAATACCATTGATAAAAGAATCACGTATAAGTTCGTCGCGGTACTGCGCGGCAGAAACATCTTTAAAATTACAATCTTTACTTAGATTACGCAGAGTTTGTAAAAATTCGTCGATGGATTGACCAGTTTGTTGCTTTGCCGTAACTAGCAGATGTCGTGCAAATATTTCATTCGGCGTCTTGACATATAAGTTATGTAGCACTTCCATAGCTTTACTATAAGCGTCCACATCTTCAATATATTCATAAACATTGTGAGATACTGAGTTGATTAGCCTCTTGAGTTTATTCACAGACTGGCCCTCTTGTACACTCATCTCTAATTCTTCAATGTAGTTCTCAAATGTTTTTCGCCAGTGCTTCCATTCCTTTGCCGCGCTTGGAGAATTCAGATTTAGGTCAAGTCTCACTGGTTTCATCGATGCATCCATATTTAAGATTTTAGTTTCTTAAATTGTTATGACAGTTTATTTATTATAACCAAAATTATGGCTTTAAGAAACTAAAAACGCATCTTAACCTAAACACAAGAACATGCAACATAATTACATTGAGTCACTAAGTATAGCCAAACTTAATTGGACTACCGTCTAATACTCGTAACTAATGCAGTAAGGCAAATGCAGTCCGTTGTCGCTTGACGATAATCAGTGATCACAACACAAAGAACGATAATGTAATAATGACGGAATATAAACAAAGTGTAGCACACTGCAACAGGAATAACTGAACTTAATTCTCATAACAATCTGAGATATTACTAAACATTTACTAAGTAACTGAGGACGGACCAACGCGCCAACAAATGCTGAAAAAATCTGATAATCACATAGCCAGTATTCATTAAGTTACCGTTAGGTCATTGACAGGAACAGACCGAATCTAACGTCCTTGCATTTGAGATGATTCATTTTTTTTTTCAATACTTAAGATAATTTGGTAATTTTATGTTTCAATAGTTTAGTTAGACCGCTTCATAACTTCAGATATGATGAGATACTATATCAACGAAAAAAAGTTTATTAATATCAGGAACGAATTAAAAGTTTACTTCATTAGCGTTTCAATAGTTACAAACCGGCCTGAAATAAATAGCAAACTCACATTTCACCGGAATTATCCTATTGACCATAGTCCATAGTATATTATATATTGGGTTTCTCCGCAGGTAATTCAGAGTGGACAAATGAGTGCATGAGCTCAAGTTGGAGTGAAATATTTTTATTAAATGGCGGTAAGATTACCGATTATACGAAAATTAAAATCAAATCAATTTCCGTTTTGTGACGAGATTTCGGGACCATAGCATTTTGAAAAATATCAGAATCTACAAGCTATAGAGTGATTTTATTCAATAATTTGATTTTGAGCAAAACATTACGTTGATATGTAAATCAGAAGGTTCCTCAACAGCGTTATATCCCAAAAAAATATCACACCCCAAAAATTCACGCCTCTCATTAATCTTCTCTAAATTTTTGTAGTCAGAATCTCCTCTTCTATCAATGAATTGAAACACCTTTATACGACTCTACACACCACATTGGTCAGCGAACGGCAAGTATTCGTCTGTATCGGTTTTTATCAACAATCAAATTATAACTCCATAAATAATGTTTCTATTAATTTTGACGTCATACTGAACCGATGGCCAGCCTAGTGAATAAAAAAGGATAAAATGATTACAAATGTTTTGATATTAAAAAAGTACAGGCGTTTAGGACCTTTGGAATGTCAATGACAGCAAACACGATTTAGTAAGTGATATAACTGATTCTAACAATATAACACGACCATACAACTGACTCGATTTTGTAAAGCGCACTCGCGTTTTCTAAATGTATGTTAGATTAAAGATTCTCACGCTCGAGAAACACCTGCAACAAGACCGAACAACTCATAATATTCAATTAAAATAAATATCTTGACTAAAACTTTCTTGACGTGTTGAAAAGAATTTTTACAAAAATTTAAGTATGTTTAACAATTTATGTAGGAATTCTATTATGAAGATCTTTCAAAAAAGTATGTAATTTGTAATATTAGAGAAATTCTACCTCGCGCAGTTTCGACTACCACAGACTTAAGCCCACTACACGGCAAGAGTTTCAACTGCATTTAAACACCTTTATACAATTCTACATTCTATACTTGTCAGCAAACGTAGATAGACGAACAGCCAAATTAGATTCATTAAAATAGTGTTTATATCCATTATGCCGTCATACTAAATCGCAAACCGGCCTGAGAAACAAAGACGAATGAAATAATGATGCAAGATTAAATACCAAAAGCTACCAACGTTCAGGACCCACGCTATTGGCATTTTTCACAGCTTAGGATACCTTACAACATGCGTAAATAAATTTAGTCACGGAAACGTTGGGTTAAAAGAACTTGGCACAAACAATGTTAAATGAGAGCAATCGCGATTTAGTACGTGATAGCCTATCCTACAACTAATGCTGGCAATATAACACGTCCATAACACTGACACGTTTTCATTGTAAATTTGCTCAAAGCAAACTCACGAGAACATACTCAAAAATGATCTCAAAGTTAGGATAACGACGACCACTAATTTCATTTTATTTATTGTCACAATCCAGAATTATTAAAAATTTGATGAAACAGAGTTTGCAATGTAAGAGGAATCGAACATTTTTCTTCAATATCAAGAAACGAGTACAGGTATCGTATTATTAAAGCGTATTATTGTTATACTATGTTTCTTGATATAAACTTTTATGTGCGTCGGTAGGTCAACTGAACAGACAAAAGTACTAAAAGCCAGTGGCGGCGCGTGGTCATTTTGACAACCGGGGCAAGCTACTGCGGGACCAAGTCACCCCCATCTACGGGGACAGGATGAGCGCTGTAAGTTCTCCCATCATTTTATGAGTATAAAAACCATTCCATCGGTAACAACCAATCGGCAAAAGCGACAATTTTTAACGATAAGAAAGTGTCTTTAAAACCGGTCCAAGTCAAGGGATTAATAAATATAGACATAGTTTATTTTGAAACCTCTTTCAAAAGGAAAGGCAATATTTACCCAGATAAATACAATGACATATTAACAGAAACTTCGGGAAAGCAGACAAAACCTAAAATAAGGTTTAAAACGTTACTATGAAGAAAGGAAAGTTAATGCAAAGATAAGGACATGCGTCGCTCACTCATAGATATATATGCTGCTAGACTTCTACTGCTTGAACATATATGCAACACGCCGCGGTTTCTTGGAAGCAAAATGCTCAATAACGCGCTGATTAAAGTCATGCATCCCAGAAATAACGTCTCTGTGAATGGATAAAACAGCCAAGGAATTTAATCTATCTTGCTTCATTGTGTTTCTGAGAAACGTTTTAATACGCTTCAGCGTGCTGAATGTTCGCTCCTCGTCGGCGGAAGAAATAGGCGTCGTCAAAATGATGTCCAGAAATTTTGCAGACGCCGCAAAGGTAGTTACTAGAGTGTTATCTATGAGGAACCCATAGAGCCCGCAAGTTGATGTGATGTTTAAAAAAGTTTGATTGGTGTATATATATTGCAATTCATTTTCCAATTTATCCACGTTTATCATGGAGTAAAATTTGGAGACAGTAGCCAACAAATGGACGGGAAATTGACGTGCAAATTTTGAAAAATTTTTGGGGTTCATCAAAGAGAACGCGGCAAGGTGTTCAGTGCGCAGACGATCGCCTATTTCAGGGGTGTCAAACTCGCGGCCCGCGGGCCGCATGCGGCCCAGAGAACTTCCAATGCGGCCCTCGAACGCTTAACAATAGTTGTAATATTTTTATATATATTTTTTATCTAAATATATATATATATTACATTTTTCAAAGTGAAATTGATGGTAGGAAATGTCGCGAAATGTGGCGGGAAATGTCTGATCCGAAAAGTCAGTCATTTGCTTGTTTACTGATCTATACATGAAAAGATAAACGTAATATTTTTGCTTTACTGAAATTAATCAAACATTCTCAACGATCCAGAGTAACCGATGATCATGTGACCTCGTTAATTAGAGTTGCTACTGTAAAATCTGATAATAGTGAGCTGGTGGCACAAAACAGATGCCAAACGTCAGGACATATGTAATAAAAAAAAACACTGAGTTTATTCTTTAGTATTTTTGTAAATTTTGAGGGTATATATTTAGATTAAGTCATTTTTAGTGTATGTATTATTCTTTCTTTATCAAAACTTTGTTCAAAAATGATTTGGATAGTTGCACATAAAAATTTATGATTTTATGTAATAAATACAGTGAATTTAAATAATAGTAAAATGGAAAAATTAATATGTAAATGGCATTTAAAATTCAAGAAAATAACAAAACTCTATTCGGCTGTTTAATTGCATCACAATATATGTCACAAACTACACCTGTCTAAAAATATACTTCAAGTATACATTATTAAAAATTGACCAGAAATGTTTGCGGCCCTTTGAATAATTCCAAAATTGCAATGCGGCCCACGAGAACCCATGAGTTTGACACCCCTGGCCTATTTGATTCACCAGAATGTCACAGCATTCCTTTGCAGACAAAATCAAACGCTGCGTTGTTTGCCCGCGGCGTAAAGAAGCACTCCATGTGTCGTCGTATTTTATTGTTTCCCGGATACGAGATACAGCATCGCAGAAATCTGAAATACACGACTGCACAGACGCTCCATCCATTAGCCTTGACTGCAATGCGCCGTATAATACATCCACGTGATAGAATATTGTGGAGAAAAAAGCGAGAAAAAATGAAAACTCACCATCTTCTAGCAGACGCTTTAGACCTGCCGCCTCCCTCACAGAGCGTTCGTCCCAAACCGGAGAGCTCTGAATGCCATTGAAACACTCAATGAGCTCAGACCTAATTTCGGACACGCCCTGCACCACGCGTGATTGGAAGTTCCAACGTGTTGGTGCACAAGCTGGGAGACGGCGGCTACATATCTGGCGAAGGAGGTCAGAGCGCTTCGGCGAAACGAAAAAAAAATGAAGAAAACCCCGGAAAATTTGCAAAAAATATACGGACGAGAGGGGTATCAAGACACATATTTTTAATAACGAGGTTAAATTGGTGTGCATAACAATGTTAAAAATGCGCATGAGGAAAATATTCTTTTATATAAACTTGAACAACATGTTTCGACCCACTCATGACTGCCGCGCCGTCATAAGTTTGAGCTATCAATTTTGACTTCGTGTTGTAAGGCTGTAACACTTCTTTCAGTACAGCCGATATCCCGCAAGCCGTGCGATCAACGATTGGTACAAAGCTGTGAAATCTCTCGGTATGTTTACCATCTTTCACAAACCGAAAAATCACAGCCAGTTGGGAAACGCACGTGATGTCAGTTGTCTCGTCAGACGGAATCGAAAGGAACTGGCAATTCTCAATTTCCAGAGCCAAATGTTGTAAATAAATTTTATACATTGAGTCGAGCAAATCATTTTGGATATCCTTAGATGTCCCTTTCGAAACAGTTGAGGCATCAAGATGATCTCTCAATACTGTATCTAGGGATGCGGTGTATTCCACCATATCCAAAAATACCCCTCTATTAGAAGAGCCAGCCCGTTCATCGCGCCCACGGAGGGACAGCTCGTGACAACCAATGAACTTCAAAACATCTATCAATCGACCGAGAACATGGCGGTTTTTCTCGACGTTTTGGTTGTGCCGACGAATAGAAACCGCGCGTCCTTTATCCAACTGTGCTGCAATATTAACATTTCCGAATGTTCGGTATTTTACTGCATTGTCCAGATGCTCCATAGAAGATTGATGATCCCTGGCACGCTCGGAAAGATGTTTAAGATCTCTAAAACCAAATGTACACCAACGTGAGTCACGGGCGGTAGCAAAAAGTAGGCAATAAAAACAAAAAAGTGCATTTTTGTCCTCGCTGTAACACAACCATTCGTGTTTTTTATACCAAGTTTCTGCGCAGAATGTACGCCGACGCTTTCCTCCGTCATGGGATTGTTCCAGTGAACAATTTTTTGGTTGATAAGGCCCAAGACGTTGTACCTCTAATTTTTGTTCCAGTGGCAGCTGCGAAAACGGAGTGCGAAGTAGTGCATCAACCTTATTCATTATGAGGTCTAACTCTAAGGCTAAGTAATGCGAAGCCGGAAAGAAGTGAGGAGATCAAAAGGAATGTGGAAAATCGAAAGCAAATGGACTAAAGGTCTCTAACTGATTCAAATAGCGAAACAAGCGACAAAAACGAAGGCGAGGAAACTATCAACTCTTCAAGCAACCAACGAACGAGAAGGGATGCGTGAATATGTCAACACGTTGTTGTAAGAAACGTCGGCATTGTGTCGTCATAATTTCGGGGCTAGCCCCGATCGGCCCCGATGATTTAGTAAAGGAAACAGAAAACAAACGAGACAAACGCGGCGAGTGGAAGATAAAAGAGAGAATACGATATACAATGAGCAACCGGGGCAAAATCGGCGTCGCCCCGTCGACGTTCGGCGAAGGCTTTGCGAGCGAAAAATGAACCATGTCGGGAGAATATGGCTAGTGTAGACAGTCTGTGCAACCGATATTGAGGTATTTTTCGAATATTTTTTATTATACCGAAAAAACAACCGGGGCATTGCCCGGTTGGCCCTATTGACGCGCCGCCACTGCTATTAGAACATGTTTTAGTACGTCTAACCGCGTCGCGACGGTCTTCACAGTACAACAATTCCTATACATATATTTTATGCGACTAGAATGTTTCACTTTTCCCCAATTTTAAGATGAGTAAAAACATTAACATACACACCTGCATTAATAGGTATTTAAAATAAAATATTCGTCTCAATACCTTTTTGTATATTCAGACAGTTCAAATTTCCGACTTGTCTCTTGGTTTTACTCCAGATTAGGTTTCAATGTTTAATCATTGCAATAGTACATGTCAGTGGCGGCGCGTGGTCATTTTGACAACCGGGGCAAGCTACTGCGGGACCAAGTCACCCCCATCTACGGGGACAGGATGAGCGCTGTAAGTTCTCCCATCATTTTATGAGTATAAAAACCATTCCATCGGTAACAACCAATCGGCAAAAGCGACAATTTTTAACGATAAGAAAGTGTCTTTAAAACCGGTCCAAGTCAAGGGATTAATAAATATAGACATAGTTTATTTTGAAACCTCTTTCAAAAGGAAAGGCAATATTTACCCAGATAAATACAATGACATATTAACAGAAATTTCGGGAAAGCAGACAAAACCTAAAATAAGGTTTAAAACGTTACTATGAAGAAAGGAAAGTAATGCAAAGATAAGGACATGCGTCGCTCACTCATAGATATATATATATGCTGCTAGACTTCTACTGCTTGAACATATATGCGACACGCCGCGGTTTCTTGGAAGCAAAATGCTCACTAACGCGCTGATTAAAGTCATGCATCCCAGAAATAACGTCTCTGTGAATGGATAAAACAGCCAAGGAATTTAATCTATCTTGCTTCATTGTGTTTCTGAGATACGTTTTAATACGCTTCAGCGTGCTGAATGTCCGCTCTGCGTCGGCGGAGGAAATAGGCGTCGTCAAAATGATGTCCAGAAATTTTGCAGACGCCGCAAAAGGTAGTTACTAGAGTGTTATCTATGTGGAACCCATAGAGCGCGCAAGTTGATGTGATGTTCAAAAAAGTTTGATTGGTGTATATACATCGCAATTCATTTTCCAATTTACCCAGGTTTATCATGGGGTAAAATTTGGAGACAGTAGCCAACAAATGGATGGGAAATTGACGTGTAAATTTTGAAAAATTTTTGGGGTTCATCAAAGAGAACGCGGCAAGGTGTTCAGTGCGCAGACGATCGCCTATTTGATTCACCAGAATGTCACATCATTCCTTTGCAGACAAAATCAAACGCTGCGTTGTTTGCCCGCGGCGTAAAGAAGCACTCCATGTGTCGTCGTATTTTATTGTTTCCCGGATACGAGATACAGCATCGCAGAAGTCTGAAATACACGACTGCACAGACGCTCCATCCATTAGCCTTGACTGCAATGCGCCGTATAATACATCCACGTGATAGAATATTGTGGAGAAAAAAGCGAGAAAAAATGAAAACTCACCATCTTCTAGCAGACGCTTTAGACCTGCCGCCTCCCTCACAGAGCGTTCGTCCCAAACCGGAGAGCTCTGAATGCCATTGAAACACTCAATGAGCTCAGACCTAATTTCGGACACGCCCTGCACCACGCGTGATTGGAAGTTTCAATGTGTTGGTGCACAAGCTGGGAGACGACGGCTACATATCTGGCGAAGGAGGTCAGAGCGCTTCGGCGAAACGGAAAAAAATTAAGAAAAACCCCGAAACATTTGCAAAAAATATACGGACGAGAGGGGTATCAAGACACATATTTTTAATAACGAGGTTAAATTGGTGTGCATGACAATGTAAAAAATGCGCATGAGGAAAATCTTCTTTTATATAAACTTGAACACCATGTTTCGACCCACTCATGACTGCCGCGCCGTCATAAGTTTGAGCTATCAATTTTGACTTCGCGTTGTAAGGCTGTAACACTTCTTTCAGTACAGCCGATATCCCGCAAGCCGTGCGATCAACGATTGGTACAAAGCTGTGAAACATCTCGGAAGGTTTACCATCTTTCACAAACCGAAAAATCACAGCCAGTTGGGAAACGCACGTGATGTCAGTTGTTTCTTTAGACTGAATCGAAAGGAACTGGCAATTCTCAATTTCCAGAGCCAAATGTTGTAAATAAATTTTATACATTGAGTCGAGCAAATCATTTTGGATATCCTTAGATGTCCCTTTCGAAACAGTTGCGGCATCAAGATGATCTCTCAATACTGTATCCAGGGATGCGGTGTATTCCACCATATCCAAAAATACCCCTCTATTAGAAGAGCCAGCCCGTTCATCGTGCCCACGGAGGGACAGCTCGTGACAACCAATGAACTTCAAAACATCTATCAATCGACCGAGAACATCGCGGTTTTTCTCGACGTTTTTGTTGTGCCGACGAATAGAAACCGCGCGTCCTTCAACCAACTGTGCTGCAATATTAACATTTCCGAATGTTCGGTATTTTACTGCATTGTCCAGATGCTCCATAGAAGATTGATGATCCCTGGCACGCTCGGAAAGATGTTTAAGATCTCTAAAACCAAATTTACACCAACGTGAGTCACGGGCAGTAGCAAAAAGTAGGCAATAAAAACAAAAAAGTGCATTTTTGTCCTCGCTGTAACACAACCATTCGTGTTTTTCATACCAAGTTTCTGCGCAATGTACGCCGACGCTTTCCTCCGTCATGGGATTGTTCCAGTGAACAATTTTTTGGTTGATAAGGCCCAAGACGTTGTACCTCTTTTGTTCCAGCGGCAGCTGCGAAAACGGAGTGCGAAGTAGTGCATCAACCTTATTCATTATGAGGTCTAAGGCTAAGAAATGCGAAGCCGGAAAGAAGTGAGGAGCTCAAAAGGAATGTGGAAAATCGAAAGCAAATGGACTAAAGGTCTCTAACTGATTCAAATAGCGGAACAAGCGACAAAAACGAAGGCGAGGAAACTATCAACTCTTCAAGCAACCAACGAACGAGAAGGAATGCGTGAATATGTCAACACGTTGTTGTAAGAAACGTCGGCATTGTGTCGTCATAATTTCGGGGCTAGCCCCGATCGGCCCCGATGATTTAGTAAGAGAAACAGAAAACAAACGAGACAAACGCGGCGAGTGGAAGATAAAAGAGAGAATTCGATATACAATGAGCAACCGGGGCAAAATCGGCGTCGCCCCGTCGACGTTCGGCGAAGGCTTTGCGAGCGAAAAATGAACCATGTCGGGAGAATATGGCTAGTGTAGACAGTCTGTGCAACCGATATTGAGGTATTTTTCGAATATTTTTTATTATACCGAAAAAACAACCGGGGCATTGCCCCGGTTGGCCCTATTGACGCGCCGCCACTGCTAAAAGCTGAAAGTGATTTTTTGCCGCATGGAACGAGTTTCAACCGCGTTTTGCAGGTTCAGGAATTGCCTCATTGCTGCTCACAGTCGTCGGTTGCGATCTTGTTTAGTCATAGATGCGCCTGTCGTAAAATATTTCTCCGAACCCGGACATGCAAATGAGAAATAGCAGATAACACGCAATATGAGCAGAGTTCAAAATCGTACTCCATAAAAGATTGTTCCAAATGTTCTCGGAGTCTCTAGTAAAGTCTGTCTGGTTTTTAATTAACCTCCACAGAGCAAAGTATTACTGAGGGAAAACTTAGTTCCTCATTCAAAAATAAAGAAACCCAACATTGAGTAACTTTTATGTGAAACGTTTGGATTTTTTTTTTCAAAACCTGCGCCAAAAAACAACCCCGCCATCGCACTAACTTAAAGAAAGTATTTATTCAGTTAAGGTTCAGCTTGGGGTTATGAATGCTGATTACTCCGGGAATTGAAATTTTCAAATCATTTATAACCCTAACTTGATGAATGATTGCTAATTTGTTATTTTAAAACTTGGCGTGGTGTTTGTCTCAAATCTCGCATTTTCCCATTAGTTTCAGGGTCTCGGTATGAAAGATTCAAATAATTGTGTGCTAACTGATGTCTTTCATTACACTAGTTCGTTAAGTGTAAAAGTTTGAACTTGTTATTTAGACACAGTTATGTTGAACGAGAGATCCCCTATAAGGACTCAGTTCAGTTCTGAATCTGATGACGTTACGCAGTCGACGAAAAACATCTGACGCAGTGTCCCACAGCAGTATTTCGACAGTGTTTTGATTAATCACTGTAATTAGCAAATTGATAGCAAGCAGCTCGGATGCATTGTCAGTGTCTAGCTTAATGTTTATTGTTAGTTAGAGTCTTCCGGGACGTTTCTGATGTTTAGTATTGGTTTTAGTATTCTCAATTTTGCAGTTAAAAATACCAATTTGAATTGAAGTTAGAATCGGGGTTGAATGCGAGATGCCCGATTGTAATTAAAATATAATTTTTGACTGCAGGTTAGGGCTGTATTATAGTTATACTAAGTAAATAACAGCTGCTTTTATATTTTAGACATGCAAGTTACATTGAGTTCACTTTGGATTAAACTTTATTGGATAGTGTCACCTGGGGATCTAAAACATGTGGTATGTATCTAATCAGTCTCAAATAAAGTAAAGTATATATAATGTTATGCATTTAGTTATGTGCTGATATTTGTAAATTTTGATTGCCACTGTACACTACCGTAAGATTTGTTTGGATATCCGCATGTTATAATCAGTTTGTTCATTGTTTTCTGTAGGCTACGTTCGAGATGTCGATGTTCTTGATTTTGTTTCAAGTACCATCGTAATAATTGTTATGAAAGAATTAAACCGATTTCAAATTGGATTCAATTGCGGCAAAACTTTGAGGCACAGAAAGCGAGATGGGCACTTTATCGCTTTGAGTCGAGTTGCTTGAAAACTGAATATAGTTGACAATAAATCGATTTGGCTGGGACAGGGCATGGGGCACGTTGACAATGGTCTCCATTCACGTGAGCCAGGAAAGTAGAAGGTTAACTCATTCTTAAATGTTATCAAAACAAGAAGAACCGTGTTCGCTCGCGATGTAATCAAGTGTGGATGAATGAGTGAGTAAGCTCATTACGGAGTATAATATAATTTCATAAAATGACGAGAGATTACTGACTATACGGAAAATACAATCAAAAATAATTCTTATGTTGTGACTAAATTTCGGGACTACTTCAAATTGGAAAGTAATGCATTTGGATAAATACCAATATCTGAAAGATACAGACATGAGTATTTTTAGTCAATAATTTGATTTTGAACAAAACATAACTTTCATATATGATTGCTTTTTAATGTGAATAAGAAAATTCTTTAAACAGGGTTTTGTGTCGAAAATATCGTACGTCTCAAAAACTTACGTATGTCATTATTCTTCTGCAAACATTTGTAGTCAGAATCTCCTCTTCCATCAATGAATTGAAACACCGTTATACAAATCTACATTCTACGTTGGTCAGCATACATATTTAGACGAGGATTTCGCCTGTATCGTTTTTTATCTGCAATCAAATTATAAGTCTTTAAAACAATGTTTATGTTCATTATGACGTCATATTGGATTGGCTTTGGTAAGCAAGGAATGGTACAGTAATGATGAAAATTTTAATATCAAAAAAGTACCAACGTATAGCACGTATACGCTTTTGACATTTTTCACAGCTGAGGGTGACTTGAGACATGCGTAAACAAATTCAGTCACTGAACCATTGGGTTGAAAGGAAATTGGCACAATGAATGTCAGTAACAGCAATCGCGATTTAGTGATAGCCTATAATTAATGCTGATAATATAAAACGACCACAACACTGAGACGTTTCAATTGGAAATTTTCTCAAAGTCACGAAAACTCAAAGTGAAGCTACCGACGACTACTAATATACCAATAGATACTGACACTATGTATATATATATAGAATAATGGTAATGCGCGTTAGTAAATATCAACTGACGCAGTTCCTGTTGATTTGATTGAGAAATAACAAAGAGGTATTGAATTCCAAATAGCTGAATCTCGTGGAAGAAAATCTCGAAGCATAGAATATTTTTTCTGGTATTTCACTGACTGTAAACGGGTGAGAATTCACAGTAAACCGAACTTGACAATAAAAATTGTTAGACATCCCAATGCATAACGCGAATCTATGGTTCTGTTTACTTATTGTCACCATCCAGAATTAACACTGAAGATAAGAAGAATAAGCTTTCAGGTAAGTCGACTTGAGACAAGAGTTGTAGGAAAATAAAAAAAAAACTTTAGTTTATAGTAAAGGTGTATGTCGTATATGCGATAATATCTAAAAATTTCTGGCAAGCAGGTTGAAACAATAAAAATACCGTATGAAGAAAATACAGTGAAAATGCTAAATGACTATCGTGGATAACTTTTTCATTTCAGCCTATTTGTGACCAATGAGATTATGTACCATACTTTCATTTACTAAATTATATCTGAGATATTACTAAACATTTACTAAGTAACTGAATAACGGACCAACGCGCCAACAAATACTGAAAAAATCTGATAATCACATAGCCAGTATTCATTAAGTTACCGTTAGGTCATTGACAGGAACAGACCGAATCTAACTTCCTTGCATTTGAGATGATTCATTTTTTTTTCAATACTTAAGATAATTTGGTAATTTTATGTTTCAATAGTTTAGTTAGACCTCTTCATAACTTCAGATATGATGAGATACTATATCAACGAAAGAAAGTTTATTAATATCAGGAACGAATTAAAAGTTTACTTCATTAGCGTTTCAATAGTGACAAACCGGCCTGAAATAAATAGCAAACTCACATTTCACCGGAATTATCCTATTGACCATAGTCCATAGTATATTATATATTGGGTTTCTCCGCAGGTAATTCAGAGTGGACAAATGAGTGCATGAGCTCAAGTTGGAGTGAAATATTTTTATTAAATGGCGGTAAGATTACCGATTATACGAAAATTAAAATCAAATCAATTTCCGTTTTGTGACGAGATTTCGGGACCATAGCATTTTGAAAATTATCAGAATCTACAAGCTATAGAGTGATTTTATTCAATACTTTGATTTTGAGCAAAACATTACGTTGATATGTAAATCAGAAGGTTCCTCAACAGCGTTATATCCCAAAAAAATATTACACCCCAAAAATTCACGCCTCTCATTAATCTTCTCTAAATCTTTGTAGTCAGAATCTCCTATTCTATCAATGAATTGAAACACCTTTATACGACTCTACACACCACATTGGTCAGCGAACGGCAAGTATTCGTCTGTATCGGTTTTTATCAACAATCAAATTATAACTCCATAAATAATGTTTCTATTAATTTTGACGTCATACTGAACCGATGGCCAGCCTAGTGAATAAAAAAGGATAAAATGATTACAAATGTTTTGATATTGAAAAAGTACAGGCGTTTAAAACCTTTGGAATGTCAATGACAGCAAACACGATTTAGTAAGTGATATAACTGATTCTAACAATATAACACGACCATACAACTGACTCGATTTTGTAAAGCGCACTCGCGTTTTCTAAATGTATGTAAGATTAAAGATTCTCACGCTCGAGAAACACCTGCAACAAGACCGAACAACTCATAATATTCAATTAAAATAAATATCTTGACTAAAACTTTCTTGACGTGTTGAAAAGAACTTTTACAAAAATTTAAGTATGTTTAACAATTTATGTAGGAATTCTATTATAAAGATCTTTCAAAAAAGTATGTAATTTGTAATATTAGAGAAATTCTACCTCGCGCAGTTTCGACTACCACAGACTTAAGCCCACTACACGGCAAGAGTTTCAACTGCATTTAAACACCTTTATACAATTCTACATTCTATACTTGTCAGCAAACGTAGATAGACGAACAGCCAAATTAGATTCATTATGACGTCATACTAAATCGCAAACCGGCCTGAGAAACAGACGGATGAAATAAAGATGCAAGATTAAATACCAAAAGGTACCAACGTTTAGGACCCACGCTATTGGCATTTTTCACAGCTTAGGATAACTTACAACATGCGTAAATAAATTTAGTCACTGAATCGTTGGGTAAAAAGAACTTGGCACAAACAATGTTAATGAGAGCAATCGCGATTTAGTAAGTGATAGCCTATCCTACAACTAATGCTGGCAATATAACACGTCCATAACATTGACACGTTTTCATTGTAAATTTGCTCAAAGCAAAGTCACGAGAACTTACTCAAAAGATGATCTCAAAGTTAGGATAACGACGACCACTAATTTCATTTTATTTATTGTCACCATCCAGAATTATTGAAAATTTGATGAAACAGAGTTTGCAATGTAAGAGGAATCGAAAATTTTTCTTCAATATCAAGAAACGAGTATAGGTATCGTATTATTAAAGCGTATCATGGTTTTACTATGTTTCTTGATATAAACTTTTATGTGCGTCGGTAGGTCAACTGAACAGACAAAAGTACTAAAAGCTGAAAGTGATTTTTTGCCGCAATTGGAACGAGTTTCAACCGCGTTTTGCAGGTTCAGGAATTGCCTCATTGCTGCTCACAGTCGTCGGTTGCGATCTTGTTTAGTCATAGATGCGCCTGTCGTAAAATATTTCTCCGAACGCGGACATGCAAATGAGAAATAGCAGATGACACGCAATATGAGCAGAGTTTAAAATCGTACTCCACAAAAGATTGTTCCAAATGTTCTCGGAGTCTCTAGTAAAGTGTGTCTGGTTTTTATTTAACCTCCACAGAGCAAAGTATTACTGAGGACAAACTTAGTCCCTCATTCAAAAATAAAGAAACCCAACATTGAGTAACTTTTATGTGAAACGTTTGGATTTTTTTTTCAAATCCTGCGCCAAAAAACAACCCCGCCACCGCTCTAACTTAAAGAAAGTATTTATTCAGTTAAGGTTTGGCTTGGGGTTATGAATGCTGATTACTCCGGAAATTAAAATTTCTAAATCATCTATAATCCTAACTTGATGAATGATTGCTAATTTGTTATTTTAAAACTTGGCGTGGTGTTTGTCTCAAATCTCACATTTTCCCATTAGTTTCAGGGTCTCGGTATAAAAGATTCAAATAATTTTGTGCTAACTGATGTCTTGCATTACACTAGTTCGTTAAGTGTAATAGTTTGAACTTGTTATTTAGACACAGTTATGTTGAACGAGAGCTCCCCTCTCAGTTCAGTTCTGAATCTGGTGACGTTACGCAGTCGACGAAAATCATCTGACGCAGTGTCCCATAGCAGTATTTCGACAGTGTTTCGATTAATCACTGTAATTAGCAAATTGATAGCAAGCCGCTCGGATGCATTGTCAGTGTCTAGCATAATGTTCATTGTTAGTTAGAGTCTTCCGAGACGTTTCTGATGTTTAGTATTGGTTTTAGTATTCTCAATTTTGCAGTTAAAAATACCAATTTGGATTGAAGTTAGAATCGGGGTTGAATGCGAGATGCCCGATTGTAATTAAAATATTATTTTTGACTGCAGGTTAGGGCTGTATTATAGTTATACCTAGTAAATAACAGCTGCTTTTATATTTTAGACATGCAAGTTACATTGAGTTCACTTTGGATTAAACTTTATTGGATAGTGTCACCTGGGGATCTAAAACATGTGGTATGTATCTAATCAGTCTCAAATAAGGTAGAGTATGTACAATTTTATGCATTTAGTTATGTGCTGATATTTGTAAATTTTAATTGCCACTGTACACTACTGTAAGAATTGTTTGGATATCCGCATGTTATAATCAGTTTGTTCATTGTTTTCTGTAGGTTACGTTCGAGATGTCGATGTTCCTGATTTTGTTTCAAGTACCATCGTAATAATTGTTATGAAAGAATTAAACCGATTTCAAATTGGATTCAATTGCGGCAAAACTTTGAGGCACAGAAAGCGAGATGGGCACTTTATCGCTTTGAGTCGAGTTGCTTGAAAGTTCAATTTAGTTGACAATAAATCGATTTGGCTGGGACAGGGCATGGGGCACGTTGACAATGGTCTCCATTCACGTAAGCCAGGAAAGTAGAAGATTAACTCATTCTTAAATGTTATCAAAACAAGAAGAACCGTGTTCGCTCGCGATGTAATCAAGTGTGGATGAATGAGTGAGTAAGCTCATTACGGAGTATATATAATATAATTTCATAAAATGACGAGAGATTACTGACTATACGGAAAATAAAATCAAAAATAATTCTTATGTTGTGACTAGATTTCGGGACTACTTCAAATTGGAAAGTAATGCATTTGGAAAAATACCAATATCTGAAAGATACAGACATGATTTTTTTTAGTCAATAATTTGATTTTGAACAAAACATAACGTTCATATATGATTGCTTTTTAATGTGAATAAGAAGATTCTTTAAACAGGGTTATTGTCGAAAATATCGTACGTCTCAAAAACTTACGTATGTCATTATTCTTCTCCAAATCTTCGTAGTCAGAATATCCTCTTCCATCAATGAATTGAAACATCGTTTTACAAATCTACGTTCTACGTTGGTCAGCATACATATTTAGACGAGCAGGAAATCGCCTGTATCAGTTTTTATCTGCAATCAAATTATAAGTCTTTAAAACAATGTTTATGTTCATTATGACGTCATATTGGATCGGCTTGGTAAACAAGGAATGGTACAGTAATGATGAAAATTTGAATACCAAAAAAGTACCAACGTATAGCACGTATACGCTTTTGACATTTTTCATAGCTGAGGGTGACTTGAGACATGCGTACATAAACTAAGTCGCTGAACCATTGGGTTGAAAGGAAATTGGCACAAGGAATGTCAATAACAGCAATCGCGATTTAGTAAGTGATAGCCTATAATTAATGCTGATAATATAAAACGACCACAACACTGAGACGTTTCAATTGGAAATTTGCTCAAAGTCACGAAAACTCAAAGTGAAGCTACCGACGACTACTAATATACCAATAGATACTGACACTATGTATATATGGGGGAAAAATAATATTGCGCGTTAGTAAATATCAACTGACGCAGTTCCTGTTGATTTGATTGAGAAATAACTATGAGGTATTGAATTCCAAATAGCTGAATCTCGTGGAAGAAAATCTCGAAGCATAGAATATTTTGTCTGGTATTTCACTGACTGTAAACGGGTGGGAATTCACAGTAAACCGAACTTGACGAAAAAAATTGTTACACTTCCCAATGCATAACGCGAATCTATGGTTGTGACAATTTCTGTTTACTTATTGTCACCATCCAGAATTAACACTGAAGATAAGAAGAATAAGCTTTCAGGTAAGTCGACTTGAGACAAGAGTTGTAGGTAAATAAAAAATAAAAACTTTAGTTTATAGTAAAGGTGTATGTCGTATATGCGATAATATCTAAAAATTTCTGGCAAGCAGGTTGAAACATTAAAAATACCGTATGAAGAAAATACAGTGAAAATGCTAATGACTATCGTGGATAACTTTTTCATTTCAACCTATTTGTGACCAATGAGATTATGTACCATACTTTCATTTACTAAATTATATCTGAGATATTACTAAACATTTACTAAGTAACTGAAGAACGGACCAACGCGCCAACAAATACTGAAAAAATCTGATAATCACATAGCTAGTATTCATTAAGTTACCGTTACGTCATTGACAGGAACAGACCGAATCTAACTTCCTTGCATTTGAGATGATTCATTTTTTTTTCAATACTTAAGATAATTTGGTAATTTTATGTTCCAATACTTTAGTTAGACCGCTTCATAACTTCAGATATGATGAGATACACTATCAACGGAAGAAAGTTTATCAATATCAGGAACGAATTAAAAGTTTACTTCATTAGCGTTTCAATAGTTACAAACCGGCCTGAAATAAATAGCAAACTCACATTTCACCGGAATTATCCTATTGACCATAGTCCATAGTATATTATATATTGGGTTTCTCCGCAGGTAATTCAGAGTGGATAAATGAGTGCATGAGCTCAAGTTGGAGTGAAATAATTTTATTAAATGGCGGTAAGATTACCGATTATACGAAAATTAAAATCAAATCAATTTCCGTTTTGTGACGAGATTTCGGGACCATAGCATTTTGAAAAATATCAGAATCTACAAGCTATAGAGTGATTTTATTCAATAATTTGATTTTGAGCAAAACATTACGTTGATATGTAAATCAGAAGGTTCCTCAACAGCGTTATATCCCAAAAAAATATTACACCCCAAAAATTCACGCCTCTCATTAATCTTCTCTAAATCTTTGTAGTCAGAATCTCCTCTTCTATCAATGAATTGAAACACCTTTATACGACTCTACACACCACATTGGTCAGCGAACGGCAAGTTTTCGTCTGTATCGGTTTTTATCAACAATCAAATTATAACTCCATAAATAATGTTTCTATTAATTTTGACGTCATACCTAACCGATGGCCAGCCTAGTGAATAAAAAAGGATAAAATGATTACAAATGTTTTGATATTGAAAAAGTACAGGCGTTTAAAACCTTTGGAATGTCAATGACAGCAAACACGATTTAGTAAGTGATATAACTGATTCTAACAATATAACACGACCATACAACTGACTCGATTTTGTAAAGCGCACTCGCGTTTTCTAAATGTATGTAAGATTAAAGATTCTCGCGCTCGAGAAACACCTGCAACAAGACCGAACAACTCATAATATTCAATTAAAATAAATATCTAGACTAAAACTTTCTTGACGTGTTGAAAAGAATTTTTACAAAAATTTAAGTATGTTCAACAATTTATGTAGGAATTCTATTATAAAGATCTTTAAAAAAAGTATGTAATTTGTAATATTAGAGAAATTCTACCTCGCGCAGTTTCGACTACCACAGACTTAAGCCCACTACACGGCAAGAGTTTCAACTGCATTTAAACACCTTTATACAATTCTACATTCTATACTTGTCAGCAAACGTAGATAGACGAACAGCCAAATTAGATTCATTATGACGTCATACTAAATCGCAAACCGGCCTGAGAAACAAAGACGGATGAAATAATGATGCAAGATTAAATACCAAAAGGTACCAACGTTTAGGACCCACGCTATTGGCATTTTTCACAGCTTAGGATAACTTACAACATGCGTAAATAAATTTAGTCATTGAATCGTTGGGTAAAAAGAACTCGGCACAAACAATGTTAATGAGAGCAATCGCGATTTAGTAAGTGATAGCCTATCCTACAACTAATGCTGGCAATATAACACGTCCATAACACTGACACGTTTTCATTGTAAATTTGCTCAAAGCAAAGTCACGAGAACTTACTCAAAAGATGATCTCAAAGTTAGGATAACGACGACCACTAATTTCATTTTATTTATCGTCACCATCCAGAATTATTAAAAATTTGATGAAACAGAGTTTGCAATGTAAGAGGAATCGAACATTTTTCTTCAATATCAAGAAACGAGTATAGGTATCGTATTATTAAAGCGTATTATTGTTTTACTATGTTTCTTGATATAAACTTTTATGTGCGTCGGTAGGACAACTGAACAGACAAAAGTACTAAAAGCTGAAAGTGATTTTTTGCCGCAATTGGAACGAGTTTCAACCGCGTTTTGCAGGTTCAGGAATTGCCTCATTGCTGCTCACAGTCGTCGGTTGCGATCTTGTTTAGTCATAGATGCGCCTGTCGTAAAATATTTCTCCGAACCCGGACATGCAAATGAGAAATAGCAGATGACACGCAATATGAGCAGAGTTTAAAATCGTACTCCACAAAAGATTGTTCCAAATGTTCTCGGAGTCTCTAGTAAAGTGTGTCTGGTTTTTAAATAACCTCCACAGAGCAAAGTATTACTGAGGACAAACTTAGTCCCTCATTCAAAAATAAAGAAACCCAACATTGAGTAACTTTTATGTGAAACGTTTGGATTTTTTTTTCAAATCCTGCGTCAAAAAACAACCCCGCCACCGCTTTAACTTAAAGAAAGTATTTATTCAGTTAAGGTTTGGCTTGGGGTTATGAATGCTGATTACTCCGGAAATTAAAATTTCTAAATCAACCATAACCTTAACTTGATGAATGATTGCTAATTTGTTATTTTAAAACTTGGCGTGGTGTTTGTCTCAAATCTCACATTTTCCCATTAGTTTCAGGGTCTCGGTATAAAAGATTCAAATAATTTTGTGCTAACTGATGTCTTTCATTACACTAGTTCGTTAAGTGTAATAGTTTGAACATGTTATTTAGACACAGTTATGTTGAACGAGAGCTCCCCTATAAGGACTCAGTTCAGTTCTGAATCTGGTGACGTTACGCAGTCGACGAAAATCATCTGACGCAGTGTCCCATAGCAGTATTTCGACAGTGTTTCGATTAATCACTGTAATTAGCAAATTGATAGCAAGCAGCTCGGATGCATTGTCAGTGTCTAGCTTAATGTTCATTGTTAGTTAGAGTCTTCCGAGACGTTTCTGATGTTTAGTATTGGTTTTAGTATTCTCAATTTTGCAGTTAAAAATACCAATTTGGATTGAAGTTAGAATCGGGGTTGAATGCGAGATGCCCGATTGTAATTAAAATATAATTTTTGACTGCAGGTTAGGGCTGTATTATAGTTATACCTAGTAAATAACAGCTGCTTTTATATTTTAGACATGCAAGTTACATTGAGTTCACTTTGGATTAAACTTTATTGGATAGTGTCACCTGGGGATCTAAAACATGTGGTGTGTATCTAATCAGTCTCAAATAAAGTAATGTATATATAACTTTATGCATTTAGTTATGTGCTGATATTTGTAAATTTTAATTACCACTGTACACTACTGTAAGAATTGTTTGGATATCCGCATGTTATAATCAGTTTGTTCATTGTTTTCTGTAGGTTACGTTCGAGATGTCGATGTTCCTGATTTTGTTTCAAGTACCATCGTAATAATTGTTATGAAAGAATTAAACCGATTTCAAATTGGATTCAATTGCGGCAAAACTTTGAGGCACAGAAAGCGAGATGGGCACTTTATCGCTTTGAGTCGAGTTGCTTGAAAACTCAAATTTAGTTGACAATAAATCGATTTGGCTGGGAAAGGGCATGGGGCAAGTTGACAATGGTCTCCATTCACGTAAGCCAGGAAAGTAGAAGATTAACTCATTCTTAAATGTTATCAAAACAAGAAGAACCGTGTTCGCTCGCGATGTAATCAAGTGTGGATGAATGAGTGGGTAAGCTCATTACGGAGTATAATATAATTTTATAAAATGACGAGAGATTACTGACTATACGGAAAATAAAATCAAAAATAATTCTTATGTTGTGACTAGATTTCGGGACTACTTCAAATTGGAAAGTAATGCATTTGGAAAAATACCAATATCTGAGAGATACAGACATGATTTTTTTTAGTCAATAATTTGATTTTGAACAAAACATAACGTTCATATATGATTGCTTTTTAATGTGAATAAGAAGATTCTTTAAACATGGCTATTGTCGAAAATATCGTACGTCTCAAAAACTTACGTATGTCATTATTCTTCTCCAAATCTTCGTAGTCAGAATCTCCACGATTTAGTAAGTGATATAACTTATTCTAACAATATAACACAACCATACAACTGACTCGATTTTGTAGGAAAATTTGCTCAAAGCAAAGTCACGCGAAATTACTCAAAAGATCTTTGATCTCAATTTTGTTCACTTCATTAGCGTTTCAATAGTTACAAAATAGCCTAAATACAACAGCAAACTCACAATTCACTGAAATATTCTTGTTATCTTTTTCTCTTCTCTGAAACTGGTTTGACTTCTCCTCCTTTCAATCAATCAATCATTTATTCGTCGTCACAAAAACATCAAATGCACAAAAAATTGGTACAATAAATAAATATAATAATAATGATATTTGTGCGACAGGAGTCGCGAGGGACCCTATTAGGTCTTCAAGCAGCGACACCTAAAGCGCTGTTACTGGTTCAGTGTAAAAAAATAACTACATTTGCTACAAACATTGACTATGCAATAGTCGTTATGATGAACATATTTTGAATCATTGAAAAAATTCGCAGCAAACGCAACTTTACTAAAATCATATAATAGAGAAAAAAAAAGAAAAACAACTCAACTATAAATTTATAAAAAAGGCATATTTGAATAAATGTATATAAGTTACATAAAAGACAAACGACAAGCGAGGGGAAAATGGTTAGACCAAAGACAAAATTGTAAGTGACTAATTGAATAGAAGTTGGTAAGCTCTAATAAATCATAAAACGTTGATATGTATATATATATATATATATATATATATATATATATATATATACAATATGCTCCACAGTAAGTGGGCATAAAATTTACGAAAGAATGGTAGGCATATGCTTGCTCAATAAATTAAAATATAACGAATTTTGGCATTTTAGTGTAGAGGTTGCACCAAGGTTGGTAAAGTTAAAGTACCGGGTACTTTAGAAATAGACTTCTTACACCTATAGTTCCTCCGGCTTTTTGGGCAGCCATGGCGACAGTCTACAAACGCGACTACTGGGCTATGGACAGAAGATGGCGAATCATACTGAATACTCCAATCAATGGCTGATGGAAGAGAGATAATAACTAATATATTTACTTTTTAGATATAATTTGAAACCGTAATAGCCTAAAGATTTAATGGCACTTGGTAAGGCATTCCACAGTTTCACACCCGTGTATTTTATGGATTTCTGTGTCCTGCTTGATGAATATCTTGGGACATACCGGTAATATGAACTTGACGAAGCTGATCTAGTAGAGTATGAATGGATATTACTCTGCATTCTGAAAATTCCCGCGAATGCCATGGGAAGCTTGTTATCGAAGTACTGGTGCATGAGTTTCAGTATCTCAAATTCATGGATATGACCAAGCTTAATAATTCGACACCTGTGGTACAAAGGATCTAGTCTAGATCGGAAAGGTGCACTACATATGGCTCTAATTGCTTTGTTTTGCAAAACTTCTAATCTGTGGAGTAGAGTCGATGACGCACTACCCCAAGTTATAATGCCATACTGCAGATACGACTGGAAAAGAGAAAAATAAACCAATCGGAGAGCTGGCATGGTGAGGAATTTTCTTAGTTTAAATAATAAACCTGTTGCACTTGACAACTTTCCAGCAATGTAATTAATGTGTGATGTCCATTTCAATTGGTCATCAATGTGGATACCTAGGTATTTGTATGAGTTGACATTTTCAAGTGGAACCTTGTCAATATTAATTTGAAGCCGAATTTTATTTTTTTCATTTATCCTGGGCAGGGTTGTCCAAAACGAATCGAATATTCGAATGTATTCGAATAACTTTTCTGCTCTTTTTCGAATAATTCCGAATAGTAGCCACTTTTTGCCGTAAACGTGGTGTTTTGTTTTATGGGAATCTTCAAACGACTTTTTACGCTGTCTCACGTATTGTAATGACGATGAAATAGAATCGGCACTTTGATTGTTTATATTCTGTGCGACCGTACGTCGCATAGTGTTGCGACGCATTTGCACGTTTGCGTGGGTGGACATTGCCGACATTCGTCTACGAGGCTTTTAATTTACAAATTCATTTCCATTACGTCAAAAAATTGACAATTACCGTATTTCCGGGCAATAAGTCGCTTTTCTAGGGGGGCGTCTAATTGAGAAAGTATGTAGTTCTATGCGGCCTGTTTTTATTCGCATGAGTCTTCTCAAGCATGATTTGTGTAACCTTATATTTGGGTCTTAGGGTCTGCCAATCATGATATTTAATCGCAGACCGGTTATCGTTACTTTAATAAAGAGAAACACGGCCACCGAGATAAAGTGATTTGTGACCCTTTTCGTTTTGCCGATTCAGCAGAACACGACAGGGACAGGAAAACACAGCTGTGAAATAACCCGTGGACGTACAGTGTATTACTTATCACATTCCAAAATTATTTCAACATTCGGGTTAATAGGTTGTCCAAAATGATTGCTGTTTTACAACTTAAATTTACCACTCAATTGTTAAAAATACCGGTAGTTAATTTGGTAATATGATTCTACCAAACTAACATGATCTGGTTCTAAACATATAAAATCATTAGCGCATATCAGCATAACTGAACAACAGGGACACAATTTTTCTACCCGTCTTATTGGGGGCCTGTATGGAAAAACCCCTTTTTGGGTGCTAAAAATAGACATCGTCCTATTTGCCATGTGGACTTATTAGCCGGGAAATACGGTATTTATAGCCGTCATTGTTACGATATCCAATAAATTGTCACAAGTTGGAAAAACAAGTCGATTTATTAGAAAATAATTTCTGGCAAATAATTCTGATAACGATAGTTAAAAGTATCGATCCTTTACCAGGATGATTTTTTGCAATAAATAATCCAATCAATGACTGGTACCAGCATTTAAAATGTCATGCCGTATTAATTAAATTCTGTTCAATGTAACTCATGGTTGTATCGACAATCTGTGGACATAAAATGTGTGGTAAACTGACCGATATTATTAAATATTGATTCCCATTTTTATATTGATAAAATAATCGAAGTATTAATACCAAATACCACGGGTATTTGTGGACATGAAATACGTGGTAAACTGCCCAATTGTAATTAATTTCGGATTCGCATTTACAAAATAATAAAACTATCACAATTCTAAAATGCAACGCCGATCTGTGGCCTTAAAATGTGTGGTAAACTGCCCGATTTACAAAACATTTCAGTTATGATAATAGAATTAAATTAACGTATTATTACTCAAACATACAACGGCGATCTGCTGACTTATAATGTGTGGTAAAGTTCCCGAATATAATTAATTTTTGATTCGCATTTTTGTACTCACGAAAAAGTTGTCACAAGTCGGAAAAATAACTCAAATAATTTGGATGATGGTTGGTATTTAAAAGTATGAGCGTTTTACTAGGATGATTTTGTGTTACGCAAATATTCAAATCCATCATCGATACCACTATTGCCGTATTAATTTAATTCTGTTAACATGACTCGTGGTATATAAAATATATACTGCAATAATCTGCAAATATGAAATGCCTGGTAATATAGCTAGGTTGTAACTTGTAGATAGCAGTTATTCCATTGCTTATTATATGGAAATTCCTACATACATTTAGATAAGCTTCAATTTGTGGATTTTATTTTCGAAGTATTCGAAATTTCATATTCGAAAAAAATAATTTCGAATGTATTCGAAATAGTGAACTATTCGGTATTGGCCATCCCTGATCCTGGGACTAATTAATAAGATTCTTTTCTAAATTCTTTTCTAAAAGAATTTGTGTTTATTTTTCAAATGCTTCTCAGCTTGATAAAAGTCTGTCTTTTGCGCGTATCGCTGACTCCCTGGAATAAAAATAAAGCATTTACTGCATTGTTTTAACTAATTACTGCGTCATGAGGAACCTATTTCTAACATTTCAATGTGGACAAAGAAAACATAAAAGGCTTTTAAGCTAAAGCGCACTCGTGTTTCCTGAATGTATGTAAGATTAAAGATTCTCACGCTCGATAAATACCTGCAACAAGACCGAATACCTCATAATAATTAATTAAAATAAATATCTTGACTGAAACTTTTTCGATGTTAAACAATTTATGTAGGAATCCTATTATACAGATCTTTCAAAAATGATTGTAATATTAGAGAAATTCTACCTCGCGCAGTTTCGACTACCACAGACTTAAGCTCACTACACGGAAAGAGTTTCAACTGCATTTAAACACCTCAACACAATTCTACATTCTATACTTCAGCAAACGTAGATAGACGAACAGCAATCACGATTTAGTAAGTGATAGCCTATAACTAATGCTGGCAATATAACACGACAACAACACTGACACGTTTTCATTGTAAATTTGCTCAAAGCAAACTCACGAGAACTTACTCAAAAGATGATCTATCTCTAAGTTAAGCTAACGACGACCACTAATTTCATTTTACTTATTGTCACCATCAAGAATATTGAAGGGATAAATGGAATAGGTTT
The DNA here is from genome assembly GCF_964204865.1 of Styela clava. Taxonomy (NCBI): domain Eukaryota; kingdom Metazoa; phylum Chordata; class Ascidiacea; order Stolidobranchia; family Styelidae; genus Styela; species Styela clava. The sequence continues at coordinate 616,599 of NC_135264.1, read as the reverse complement.
TCAGGTAGATCGATTTATGACAAGAGTTGATAGGAAAATATATCAAAGCACTTTAGAGTTGAGGCGTATGCCGTATATACGATAATATCGAAATATGGCTGGCAAGCAGGTCGAAACATTAGAAATATTGTATGAAAAAAATGCAGCGAAAATACTAAATGACTATCGAGGATAACTTTTTTTTTATTTTAACTTATTTTTTCTCTACCAATGAGAATATGTACCGCCACTCTTAACAGAAAAAAAGGATATTTGCCATTTCCACCCCCTCCATTGGGGTGTAGTGATGAATTTTCCATTTTATTTCGTTGCATAATTTTATATACACCGTGCTAATGCATTCAGAGTGTGTGTTACCAAACATTTTCTCCACTAAACTTGGTGGAAATGCATGAACGCGTCATACGTGATATCGAGGTGACTGTGACGATTTGAGAAGGCTGAACGCTATTGGCTGAAATCGTTTCGAATATTTTTATGCGCGGTGACTTGACTTGATCTTGTCAAGCTTTGTTCGCTAACGTTAAGTGACCAGTACTAGGCCTAGATAAGATGGGTGTCCTGAAGTACGCGCCGCAGGTACCTACTTATAGTTGGCCTGTCTCGACAATTTTGGAAATATCTAATTTCTAACCCCCACATGACTACGTCATCCGGAAATTACATCACTGCATCACCATCGCGTCATAGAGCTTTCTAAAGTATAGTTACGATCGTCCGAAATGGCATCTGTGCAGCGATCTCTCTTTTATCGCTGTATCGATACGGTATCGTTTCGACGACAAGAAATAGGCTAGCTTGCTCAATTTCGGATGATTGTCTGTGCAACCATTCGTATACTTTTGAGGGCCGTATTACGTCATTGCGACTTCGCAGTGATGTGATTTTTGGATGACGTAGTCATGTCTGCATGTGGGGGTTAGAAATTACATATGTAAATATTGTTGAGCCAGGCCAACTAGAAGTACTTGCGACGCATACTTCAGGAGACCCGATAAGACCATATAAATACAGAAATATAACGTTATCAGTAACTTATATTGCGAGTCTAACTTCTGAACTTCGTACCAGTAACGGGAGCTATCTCAACTAATCTTGATTTGCCAAACTTGCCAAAAAGATTCTGTACAGGCTATTGCTGTATTGGGCTTATTACTTATCGATCTTAAGATCGGTAAGTATATTGATAGGTATTTGTCTGTATGTCTGTCTGTGTGTGTGTCTGTTAGATGCACGCGATATCTCACGAAAGCGAGATTGAATCTGCTCCAGATTTTGCATGTGCATTCATCTTATCTCGGACCAGTAGCCTATTGATTTTGGGCGAATTATGTCGTATAATTAGCGAGTTATCAATCAATTATTGATATAGTGATCTAGATTTTTGTAAAGCGAGAGAATTTTGAAACCCGCCGAGTGTGTGTGTGCGATGCGCAGTGCGCAAGTTACAAGAGCGGATGAATCGAAACTGCAGTTTCTGTTTTGGGGATCCCCTAACTATCGATCGATAAGTCTTCGGTTTCCAACCGATATTCTCGTTTATCTGTTTGGTGAGTCGAGCGGGAACAATTTATTTTTCTTTCGTGCTTAACTTGGAATTACACAATTTTAACAGCTATCATACATTTTGTTAGTAGCCTACTAAGCACATAACTTTCTATTCAGGATGTTGATTTTCTTGAAAATGAAGATGATCACAGTATTGGGACTTACAAGTCTGCAAGTAGATAATAGCAGAGGAACTAAATGAGAGAAATATAGCAGGTGAGCAGTGCTGCAGTCAACAACTCATAATTGAGTCTTGTTATTTTATGCAATAAGAATATCGCCGGCCTAAGTCACAATTTCGAGTTTTGAGTAAAATGCAAAAAAACAATTTGTAATTTTTTTATTTTCGAATTCCTAAATATTCACACTTAGTAAATACCTGAGCTCTGGTTATTTTAGTGTGGATGAGAATATCTTTGTAATCGATATTTTTTGGCACTTCAGCTTCAATTCCTTCCAGCTTTTTTACCCCCATAAAGGATTTTTGGCCCATTCTGTTCTCAATAACTTCTGAATTTTTTGTATGGGATGCAAAGTAAAACAAGGTGACTTAGGCCTAAGTTGCACTGAATAATTTTTTAGGGATGTAAGTTTCGGACATTTCATTTCTGATGTTCATGCTCATCATACTGGAACTTAGGACTCTTTTTTTCCCCAATATTTTGGGGTTCTGAGCATTGGGGTTTTGAGCCATGCTCTACATTCTACAAGGTGGTGGTCTTGAAATCCTGAATTTCTCAATAATAAAAATTTAAGCTGGACTTCGGCCCATTCTGTTCTTAACTTCTACAAAATATTATAGTCCTAGGTCCAGCTGAAATTTTTATTATTCAGAAATTCAGGATTTCAAGACCATCATCCACTGTGTAGAGCATGGCTCAAAACCCCAAAATATTGAAAAAAGATGAATTTTCCAAAAATGTGACTTAGGCCCCTTCTGTTCTCATCCGGCGATATGCAAGTCTAATAATGGTATATGTTTTTAAATCTAGTGCGTTGTATTTGGGTGTAAAATACAGTAAAATAATGTCACCATCACAAATATATTGTTGAAAATAACTTTCTATTCAGGATGTTGATTTTCTTGAAAATGAAGATGATCACAGTATTGGAACTCACAAGTAGCTAATAGCAGAGAAACTAAATGGGAGAAATATAGCAGATGAGCAGTGAACAACTGATAGGTTGGTACATGTTTTTAAAATTAGTGCGCTGTATTTGGGTGTAAAATACAGTGCGAAAATGAATAAAATAATGTCACCATTACAAATATATTGTTGAAAATAACTTTCTATTTTTCTATAAATTTTTGACTCTATATAGCCTATATGTAGATGATATCACTCTATGCTTTAAAATCATGAAGAGTTGGAATCAATACTTATTACTTATGTCTAGCCCTAGTGGATTGGGATATACCTTAGTTTAGTGAAATTCGTCTATTTCAATATGACCTTGGTAAGTAGACAAACTGGAAAAATAGCTAGTCTGTGTTGTTCAGCACTTTTATAAATTACTATCATAAATTACTTGTCCAGCACAAGGACTCCAATTCAGTTGGAAACATTTGTATTGAATATGTTCGAAGTTAACATGCGACCGTTTTTCTACTGCGAAAGACATACTCATCTAATCTCTTTTTTTGTATTTTTAGATTGTAAGTCCATTCCAATGATGAACTCTGGATCATCACTAGATCACAGTTCGAATGGAAGCTTTAATTACACAAAAGCAATGGCAGTGGCCAGTGATGGACTCTTTGTTACAGGATTTTCAATCTACAAATACCAGGTAGCAGAAAAGCTTGACATTCATCACACAGGCCTACTGCTCCTTCCAAATGAAGAATTCCCATTCAAAAAACAAAAAAGGCGTAACTTGACTTTCTCATTACGACTGTATTTATTTGCGACCTTTAGTAGTCAATTTCGCCAAATATTTACTGTTTTAATAAATTTAACACTACTGTAAGATTTGTTTGGATATCCGCATGTTATAATCTGTTTGTTCATTGTTTTCTGTAGGTTACAATCGAGATGTCGATGTTCCTGATTTTGTTTCAATTGTTTCAAGTACCATCGTATTAATTGTTATGAAAGAATTAAACCGATTTCAGATTGGATTCAATTGCGGCAAAACTTTGAGGCACAGAAAGCGAGATGGGCACTTTATCGCTTTGAGTCGAGTTGCATGAAAACTGAATATAGTTGACAATAAATCGATTTGGCTGGGACAGGGCATGGGGCACGTTGACAATAGACTCCATTCACGTAAGCCAGGAAAGTAGAAGGTAAACTTATTCTTAAATGTTATCAAAACAAGAAAACCGTGTTCGCTCGCGATGTAATCAAGTGTGGATGAATGAGTGAGTAAGCTCATTTCGGAGTATAATATAATTTCATAAAATGACGAGAAGATTACTGACTATATGGAAAATAAAATTCTTATGTTGTGACTAGATTTCGGGACTACTTCAAATTGGCGAGTAATGCATTTGGAAAAATACCGGCATCTGAAACTACAGACATGAGTATTTTTAGTCAATAATTTGATTTTGAACAAAACATAACGTTCATATATGATTGCTTTTTAATGTGAATAAGAAGATTCTTTAAACAGGAATATTGTCGAAAATATCGTACGCATGTCATTATTCTTCTCCAAATCTTTGTAGTCAGAATCTCCTCTTCCATCAATGAATTGAAACACCGTTATACAAATCTACATTCTACGTTGGTCAGCATACATATTTAGACGAGCAGGAAATCGCTTGTATCAGTTTTTATTGCAATCAAATTATAAGTCTTTAAAACAATGTTTATGTTCATTATGACGTCATATTGGATCGGCTTGGTAAACAAGGAATGGTACAGTAATAATGAAAATTTAAATACCAAAAAAGTACCAACGTATAGCACGTATACGCTTTTGACATTTTTCATAGCTGAGGGTGACTTGAGACATGCGTAAATAAATTAAGTCAATGAACCATTGGGTTGAAAGGAAATTGGCACAATGAATGTCAATAACAGCAATTGCGATTTAGTAAGTGATAGCCTATAATTAATGCTGATAATATAAAACGACCACAACACTGAGGCGTTTCAATTGGAAATTTGCTCAAAGTCACGAAAACTCAAAGTGAAGCTACCGACGACTACTAATATAGCAATAGATACTGACACTATGTATATATAGAGAATAATGGTAATGCGCGTTAGTAAATATCAACTGACGCAGTTCCTGTTGATTTGATTGAGAAATAACTATGAGGTATTGAATTCCAAATAGCTGAATCTCGTTGAAGAAAATCTCGAAGCATAGAATATTTTGTCTGGTATTTCACTGACTGTAAACGGGTGAGAATTCACAGTAAACCGAACTTGACGATAAAAATTGTTAGACTTCCCAATGCATAACGCGAATCTATGGTTGTGACAATTTCTGTTTACTTATTGATAATTCGATTTTGAGCAAAAAATTACGTTGATATGTGAATCAGAAGGTTTCTCAACAGCGTTATATCCGAAAAAAATATTACATCTCAAAAACTTAAAATTTCTCCTAAATCTTTGTAGTCAGAATCTCCTCTTCTATCAATGAATTGAAACACCTTCATACGATTATACACTCTACATTGGTCAGCAAACGGCAAGTATTCGTCTGTATCGGTTTCTTTCAACATTCAAATTATTACTCCATAAATAATGTTTCTATTCATTTTGACGTCATACTGAACCGATGGCCGCCTGGTGAACAAAGAAGGATAAAATGATTACAAAAGTTTAAATATCAAAAAAGTACAGACATTTAGGACCTTTGAAATGTCAATGACAGCGAACGCGATTCAGCAAGTGATATAACTGATTCTAACAATATAACACGACCATACAACTGACTCGATTTTGTAGGAAAAATTGCTCCAAGCAAAGTCACGCGAAATTACTCAAAAGATCTTTGATCTCAATTTTGTTTACTTCATTAGCGTTTCAATAGTTACAAAATAGTCTAAATGCAACAGCAAACTCACAATTCACTGAAATATTCTTGTTATCTTTTTCTCTTCTCTGAAACTGGTTTGACTTCTTCTCTTTTCTAAAAGAATTTGTGTTTATTTTTCAAATGCTTCTCAGCTTAATAAAATTCTGTCTTTTGCGCGTATCGCTGACTCCCTGGAATAAAAATAAAGCATTTACTGCATTGTTTTAACTAATTACTGCGTCATGAGGAACCTATTTCTAACATTTCAATGTGGACAAAGAAAACATAAAAGGCTTTTAAGCTAATGCGCACTCGTGTTTCCTGAATGTATGAAAGATTAAAGATTCTCACGCTCGATAAACAACCTGCAACAAGACCGAATACCTCATAATAATTAATTAAAAAAAATATCTTGACTGAAACTTTTTCGATGTTAAACAATTTATGTAGGAATCCTATTATACAGATCTTTCAAAAATGATTGTAATATTAGAGAAATTCTACCTCGCGCAGTTTCGACTACCACAGACTTAAGCTCACTAAACGGCAAGAGTTTCAACTGCATTTAAACACCTCTACACAATTCTACATTCTACACTTCAGCAAACGTAGATAGACGAACAGCAATCACGATTTAGTAAGTGATAGCCTATAACTAATGCTGGCAATATAACACGACAACAACACTGACACGTTTTCATTGTAAATTTGCTCAAAGCAAACTCACGAGAACTTACTCAAAAGATGATCTATCTCTAAGTTAAGCTAACGACGACCACTAATTTCTTTTTACTTATTGTCACCATCAAGAATATTAAAGGGATAAGATAAATGGAATAGGTTTTCAGGTAGATCGATTTATGACAAGAGTTGATAGGAAAATATATCAAAGCACTTTAGAGTTGAGGCGTATGCGTATATACGATATTATCGAATAATTGCTGGCAAGCAGGTCGAATCATTAGAAATATTGTATGAAGAAAATGCAGCGAAAATACTGAATGACTATCGAGGATAACTTTTTTTTTTTTTCAACCTATTTTTTCTCTACCAATGAGAATATGTACCGACCTTTTATTACCCAAACTTTATCTGAGATATGACTTGAAATTGATAGCTGAAAAACGGGACAACGCGCCAACAAATACTGCATGAAAAAATCACATAGCCAGTATTTAATAAGTTACTGTTAGCATAGCTTATTGACAGAAATAGACCGTTTCTAAACTTTTTGCATTTGAAATGATTCATTTTTTCAATACTTGAGATCATTTGGCATTAGTTAAAATTATATAAATGTACAAAATCGCGTTCGCAGCACCTCGTTCGTGTTAAAAAATTGATGAAACGAAATTTGCAATGAAATAAGAGTCAATATCAAGAAACAAGTATAACTATCGCAATATTAAAGCGTATTAGTGTTTTACTATGTTTCTTGATATAAACTTTTATGTGCGTCGGTAGGTCAACTGAACAGATGAAAGTACTGAAAGCTGAAAGTGATTGTTTGCAATCGCTGAAGACTTGAGCACACCGCACGGCACAGGTTTTAACTGCGTTTTGCAGGTTCAGGAATTGCCTCATTGCTGCTCACAGTCGTCGGTTGCGGTCACGTTTAGTCGTAGATGCGCCTGTCGTAAAATATTTCTCCGAACCCGGACATGCAAATGAGAAATAGCAGGTGACACGCAATAAGAGCAGAGTTTAAAATCGTACTCCTCGAGACATTGTTCCAAATGTTCTCGGAGTCTCTAGTAAAGTCTGTCTGGTTTTTAATTAACCTCCACAGAGAAAAGTATTCGTCAGGGCAAACTTAGTCCCTGATTCAAAAACAAAGAAACCCAACATTGAGTAACTTTTATGTGAAACGTTTGGATCTTTTCTACAAATCCTGCGTCAAAAAACAACCAAGTATTTCGACAGTGTTTTGATTAATCACTGTAATTAGCAAATTGATAGCAAGCAGCTCGGATGCAATGTCACTGTCTAGCTTAATGTTCATTGTTAGTTAGAGTCTTCGGAGACGTTTATGATGTTGAGTATTGATTTTAGTATTCTCAATTTTGCGGTTAGAAATACCTATTTGGATTGAAGTTAGAATCGGGGTTGAATGCGAGATGCCCGATTGTAATTAAAATATAATTTTGACTGCAGGTTAGGGCTGTATTATAGTTATACTAAGTAAATAACAGCTGCTTTTATATTTTAGACATGCAAGTTACATTGAGTTCACTTTGGATTAAACTTTATTGGATAGTGTCACCTGGGGATCTAAAACATGTGGTATGTATCTAATCAGTCTCGAATAAAGTAAAGTATATATAATTTTATGGATTTAGTTATCTGCTTATATTTGTAAATTTTAATTGCCACTGTACACCACTGTAAGATTTGTTTAGATATCCGCATGTTATATTCAGTTTTTTCATTATTTTCTGTAGATCAGGTTCGAGATGTCGATGTTCCGGATTTTGTTTCAAGTACCATCGTAATAATTGTTATGAAAGAATTAAACCGATTTCAAATTGGATTCAATTGCGGCAAAACTTTGAGGCACAGAAAGCAAGATGGGCACTTTATCGCTTTGAGTCGAGTTGCTTGAAAACTCAATTTAGTTGACAATAAATCGATTTGGCTGGGACAGGGCATGGGGCACCTTGACAATGGTCTCCATTCACGTAAGCCAGGAAAGTAGAATATTAACTCATTCTTAAATCTTATCAAAACAAGAAGAACCATGTTCGCTCGCGATGTAATCAAGTGTGGATGAATAAGTGAGTGAGCTCATTACGGAGTATAATATGATTTCATAAAATGACGAGAAGATTACTGACTATACGGAAAATAAAATCAAAAATAATTCTAATGTTGTGACTAGATTTCGGGACTACTTCAAATAGGAGAGTAATGCATTTGGAAAAATACCAGTATCTGAAACCTACAGACATGAGTATTTTTAGTCAATAATTTGATTTTGAACAAAACATAACGTTCATATATGATTGCTTTTCAAAGAAAATAAGAAGATTCTTTAAACAGGAATATTGTCGAAAATATCGTACGTCTCAACAACTTACGCATGTCATTATTCTTCTCCAAATCTTTGTAGTCAGAATCTCCTCTTCCATCAATGAATTGAAACACCGTTATACAAATCTACATTCTACGTTGGACAGCATACATAGATAGACGAGCAGGGAATCGCCTGTGTCGCTTTTTATCTGCAATCAAATTATAAGTCTATAAAACAATGTTTATGCTCATTATGGCGTCATATTGGACCGGATTGGTAAACAAGGAATGGTACAGTAATGATGAAAATTTAATTACCAAAAAAGTACCAACGTATAGCACGTATACGCTTTTGACATTTTTTACAGCTGAGGATGACTTGAGACATGCGTAAATAAATTCAGTCACTGAACCATTGGATTGAAAGGAAATTGGCACAAAGAATGTCAATAACAGCAATCGCGATTTAGTAAGTGATAGCCTATAATTAATGCTGATAATATAAAACTACCATAACACTGAGACGTTTCAATTGGAAATTTGCTCAAAGTCACGAAAACTCAAAGTGAAGCTACCGACGACTATTAAAATACCAATAGATACTGACACTATGTATATATAGGGAATAATGGTAATGCGCGTTAGTAAATATCAACTGACGCAGTTCCAGTTGATTTGATTGAGAAATAAATATGAGGTATTGAATTCCAAATGGCTGAATCTCGTGGAAGAAAATCTCGAAGCATAGAATATTCTGTCTGGTATTTCACTGACTGTAAACGGGTGAGAATTCACAGTAAACCGAACTTGACGATAAAAATTGTTAGACTTCCCAATGCATAACGCAAATCTATGGTTGTGACAATTTCTGTTTACTTATTGTCACCATCCAGAATTAACACTGAAGATAAGAAGAATAAGCTTTCAGGTAAGTCGACTTGAGACAAGAGTAGTAGGAAAAAAAACTTTAGTTTAGAGTAAAGGTGTATGTCGTATATGCGATAATATCTAAAAATTTCTGGCAAGCAGGTTGAAACATTGGAAATACCGTACAAAGAAAAAAAAGGAAAATGCTAGATGACTACCGTGGATAACTTTTTCATTTCAACCTATTTGTCACCAATGAGATTATGTACCGGTCTTTCATTTACTGAATTATATCTGAGATATTACTAAACCTTTACTGAGTAACTGAAGAACGGACCAACGCGCCAACAAATACTGAAAAAATCTGATAATCACATAGCCAGTATTCATTAAGTTACCGTTAGGTCATTGACAGAAACAGACCGAATCTAACCTCCTTGCATTTGAGATGATTCATTTTTTTTCAATACTTAAGATAATTTGGTAATTTTATGTTTCAATAGTTTAGTTAGACCGCTTCATAACTTCAGATATGATGAGATACTATATCAACGGAAGAAAGTTTATCAATATCAGGAACGAATTAAAAGTTTACTTCATTAGCGTTTCAATAGTTACAAACCGGCCTGAAATAAATAGCAAACTCACGTTTCACCGGAATTATCCTATTGACCATAGTCCATAGTATAATATATATTGGGTTTCTCCGCAGGTAATTCAGAGTGGACAAATGAGTGCATGAGCTCAAGTTGGAGTGAAATAATTTTATTAAATGGCGGTAAGATTACCGATTATACGAAAATTAAAATCAAATCAATTTCCGTTTTGTGACGAGATTTCGAGACCATAGCATTTTGAAAAATATCAGAATCTACAAGCTATAGAGTGATTTTATTCAATAATTTGATTTTGAGCAAAACATTACGTTGATATGTAAATCAGAAGGTTCCTCAACAGCGTTATATCCCAAAAAAATATTACACCCCAAAAATTCACGCCTCTCATTAATCTTCTCTAAATCTTTGTAGTCAGAATCTCCTCTTCTATCAATGAATTGAAACACCTTTATACGACTCTACACACCACATTGGTCAGCGAACGGCAAGTATTCGTCTGTATCGGTTTTTATCAACAATCAAATTATAACTCCATAAATAATGTTTCTATTAATTTTGACGTCATACTGAACCGATGGCCAGCCTAGTGAATAAAAAAGGATAAAATGATTACAAATGTTTTGATATTAAAAAAGTACAGGCGTTTAGGACCTTTGGAATGTCAATGACAGCAAACACGATTTATTAAGTGATATAACTGATTCTAACAATATAACACGACCATACAACTGACTCGATTTTGTAAAGCGCACTCGCGTTTTCTAAATGTATGTAAGATTAAAGATTCTCACGCTCGAGAAACACCTGCAACAAGACCGAACAATTCATAATATTCAATTAAAATAAATATCTTGACTAAAACTTTCTTGACGTGTTAAAAAGAATTTTTACAAAAATTTTAGTATGTTAAACAATTTATGTAGGAATTCTATTATAAAGATCTTTCAAAAAATTATGTAATTCGTAATATTAGAGAAATTCTACCTCGCGCAGTTTCGACTACCACAGACTTAAGCCCACTACACGGCAAGAGTTTCAGCTGCATTTAAACACCTTTATACAATTCTACATTCTATACTTGTCAGCAAACGTAGATAGACGATCAGCCAAATTAGATTCATTAAAATAGTGTTTATATCCATTATGCCGTCATACTAAATCGCAAACCGGCCTGAGAAACAAAGACGGATGAAATAATGATGCAAGATTAAATACCAAAAGCTACCAACGTTCAGGACCCACACTATTGGCATTTTTCACAGCTTACGATACCTTTCAACATGCGTAAATAAATTTAGTCACTGAAACGTTGGGTTAAAAGAACTTGGCACAAACAATGTTAAATGAGAGCAATCGCGATTTAGTAAGTGATAGCCTATCCTACAACTAATGCTGGCAATATAACACGTCCATAACACTGACACGTTTTCATTGTAAATTTGCTCAAAGCCAACTCACGAGAACATACTCAAAAAATGATCTCAAAGTTAGGATAACGACGACCACTAATTTCATTTTATTTATTGTCACAATCCAGAATTATTAAAAATTTGATGAAACAGAGTTTGCAATGTAAGAGGAATCGAACATTTTTCTTCAATATCAAGAAACGAGTACAGGTAACGTATTATTAAAGCGTATTATTGTATTACTATGTTTCTTGATATAAACTTTTATGTGCGTCGGTAGGTCAACTGAACAGACAAAAGTACTAAAAGCTGAAAGTGATTTTTTGCCGCATGGAACGACTTTCAACCGCGTTTTGCAGGTTCAGGAATTGCCTCATTGCTGCTCACAGTCGTCGGTTGCGATCTTGTTTAGTCATAGATGCGCCTGTCGTAAAATATTTCTCCGAACCCGGACATGCAAATGAGAAATAGCAGATGACACGCAATATGAGCAGAGTTCAAAATCGTACTCCACAAAAGATTGTTCCAAATGTTCTCGGAGTCTCTAGTAAAGTATGTCTGGTTTTTAATTAACCTCCACAGAGCAAAGTATTACTGAGGAAAAACTTAGTTCCTCATTCAAAAATAAAGAAACCCAACATTGAGTAACTTTTATGTGAAACGTTTGGATTTTTTTTTTCAAATCCTGCGCCAAAAAACAACCCCGCCATCGCTCTAACTTAAAGAAAGTATTTATTCAGTTAAGGTTTAGCTTGGGGTTATGAATGCTGATTACTCCGGGAATTAAAATTTTCAAATCATTTATAACCCTAACTTGATGAATGATTGCTAATTTGTTATTTTAAAACTTGGCGTGGTGTTTGTCTCAAATCTCGCATTTCCCCATTAGTTTCAGGGTCTCGGTATGAAAGATTCAAATAATTGTGTGCTAACTGATGTCTTTCATTACACTAGTTCGTTAAGTGTAATAGTTTGAACTTGTTATTTAGACACAGTTATGTTGAACGAGAGATCCCCTATAAGGACTCAGTTCAGTTCTGAATCTGATGACGTTACGCAGTCGACGAAAAACATCAGACGCAGTGTCCCATAGCAGTATTTCGACAGTGTTTTGATTAATCACTGTAATTAGCAAATTGATAGCAAGCAGCTCGGATGCATTGTCAGTGTCTAGCTTAATGTTTATTGTTAGTTAGAGTCTTCCGAGACGTTTCTGATGTTTAGTATTGGTTTTAGTATTCTCAATTTTGCAGTTAAAAATACCAATTTGGATTGAAGTTAGAATCGGGGTTGAATGCGAGATGCCCGATTGTAATTAAAATATAATTTTTGACTGCAGGTTAGGGCTGTATTATAGTTATACTAAGTAAATAACAGCTGCTTTTATATTTTTGACATGCAAGTTACATTGAGTTCACTTTGGATTAAACTTTATTGGATAGTGTCACCTGGGGATCTAAAGCATGTGGTATGTATCTAATCAGTCTCAAATAAAGTAAAGTATATATAATTTTATGCATTTAGGTATGTGCTGATATTTGTAAATTTTAATTGCCACTGTACACTACTGTAAGATTTGTTTGGATATCCGCATGTTATAATCAGTTTGTTCATTGTTTTCTGTAGACTACGTTCGAGATGTCGATGTTCTTGATTTTGTTTCAAGTACCATCGTAATAATTGTTATGAAAGAATTAAACCGATTTCAAATTGGATTCAATTGCGGCAAAACTTTGAGGCACAGAAAGCGAGATGGGCACTTTATCGCTTTGAGTCGAGTTGCTTGAAAACTGAATATAGTTGACAATAAATCGATTTGGCTGGGACAGGGCATGGGGCACGTTGACAATGGTCTCCATTCACGTGAGCCAGGAAAGTAGAAGGTTAACTCATTCTTAAATGTTATCAAAACAAGAAGAACCGTGTTCGCTCGCGATGTAATCAAGTGTGGATGAATGAGTGAGTAAGCTCATTACGGAGTATAATATAATTTCATAAAATGACGAGAGATTACTGACTATACGGAAAATACAATCAAAAATAATTCTTATGTTGTGACTAAATTTCGGGACTACTTCAAATTGGAAAGTAATGCATTTGGATAAATACCAATATCTGAAAGATACAGACATGAGTAATTTTAGTCAATAATTTGATTTTGAACAAAACATAACTTTCATATATGATTGCTTTTTAATGTGAATAAGAAAATTCTTTAAACAGGGTTTTGTGTCGAAAATATCGTACGTCTCAAAAACTTACGTATGTCATTATTCTTCTGCAAACATTTGTAGTCAGAATCTCCTCTTCCATCAATGAATTGAAACACCGTTATACAAATCTACATTCTACGTTGGTCAGCATACATATTTAGACGAGGATTTCGCCTGTATCGTTTTTTATCTGCAATCAAATTATAAGTCTTTAAAACAATGTTTATGTTCATTATGACGTCATATTGGATTGGCTTGGTAAGCAAGGAATGGTACAGTAATAATGAAATTTTTAATACCAAAAAAGTACCAACGTATAGCACGTATACGCTTTTGACATTTTTCACAGCTGAGGGTGACTTGAGACATGCGTAAATAAATTCAGTCACTGAACCATTGGGTTGAAAGGAAATTGGCACAATGAATGTCAGTAACAGCAATCGCGATTTAGTAAGTAATAGCCTATAATTAATGCTGATAATATAAAACGACCACAACACTGAGACGTTTCAATTGGAAATTTTCTCAAAGTCACGAAAACTCAAAGTGAAGCTACCGACGACTACTAATATACCAATAGATACTGACACTATGTATATATATAGAATAATGGTAATGCGCGTTAGTAAATATCAACTGACGCAGTTCCTGTTGATTTGATTGAGAAATAACAAAGAGGTATTGAATTCCAAATAGCTGAATCTCGTGGAAGAAAATCTCGAAGTATAGAATATTTTTTCTGGTATTTCACTGACTGTAAACGGGTGAGAATTCACAGTAAACCGAACTTGACGATAAAAATTGTTAGACTTCCCAATGCATAACGCGAATCTATGGTTCTGTTTACTTATTGTCACCATCCAGAATTAACACTGAAGATAAGAAGAATAAGCTTTCAGGTAAGTCGACTTGAGACAAGAGTTGTAGGAAAATAAAAATAAAAACTTTAGTTTATAGTAAAGGTGTATGTCGTATATGCGATAATATCTAAAAATTTCTGGCAAGCAGGTTGAAACAATAAAAATACCGTATGAAGAAAATACAGTGAAAATGCTAAATGACTATCGTGGATAACTTTTTCATTTCAGCCTATTTGTGACCAATGAGATTATGTACCATACTTTCATTTACTAAATTATATCTGAGATATTACTAAACATTTACTAAGTAACTGAAGAACGGACCAACGCGCCAACAAATACTGAAAAAATCTGATAATCACATAGCCAGTATTCATTAAGTTACCGTTAGGTCATTAACAGGAACAGACCGAATCTAACTTCCTTGCATTTGAGATGATTCATTTTTTTTTCAATACTTAAGATAATTTGGTAATTTTATGTTTCAATAGTTTAGTTAGACCGGTTCATAACTTCAGATATGATGAGATACTATATCAACGAAAGAAAGTTTATTAATATCAGGAACGAATTAAAAGTTTACTTCTTTAGCGTTTCAATAGTTACAAACCGGCCTGAAATAAATAGCAAACTCACATTTCACCGGAATTATCCTATTGACCATAGTCCATAGTATATTATATATTGGGTTTCTCCGCAGGTAACTCAGAGTGGATAAATGAGTGCATGAGCTCAAGTTGGAGTGAAATAATTTTATTAAATGGCGGTAAGATTACTGATTATAAGACAATTAAAATCAAATCAATTTCCGTTTTGTGACGAGATTTCGGGACCATAGCATTTTGAAAAATATCAGAATCTACAAGCTATAGAGTGATTTTATTCAATAATTTGATTTTGAGCAAAACATTACGTTGAAATGTAAATCAGAAGATTCCTCAACAGCGTTATATCCCAAAAAAATATTACACCCCAAAAACTCACGCCTCTCATTAATCTTCTCTAAATCTTTGTAGTCAGAATCTCCTCTTCTATCAATGAATTGAAACACCTTTATACGACTCTACACACCACATTGGTCAGCGAACGGCAAGTATTCGTCTGTATCGGTTTTTATCAACAATCAAATTATAACTCCATAAATAATGTTTCTATTAATTTTGACGTCCTACTGAACCGATGGCCAGCCAGCCTAGTGAATGAAAAAGGATAAAATGATTACAAATGTTTTGATATTAAAAAAGTACAGGCGTTTAGGACCTTTGGAATGTCAATGACAGCAAACACGATTTAGTAAGTGATATAACTTATTCTAACAATATAACACGACCATACAACTGACTCGATTTTGTAAAGCGCACTCGCGTTTTCTGAATGTATGTAAGATTAAAGATTCTCACGCTCGAGAAACACCTGAAACAAGACCGAACAACTCATAATATTCAATTAAAATAAATATCTTGACTAAAACTTTCTTGACGTGTTGAAAAGAATTTTTACAAAAATTTAAGTATGTTTAACAATTTATGTAGGAATTCTATTATAAAGATCTTTAAAAAAAGTATGTAATTTGTAATATTAGAGAAATTCTACCTCGCGCAGTTTCGACTACCACAGACTTAAGCCCACTACACGGCAAGAGTTTCAACTGCATTTAAACACCTTTATACAATTCTACATTCTATACTTGTCAGCAAACGTAGATAGACGAACAGCCAAATTAGATTCATTATGACGTCATACTAAATCGCAAACCGGCCTGAGAAACAAAGACGGATGAAATATTGATGCAAGATTAAATACCAAAAGGTATAGCACAAATGGTTGTTAAATGAATGTGATGTTACCGTATGTTGCTAATTTGTAGATTGTCTCTGACTTGCAAGTTACCCGTTCACCCTTCAGCTTCAACGCCCACGTGAATGAAGATGCGTTAAAAATATTTATATGTTTTTATTTGTAAATTTCCACAACACACAGAATACAAATCTTAAAACATTTATACACACTCGCTTTGAATGGTTTACATCGTCTTCCCTTCTCCCTATCGAAAGATATCGGAGTCGTATTTATACGTTGATCATAAATCCAATTAAATGCTGTAAACGTGAGCTCGTGATTCACGTTATAAACAGAAATTCCTATTATCTCAACAAGGGTAATTAGGTACATCGTACGGATGGGAACTTAGATATAATTATTTCAATCAGTGCCAAAGGTCTTGAGAATATAGATTTTAATTTGATAATGACTGGATGGAACCTGTTATGTTCTTAAACCTGGTGTAATTTGATTCCTACGAAAGTCTTTGTTCGAATTTTGGGAAAAATTAACTTTGTTTTGATGATTTCAACATGAAATGGGGTACATTTGGGGGTTAGTTGCTATATTATCTCCCCATCTTACTAACTGGAAGTTTAAAGATTTGGCACCCTCTAATAAATTGAAAATATATAGAAAAATACAATACACAATGCTAAAATTAATGATATATATAGGTCAAAAAAATATTTACATGTATATGATCTACAATGAGACAAGACATTGAAGTAAAGAAAAGTTTATAGAAAGGGTAAAGGTTGTAAAGTAGAATCACAGAAGGATGGCGTATTTTTATTTGAAAAATTTTGGTTTGGACGGTTTAAACATATTTTCAATTTAATGTATTTCGCTAAGTTAAAATACTTATACTCGCTTTATCGCATTGTTACGATATTGTAGACCTAGTTGGTCAATATATGCTTGTCCCATGTCGGGAAGAAAAAAACGCATTTTTAAGTTTATGCCATCTCAGGGCTTTTTTGAAAAAATAACGCTTTTGGATACAATTTTTGTTAAACGAGCTTATTATTTTACCGTTCTATATGACGGCTTTGTAAATAATTAAAAGTATGACTCGCTCGAATCTACTTTTAGAAAGCATTTTAATTCTAACGAAATCTATTTAATCGAAAAGGAATTCTAACCACAAATATTCAATAATATAAATCTCTTGAAAGGTATTTGAAATTAGAATATTCAAAGTTTTACCATTAATTAATTTATAAAAATTAAAAGTCGAATGAAACGCCATGTATATATAAGAAGAAAAAGAAGTACTTCACCTTAGTAATAGTGGAAGAATGAAAAATGTCTGTCTCAATGAGAAGAAAAACCTGCAAATCACGAAACAAATTGTAGGATGACATGCTCCTGATCTATATATCCATTAGATATGCGCGAAAATATCTCTATTGTTTGGAATAGAGCGCGTAATTTACCGTAAAACAGTCCATATAGTTCATTGTTTTCAACATTTCTTTTTTGATTAGGTTTTTCACCTCGAACATATATCATGTTCTAAAAGAGTTCATTTCGATCGATGTTCAATACAGTCCATATTCATAATTTTAACGTTTCCAGAGTCCGTTACCATAGTTCAACTGTTTTCAATTGAGATTATTGTCTTTTCATAATGTTCTTCATTATTTCGACTTGTCAGCAATTTGATACTTCACTCGTTGTTTCAGGCACTTTGAATCTCCCCGACGTTCGTAAGTTGGTCGAATTTGCACGTATTGTAGAGACGGTTTCTCGGCAATTGTTGAAAGCTTTCGCTTGGTCAGCTTTTTGGTTGATTCCGTCCAATTGTTGCTTGTCCTGGTTGTTGTCCGTTGATCTGGTCCGTTTCAGAAGGTTAATTCAAGTCGGCTTTGTCACCATTTATAGCATAAATGGTTGTTAAATGAATGTGATGTTACCGTATGTTGCTAATTTGTAGATTGTCTCTGACTTGCAAGTTACCCGTTCACCCTTCAGCTTCAACGCCCACGTGAATGAAGATGCGTTAAAAATATTTATATGTTTTTATTTGTAAATTTCCACAACACACAGAATACAAATCTTAAAACATTTATACACACTCGCTTTGAATGGTTTACATCGTCTTCCCTTCTCCCTATCGAAAGATATCGGAGTCGTATTTATACGTTGATCATAAATCCAATTAAATGCTGTAAACGTGAGCTCGTGATTCACGTTATAAACAGAAATTCCTATTATCTCAACAAGGGTAATTAGGTACATCGTACGGATGGGAACTTAGATATAATTATTTCAATCAGTGCCAAAGGTCTTGAGAATATAGATTTTAATTTGATAATGACTGGATGGAACCTGTTATGTTCTTAAACCTGGTGTAATTTGATTCCTACGAAAGTCTTTGTTCGAATTTTGGGAAAAATTAACTTTGTTTTGATGATTTCAACATGAAATGGGGTACATTTGGGGGTTAGTTGCTATAAAGGTACCAACGTTTAGGACCCACGCTATTGGCATTTTTCACAGCTTAGGATAACTTACAACATGCGTAAATAAATTTAGTCACTGAATCGTTGGGTAAAAAGAACTTGGCACAAACAATGTTAATGAGAGCAATCGCGATTTAGTAAGTGATAGCCTATCCTACAACTAATGCTGGCAATATAACACGTCCATAACATTGACACGTTTTCATTGTAAATTTGCTCAAAGCAAAGTCACGAGAACTTACTCAAAAGATGATCTCAAAGTTAGGATAACGACGACCACTAATTTCATTTTATTTATCGTCACCATCCAGAATTATTGAAAATTTGATGAAACAGAGTTTGCAATGTAAGAGGAATCGAAAATTTTTCTTCAATATCAAGAAACGAGTATAGGTATCGTATTATTAAAGCGTATTATTGTTTTACTATGTTTCTTGATATAAACTTTTATGTGCGTTGGTAGGTCAACTGAACAGACAAAAGTACTAAAAGCTGAAAGTGATTTTTTTGCCGCAATTGGAACGAGTTTCAACCGCTCAGGAATTGCCTCATTGCTGCTCACAGTCGTCGGTTGCGATCTTGTTTAGTCATAGATGCACCTGTCGTAAAATATTTCTCCGAACCTGGACATGCAAATGAGAAATAGCAGATGACACGCATTATGAGCAGAGTTCAAAATCGTACTCCACAAAAGATTGTTCCAAATGTTCTCGGAGTCTCTAGTAAAGTGTGTCTGGTTTTTAATTAACCTCCACAGAGCAAAGTATTACTGAGGACAAACTTAGTCCCTCATTCAAAAATAAAGAAACCCAACATTGAGTAACTTTTATGTGAAACGTTTGGATTTTTTTTCAAATCCTGCGCCAAAAAACAACCCCGCCACCGCTCTAACTTAAAGAAAGTATTTATTCAGTTAAGGTTTGGCTTGGGGTTATGAATGCTGATTACTCCGGAAATTAAAATTTCTAAATCATCTATAACCCTAACTTGATGAATGATTGCTAATTTGTTATTTTAAAACTTGGCGTGGTGTTTGTCTCAAATCTCACATTTTCCCAATAGTTTCAGGGTCTCGGTATAAAAGATTCAAATAATTTTGTGCTAACTGATGTCTTTCATTACACTAGTTCGTTAAGTGTAATAGTTTGAACATGTTATTTAGACACAGTTATGTTGAACGAGAGCTCCCCTCTCAGTTCAGTTCTGAATCTGGTGACGTTACGCAGTCGACGAAAATCATCCGACGCAGTGTCCCATAGCAGTATTTCGACAGTGTTTGGATTAATCACTGTAATTAGCAAATTGATAGCAAGCAGCTCGGATGCATTGTCAGTGTCTAGCTTAATGTTCATTGTTAGTTAGAGTCTTCCGAGACGTTTCTGATGTTTAGTATTGGTTTTAGTATTCTCAATTTTGCAGTTAAAAATACCAATTTGGATTGAAGTTAGAATCGGGGTTGAATGCGAGATGCCCGATTGTAATTAAAATATAATTTTTGACTGCAGGTTAGGGCTGTATTATAGTTATACCTAGTAAATAACAGCTGCTTTTATATTTTAGACATGCAAGTTACATTGAGTTCACTTTGGATTAAACTTTATTGGATAGTGTCACCTGGGGATCTAAAACATGTGGTGTGTATCTAATCAGTCTCAAATTAAAGTAAAGTATATATAATTTTATGCATTTAGTTATGTGCTGATATTTGTAAATTTTAATTGCCACTGTACACTACTGTAAGAATTGTGTGGATATCCGCATGTTATAATCAGTTTGTTCATTGTTTTCTGTAGGTTACGTTCGAGATGTCGATGTTCCTGATTTTGTTTCAAGTACCATCGTAATAATTGTTATGAAAGAATTAAACCGATTTCAAATTGGATTCAATTGCGGCAAAACTTTGAGGCACAGAAAGCGAGATGGGCACTTTATCGCTTTGAGTCGAGTTGCTAGAAAACTCAATTTAGTTGACAATAAATCGATTTGGCTGGGACAGGGCATGGGGCACGTTGACAATGGTCTCCATTCACGTAAGCCAGGAAAGTAGAAGATTAACTCATTCTTAAATGTTATCAAAACAAGAAGAACCGTGTTCGCTCGCGATGTAATCAAGTGTGGATGAATGAGTGAGTAAGCTCATTACGGAGTATAATATAATTTCATAAAATGACGAGAGATTACTGACTATACGGAAAATAAAATCAAAAATATTTCTTATGTTGTGACTAGATTTCGGGACTACTTTAGGGTTACCATATTTGAAAAAGCAAAATTCCGGACAGTGCATGACTATGTCGCACAACCTTAGTCCTAACCGGTACACAAAAACTATGTTCAGGTTGTGCGCCATCTTGGTGCACATACTTCTTTCAGGAGGTCCCTATTTTCATGAGACCATATATATGCGCTACTGAAATGCTAAGGCTGCAAACGTTGTACGATACTCATGCTAAAGCGCCAGCTACCGAAATGAAAAGTATTGTCTTCAGTCACAAGCAGAATCTCACACCAGGCAGGTAAGCACACTCTAAATATAGCTACGGGCCGTCGACTGAAAAAATCTCAACTTCAGAGTGAAAAATAAGAATGAGAATTAGATTGTGCCAAAACGGAAGAACAGCAATTACATGCTTAAAACAAATTAAGGACAATCACTACAAATTTACTCTTCTGCCCATGCATATTTTTCTGAAGATCTCATTCTCTCCTTGTCTGATTTCAAAAATGAAAACAATTCACTACAGTGCATATCTTTGAAATTATATTGGAGAGTCAACATGCCTTTTATAGTCGCAACTTGTTTCTCTCTTTAGTCCACTGACTTTGCATCAGTGAAAAGACTCTCTCTACAATATTGGCATTGTGGGATGTAACAGCAAAGAAAAACAGTTCAATCCTTAAAATTTCTGAGTGGCATGTGATGTTCGTAGACTAATCGAAATATTTGCACCATTTCTTATACGTTGGCAGTTTATTAACTTCTTCGTCTTGTATAGGTAACTTTCCACAAACTGCTTCAAGTTACAGAATTGGTCAAAGCATTTATCATCGTCCACATCAACCCGTTTACTAATCAGATGTTCCAGGCAAGGCTTTACATCAGGGGTCGGCAACCTTTTGTCGCTCGCGGGCCAAAACCAAAGGTTGCAAGTCATTGGCGGGCCTCATATTTTTAGAATGTTGAAAACCGAACGGATAGCCAATGAATCAAACTTTTTCACACAGATCAGAAGTTAAATTTAGAGCAGCGCACGAAGACTGACCATTTGCATATTTTCTGCACCATTAAACCATTTGCGCTGAGCATCAACTTTTCTGCGTTTTGTTGCCATTTGTGTAATTATAATTAAATTATAGGGTCCTAGGTTATAACATAATTTAGCCTACGCGTGTCGCAAAATTAATTCTGTTACGTAAAGAATATAATCGTTAAAACAGCTGTTTTGTTACTATAATCCAGTGAAGCGTCGCGGGCCGGATTATATTGCTCCGCGGACCGGATCCGGCCCGCGGGCCGCAGGTTGCTAACCCCTGTTTTACATCCTTCCAACTTGGTATCTCGTTCAAGATTATTCATTTGAAACAAGTAAACTCTTCCATTGGTTTCATCCATTTGCACAGGTACTAAAATCATTTCTCATAGACGTTTGCAACATTAACACCATTGATAAGGAAAACGCTCTGTTATATTAAAATTTCATACAACCTCGTAGTAAAAATATGCGCACGGTCCGAAATAACAATGTTCTGTATTAGCAGTGTGCACATTACGATTGCAGATGCAGTAAAATTCCGGACATTTGAGCATTTTTTTAAATTCCTCCCGGACGCAAAATTTAACCCTAAATTCCGGACATGTCCGGAATTTTCCGGACGGTATGGCAACCCTAGACTACTTCAAATTGGAAAGTAATGCATTTGGAAAAATACCAATATCTGAAAGATACAGACATGATTTTTTTTAGTCAATAATTTGATTTTGAACAAAACATAACGTTCATATATGATTGCTTTTTAATGTGAATAAGAAGATTCTTTAAACAGGGTTATTGTCGAAAATATCGTACGTCTCAAAAACTTACGTATGTCATTATTCTTCCCCAAATCTTCGTAGTCAGAATCTCCTTTTTCATCAATGAATTGAAACATCGTTTTACAAATCTACGTTCTACGTTGGTCAGCATACATATTTAGACGAGCAGGAAATCGCCTGTATCAGTTTTTATCTGCAATCAAATTATAAGTCTTTAAAACAATGTTTATGTTCATTATGACGTCATATTGGATCGGCTTGGTAAACAAGGAATGGTACAGTAATGATGAAAATTTGAATACCAAAAAAGTACCAACGTATAGCACGTATACGCTTTTGACATTTTTCATAGCTGAGGGTGACTTGAGACATGCGTACATAAACTAAGTCGCTGAACCATTGGGTTGAAAGGAAATTGGCACAAGGAATGTCAATAACAGCAATCGCGATTTAGTAAGTGATAGCCTATAATTAATGCTGATAATATAAAACGACCACAACACTGAGACGTTTCAATTGGAAATTTGCTCAAGGTCACGAAAACTCAAAGTGAAGCTACCGACGACTACTAATATACCAATAGATACTGACACTATGTATATATAGGGAAAAATAATATTGCGCGTTAGTAAATATCAACTGACGCAGTTCCTGTTGATTTGATTGAGAAATAACTATGAGGTATTGAATTCCAAATAGCTGAATCTCGTGGAAGAAAATCTCGAAGCATAGAATATTTTTTCTGGTATTTCACTGACTGTAAACGGGTGAGAATTCACAGTAAACCGAACTTGACGATAAAAATTGTTAGACATCCCAATGCATAACGCGAATCTATGGTTCTGTTTACTTATTGTCACCATCCAGAATTAACACTGAAGATAAGAAGAATAAGCTTTCAGGTAAGTCGACTTGAGACAAGAGTTGTAGGAAAATAAAAAAAAAACTTTAGTTTATAGTAAAGGTGTATGTCGTATATGCGATAATATCTAAAAATTTCTGGCAAGCAGGTTGAAACATTAAAAATACCGTATGAAGAAAATACAGTGAAAATGCTAATGACTATCGTGGATAACTTTTTCATTTCAGCCTATTTGTGACCAATGAGATTATGTACCATACTTTCATTTACTAAATTATATCTGAGATATTGCTAAACATTTACTAAGTAACTGAAGAACAGACCAACGCGCCAACAAATACTGAAAAAGTTTACTTCATTAGCGTCTCAATAGTTACAAACCGGCCTGAAATAAATAGCAAACTCACATTTCACCGGAATTATCCTATCGACCATAGTCCATAGTATATTATATATTGGGTTTCTCCGCAGGTAATTCAGAGTGGATAAATGAGTGCATGAGCTCAAGTTGGAGTGAAATAATTTTATTAAATGGCGGTAAGATTACCGATTATACGAAAATTAAAATCAAATCAATTTCCGTTTTGTGACGAGATTTCGGGACCATAGCATTTTGAAAAATATCAGAATCTACAAGCTATAGAGTGATTTTATTCAATAATTTGATTTTGAGCAAAACATTACGTTGATATGTAAATCAGAAGGTTCCTCAACAGCGTTATATCCCAAAAAAATATTACACCCCAAAAATTCACGCCTCTCAATAATCTTCTCTAAATCTTTGTAGTCAGAATCTCCTCTTCTATCAATGAATTGAAACACCTTTATACGACTCTACACACCACATTGGTCAGCGAACGGCAAGTATTCGTCTGTATCGGTTTTTATCAACAATCAAATTATAACTCCATAAATAATGTTTCTATTAATTTTGACGTCATACTGAACCGATGGCCAGCCAGCCTAGTGAATAAAAAAGGATAAAATGATTACAAATGATTTGATATTAAATAAGTACAGGCGTTTAGGACCTTTGGAATGTCAATGACAGCAAACACGATTTAGTAAGTGATATAACTTATTCTAACAATATAACACAACCATACAACTGACTCGATTTTGTAGGAAAATTTGCTCAAAGCAAAGTCACGCGAAATTACTCAAAAGATCTTTGATCTCAATTTTGTTTACTTCATTGGCGTTTCAATAGTTACAAAATAGCCTAAATACAACAGCAAACTCACAATTCACTGAAATATTCTTGTTATCTTTTTCTCTTCTCTGAAACTGGTTTGACTTCTCCTCCTTTCAATCAATCAATCATTTATTCGTCGTCACAAAAACATCAAATGCACAAAAAATTGGTACAATAAATAAATATAATAATAATGATATTTGTGCGACAGGAGTCGCGAGGGACCCTATTAGGTCTTCAAGCAGCGACACCTAAAGCGCTGTTACTGGTTCAGTGTAAAAAAATAACTACATTTGCTACAAACATTGACTATGCAATAGTCGTTATGATGAACATATTTTGAATCATTGAAAAAATTCGCAGCAAACGCAACTTTACTAAAATCATATAATAGAGAAAAAAAAAGAAAAACAACTCAACTATAAATTTATAAAAAACGGCATATTTGAATAAATGTATATAAGTTACATAAAAGACAAACGACAAGCGAGGGGAAAATGGTTAGACCAAAGACAAAATTGTAAGTGACTAATTGAATAGAAGTTGGTAAGCTCTAATAAATCATAAAACGTTGATATGTATATATATATATATATATATATATATATATATATACAATATGCTCCACAGTAAGTGGGCATAAAATTTACGAAAGAATGGTAGGCATATGCTTGCTCAATAAATTAAAATATAACGAATTTTGGCATTTTAGTGTAGAGGTTGCACCAAGGTTGGTAAAGTTAAAGTACCGGGTACTTTAGAAATAGACTCCTTACACCTATAGTTCCTCCGGCTTTTTGGGCAGCCATGGCGACAGTCTACAAACGCGACTACTGGGCTATGGACAGAAGATGGCGAATCATACTGAATACTCCAATCAATGGCTGATGGAAGAGAGATAATAACTAATATATTTACTTTTTAGATATAATTTGAAACCGTAATAGCCTAAAGATTTAATGGTACTTGGTAAGGCATTCCACAGTTTCACACCCGTGTATTTTATGGATTTCTGTGTCCTGCTTGATGAATATCTTGGGACATACCGGTAATATGAACTTGACGAAGCTGATCTAGTAGAGTATGAATGGATATTACTCTGCATTCTGAAAATTCCCGCGAATGCCATGGGAAGCTTGTTATCGAAGTACTCTCGCATGAGTTTCAGTATCTCAAATTCATGGATATGACCAAGCTTAATAATTCGACACCTGTGGTACAAAGGATCTAGTCTAGATCGCCAAGATCGGAAAGGTGCACTACATATGGCTCTAATTGCTTTGTTTTGCAAAACTTCTAATCTGTGGAGTAGAGTCGATGACGCACTACCCCAAGTTATAATGCCATACTGCAGATACGACTGGAAAAGAGAAAAATAAACCAATCGGAGAGCTGGCATGGTGAGGAATTTTCTTAGTTTAAATAATAAACCTGTTGCACTTGACAACTTTCCAGCAATGTAATTAATGTGTGATGTCCATTTCAATTGGTCATCAATGTGGATACCTAGGTATTTGTATGAGTTGACATTTTCAAGTGGAACCTTGTCAATATTAATTTGAAGCCGAATTTTATTTTTTTCATTTATCCTGGGACTAATCAATAAGATTCTTTTCTAAATTCTTTTCTAAAAGAATTTGTGTTTATTTTTCAAATGCTTCTCAGCTTAATAAAAGTCTGTTTTTTGCGCGTATCGCTGACTCCCTGGAATAAAAATAAAGCATCTACTGCATTGTTTTACCTAATTACTGCGTCATGAGGAACCTATTTCTAACATTTCAAAGTGGACAAAGAAAACATAAAAGGCTTTTAAGCTAAAGCGCACTCGTGTTTCCTGAATGTATGTAAGATTAAAGATTCTCACGCTCGATAAACAACCTGCAACAAGACCGAATACCTCATAATAATTAATTAAAAAAAATATCTTGACTGAAACTTTTTCGATGATAAACAATTTATGTAGGAATCCTATTATACAGATCTTTCAAAAATGATTGTAATATTAGAGAAATTCTACCTCGCGCAGTTTCGACTACCACAGACTTAAGCTCACTACACGGAAAGAGTTTCAACTGCATTTGGGCATGGGGCACGTTGACAATGGTCTCCATTCACGTAAGCCAGGAAAGTAGAAGATTAACTCATTTTTAAATCTTATCAAAACAAGAAGAACCGTGTACGCTCGCGATGTAATCAAGTGTGGATGAATGAGTGAGTAAGCTCATTTTGGAGTATAATACAATTTCATAAAATGACGAGAAGATTACTGACTATACGGAAAAAGAAATCAAAAATAATTCTTATTTTGTGACTTAATTTTGGGACTACTTCAAATTGGAGAGTAATGCGTTTGGAAAAATACCAGTATCTGAAAGCTACAGACATGAGTATTTTTAGTCAATAATTTGATTTTGAACAAAACATAACGTTCATATATGATTGCTTTTTAATGTGAATAAGAAGATTCTTTAAACAGGAATATTGTCGAAAATATCGTACGTCTCAAACACTTACGTATGTCCTTATTCTTCTCCAAATCTTTGTAGTCAGAATCTCCTCTTCCATCAATGAATTGAAACACCGTTATACAAATCTACATTCTACGTTGGTCAGCATACATAGATAGACGAGCAGGGAATCGCCTGTATCGTTTTTTTTTATCTGCAATCAAATTATAAGTCTCTAAAACAATGTTTATGCTCAATATGGCGTCATATTGGACCGGATTGGTAAACAAGGAATGGTACAGTAATGATGAAAATTCAATTACCAAAAAAGTACCAACGTATGGCACGTATACGCTTTTGACATTTTTCACAGCTGAGGATGACTTGAGACATGCGTAAATAAATTCAGTCACTGAACCATTGGATTGAAAGGAAATTGGCACAAAGAATGTCAATAACAGCAATCGCGATTTAGTAAGTGATAGCCTACAATTAATGCTGAAAATATAAAACGACCATAACACTGAGACGTTTCGATTGGAAATTTGCTCAAAGTCACGAAAACTCAAAGTGAAGCTACCGACGACTACTAAAATACCAATAGATACTGACACTATGTATATATAGGGGAAAATAATATTGCGCGTTAGTAAATATCAACTGACGCAGTTCCTGTTGATTTGATTGAGAAATAACTATGAGGTATTGAATTCCAAATAGCTGAATCTCGTGGAAGAAAATCTCGAAGCATAGAATATTTTGACTGGTATTTCACTGACTGTAAACGGTTGAGAATTCTCAGTAAACCGAACTTGACGATTAAAATTATTAGACTTCCCAATGCATAACGCGAATCTATGGTTGTGACCATTTCTGTTTACTTATTGTCACCATCCAGAATTAACACTGAAGATAAGAAGAATAAGCTTTCAGGTAAGTCGACCTGAGACAAGAGTTGTAGGAAAATAAAAAAAAACTTTAGTTTAGAGTAAAGGTGTATGTCGTATATGCGATAATATCTAAAAATTTCTGGCAAGCAGGTTGAAACATTAAAAATACCGTATGAAGAAAATACAGCGAAAATGCTAAATGACTATCGTGGATAACTTTTTCATTTCAGCCTATTTGTGACCAATGAGATTATGTACCATACTTTCATTTACTAATTTATATCTGAGATATTACTCTAAACATTTACTAAGTAACTGAAGAACGTACCAACGCGCCAACAAATACTGAAAAAATCTGATAATCACATAGCCAGTATTCATTAAGTCATTGACAGGAACAGACCGAATCTAACTTCCTTGCATTTGAGATGATTCATTTTTTTTTCAATACTTTAATTTTATGTTTGCAATAGTTTAGTTAGACCGCTTCATAACTTCAGATATGATGAGATACAATATCAACGAAAGAAAGTTTATTAATATCAGGAACGAATTAAAAGTTTACTTCATCAGCGTTTCAATAGTTACAAACCCGCCTGAAACAAATAGCAAACTCACATTTCACCGGAATTATCCTATTGACCATAGTCCATAGTATATTATACTTTGGGTTTCTCCGCAGATAATTCAGAGTGGATGAATGAGTGCATGAGCTCAAGTTGGAGTGAAATAATTTATACGAAATTATACAAATTAAACGAAAATTAAAAACAAATCAATTTCCCTTTTGTGACGAGATTTCGGGACCACAGCATTTTGAAAAATATCAGAATCTACAAGCTATAGAGTGATTTTATTCTATAATTTGATTTTGAGCAAAACATTACGTTGATATGTGAATCAGAAGGTTCCTCAACAGCGTTATATTCCCAAAAAAATATTACACCACAAAAACATACGCCTTCTATTAATCTTCTCTAAATCTTTGTAGTCAGAATCTCCTCTTCTATCAATGAATTGAAACACCTTTATACGATTCTACACACCACATTGGTCAGCGAACGGCAAGTATTCGTCCGTATCGGTTTTTATCAACAATCAAATTATAACTCCATAAATAATGTTTCTATTAATTTTGACGTCATACTAAACCGATGGCCAGCCTGGTGAATAAAAAAGGATAAATTGATTACAAACACGATTTAGTAAGTGATATAACTGATTCTAACAATATAACACGACCATACAACTGACTCGATTTTATGAAGCGCACTCGCGTTTTCTGAATGTATGTAAGATTAAAGATTCTCACGCTCGAGAAATACCTGCAACAAGACCGAACAACTCATAATATTCAATTAAAATAAATATCTTGACTGAAACTTTCTTGACGTGTTAAAAAGAATTTTTACAAAAATTTCAGTATGTTAAACAATTTATGTAGGAATTCTATTATAAAGATCTTTCAAAAAATTATGTAGTTCGTAATATTAGAGAAATTCTACCTCGCGCAGTTTCGACTACCACAGACTTAAGCCCACTACACGGCAAGAGTTTCAGCTGCATTTAAACACCTTCATACAATTCTACATTCTATACTTGTCAGCAAACGTAGATAGACGAACAGCCAAATTAGATTCATTAAAATAGTGTTTATATTCATTATGCCGTCATACTAAATCGCAAACCGGCCTGAGAAACAAAGACAGATGAAATAATCTATTCAATTAAAGAGTCCAGCTGCACACTAACACAAATGTATTTCTGTAACGTTTCGTCCGACCAGAGTCAGACTTCCTCAGACAAGCAGTTTACAACAATGGCAAGAAATAAATTTGCTAAATGAATTTGAAATATCAAATCAAGTATGACGTAACAATGCATAAACATTTAATAAATTAACCATCTAGCATATTTCGAGTAGGACAAAAAATAAAAATAAAAAATTAAAAAAATATCGCAAGCACATAACTCCAAGGTTTCGAATTATAATTAAAATTAAACTTGGGACACTTGAAAATAATAGTAAAATAAAACGCCAATCAAGGGGCGAGTAATAATATAAACTTAAGAAAAAGAGTGATTGTTAAATTTAAATATTATATGACGTTGAAATGAAAATTATTATTAAATAATAATTCCTAGATGAGTCTACAGTCTATTTCTCCCGTGAATTGAGTCCTTGTGGTTCCAATGTTCCGAATTTGTTGATGTAGTATGCTTCTACGGTTTGGCGATAGCCCTGGTCTCTGAATAGTTTTTTTATTCCAGTTACTGAAAAGTCACTTATTGAATGTCCCAGTTTGTTGAAGTGTTCTCCCACTACTAAATCATATTTCCTTTTCGTAATACTTCTCAGATGTTCTGTTATACGATATTTTAACGACCTTCCAGTCTCGCCGATATACTGCATCCCACATTTCTTACAGTTTATTAGATAAATAACATTTTTTGATTTACAACTTATTCTTTCGTTAATGTTTATATGGACTCCCGTCACGTTCCCGGTACTTATTTTTGTTTCTTCGGAATATTTACAGGTGGTGCATGCTTTTCTATTACATTTATAAAAACCAGATTGTACTTTCTGTGATATTACTGGTTGTAGTTTAGCTCTAACCAGTCTATCGCGTAATGTAGGGCACTTTCTATATGCAATTTTCGGAGGTTGAGGGAAAATCTCTTTTAGTCGTGCATTGTTGTCAAGAATATATTGGTAGTCCGAAAATGTTTTTCTAAAGTGCGGTTGGTTTGGGTGGTAGTTGGTAATAAATGGCAATAGTTGCTGACCTTGTTTTGTACTTTTCGGTGTTAAAAGGTAATCTCTGTTCATTTCTTTTATCAATTTTATTGTTTTGTCAATAGAAGTCTCTTCGTAATTTCGTTGCATGAGATAGCGTTTCATAATTCCTGCATGCTTGTCAAAAAATTCGACATTTGAGCACGATCTTCTTATTCTTATGAAGAGTCCCTTTGGAATGTTTGCAGTAATATGTTTGGGGTGGCATGTGGAGGGTAAAAGATATTGGTGAGAGTCCGTGTCTTTAGTGTAAATTTCCGTTTCCAATTTGTTGTCCATGATATGGACTTTTACGTCTAAAAATGTAATGTTTTCCGTTGAGTATTCGAATGTGAACTTGATAGAAGGGTGTATTGAATTCGCATGGTTTATAAAAGATATAAGCTCGGTTTCGCCGTGTGTCCAGATCAGAAAACAGTCATCGATGTATCTATAGTAGTATTGTGGCCTAATCTTGGCTGTTTCTAGAATCTCAGACTCTAAGTCTGCCATAAATATGTTTGCATATTTGGGAGCCATCTTAGTTCCCATCGCTGTCCCATTGATTTGGAGATAATGCTTTCCGTCAAATACAAAATTATTATTATCAAGAACCATATTAACTGCTTCTTTAATATATGGAATTTCCCGTTTTTCTGTGGTATATTTACTGAGATACTTCTCCACCGCTAAGATGCCATCTTTATGTGGAATATTTGTATACAAGGAAGTCACGTCCATGGTTACCAAATAAGATCCTGGCGGAATATTGTCAATTTTTTTCAGAATATTCAGAAAATCCATACTGTCTCTGACATATGATGGTATTACCTCTTTGCACATGAGGTTAGTTAATTTGTAATCTATGAAAGCTGATAATTTTTCCGTTGCAGTTCCGTTTGTTGATATGATTGGCCGACTGGGGTGATTTTTCTTATGCACTTTTGGTTGTAAACGTAAACGACCTGGTTTAGGTCTTTTTGGAGTTATCCCTTTGAATAGTATGTCATCAATAATGTCGGCTTCCCTTATATTATGACATAATTTGGTTACTTTGTTGCCAATTTGTATAGATATGTCTTTTGGAATGCACTTGTATACCAAGTTATCCGATAGATGCCGCATACCTTCTGTGATGTAGTCAGTTCGGGAGAGTATGCAAGTTCCCCCGCCTTTATCCGCAGGTACTATGATGATATCCCTTGCTGCTCTTTGTTCTAGTTCCCTCAAGGCCTCGACTTCGTCTTTTTTGAGATTGGAAAATGTACGTTTCTTTGATGTCGTTTTCTGGATTTCCCGTTTTAGAGTGTTAGCGAAGTGATCTAAGTCAGAATTTCTCCCAGTAGGCGGTGTCCATCTACTTGGAACACGTAGGGATTTCGGATATGTTTCAGCTACTTCGCTGATGGTTTGACTGGAGAATGGATCAAAAAAGTATTCTTTCAAGCGGTAGTTGCGAATTGTTTTATTAATGTCTGTTTGCAGTTGAAAGTTATCGAATCTGTCGGGAGTAGGACTAAAGCCAAGGCCTTTTTTTAGGACTTTTCGTTGTGACTCAGTTAGATGGACATTGGACAGATTGTACAAAGTTGAGGTCACTGTCGCGATCTCTCCTTTGTTTCGTCTTTTCCTCTTTCTATTGAAACGTCTATTTCTCTTTCGTTTGGTTCTAGTCAAGATTGGCTGAGTTGATTCCACTGTGTTTATATTTATTTCATTTGATTTAGTTGGGTTGAAATAATGATGCAAGATTAAATACCAAAAGCTACCAACGTTCAGGACCCCCGCTATTGGCATTTTTCACAGCTTAGGATACCTTACAACATGCGTAAATAAATTTAGTCACTGAAACTTTGGGTTAAAAGAACTTGGCACAAACAATGTTAAATGAGAGCAATCGCGATTTAGTAAGTGATAGCCTATCCTACAACTAATGCTGGCAATATAACACGTCCATAACACTGACACGTTTTCATTGTAAATTTGCTCAAAGCAAACTCACGAGAACATACTCAAAAAATGATCTCAAAGTTAGGATAACGACGACCACTAATTTCATTTTATTTATTGTCACAATCCAGAATTATTAAAAATTTGATGAAACAGAGTTTGCAATGTAAGAGGAATCGAACATTTTTCTTCAATATCAAGAAACGAGTACAGGTATCGTATTATTAAAGCGTCTTATTGTTTTACTATGTTTCTTGATATAAACTTTTATGTGCGTCGGTAGGTCAACTGAACAGACAAAAGTACTAAAAGCTGAAAGTGATTTTTTGCCGCATGGAACGAGTTTCAACCGCGTTTTGCAGGTTCAGGAATTGCCTCATTGCTGCTCACAGTCGTCGGTTGCGATCTTGTTTAGTCATAGATGCGCCTGTCGTAAAATATTTCTCCGAACCCGGACATGCAAATGAGAAATAGCAGATGACACGCATTATGAGCAGAGTTCAAAATCGTACTCCACAAAAGATCTTCCAAATGTTCTCGGAGTCTCTAGTAAAGTCTGTCTGGTTTTTAATTAACCTCCACAGAGCAAAGTATTACTGAGGGAAAACTTAGTTCCTCATTCAAAAATAAAGAAACCCAACATTGAGTAACTTTTATGTGAAACGTTTGGATTTTTTTTTTCAAATCCTGCGCCAAAAAACAACCCCGCCATCGCTCAGTATTTATTCAGTTAAGGTTTGGCTTGGGGTTAAGAATGCTGATTACTCCGGAAATTAAAATTTTCAAATCATTTATAACCCTAACTTGATGAATGATTGCTAATTTGTTATTTTAAAACTTGCCGTGGTGTTTGTCTCAAATCTCGCATTTTACCATTAGTTTCAGGGTCTCGGTATGAAAGATTCAAATAATTGTGTGCTAACTGATGTCTTTCATTACACTAGTTCGTTAAGTGTAATAGTTTGAACTTGTTATTTAGACACAGTTATGTTGAACGAGAGCTTCCCTATAAGGACTCAGTTCAGTTCTGAATCTGATGACGTTACGCAGTCGACGAAAAACATCTGACGCAGTGTCCCACAGCAGTATTTCGACAGTGTATTGATTAATCACTGTAATTAGCAAATTGATAGCAAGCAGCTCGGATGCATTGTCAGTGTCTAGCTTAATGTTCATTGTTAGTTAGAGTCTTCCGAGACGTTTCTGATGTTTAGTATTGGTTTTAGTATTCTCAATTTTGCAGTTAAAAATACCAATTTGAATTGAAGTTAGAATCGGGGTTGAATGCGAGATGCCCGATAGTAATTAAAATATAATTTTTGACTGCAGGTTAGGGCTGTATTATAGTTATACTAAGTAAATAACAGCTGCTTTTATATTTTAGACATGCAAGTTACATTGAGTTCACTTTTGATTAAACTTTATTGGATAGTGTCACCTGGGGATCTAAAACATGTGGTATGTATCTAATCAGTCTCAAATAAAGTAAAGTATATATAATTTTATGCATTTAGTTATGTGCTGATATTTGTAAATTTTAATTGCCACTGTACACTACCGTAAGATTTGTTTGGATATCCGCATGTTATAATCAGTTTGTTCATTGTTTTCTGTAGGCTACGTTCGAGATGTCGATGTTCTTGATTTTGTTTGAAGTACCATCGTAATAATTGTTATGAAAGAATTAAACCGATTTCAAATTGGATTCAATTGCGGCAAAACTTTGAGGCACAGAAAGCGAGATGGGCACATTATCGCTTTGAGTCGAGTTGCTTGAAAACTGAATATAGTTGACAATAAATCGATTTGGCTGGGACAGGGCATGGGGCACGTTGACAATGGTCTCCATTCACGTGAGCCAGGAAAGTAGAAGATGAACTCATTCTTAAATGGTATCAAAACAAGAAGAACCGTGTTCGCTCGCGATGTAATCAAGTGTGGATGAATGAGTGAGTAAGCTCATTACGGAGTATAATATAATTTCATAAAATGACGAGAGATTACTGACTATACGGAAAATACAATCAAAAATAATTCTTATGTTGTGACTAGATTTCGGCACTACTTCAAATTGGAAAGTAATGCATTTGGATAAATACCAATATCTGAAAGATACAGACATGAGTATTTTTAGTCAATAATTTGATTTTGAACAAAACATAACGTTCATATATGATTGCTTTTTAATGCGAATGAGAAAATTCTTTAAACAGGGTTTTGTGTCGAAAATATCGTACGTCTCAAAAACTTACGTATGTCATTATTCTTCTGCAAACATTTGTAGTCAGAATCTCCTCTTCCATCAATGAATTGAAACACCGTTTTACAAATCTACGTTCTACGTTGGTCAGCATACATATTTAGACGAGCAGGAAATCGCCTGTATCAGTTTTTATCTGCAATCGAATTATAAGTCTTTAAAACAATGTTTATGTTCATTATGACGTCATATTGGATCGGCTTGGTAAACAAGGAATGGTACAGTAATGATGAAAATTTGAACACCAAAAAAGTACCAACGTATAGCACGTATACGCTTTTGACATTTTTCATAGCTGAGGGTGACTTGAGACATGCGTACATAAACTAAGTCGCTGAACCATTGGGTTGAAAGGAAATTGGCACAAGGAATGTCAGTAACAGCAATCGCGATTTAGTAAGTGATAGCCTATAATTAATACTGATAATATAAAACTACCACAACACTGAGACGTTCCAATTGGAAATTTTCTCAAAGTCACGAAAACTCAAAGTGAAGCTACCGACGACTACTAATATACCAATAGATACTGACACTATGTATATATATAGAATAATGGTAATGCGCGTTAGTAAATATCAACTGACGCAGTTCCTGTTGATTTGATTGAGAAATAACTATGAGGTATTGAATTCCAAATAGCTGAATCTCGTGGAAGAAAATCTCAAAGCATAGAATATTTTTTCTGGTATTTCACTGACTGTAAACGGGTGAGAATTCACAGTAAACCGAACTTGACGATAAAAATTGTTAGACTTCCCAATGCATAACGCGAATCTATGGTTCTGTTTACTTATTGTCACCATACAGAATTAACACTGAAGATAAGAAGAATAAGCTTTCAGGTAAGTCGACTTGAGACAAGAGTTGTAGGAAAATAAAAAAAAAACTTTAGTTTATAGTAAAGGTGTATGTCGTATATGCGATAATATCTAAAAATTTCTGGCTAGCAGGTTGAAACATTAAAAATACCGTATGAAGAAAATACAGCGAAAATGCTAAATGACTATCGTGGATAACTTTTTCATTTCAGCCTATTTGTGACCAATGAGATTATGTACCATACTTTCATTTACTAAATTATATCTGAGATATTACTAAACATTTACTAAGTAACTGAAGAACGGACCAACGCGCCAACAAATACTGAAAATATCTGATAATCACATAGCCAGTATTCATTAAGTTACCGTTAGGTCATCGACAGGAACAGACCGAATCTAACTTCCTTGCATTTGAGATGATTCATTTTTTTTCAATACTTAAGATAATTTGGTAATTTTATGTTTGCAATAGTTTAGTTAGACCGCTTCATAACTTCAGATATGATGAGATACAATATCAACGAAAGAAAGTTTATTAATATCAGGAACGAATTAAAAGTTTACTTCATAGGCGTTTCAATAGTTACAAACCGGCCTGAAATAAATAGCAAACTCACATTTCACCGGAATTATCCTATTGACCATAGTCCATAGTATATTATATATTGGGTTTCTCCGCAGGTAATTCAGAGTGGATAAATGAGTGCATGAGCTCAAGTTGGAGTGAAATAATTTTATTGAATGGCGGTAAGATTACCGATTATACGAAAATTAAAATCAAATCAATTTCCGTTTTGTGACGAGATTTCGGGACCATAGCATTTTGAAAAATATCAGAATCTACAAGCTACTCGATGTTCCTGATTTTGTTTCAAGTACCATCGTAATAATTGTTATGAAAGAATTAAACCGATTTCAAATTGGATTCAATTGCGGCAAAACTTTGAGGCACAGAAAGCGAGATGGGCACTTTATCGCTTTGAGTCGAGTTGCTTGAAAACTCAATTTAGTTGACAATAAATCGATTTGGCTGGGACAGGGCATGGGGCACGTTGACAATGGTCTCCATTCACGTAAGCCAGGAAAGTAGAAGATTAACTCATTCTTAAATGTTATCAAAACAAGAAGAACCGTGTTCGCTCGCGATGTAATCAAGTGTGGATGAATGAGTGAGTAAGCTCATTACGGAGTATAATATAATTTCATAAAATGACGAGAGATTACTGACTATACGGAAAATAAAATCAAAAATAATTCTTATGTTGTGACTAGATTTCGGGACTACTTCAAATTGGAAAGTAATGCATTTGGAAAAATACCAATATCTGAAAGATACAGACATGATTTTTTTTAGTCAATAATTTGATTTTGAACAAAACATAACGTTCATATATGATTGCTTTTTAATGTGAATAAGAAGATTCTTTAAACAGGGTTATTGTCGAAAATATCGTACGTCTCAAAAACTTACGTATGTCATTATTCTTCTCCAAATCTTTGTAGTCAGAATCTCCTCTTCCATCAATGAATTGAAACACCGTTTTACAAATCTACGTTCTACGTTGGTCAGCATACATATTTAGACGAGCAGGAAATCGCCTGTATCAGTTTTTATCTGCAATCAAATTATAAGTCTTTAAAACAATGTTTATGTTCATTATGACGTCATATTGGATCGGCTTGGTGAACAAGGAATGGTACAGTAATGATGAAAATTTGAATACCAAAAAAGTACCAACGTATAGCACGTATACGCTTTTGACATTTTTCATAGCTGAGGGTGACTTGAGACATGCGTACATAAACTAAGTCGCTGAATCATTGGGTTGAAAGGA
This sequence comes from Styela clava, assembly GCF_964204865.1. NCBI lineage: Eukaryota > Metazoa > Chordata > Ascidiacea > Stolidobranchia > Styelidae > Styela > Styela clava. Next base: position 578,728 of record NC_135264.1, on the reverse strand, counting down.
AATTGGCACAAGGAATGTCAATAACAGCAATCGCGATTTAGTAAGTGATAGTCTATAATTAATGCTGATAATATAAAACGACCACAACACTGAGACGTTTCAATTGGAAATTTGCTCAAAGTCACGAAAACTCAAAGTGAAGCTACCGACGACTACTAATATACCAATAGATACTGACACTATGTATATATAGGGGAAAATAATATTGCGCGTTAGTAAATATCAACTGACGCAGTTCCTGTTGATTTGATTGAGAAATAACTATGAGGTATTGAATTCCAAATAGCTGAATCTCGTGGAAGAAAATCTCGAAGCATAGAATATTTTGTCTGGTATTTCACTGACTGTAAACGAGTGGGAATTCACAGTAAACCGAACTTGACGAGAAAGATTGTTACACTTCCCAATGCATAACGCGAATCTATGGTTGTGACAATTTCTGTTTACTTATTGTCACCATCCAGAATTAACACTGAAGATAAGAAGAATAAGCTTTCAGGTAAGTCGACTTGAGACAAGAGTTGTAGGTAAATAAAAAATAAAAACTTTAGTTTATAGTAAAGGTGTATGTCGTATATGCGATAATATCTCAAAATTTCTGGAAAGCAGGTTGAAACATTAAAAATAACGTATGAAGAAAATACAGCGAAAATGCTGAATGACTATCGTGGATAACTTTTTCATTTCAGCCTATTTGTGACCAATGAGATTATGTACCATACTTTCATTTACTAATTTATATCTGAGATATTACTAAACATTTACTAAGTAACTGAAGAACGTACCAACGCGCCAACAAATACTGAAAAAATCTGATAATCACATAGCCAGTATTCATTAAGTCATTGACAGGAACAGACCGAATCTAACTTCCTTGCATTTGAGATGATTCTTTTTTTTTCAATACTTAAGATAATTTGGTAATTTTATGTTTGCAATAGTTTAGTTAGACCGCTTCATAACTTCAGATATGATGAGATACAATATCAACGAAAGAAAGTTTATTAATATCAGGAACGAATTAAAAGTTTACTTCATCAGCGTTTCAATAGTTACAAACCCGCCTGAAACAAATAGCAAACTCACATTTCACCGGAATTATCCTATTGATCATAGTCCATAGTATATTATACTTTGGGTTTCTCCGCAGATAATTCAGAGTGGATAAATGAGTGCATGAGCTAAAGTTGGAGTGAAATAATTTATACGAAATTATACAAATTAAACGAAAATTAAATACAAATCAATTTCCCTTTTGCGACGAGATTTCGGGACCACAGCATTTTGAAAAATATCAGAATCTACAAGCTATAGAGTGATTTTATTCTATAATTTGATTTTGAGCAAAACATTACGTTGATATGTGAATCAAAAGGTTCCTCAACAGCGTTATATTCCCCAAAAAATATTACACCACAAAAAATTAAGCCTTCTATTAATCTTCTCTAAATCTTTGTAGTCAGAATCTCCTCTTCTATCAATGAATTGAAACACCTTTATACGATTCTACACACCACATTGGTCAGCGAACGGCAAGTATTCGTCTGTATCGGTTTTTATCAACAATCAAATTATAACTCCATAAATAATGTTTCTATTAATTTTGACGTCATACTGAACCGATGGCCAGCCTGGTGAATAAAAAAGGATAAATTGATTACAAAAGTTTAAATATTAAAAAAGTACAGGCGTTTAGGACCTTTGGAATGTCAATGACAGCAAACACGATTTAGTAAGTGATATAACTGATTCTAACAATATAACACGACCATACAACTGACTCGATTTTATGAAGCGCACTCGCGTTTTCTGAATGTATGTAAGATTAAAGATTCTCACGCTCGAGAAATACCTGCCACAAGACCGAACAACTCATAATATTCAATTAAAATAAATATCTTGACTGAAACTTTCTTGACGTGTTAAAAAGAATTTTTACAAAAATTTTAGTATGTTAAACAATTTATGTAGGAATTCTATTATAAAGATCTTTCAAAAAATTATGTAATTCGTAATATTAGAGAAATTCTACCTCGCGCACTTTCGACTACCACAGACTTAAGCCCACTACACGGCAAGAGTTTCAGCTGCATTTAAACACCTTTATACAATTCTACATTCTATACTTGTCAGCAAACGTAGATAGACGAACAGCCAAATTAGATTCATTAAAATAGTGTTTATAGTCCTTATGCCGTCATACTAAATCGCAAACCGGCCTGAGAAACAAAGACGGATGAAATAATGATGCAAGATTAAATACCAAAAGCTACCAACGTTCAGGACCCACGCCATTGGCATTTTTCACAGCTTAGGATACCTTACAACATGCGTAAATAAATTTAGTCACTGAAACGTTGGGTTAAAAGAAAATGGCACAAACAATGTTAAATGAGAGCAATCGCGATTTAGTAAGTGATAGCCTATCCTACAACTAATGCTGGCAATATAACACGTCCATAACACTGACACGTTTTCATTGTAAATTTGCTCAAAGCAAACTCACGAGAACATACTCAAAAAATAATCTCAAAGTTAGGATAACGACGACCACTAATTTCATTTTATTTATTGTCACAATCCAGAATTATTAAAAATTTGATGAAACAGAGTTTGCAATGTAAGAGGAATCGAACATTTTTCTTCAATATCAAGAAACGAGTACAGGTATCGTATTATCAAAGCGTATTATTGTTTTACTATGTTTCTTGATATAAACTTTTATGTGCGTCGGTAGGTCAACTGAACAGACAAAAGTACTAAAAGCTGAAAGTGATTTTTTGCCGCATGGAACGAGTTTCAACCGCGTTTTGCAGGTTCAGGAATTGCCTCATTGCTGCTCACAGTCGTCGGTTGCGATCTTGTTTAGTCATAGATGCGCCTGTCGTAAAATATTTCTCCGAACCCGGACATGCAAATGAGAAATAGCAGATGACACGCATTATGAGCAGAGTTCAAAATCGTACTCCACAAAAGATTGTTCCAAATGTTCTCGGAGTCTCTAGTAAAGTCTGTCTGGTTTTTAATTAACCTCCACAGAGCAAAGTATTACTGAGGGAAAACTTAGTTCCTCATTCAAAAATAAAGAAACCCAACATTGAGTAACTTTTATGTGAAACGTTTGGATTTTTTTTTTCAAATCCTGCGCCAAAAAACAACCCCGCCATCGCTCTAACTTAAAGAAAGTATTTATTCAGTTAAGGTTTGGCTTGGGGTTATGAATGCTGATTACTCCAGAAATTAAAATTTTCAAATCATTTATAACCCTAACTTGATGAATGATTGCTAATTTGTTATTTTAAAACTTGGCGTGGTGTTTGTCTCAAATCTCGCATTTTACCATTAGTTTCAGGGTCTCGGTATGAAAGATTCAAATAATTGTGTGCTAACTGATGTCTTTCATTACACTAGTTCGTTAAGTGTAATAGTTTGAACTTGTTATTTAGACACAGTTATGTTGAACGAGAGCTCCCCTATAAGGACTCAGTTCAGTTCTGAATCTGGTGACGTTACGCAGTCGACGAAAATCATCTGACGCAGTGTCCCACAGCAGTATTTCGACAGTGTTTCGATTAATCACTGTAATTCGCAAATTGATAGCAAGCAGCTCGGATGCATTGTCAGTGTCTAGCTTAATGTTCATTGTTAGTTAGAGTCTTCCGAGACGTTTCTGATGTTTAGTATTGGTTTTAGTATTCTCAATTTTGCAGTTAAAAATACCAATTTGGATTGAAGTTAGAATCGGGGTTGAATGCGAGATGCCCGATTGTAATTAAAATATAATTTTTGACTGCAGGTTAGGGCTGTATTATAGTTATACCTAGTAAATAACAGCTGCTTTTATATTTTAGACATGCAAGTTACATTGAGTTCACTTTGGATTAAACTTTATTGGATAGTGTCACCTGGGGATCTAAAACATGTGGTGTGTATCTAATCAGTCTCAAATAAAGTAATGTATATATATTTATATGCATTTAGTTATGTGCTGATATTTGTAAATTTTAATTGCCACTGTACACTACTGTAAGAATTGTTTGGATATCCACATGTTATAATCAGTTTGTTCATTGTTTTCTGTAGGTTACGTTCGAGATGTCGATGTTCCTGATTTTGTTTCAAGTACCATCGTAATAATTTTTATGAAAGAATTAAACCGATTTCAAATTGGATTCAATTGCGGCAAAACTTTGAGGCACAGAAAGCGAGATGGGCACTTTATCGCTTTGAGTCGAGTTGCTTGAAAACTCAATTTAGTTGACAATAAATCGATTTGGCTGGGACAGGGCATGGGGCACGTTGACAATGGTCTCCATTCACGTAAGCCAGGAAAGTAGAAGATTAACTCATTCTTAAATGTTATCAAAACAAGAAGAACCGTGTTCGCTCGCGATGTAATCAAGTGTGGATGAATGAGTGAGTAAGCTCATTACGGAGTATAATATAATTTCATAAAATGACGAGAGATTACTGACTATACGGAAAATGAAATAAAAAATAATTCTTATGTTGTGACTAGATTTCGGGACTACTTCAAATTGGAAAGTAATGCATTTGGAAAAATACCAATATCTGAAAGATACAGACATGATTTTTTTTAGTCAATAATTTGATTTTGAACAAAACATAACGTTCATATATGATTGCTTTTTAATGTGAATAAGAAGATTCTTTAAACAGGGTTATTGTCGAAAATATCGTACGTCTCAAAAACTTACGTATGTCATTATTCTTCTCCAAATCTTCGTAGTCAGAATCTCCTCTTCCATCAATGAATTGAAACATCGTTTCACGAATCTACGTTCTACGTTGGTCAGCATACATATTTAGACGAGCAGGAAATCGGCTTCATCAGTTTTTATCTGCAATCAAATTATAAGTCTTTAAAACAATGTTTATGTTCATTATGACGTCATATTGGATCGGCTTGGTAAACAAGGAATGGTACAGTAATGATGAAAAATTGAATACCAAAAAAGTACCAACGTATAGCACGTATATGCTTTTGACATTTTTCATAGCTGAGGGTGACTTGAGACATGCGTACATAAACTAAGTCGCTGAACCATTGGGTTGAAAGGAAATTGGCACAAGGAATGTCAATAACAGCAATCGCGATTTAGTGAGTGATAGCCTATAATTAATGCTGATAATATAAAACGACCACAACACTGAGACGTTTCAATTGGAAATTTGCTCAAAGTCACGAAAACTCAAAGTGAAGCTACCGACGACTACTAATATACCAATAGATACTGACACTATGTATATATAGGGAAAAATAATATTGCGCGTTAGTAAATATCAACTGACGCAGTTCCTGTTGATTTGATTGAGAAATAACTATGAGGTATTGAATTCCAAATAGCTGAATCTCGTGGAAGAAAATCTCGAAGCATAGAATATTTTGTCTGGTATTTCACTGACTGTAAACGGGTGGGAATTCACAGTAAACCGAACTTGACGAGAAAAATTGTTACACTTCCCAATGCATAACGCGAATCTATGGTTGTGACAATTTCTGTTTACTTATTGTCACCATCCAGAATTAACACTGAAGATAAGAAGAATAGGCTTTCAGGTAAGTCGACTTGAGACAAGAGTTGTAGGTAAATAAAAAATAAAAACTTTAGTTTAGAGTAAAGGTGTATGTCGTATATGCGATAATATCTAAAAATTTCTGGCAAGCAGGTTGAAACATTAAAAATACCGTATGAAGAAAATACAGCAAAAATGCTAAATGACTATCGTGGATAACTTTTTCATTTCAGCCTATTTGTGACCAATGAGATTATGTACCATACTTTCATTTACTAATTTATATCTGAGATATTACTAAACATTTACTAAGTAACTGAAGAACGTACCAACGCGCCAACAAATACTGAAAAAATCTGATAATCACATAGCCAGTATTCATTAGGTCATTGACAGGAACAGACCGAATCTAACTTCCTTGCATTTGAGATGATTCTTTTTTTTTTCAATACTTAAGATAATTTGGTAATTTTATGTTTGCAATAGTTTAGTTAGACCGCTTCATAACTTCAGATATGATGAGATACAATATCAACGAAAGAAAGTTTATTAATATCAGGAACGAATTAAAAGTTTACTTCATCAGCGTTTCAATAGTTACAAACTCGCTTGAAACAAATAGCAAACTCACATTTCACCGGAAATATCCTATTGACCATAGTCCATAGTATATTATACTTTGGGTTTCTCCGCAGATAATTCAGAGTGGATGAATGAGTGCATGAGCTCAAGTTGGAGTGAAATAATTTATACGAAATTATACAAATTAAACGAAAATTAAAAACAAATCAATTTCCCTTTTGTGACGAGATTTCGGGACCACAGCATTTTGAAAAATATCAGAATCCACAAGCTATAGAGTGATTTTATTCTATAATTTGATTTTGAGCAAAACATTACGTTGATATGTGAATCAGAAGATTCCTCAACAGCGTTATATTCCCAAAAAAATATTACACCACAAAAACTTACGCCTTCTATTAATCTTCTCTAAATCTTTGTAGTCAGAATCTCCTCTTCTATCAATGAATTGAAACACCTTTATACGATTCTACACACCACATTGGTCAGCGAACGGCAAGTATTCGTCTGTATCGGTTTTTATCAACAATCAAATTATAACTCCATAAATAATGTTTCTATTAATTTTGACGTCATACTGAACCGATGGCCAGCCTGGTGAATAAAAAAGGATAAATTGATTACAAAAGTTTAAATATTAAAAAAGTACAGGCGTTTAGGACCTTTGGAATGTCAATGACAGCAAACACGATTTAGTAAGTGATATAACTGATTCTAACAATATAACACGACCATACAACTGACTCGATTTTATGAAGCGCACTCGCGTTTTCTGAATGTATGTAAGATTAGAGATTCTCACGCTCGAGAAATACCTGCAACAAGACCGAACAACTCATAATATTCAATTAAAATAAATATCTTGAATAAAACTTTCTTGACGTGTTGAAAAGAATTTTTACAAAAATTTTAGTATGTTAAACAATTTATGTAGGAATTCTATTATAAAGATCTTTCGAAAAATTATGTAATTCGTAATATTAGAGAAATTCTACCTCGCCCAGTTTCGACTACCACAGACTTAAGCCCACTACACGGCAAGAGTTTCAGCTGCATTTAAACACCTTTATACAATTCTACATTCTATACTTGTCAGCAAACGTAGATAGACGAACAGCCAAATTAGATTCATTAAAATAGTGTTTATATTCATTATGCCGTCATACTAAATCGCAAACCGCCCTGAGAAACAAAGACGGATGAAATAATGATGCAAGATTAAATACCAAAAGCTACCAACGTTCAGGACCCCCGCTATTGGCATTTTTCACAGCTTAGGATACCTTACAACATGCGTAAATAAATTTAGTCACTGAAACGTTGGGTTGAAAGAACTTGGCACAAACAATGTTAAATGAGAGCAATCGCGATTTAGTAAGTGATAGCCTATCCTACAACTAATGCTGGCAATATAACACGTCCATAACACTGACACGTTTTCATTGTAAATTTGCTCAAAGCAAACTCACGAGAACATACTCAAAAAATGATCTCAAAGTTAGGATAACGACGACCACTAATTTCATTTTATTTATTGTCACAATCCAGAATTATTTAAAATTTGAAGAAACAGAGTTTGCAATGTAAGAGGAATCGAACATTTTTCTTCAATATCAAGAAACGAGTACAGGTATCGTTTTATTAAAGCGTATTATTGTTTTACTATGTTTCTTGATATAAACTTTTATGTGCGTCGGTAGGTCAACTGAACAGACAAAAGTACTAAAAGCTGAAAGTGATTTTTTGCCGCATGGAACGAGTTTCAACCGCGTTTTGCAGGTTCAGGAATTGCCTCATTGCTGCTCACAGTCGTCGATTGCGATCTTGTTTAGTCATAGATGCGCCTGTCGTAAAATATTTCTCCGAACCCGGACATGCAAATGAGAAATAGCAGATGACACGCATTATGAGCAGAGTTCAAAATCGTACTCCACAAAAGATTGTTCCAAATGTTCTCGGAGTCTCTAGTAAAGTCTGTCTGGTTTTTAATTAACCTCCACAGAGCAAAGTATTACTGAGGGAAAACTTAGTTCCTCATTCAAAAATAAAGAAACCCAACATTGAGTAACTTTTATGTGAAACGTTTGGATTTTTTTTTTCAAATCCTGCGCCTAAAAACAACCCCGCCATCGCTCTAACTTAAAGAAAGTATTTATTCAGTTAAGGTTTGGCTTGGGGTTATGAATGCTGATTACTCCGGAAATTAAAATTTTCAAGTCATTTATAACCCTAACTTGATGAATGATTGCTAATTTGTTATTTTAAAAATAGGCGTGGTGTTTGTCTCAAATCTCGCATTTTACCATTAGTTTCAGGGTCTCGGTATGAAAGATTCAAATAATTGTGTGCTAACTGATGTCTTTCATTACACTAGTTCGTTAAGTGTAATAGTTTGAACTTGTTATTTAGACACAGTTATGTTGAACGAGAGCTCCCCTATAAGGACTCAGTTCAGTTCTGAATCTGATGACGTTACGCAGTCGACGAAAAACATCTGACGCAGTGTCCCACAGCAGTATTTCGACAGTGTTTTGATTAATCACTGTAATTAGCAAATTGATAGCAAGCAGCTCGGATGCATTGTCAGTGTCTAGCTTAATGTTCATTGTTAGTTAGAGTCTTCCGAGACGTTTCTGATGTTTAGTATTGGTTTTAGTATTCTCAATTTTGCAGTTAAAAATACCAATTTGAATTGAAGTTAGAATCGGGGTTGAATGCGAGATGCCCGATAGTAATTAAAATATAATTTTTGACTGCAGGTTAGGGCTGTATTATAGTTATACTAAGTAAATAACAGCTGCTTTTATATTTTAGACATGCAAGTTACATTGAGTTCACTTTGGATTAAACTTTATTGGATAGTGTCACCTGGGGATCTAAAACATGTGGTATGTATCTAATCAGTCTCAAATAAAGTAAAGTATATATAATTTTATGCATTTAGTTATGTGCTGATATTTGTAAATTTTAATTGCCACTGTACACTACCGTAAGATTTGTTTGGATATCCGCATGTTATAATCAGTTTGTTCATTGTTTTCTGTAGGCTACGTTCGAGATGTCGATGTTCTTGATTTTGTTTCAAGTACCATCGTAATAATTGTTATGAAAGAATTAAACCGATTTCAAATTGGATTCAATTGCGGCAAAACTTTGAGGCACAGAAAGCGAGATGGGCACTTTATCGCTTTGAGTCGAGTTGCTTGAAAACTGAATATAGTTGACAATAAATCGATTTGGCTGGGACAGGGCATGGGGCACGTTGACAATGGTCTCCATTCACGTGAGCCAGGAAAGTAGAAGGTGAACTCATTCTTAAATGTTATCAAAACAAGAAGAACCGTGTTCGCTCGCGATTTTATCAAGTGTGGATGAATGAGTGAGTATGCTCATTACGGAGTATAATATAATTTCATAAAATGACGAGAGATTACTGACTATACGGAAAATGCAATCAAAAATAATTCTTTTGTTGTGACTAGATTTCGGCACTACTTCAAATTGGAAAGGAATGCATTTGGATAAATACCAATATCTGAAAGATACAGACATGAGTATTTTTAGTCAATAATTTGATTTTGAACAAAACATAACGTTCATATATGATTGCTTTTTAATGTGAATAAGAAAATTCTTTAAACAGGGTTTTGTGTCGAAAATATCGTACGTCTCAAAAACTTACGTATGTCATTATTCTTCTGCAAACATTTGTAGTCAGAATCTCCTCTTCCATCAATGAATTGAAACACCGTTATACAAATCTACATTCTACGTTGGTCAGCATACATATTTAGACAAGGATTTCGCCTGTATCGTTTTTTATCTGCAATCAAATTACAAGTCTTTAAAACAATGTTTATGTTCATTATGACGTCATATTGGATTGGCTTGGTAAACAAGGAATGGTACAGTAATGATGAAAATTTTAATAACAAAAAAGGACCGACGTATAGCACGTATACGCTTTTGACATTTTTCACAGCTGAGGGTGACTTGAGACATGCGTAAATAAATTCAGTCACTGAACCATTGGGTTGAAAGGAAATTGGCACAATGAATGTCAGTAACAGCAATCGCGATTTAGTAAGTGATAGCCTATAATTAATGCTGATAATATAAAACTACCACAACACTGAGACGTTTCAATTGGAAATTTTCTCAAAGTCACGAAAACTCAAAGTGAAGCTACCGACGACTACTAATATACCAATAGATACTAACACTATGTATATATATAGAATAATGGTAATGCGCGTTAGTAAATATCGACTGACGCAGTTCCTGTTGATTTGATCGAGAAATAACTATGAGGTATTGAATTCCAAATAGCTGAATCTCGTGGAAGAAAATCTCGAAGCATAGAATATTTTTTCTGGTATTTCACTGACTGTAAACGGGTGAGAATTCACAGTAAACCGAACTTGACGATAAAAATTGTTAGACTTCCCAATGCATAACGCGAATCTATGGTTCTGTTTACTTATTGTCACCATCCAGAATTAACACTGAAGATAAGAAGAATAAGCTTTCAGGTGAGTCGACTTGAGACAAGAGTTGTAGGAAAATAAAAAAAAAAACTTCAGTTTATAGTAAAGGTGTATGTCGTATATGCGATAATATCTAAAAATTTCTGGCTAGCAGGTTGAAACATTAAAAATACCGTATGAAGAAAATACAGCGAAAATGCTAAATGACTATCGTGGATAACTTTTTCATTTCAGCCTATTTGTGACCAATGAGAATGTACCATACTTTCATTTACTAAATTATATCTGAGATATTACTAAACATTTACTAAGTAACTGAAGAACGGACCAACGCGCCAACAAATACTGAAAATATCTGATAATCACATAGCCAGTATTCATTAAGTTACCGTTAGGTCATCGACAGGAACAGACCGAATCTAACATCCTTGCATTTGAGATGATTCATTTTTTTTTCAATACTTAAGATAATTTGGTAATTTTATGTTTGCAATAGTTTAGTTAGACCGCTTCATAACTTCAGATATGATGAGATACAATATCAACGAAAGAAAGTTTATTAATATCAGGAACGAATTAAAAGTTTACTTCATTGGCGTTTCAATAGTTACAAACCGGCCTGAAATAAATAGCAAACTCACATTTCACCGGAATTATCCTATTGACCATAGTCCATAGTATATATTGGGTTTCTCCGCAGGTAATTCAGAGTGGATAAATGAGTACATGAGCTCAAGTTGGAGTGAAATAATTTTATTGAATGGCGGTAAGATTACCGGTTATACGAAAATTAAAATCAAATCAATTTCCGTTTTGTGACGAGATTTCGGGACCATAGCATTTTGAGAAATATCAGAATCTACAAGCTATAGAGTGATTTTATTCAATAATTTGATTTTGAGCAAAACATTACGTTGATATGTAAATCAGAAGGTTCCTCAACAGCGTTATATCCCAAAAAAATATTACACCCCAAAAATTCACGCCTCTCATTAATCTTCTCTAAATCTTTGTAGTCAGAATCTCCTCTTCTATCAATGAATTGAAACACCTTTATACGACTCTACACACCACATTGGTCAGCGAACGGCAAGTATACGTCTGTATCGGTTTTTCTCAACAATCAAATTATAACTCCATAAATAATGTTTCTATTAATTTTGACGTCATACTGAACCGATGGCCAGCCAGCCTAGTGAATAAAAAAGGATAAAATGATTACAAATGTTTTGATATTAAATAAGTACAGGCGTTTTTGGACCTTTGGAATGTCAATGACAGCAAACACGATTTAGTAAGTGATATAACTTATTCTAACAATATAACACAACCATACAACTGACTCGATTTTGTAGGAAAATTTGCTCAAAGCAAAGTCACGCGAAATTACTCAAAAGATCTTTGATCTCAATTTTGTTTACTTCATTAGCGTTTCAATAGTTACAAAATAGCCTAAATACAACAGCAAACTCACAATTCACTGAAATATTCTTGTTATCTTTTTCTCTTCTCTGGAACTGGTTTGACTTCTCCTCCTTTCAATCAATCAATCATTTATTCGTCGTCATAAAAACATCAAATGCACAAAAAATTGGTACAATAAATAGATATAATAATAATGATATTTGTGCGACAAGAGTCGCGAGGGACCCTATTAGGTCTTCAAGCAGCGACACCTAAAGCGCTGTTACTGGTTCAGTGTAAAAAAATAACTACATTTGCTACAAACATTGACTATGCAATAGTCGTTATGATGAACATATTTTGAATCATTGAAAAAATCCGCAGCAAACGCAACTTTACTAAAATCATATAATAGAGAAAAAAAAAGAAAAACAACTCAACTATAAATTTATAAAAAAGGCATATTTGAATAAATGTATATAAGTTACATAAAAGACAAACGACAAGCGAGGGGAAAATGGTTAGACCAAAGACAAAATTGTAAGTGACTAATTGAATAGAAGTTGGTAAGCTCTAATAAATCATAAAACGTTGATATGTATATATATATATATATAACTCTATTACGGTAGTTAAACGGACCTGCCATAATTGCAGTACTTAAGCGGACGTCGTTCCTGTGTCCGTATCATTGTTTTTAAATACGTGCTTGGAGAGCGCGAGAGTCGTTGACAACTACGGAGAAAAAGAGTCAACACAATCCTCTCGATAACAGATATAAAATTTTTGTCCGCTTAATTCGTCCACCTAATTCAGACCACCAAATGTTTTAGCCTATTTCGGCACTAAGCCGGACCCCTCTTATATGTCGCCCTGGATGTCTACATAAATGATGTTGCTATTATTTTAATACGCATTTTAAAGCGTATGACCTCGCTTTAATTTCCGATGGATTCGAACCATTCAGCAATATTTATCACAAAGAATAGCATTTCTTTTTTCAATGTTCAGTCTTTCGTACAAAGGAGATGCACTGTGTTTGGTGTTGGAAATAATTTTCCATGTCAAAAAATACTCAAAATGCAACGTGAAGATAGACAAATCGAAACAAATTGATCCAAACGTGTTATATATTTGAAACTGAGAAATACACAGAGCATATCACAAATGTTCGCCTATTCCAACCCTATGGTGCAACATATGGATTAAACAGATGCTATGTTGTGAGAGCCAAGATATCAATACCAAGTCAAAATTATTGCATTCACATAATATTGATAAACATTGCGTAAAATATATATCAAAAACCCGCATATCTATATGGCTAGTTATTGAGCGTGACATATAATTGAAAAACAAAATTTTGAAATGCCATACATATTGAGAAACAATACACAAAATATATTTCAAACGTATCACCAATTTGATTGCTAAAGTGTGAAATATTATTTTGAAAAGGAAGTGTGGTATATAGGGCTGTCCAAGCGAACCAAATATTCGAAATCGAATCGAATCGCAAATTATTCGAATCGTTTTTCGGCTAATTTTCGAATCGCTAAAATTAGGTACCGGTACTTAAACCACCGGAAACCACCTTTACGGGATGTTTTTCATCGGGCAAGCGGCGGCGCTCCGAGCTCAGACACTCTCGCTCCCGGCTTAATTGGTTTCCCAATATTTTTCTTGCCTTCATTTTGTGATAAACATGTCATTACTAATGCCCGCCCGGTGGAACGTGATTAGCCATTTCATGCATGGTCATCATAACAAGGTATAATCGGTCATGACGTTTTTGAGAGAGAACAAGGAGAAAAAGTAGACAATTTAGGAAAACGATAGTTCTATAAATAGAATCGATTTGAGGCTGTTAAGCCAGTTATCAGAGGAACATGGTACAGGCAACTCAAAGCTGAAGCAGGTGTTTTGGGATCCTTATGATGGCAATACCTTCTTTGAATGGAATTTGTAATTTCTAATGATGGCATTACTGTATTATCTATCTATATAAACAGACAAATAATTTCACTCTTGCATTTTGATGGCTGTTGTAGCCTACACTAACAATATTATAGTCATCAAACTAGCTTGGAATTTTTAAATGCAATTTTGAATTTGAGCAACAGTTTTATCTATATTGATGGTTGTTATTATTTTGCTGAAATTTACACAAAAAGACTAGTGAATAGGATTAAAATAGCATCTACAGGCTTTACATGTCCTATTAAAACTGAATCCATCAAATTGAGATTGCAATTTTTGAACAGTGCAATTTTTACTCTTAACACTAACAGTTTTCGAGACCCAAATTTTGGAGTTCTCCAATTTTTTTGACCAGTTCATACAAGCGTGTGATCTCCTTTCATAAATCTGAAAACATTGTATTGCAAAATACCAGCAGTAAGTAAGATGTAACTGCACATACGTTATCACAACATCGAAGGGCAGGCGTTTATTGTATAATAAAGACAGATTTAATATTGCACAATAACATTCGATTATTCGGTTCGATTCGGCGAAAATATTCGATTCGAATCAAAAAATTATTCGATTTTGGACAGCCCTAGTGGTATATAATAGTAAAATAAAACATGAAAGTGCTAATAATATTGAGAAACAATAAAAGAAAATTATATATACGCAGTAGGAAACCGCAGAATGAAATTCGGAAATGCCAATAATTTTGAAAAAATATCACATAAACTTTATCTCAAATGTCCACCTATCCGGCCTTTTAAGTTATACAAATAATTGTAAATTCTGGTATGTCAATAATGAAGACAAAAATCACACAAATTGGATTTCAGATGTTCATCTATTCGGTCACTCAAATGTGGCACGTAATTGAAAAATGAACACCAGCCTTATTGAGAAACATTACACAAAATATATCTTAAATGTCCACTTATGCGATCACCTAAGGGTGGCATACAACAATTGAAAGAAAATTCTTAAACCATATTGAGAAACATTACACGAAATATATCTCAAATGTCCATCTATCCGGTCACCTAAGTGTGGCATACAAGAATTGAAATAAAAATTCTGAAATCATATTGAGAAACATTACACAAAGTATATCTCAAATGTCCACCTATCCGGCCACCTAAGTGTGGCATTAAACAATCAAAATGAAAACTCTGAAACCATATTGAGAAACATTACACAAAGTATATCTCAAATGTCCACCTATCCGGCCACCTAAGTGTGGTATAAAACAATCAAAATGAAAACTCTGAAATCATATTGGGAAACATTACACAAAGTATATCTCAAATTTCCACCTATCCGGCCACCTAAGTGTGGCATACAAGAATTGAAATGAAAATTCTGAAATCATATTGAGAAACATTACACAAAGTATATCTAAAATGTCCACCTATCCGACCACCTAAGTGTGGCATAAAACAATCAGAATGAAAATTCTTAAATCATATTGAGAAACATTACACAAAGTATATCTCAAATGTCCACCTATCCGGCCACCTAAGTGTGGCATAAAACAATCAAAATGAAAACTCTGAAATCATATTGGAAAACATTACACAAAGTATATCTCAAATGTCCACCTATCCGGTCACCTAAGTGTGGCATACAAGAATTGGAATAAAAATTCTGAAATCATATTGAAAAACATTTCCCAAGATATATCTCAAATGTCCACCTATCCGGCCACCTAAGTGTGGCATAAAACAATCAAAATGAAAACTCTGAAATCATATTGAGAAACATCACACAAAGTATATCTCAAATGTCCACCTATCCGGTCACCTAAGTGTGGCATAAAAAAATTGAAATAAAACTCTGAAATCATATTGAGAAACATCACACAAAGTATATCTCAAATGTCCACCTATCCGGTCACCTAAGTGTGGCATAAAACATTAAAATGAAAATTCTGAAATCGTAATGAGAAACCTTATACGAAGTATATCTCAAATGTCCACCTATGCGGCCACCTAAGTGTGGCATACAAGAATTGAAATGAAAATTCTGAAATTATATTGAGAAATATTACACAAAGTATATCTCAAATGTCCACCTATCCGGCCATCTAAGTGTGGCATACAAGAATTGAAATGAAAATTCTGAAATCATATTGAGAAACATTACACAAAGTATATCTCAAATGTCCACCTATCCGACCACCTAAGTGTGGCATAAAACAATCACAATGAAAACTCTGAAATCATATTGAGAAACATTACACAAAGTATATCTCAAATGTCCACCTATCCGACCACCTAAGTGTGGCATAAAACAATCACAATGAAAACTCTGAAATCATATTGAGAAACATTACACAAAGTATATCTCAAATGTCCGCATATCCGACTACCTAAGTGTGGCATACAACTATTGAAACCAATTCCTGAAATCATATTGAGAAATCTTACATAAAATATATCTCAAATGTCAACTTATTCGACCACTTAAGTGTGTGAAATATAACAAAAATACGAAATTTCGAATACTAATCATATTTTGATGTTGTGGAAAATTGCTCAAAATTTATCTCAAATGTTGACCTATCCGATAACTTGAGAGTGACAAATATTGTAAAACAAAATTTTGAAACCATATTGAGGAACAATACAGAAAATATATCGCAAATCGTCATCTACTCAGTTACGCAAGTGTGTCATGTAAATGCAAAAGGATATTTTGGAATGGCAATAATATTAAGAAGCATTCAAAAAAAATTTCAACCATCCGACCATTTCAGAAGGTATGTAATTAAAACACGAAATTCTGAAAAAATATCGAGAAACATTACACACAACATATCTCAAATGTTCAATTAAGTGACGTTTTCAGTGGGGCCCGTAAATGCAAAACGAAATTTTGCCATGTCAACTAAAATGAGAAACATTACACCAATTATACCTCAAATGTCTAGCTATCAGGGCGCGCCTAAGTATAGCAGTGATTATACAGTCAACTACGTATACAAGCGATCAACATGAAAATATTGAACCCCAATATCAATTTAGAATCTTTGCACAATTTATTTAAAATTTTTGCACCAACTCGGAATACAAAAACATGATTGTTATTTTGAATTTATATTTAAATAGTAAAAATGTATGCTAAGTATGTATACGAATGTGGATATGCCCACTAGATTAAGTTGTTGAGGAGAGACAAAATTATGCTCACTGCCGGTTCATCTTTATGAATTATAAAGAGATGTCTTCAAGCTTTACAACAATCTTCTCGCAAGATATATAAAGCCGTGCAATTATTTTTCTTTTCGTCGTTTCTTTTATGGTTCGCATTTATTGAGAAGCTTTTTTGGAATTGATTTACAGCCTTTTTCTTTTCCATATATATGGTTTTATTTGAAATCACTTACAATGCTTATTGAAAGTGATTTTGAAGATGATGCGGTATAGTCTGTTGACTAATCTGAAACTTTATGCATTGCATGCATAAAGAATGCATTATTACTCAAATAAAAGTGTTTCTAAACGCTGCACTACAATTGTTCGTAGATAGCTGCTCTATTTGTGATGGGCTACAAGTGATATTTTGATTTGGTTTATTACCATTTATTGGTATCAATTTGAGATACCGTATTTAATAAAAAACAAGCATAGCAAACTTATTTAGTCACCTCCTGGCACAGCGTTCTCCGAATCCCTACCCGCATTTCCGTCTGCCAAAGTTCTGAAACGTAGGCCATCTCGTTGGAGAGTCAACTACATGTGAACAAAAAATACAGCCCAGTAAATACCTAGATGAGGATGGTAAAATATCACAGGGATATGTGCCAAATCACAAAACAAAATTGCTAGCAATGCAATTCTTCAAAACTGTTTTCCGAAGATAAAATATTCTAATCTAATATGAAGCGGTGAATTAGATATTTTTATTTATACAAAGCTATACAAACCTATATAGAGTGGCGTCAACCACTCGCTTCTCGTATCTCCTTTTGTTTCGAGAAAAAATTGAATTCATTGAATTTTCACAATCTTCGTTTGTATTGTCATCTGGATTTAGAAATCCTTCTGAATTACACACTCTTACAAACGCAAACCCAGTCGTAGCATTATTTTGATGGTCAGATCAGAACTACGACCAGTAAAAGCATAACAGTATCAGTAGTCTATAATTAGATAATCTGGATTACGTGAAAAATCTCAACTCCAAAAATATAGTAACCCTAATATTAAAAATCGTTATGACTAATCACCTTATCCGATGAGTGATGATTTCCAGCAGCATTCCTCGGTGACGTTGAAAACCTTGTTTCAAGTTATTATGACTCGACTTCAACTCACTGGGTAATTTATAACACCTGACACAAGAGACTTGGATCGCTTCTCCAAACACAACTGTTCTATTTTATCTAAATTTCTGCAATCATGATTGCACGCACTCATGAAGATCCCGATCCCCTCACGGCGTCCAGGTTACTTGCGAACAAAACGGCAAACGTGGTAAAGTTCTCGGCGAACCCGACAGTTTTACTATTGCGACACAAAGCCTCTTTAGTACGGAGTTGTGAATTGAGGTCCTTTTCAGTTTATTGAGCTTATATTGCAAAAAACAGAACGAACGATCATCATGTTCTGCCTGGTTATTGTATCAAAATTATCAATCCTACTCTCCAAAAATCGTAAAGACATATACCGAAAAATTGAAAGATTTCCGCATAAACAAAATGTCAGCTTAATGTACGAAAATTATACCCGTTGATTATAAACCAGCAAAACTACTGTCTCCTTAAAGTTGGCGAAAATATGCAGATATTTTAAAAATATTGAAAGAACATATTATTTTTCATACTGTTTTATCAGAGAAAAAGAGATTTCAGCAAAAAATCGCAAAACGTTTTAATTATGGAACGTGGAATAATTAAGCGGACAGGAAAATGTCTACCCAATTTTTCCGTCTACATAAATGTCGCTTTTTTAGCACGGTATGTCTACTTAACTACCGTATTAGATACATATATATATATATATACAATATGCTCCACAGTAAGTGGGCATAAAATTTACGAAAGAATGGTAGGCATATGCTTGCTCAATAAATTAAAATATAACGAATTTTGGCATTTTAGTGTAGAGGTTGCACCAAGGTTGGTAAAGTTAAAGTACCGGGTACTTTAGAAATAGACTCCTTACACCTATAGTTCCTCCGGCTTTTTGGGCAGCCATGGCGACCAACCCCGTGCAACTAACTTGTCCAATTATGGCGTCATATGGACGCCATTTTCGAT
Organism: Styela clava; assembly: GCF_964204865.1. Classification (NCBI taxonomy): domain Eukaryota; kingdom Metazoa; phylum Chordata; class Ascidiacea; order Stolidobranchia; family Styelidae; genus Styela; species Styela clava. The sequence continues at coordinate 559,489 of NC_135264.1, read as the reverse complement.
CATTCGGCTCGAGTACTGTAACGCAAACAAGCCTAATTTTAGTAGTTTTAAAAGGCTATTGGGGCAAATTTAAATCAGTAGTTATATTCCGAGGGCGCAGAAATCCGATAGGATGTCTCAATCAGTATTGAACCCAATACGGGGCACTTACATTAAGAACCCACGCCGCTCGGTAACAAACATAATATAGACGCAACGCACGGTTAGTAAAGTAAAGTTTATTTCGATTTTCCGTAACACTAAAACAAATATATAGGCAATGCAAGTCAACACACACAAACACATATAGCCTTCGGGAAAGTAGGCAAAATCTAAAACTATTCAAGACCTGATGATACTAGGGCTACCAACCGTCACGGGAATGGCCGGGACAATCCCGGAATTGACGTCTGGCGTCCCGGAATTTGCTGACAACCAAGGCGTCCTGATGGCGCAACAAAACCTGCATGTTGACTTTCCCATTAGAATAGTAGACACACACAGTTTCACAGTACGACAGGCCTAAATGACTAAAACTAACTAAATTTTTCGACAGTGAAGGCGACGTCAAATGGGACTGTAGCTGAATATAGATGTCAATGTTACATTAGAAATTCGCCCTTTTTAGACACTCCAGGCTCCAGTTGCATAACTGAATTGTAAACGTCCTTACACATGGTAGTACAATGAGAGAAAGATTTTATTATTTTGTCAACCAAAAAATACAGTCATCAATAAAATAGCCACAACCACAATTTTGAGAAAAACGCAAAAAACAATTTGGATTTTTTTCATTTTTGAATATCTAGCTAGATATTCACACTTAGTAAAGACCTGGGCTCTGGTTATTTTGATGTGCATGAGAATATCTTTGTAATCAATACTTTTTGGCACTTCAGCTTCAATTCCTTCCTGCTTTTTACCCCTATAAAGCTTTTTGGCCCATTCTGAACACTGAAAAATGACTAGTGGCAAAACTTGAACTATTACGATAATATTTTTACAATAAATTTGTGAACAAAATGAGGGGATGTGATGGAAAATTATACTTAACTGATAACTAAATTCAATGGGGTTTGGACGATAATAATCAGAAAAAAATAAATAAATTGGCTATATATACAAAGTGGATCAGGGACAAAAAAATAAATGTGATGAGAATGTGTCTGAACGTGAAAAATAATAAATAAAATAAAGTGAAACTCAGTGGACATACACATTACACAGTATTGAAAAAAGTAACACACTGGAAAGGGCAAGAGGAATTCTATTCATAGGTTTGTCATAATCTGAAAATGTTTAAAAAATGCATGAACTTTTTATATATGTTTGGAATTTTTGCGAACTTGCACTCCAAAAATGTTAATACTTATAATGTACTTATCAATGAGGTTTAGCAGGTGGGGTTTTGAGAATGTTTCTGACTCACACAAATGATCAATCAATAGGAAAATTCAATAATTCACATCTTGGGAATCGTGTCTACAAAACAAAGCGAGCAATGATCATCATAGGAATAGTGAACATTTTTATTTAAATCTTTGGTGTTACAGTATGATTCATGAAACCATTACAAATAAACTAATAGTCCAGATCAATTTGGAAATAGTTTGATTAACCAATAAAAAGAAATAATACTTATCAAATAACAAAGACATGAGAAATGGACCATTTAATTGATCAAGAATAGTATGTAAATACCTTAATATGAAAGACAGAAAAGAAGTGCTATTCGATTGACCAACAATAGAAATTTCAACAATTAAATAACAAAGACAGGAAAAAGGTACAATAATTGAAACTTCAGCAGTATGTGTACCAAGTGACGGTTAGGCCCATATTTTATTCTGACCTTCCTCATCTTAGTTCCATTACGAGCTCTGGACTGCATATGTCAGCCAAGCGATGGCGACTACATATGAGTGGATGATTAAAAACGCAAAAAATGGCAACCCCGTGTTATAATGAAAGTGGTATGATGTTTCATATCGCAAAAAACGATTAGAGGGAAATCCCCCCCAAATTTTCACATTTTTGTGCTTTTTTATATGACCCAACATTATAGGTTTATGACACAACTGGTTCGTCCTGGAGTCGGATGTTTCAATCAAACCTAAAACGTTTAAGAAATGATTTACAAACATTCAAACTGGCAATTAGAGTTTACTTTGGCATTCACAACTCACTGTAGGGCTATTGTTATTTTTTGAAACTTCATCTCAGTCAATATTTTAGTTAATTCAGGTCTTGATGATTTGAATTATTTGGTGGATTTGGCACATCGAATATTGTCATCCCCTTTTATTTAGATTTTTTCCATTTATCCGTACTCTTCGGATCAAATTGGTATTCTTCAAAAATGAGTCTGAAAAAGGAATGAGTTGTAGGTTACACAATGAACGTACTTTCGAAATAACAAGCGTTCAGCATCCCATTTTTAACACAAAATATAATTGACAGTGACTTAACGAAACACGCATTCAGTTCAGAAATTCATTATTTCCACTAAGCTCCGAATTGTCTACTCATAATGCTGCTAATTACTATAAATTTTTGTTACCGCAGTGCTTTAAACAATCGTGACAATGAATCTGATACATTCAATGCAATGTTCTGACTTTGCATTACTTAGGAAGATTTGAAAACAGTTTCCCTAACCTGACACCTGAAGCCAGCATTTAGAAAATCTTACTAATTTAACTCTCAACTTTCCTGGGGTCAGAGCTAACTTAAACGAGTCGAATCGGCAACGTGACATAAATAATTAAATATGACATCATCCTAAAACTGTGTACAACCTATCTTTCCTGGTGTTAGTTTGACATTAGGCCATTCGTTTGACTAACCTCACACAAGGAACTGCCTGGGCCAGATTTCCAGCCTTTACGTCGCCCACAATTATTTTCCCATTTCCTCCCTCTCTGCATCTGATGATAGCTTCAATAGTTGCACTGTTTTGCTATTCCCGCTGCAATTAAGAGCCGAACGGCCTTTAATTCTATAGCAGAAAGCACCAGCCTAGCCGCGGATCGCGCAGAACCGCCGTAACCTCGCAGGCGATGTTGATCGAAAATGGCGGCCAATTTCCATTGTTGCGCAACTTAGGTATATATGGGCTTTGATGGCGACAGTCTACAAACGCGACTACTGGGCTATGGACAGAAGATGGCGAATCATACTGAATACCGGTACTCCAATCAATGGCTGATGGAAGAGAGATAATAACTAATATATTTACTTTTTAGATATAATTTGAAACCGTAATAGCCTAAAGATTTAATGGCACTTGGTAAGGCATTCCACAGTTTCACACCCGTGTATTTTATGGATTTCTGTGTCCTGCTTGATGAATATCTTGGGACATACCGGTAATATGAACTTGACGAAGCTGATCTAGTAGAGTATGAATGGATATTACTCTGTATTCTGAAAATTCCCGCGAATGCCATGGGAAGCTTGTTATCGAAGTACTGGTGCATGAGTTTCAGTATCTCAAATTCATGGATATGACCAAGCTTAATAATTCGACACCTGTGGTACAAAGGATCTAGTCTAGATCGGAAAGGTGCACTACATATGGCTCTAATTGCTTTGTTTTGCAAAACTTCTGATCTGTGGAGTAGAGTCGATGACGCACTACCCCAAGTTATAATGCCATACTGCAGATACGACTGGAAAAGAGAAAAATAAACCAATCGGAGAGCTGGCATGGTGAGGAATTTTCTTAGTTTAAATAATAAACCTGTTGCACTTGACAACTTTCCAGCAATGTAATTAATGTGTGATGTCCATTTCAATTGGTCATCAATGTGGATACCTAGGTATTTGTATGAGTTGACATTTTCAAGTGGAAACTTGTCAATATTAATTTGAAGCCGAATTTTATTTTTTTCATTTATCCTGGGACTAATTAATAAGATTCTTTTCTAAATTCTTTTCTAAAAGAATTTGTGTTTATTTTTCAAATGCTTCTCAGCTTAATAAAAGTCTGTCTTTTGCGCGTATCGCTGACTCCCTGGAATAAAAATAAAGCATTTACTGCATTGTTTTAACTAATTACTGCGTCATGAGGAACCTATTTCTAACATTTCAATGTGGACAAAGAAAACATAAAAGGCTTTTAAGCTAAAGCGCACTCGTGTTTCCTGAATGTATGTAAGATTAAAGATTCTCACGCTCGATAAACAATCTGCAACAAGACCGAATACCTCATAATAATTAATTAAAAAAAATATCTTGACTGAAACTTTTTCGATGTTAAACAATTTATGTAGGAATCCTATTATACAGATCTTTCAAAAATGATTGTAATATTAGAGAAATTCTACCTCGCGCAGTTTCGACTACCACAGACTTAAGCTCACTACACGGAAAGAGTTTCAACTGCATTTGGGCATGGGGCACGTTGACAATGGTCTCCATTCACGTAAGCCAGGAAAGTAGAAGATTAACTCATTCTTAAATCTTATCAAAACAAGAAGAACCGTGTACGCTCGCGATGTAATCAAGTGTGGATGAATGAGTGAGTAAGCTCATTTTGGAGTATAATACAATTTCATAAAATGACGAGAAGATTACTGACTATACGGAAAATGAAATCAAAAATAATTCTTATTTTGTGACTTAATTTTGGGACTGCTTCAAATTGGAGAGTAAGGCGTTTGGAAAAATACCAGTATCTGAAAGCTACAGACATGAGTATTTTTAGTCAATAATTTGATTTTGAACAAAACATAACGTTCATATATGATTGCTTTTTAATGTGAATAAGAAGATTCTTTAAACAGGAATATTGTCAAAAATATCGTACGTCTCAAACACTTACGTATGTCCTTATTCTTCTCCAAATCTTTGTAGTCAGAATCTCCTCTTCCATCAATGAATTGAAACACCGTTATACAAATCTACATTCTACGTTGGTCAGCATACATAGATAGACGAGCAGGGAATCGCCTGTATCGTTTTTTTTTTATCTGCAATCAAATTATAAGTCTCTAAAACAATGTTTATGCTCAATATGGCGTCATATTGGACCGGATTGGTAAACAAGGAATGGTACAGTAATGATGAAAATTCAATTACCAAAAAAGTACCAACGTATAGCACGTATACGCTTTTGACATTTTTCACAGCTGAGGATGACTTGAGACATGCGTAAATAAATTCAGTCACTGAACCATTGGATTGAAAGGAAATTGGCACAAAGAATGTCAATAACAGCAATCGCGATTTAGTAAGTGATAGCCTACAATTAATGCTGATAATATAAAACGACCATAACACTGAGACGTTTCGATTGGAAATTTGCTCAAAGTCACGAAAACTCAAAGTGAAGCTACCGACGACTACTAAAATACCAATAGATACTGACACTATGTATATATAGGGGAAACAATATTGCGCGTTAGTAAATATCAACTGACGCAGTTCCTGTTGATTTGATTGAGAAATAACTATGAGGTATTGAATTCCAAATAGCTGAATCTCGTGGAAGAAAATCTCGAAGCATAGAATATTTTGACTGGTATTTCACTGACTGTAAACGGTTGAGAATTCTCAGTAAACCGAACTTGACGATTAAAATTATTAGACTTCCCAATGCATAACGCGAATCTATGGTTGTGACCATTTCTGTTTACTTATTGTCACCATCCAGAATTAACACTGAAGATAAGAAGAATAAGCTTTCAGGTAAGTCGACTTGAGACAAGAGTTGTAGGAAAATAAAAAAAAACTTTAGTTTAGAGTAAAGGTGTATGTCGTATATGCGATAATATCTAAAAATTTCTGGCAAGCAGGTTGAAACATTAAAAATACCGTATGAAGAAAATACAGCGAAAATGCTAAATGACTATCGTGGATAACTTTTTCATTTCAGCCTATTTGTGATCAATGAGATTATGTACCATACTTTCATTTACTAATTTATATCTGAGATATTACTAAACATTTACTAAGTAACTGAAGAACGTACCAACGCGCCAACAAATACTGAGAAAATCTGATAATCACATAGCCAGTATTCATTAAGTCATTGACAGGAACAGACCAAATCTAACTTCCTTGCATTTGAGATGATTCTTTTTTTTTTCAATACTTAAGATAATTTGGTAATTTTATGTTTGCAATAGTTTAGTTGGACCGCTTCATAACTTCAGATATGATGAGATACAATATCAACGAAAGAAAGTTTATTAATATCAGGAACGAATTAAAAGTTTACTTCATCAGCGTTTCAATAGTTACAAACCCGCCTGAAATAAATACCAAACTCACATTTCACCGAAATTATCCTATTGACTATAGTCCATAGTATATTATACTTTGGGTTCCTATGCGGGTAATCCAGAGTGGATAAATAAGTGAGTCAGCACAAGTTGGGGTGAAATAATTTTATTAAAAGACGATAATATTTCCAAATATACGAAAATTAAAATCGAATCAATTTCTCGTGTTGTGACGAAATTTCGGGACCACTTCAAACTTGCGAAATACAGCATTTTGAAAAATATCAGAATTTATTTAATAATTTGATTTTGAGAAAAAAATTACGTTGATATGTGAATCAGAAGGTTTCTCAACAGCGTTATATCCAAAAAAAATATAACATCTCAAAAACTTAAAACTTCTTCTAAATCTTTGTAGTCAGAATCTCCTCTTCTATCAATGAATTAAAACACCTTTATAAGATTTTACACTCAACTTTGGTCAACAAACGGCAAGTATTCGTCTGTATCGGTTTCTTTCGATGTTCCTGATTTTGTTTCAAGTACCATCGTAATAATTGTTATGAAAGAATTAAACCGATTTCAAATTGGATTCAATTGCAGCAAAACTTTGAGGCACAGAAAGCGAGATGGGCACTTTATCGCTTTGAGTCGAGTTGCTTGAAAACTCAATTTAGTTGACAATAAATCGATTTGGCTGGGACAGGGCATGGGGCACGTTGACAATGGTCTCCATTCACGTAAGCCAGGAAAGTAGAAGATTAACTCATTCTTAAATGTTATCAAAACAAGAAGAACCGTGTTCGCTCGCGATGTAATCAAGTGTGGATGAATGAGTGAGTAAGCTCATTACGGAGTATAATATAATTTCATAAAATGACGAGAGATTACTGACTATACGGAAAATAAAATCAAAAATAATTCTTATGTTGTGACTAGATTTCGGGACTACTTCAAATTGGAAAGTAATGCATTTGGAAAAATACCAATATCTGAAAGATACAGACATGATTTTTTTTAGTCAATAATTTGATTTTGAACAAAACATAACGTTCATATATGATTGCTTTTTAATGTGAATAAGAAGATTCTTTAAAAAGGGTTATTGTCGAAAATATCGTACGTCTCAAAAACTTACGTATGTCATTATTCTTCTCCAAATCTTTGTAGTCAGAATCTCCTCTTCCATCAATGAATTGAAACACCGTTTTACAAATCTACGTTCTACGTTGGTCAGCATACATATTTAGACGAGCAGGAAATCGCCTGTATCAGTTTTTATCTGCAATCAAATTATAAGTCTTTAAAACAATTTTTATGTTCATTATGACGTCATATTGGATCGGCTTGGTAAACAAGGAATGGTACAGTAATGATGAAAATTTAAATACCAAAAAAGTACCAACGTATAGCACGTATACGCTTTTGACATTTTTCATAGCTGACAATTTCTGTTTACCTATTGTCACCATCCAGAATTAACACTGAAGATAAGAAGAATAAGCTTTCAGGTAAGTCGACTTGAGACAAGAGTTGTAGGAAAATAAAAATAAAAACTTTAGTTTATAGTAAAGGTGTATGTCGTATATGCGATAATATCTAAAAATTTCTGGCAAGCAGGTTGAAACAATAAAAATACCGTATGAAGTAAATACAGTGAAAATGCTAATGACTATCGTGGATAACTTTTTCATTTCAGCCTATTTGTGACCAATGAGATTATGTACCATACTTTTATTTACTAAATTATATCTGAGATATTACTAAACATTTACTAAGTAACTGAAGAACGGACCAACGCGCCAACAAATACTGAAAAAATCTGATAATCACATAGCCAGTATTCATTAAGTTACCGTTAGGTCATTGACAGGAACAGACCGAATCTAACTTCCTTGCATTTGAGATGATTCATTTTTTTTCAATACTTAAGATAATTTGGTAATTTTATGTTTCAATAGTTTAGTTAGACCGCTTCATAACTTCAGATATGATGAGATACAATATCAACGAAAAAAAGTTTATTAATATCAGGAACGAATTAAAAGTTTACTTCATTAGCGTTTCAATAGTTACAAACCGGCCTGAAATAAATAGCAAACTCACGTTTCACCTGAATTATCCTATTGACCATAGTCCATAGTATAATATATATTGGGTTTCTCCGCAGGTAATTCAGAGTGGACAAATGAGTGCATGAGCTCAAGTTGGAGTGAAATAATTTTATTAAATGGCGGTAAGATTACCGATTATACGAAAATTAAAATCAAATCAATTTCCGTTTTGTGACGAGATTTCGAGACCATAGCATTTTGAAAAATATCAGAATCTACAAGCTATAGAGTGATTTTATTCAACAATTTGATTTTGAGCAAAACATTACGTTGATATGTAAATCAGAAGGTTCCTCAACAGCGTTATATCCCAAAAAAATATTACACCCCAAAAATTCACGCCTCTCATTAATCTTCTCTAAATCTTTGTAGTCAGAATCTCCTCTTCTATCAATGAATTGAAACACCTTTATACGACTCTACACTCCACATTGGTCAGCGAACAGCAAGTATTCGTCTGTATCGGTTTTTATCAACAATCAAATTATAACTCCATAAATAATGTTTCTATTAATTTTGACGTCATACTGAACCGATGGCCAGCCTAGTGAATAAAAAAGGATAAAATGATTACAAATGTTTTGATATTAAAAAAGTACAGGCGTTTAGGACCTTTGGAATGTCAATGACAGCAAACACGATTTAGTAAGTGATATAACTGATTCTAACAATATAACACGACCATACAACTGACTCGATTTTGTAAAGCGCACTCGCGTATTCTAAATGTATGTAAGATTAAAGATTCTCACGCTCGAGAAACACCTGCAACAAGACCGAACAACTCATAATATTCAATTAAAATAAATATCTTGACTAAAACTTTCTTGACGTGTTAAAAAGAATTTTTACAAAAATTTTAGTATGTTAAACAATTTATGTAGGAATTCTATTATAAAGATCTTTCAAAAAATTATGTAATTCGTAATATTAGAGAAATTCTACCTCGCGCAGTTTCGACTACCACAGACTTAAGCCCACTACACGGCAAGAGTTTCAGCTGCATTTAAACACCTTTATACAATTCTACATTCTATACTTGTCAGTAAACGTAGATAGACGATCAGCCAAATTAGATTCATTAAAATAGTGTTTATATCCATTGTGCCGTCATACTAAATCGCAAACCGGCCTGAGAAACAAAGACGGGTGAAATAATGATGCAAGATTAAATACCAAAAGCTACCAACGTTCAGGACCCACACTATTGGCATTTTTCACAGCTTAGGATACCTTTCAACATGCGTAAATAAATTTAGTCACTGAAACGTTGGGTTAAAAGAACTTGGCACAAACAATGTTAAATGAGAGCAATCGCGATTTAGTAAGTGATAGCCTATCCTACAACTAATGCTGGCAATATAACACGTCCATAACACTGACACGTTTTCATTGTAAATTTGCTCAAAGCCAACTTACGAGAACATACTCAGAAAATGATCTCAAAGTTAGGATAACGACGACCACTAATTTCATTTTATTTATTGTCACAATCCAGAATTATTAAAAATTTGATGAAACAGAGTTTGCAATGTAAGAGGAATCGAACATTTTTCTTCAATATCAAGAAACGAGTACAGGTAACGTATTATTAAAGCGTATTATTGTATTACTATGTTTCTTGATATAAACTTTTATGTGCGTCGGTAGGTCAACTGAACAGACAAAAGTACTAAAAGCTAAAAGTGATTTTTTGCCGCATGGAACGACTTTCAACCGCGTTTTGCAGGTTCAGGAATTGCCTCATTGCTGCTCACAGTCGTCGGTTGCGATCTTGTTTAGTCATAGATGCGCCTGTCGTAAAATATTTCTCCGAACCCGGACATGCAAATGAGAAATAGCAGATGACACGCAATATGAGCAGAGTTCAAAATCGTACTCCACAAAAGATTGTTCCAAATGTTCTCGGAGTCTCTAGTAAAGTCTGTCTGGTTTTTAATTAACCTCCACAGAGCAAAGTATTACTGAGGGAAAACTTAGTTCCTCATTCAAAAATAAAGAAACCCAACATTGAGTAACTTTTATGTGAAACGTTTGGATTTTTTTTTTCAAATCCTGCGCCAAAAAACAACCCCGCCATCCCTCTAACTTAAAGAAAGTATTTATTCAGTTAAGGTTTAGCTTGGGGTTATGAATGCTGATTACTCCGGGAATTAAAATTTTCAAATCATTTATAACCCTAACTTGATGAATGATTGCTAATTTGTTATTTTAAAACTTGGCGTGGTGTTTGTCTCAAATCTCGCATTTCCCCATTAGTTTCAGGGTCTCGGTATGGAAGATTCAAATAATTGTGTACTAACTGATGTCTTTCATTACACTAGTTCGTTAAGTGTAATAGTTTGAACTTGTTATTTAGACACAGTTATGTTGAACGAGAGATCCCCTATAAGGACTCAGTTCAGTTCTGAATCTGATGACGTTACGCAGTCGACGAAAAACATCAGACGCAGTGTCCCATAGCAGTATTTCGACAGTGTTTTGATTAATCACTGTAATTAGCAAATTGATAGCAAGCAGCTCGGATGCATTGTCAGTGTCTAGCTTAATGTTTATTGTTAGTTAGAGTCTTCCGAGACGTTTCTGATGTTTAGTATTGGTTTTAGTATTCTCAATTTTGCAGTTAAAAATACCAATTTGGATTGAAGTTAGAATCGGGGTTGAATGCGAGATGCCCGATTGTAATTAAAATATAATTTTTGACAGCAGGTTAGGGCTGTATTATAGTTATACTAAGTAAATAACAGCTGCTTTTATATTTTAGACATGCAAGTTACATTGAGTTCACTTTGGATTAAACTTTAATGGATAGTGTCACCTGGGGATCTAAAGAATGTGGTATGTATCTAATCAGTCTCAAATAAAGTAAAGTATATATAATTTTATGCATTTAGTTATGTGCTGATATTTGTAAATTTTAATTGCCACTGTACACTACTGTAAGATTTGTTTGGATATCCGCATGTTATAATCAGTTTGTTCATTGTTTTCTGTAGACTACGTTCGAGATGTCGATGTTCTTGATTTTGTTTCAAGTACCATCGTAATAATTGTTATGAAAGAATTAAACCGATTTCAAATTGGATTCAATTGCGGCAAAACTTTTAGGCACAGAAAGCGAGATGGGCACTTTATCGCTTTGAGTCGAGTTGCTTGAAAACTGAATATAGTTGACAATAACTCGATTTGGCTGGGACAGGGCATGGGGCACGTTGACAATGGTCTCCATTCACGTGAGCCAGGAAAGTAGAAGGTTAACTCATTCTTAAATGTTATCAAAACAAGAAGAACCGTGTTCGCTCGCGATGTAATCAAGTGTGGATGAATGAGTGAGTAAGCTCATTACGGAGTATAATATAATTTCATAAAATGACGAGAGATTACTGACTATACGGAAAATACAATCAAAAATAATTCTTATGTTGTGACTAAATTTCGGGACTACTTCAAATTGGAAAGTAATGCATTTGGATAAATACCAATATCTGAAAGATACAGACATGAGTAATTTTAGTCAATATTTTGATTTTGAACAAAACATAACTTTCATATATGATTGCTTTTTAATGTGAATAAGAAAATTCTTTAAACAGGGTTTTGTGTCGAAAATATCGTACGTCTCAAAAACTTACGTATGTCATTATTCTTCTGCAAACATTTGTAGTCAGAATCTCCTCTTCCATCAATGAATTGAAACACCGTTATACAAATCTACATTCTACGTTGGTCAGCATACATATTTAGACGAGGATTTCGCCTGTATCGTTTTTTATCTGCAATCAAATTATAAGTCTTTAAAACATTGTTTATGTTCATTATGACGTCATATTGGATTGGCTTGGTAAGCAAGGAATGGTACAGTAATGATGAAATTTTTAATACCAAAAAAGTACCAACGTATAGCACGTATACGCTTTTGACATTTTTCACAGCTGAGGGTGACTTGAGACATGCGTAAATAAATTCAGTCACTGAACCATTGGGTTGAAAGGAAATTGGCACAATGAATGTCAGTAACAGCAATCGCGATTTAGTAAGTAATAGCCTATAATTAATGCTGATAATATAAAACGACCACAACACTGAGACGTTTCAATTGGAAATTTTCTCAAAGTCACGAAAACTCAAAGTGAAGCTACCGACGACTACTAATATACCAATAGATACTGACACTATGTATATATATAGAATAATGGTAATGCGCGTTAGTAAATATCAACTGACGCAGTTCCTGTTGATTTGATTGAGAAAAAACAAAGAGGTATTGAATTCCAAATAGCTGAATCTCGTGGAAGAAAATCTCGAAGTATAGAATATTTTTTCTGGTATTTCTCTGACTGTAAACGGGTGAGAATTCACAGTAAACCGAACTTGACGATAAAAATTGTTAGACTTCCCAATGCATAACGCGAATCTATGGTTCTGTTTACTTATTGTCACCATCCAGAATTAACACTGAATATAAGAAGAATAAGCTTTCAGGTAAGTCGACTTGAGACAAGAGTTGTAGGAAAATAAAAATAAAAACTTTAGTTTATAGTAAAGGTGTATGTCGTATATGCGATAATATCTAAAAATTTCTGGCAAGCAGGTTGAAACAATAAAAATACCGTATGAAGAAAATACAGTGAAAATGCTAAATGACTATCGTGGATAACTTTTTCATTTCAGCCTATTTGTGACCAATGAGATTATGTACCATACTTTCATTTACTAAATTATATCTGAGATATTACTAAACATTTACTAAGTAACTGAAGAACGGACCAACGCGCCAACAAATACTGAAAAAATCTGATAATCACATAGCCAGTATTCATTAAGTTACCGTTAGGTCAACAGACCGAATCTAACTTCCTTGCATTTGAGATGATTCATTTTTTTTCAATACTTAAGATAATTTGGTAATTTTATGTTTCAATAGTTTAGTTAGACCGCTTCATAACTTCAGATATGATGAGATACTATATCAACGAAAGAAAGTTTATTAATATCAGGAACGAATTAAAAGTTTACTTCATTAGCGTTTCAATAGTTACAAACCGGCCTGAAATAAATAGCAAACTCACATTTCACCGGAATTATCCTATTGACCATAGTCTATAGTATATTATATATTGGGTTTTTCCGCAGGTAACTCAGAGTGGATAAATGAGTGCATGAGCTCAAGTTGGAGTGAAATAATTTTATTAAATGGCGGTAAGATTACCGATTATAAGAAAATTAAAATCAAATCAATTTCCGTTTTGTGACGAGATTTCGGGACCATAGCATTTTGAAAAATATCAGAATCTACAAGCTATAGAGTGATTTTATTCAATAATTTGATTTTGAGCAAAACATTACGTTGATATGTAAATCAGAAGGTTCCTCAACAGCGTTATATCCCAAAAAAATATTACACCCCAAAAATTCACGCCTCTCATTAATCTTCTCTAAATCTTTGTAGTCAGAATCTCCTCTTCTATCAATGAATTGAAACACCTTTATACGACTCTACACACCACATTGGTCAGCGAACGGCAAGTATTCGTTTGTATCGGTTTTTATCAACAATCAAATTATAACTCCATAAATAATGTTTCTATTAATTTTGACGTCCTACTGAACCGATGGCCAGCCAGCCTAGTGAATGAAAAAGGATAAAATGATTACAAATGTTTTGATATTAAAAAAGTACAGGCGTTTAGGACCTTTGGAATGTCAATGACAGCAAACACGATTTAGTAAGTGATATAACTTATTCTAACAATATAACACGACCATACAACTGACTCGATTTTGTAAAGCGCACTCGCGTTTTCTGAATGTATGTAAGATTAAAGATTCTCACGCTCGAGAAACACCTGCAACAAGACCGAACAACTCATAATATTCAATTAAAATAAATATCTTGACTAAAACTTTCTTGACGTGTTGAAAAGAATTTTTACAAAAATTTAAGTATGTTTAACAATTTATGTAGGAATTCTATCATAAAGATCTTTAAAAAAAGTATGTAATTTGTAATATTAGAGAAATTCTACCTCGCGCAGTTTCGACTACCACAGATTTAAGCCCACTACACGGCAAGAGTTTCAACTGCATTTAAACACCTTTATACAATTCTACATTCTATACTTGTCAGCAAACGTAGATAGACGAACAGCCAAATTAGATTCATTATGACGTCATACTAAATCGCAAACCGGCCTGAGAAACAAAGACGGATGAAATATTGATGCAAGATTAAATACCAAAAGGTACCAACGTTTAGGACCCACGCTATTGGCATTTTTCACAGCTTAGGATAACTTACAACATGCGTAAATAAATTTAGTCACTGAATCGTTGGGTAAAAAGAACTTGGCACAAACAATGTTAATGAGAGCAATCGCGATTTAGTAAGTGATAGCCTATCCTACAACTAATGCTGGCAATATAACACGTCCATAACATTGACACGTTTTCATTGTAAATTTGCTCAAAGCAAAGTCACGAGAACTTACTCAAAAGATGATCTCAAAGTTAGGATAACGACGACCACTAATTTCATTTTATTTATCGTCACCATCCAGAATTATTGAAAATTTGATGAAACAGAGTTTGCAATGTAAGAGGAATCGAAAATTTTTCTTCAATATCAAGAAACGAGTATAGGTATCGTATTATTAAAGCGTATTATTGTTTTACTATGTTTCTTGATATAAACTTTTATGTGCGTTGGTAGGTCAACTGAACAGACAAAAGTACTAAAAGCTGAAAGTGATTTTTTGCCGCAATTGGAACGAGTGTCAACCGCGTTTTGCAGGTTCAGGAATTGCCTCATTGCTGCTCACAGTCGTCGGTTGCGATCTTGTTTAGTCATAGATGCACCTGTCGTAAAATATTTCTCCGAACCCGGACATGCAAATGAGAAATAGCAGATGACACGCATTATGAGCAGAGTTCAAAATCGTACTCCACAAAAGATTGTTCCAAATGTTCTCGGAGTCTCTAGTAAAGTGTGTCTGGTTTTTAATTAACCTCCACAGAGCAAAGTATTACTGAGGACAAACTTAGTCCCTCATTCAAAAATAAAGAAACCCAACATTGAGTAACTTTTATGTGAAACGTTTGGATTTTTTTTCAAATCCTGCGCCAAAAAACAACCCCGCCACCGCTCTAACTTAAAGAAAGTATTTATTCAGTTAAGGTTTGGCTTGGGGTTATGAATGCTGATTACTCCGGAAATTAAAATTTCTAAATCATCTATAACCCTAACTTGATGAATGATTGCTAATTTGTTATTTTAAAACTTGGCGTGGTGTTTGTCTCAAATCTCACATTTTCCCATTAGTTTCAGGGTCTCGGTATAAAAGATTCAAATAATTTTGTGCTAACTGATGTCTTTCATTACACTAGTTCGTTAAGTGTAATAGTTTGAACATGTTATTTAGACACAGTTATGTTGAACGAGAGCTCTCAGTTCAGTTCTGAATCTGGTGACGTTACGCAGTCGACGAAAATCATCTGACGCAGTGTCCCATAGCAGTATTTCGACAGTGTTTGGATTAATCACTGTAATTAGCAAATTGATAGCAAGCAGCTCGGATGCATTGTCAGTGTCTAGCTTAATGTTCATTGTTAGTTAGAGTCTTCCGAGACGTTTCTGATGTTTAGTATTGGTTTTAGTATTCTCAATTTTGCAGTTAAAAATACCAATTTGAATTGAAGTTAGAATCGGGGTTGAATGCGAGATGCCCGATTGTAATTAAAATATAATTTTTGACTGCAGGTTAGGGCTGTATTATAGTTATACCTAGTAAATAACAGCTGCTTTTATATTTTAGACATGCAAGTTACATTGAGTTCACTTTGGATTAAACTTTATTGGTTAGTGTCACCTGGAGATCTAAAACATGTGGTATGTATCTAATCAGTCTCAAATAAAGTAAAGTATATATAATTTTATGCATTTAGTTATGTGCTGATATTTGTAAATTTTAATTGCCACTGTACACTACTGTAAGATTTGTTTGGATATCCGCATGTTATAATCAGTTTGTTCATTGTTTTCTGTAGGCTACGTTCGAGATGTCGATGTTCTTGATTTTGTTTCAAGTACCATCGTAATAATTGTTATGAAAGAATTAAACCGATTTCAAATTGGATTCAATTGCGGCAAAACTTTGAGGCACAGAAAGCGAGATGGGCACTTTATCGCTTTGAGTCGAGTTACTTGAAAACTGAATATAGTTGACAATAAATCGATTTGGCTGGGACAGGGCATGGGGCACGTTGACAATGGTCTCCATTCACGTGAGCCAGGAAAGTAGAAGGTTAACTCATTCTTAAATGTTATCAAAACAAGAAGAACCGTGTTCGCTCGCGATGTAATCAAGTGTGGATGAATGAGTGAGTAAGCTCATTACGGAGTATAATATAATTTCATAAAATGACGAGAGATTACTGATTATACGGAAAATACAATCAAAAATAATTCTTATGTTGTGACTAAATTTCGGGACTACTTCAAATTGGAAAGTAATGCATTTGGATAAATACCAATATCTGAAAGATACAGACATGAGTATTTTTAGTCAATAATTTGATTTTGAACAAAACATAACTTTCATATATGATTGCTTTTTAATGTGAATAAGAAAATTCTTTAAACAGGGTTTTGTGTCGAAAATATCGTACGTCTCAAAAACTTACGTATGTCATTATTCTTCTGCAAACATCTGTAGTCAGAATCTCCTCTTCCATCAATGAATTGAAACACCGTTATACAAATCTACATTCTACGTTGGTCAGCATACATATATAGAAGAGGAAATCGCCTGTATCGTTTTTTATCTGCAATCAAATTATAAGTCTCTAAAACAATGTTTATGGTCATTATGACGTCATATTGGATTGGCTTGGTAAGCAAGGAATGGTACAGTAATGATGAAAATTTTAATACCAAAAAAGTATCAACGTATAGCACGTATACGCTTTTGACATTTTTCACAGCTGAGGGTGACTTGAGACATGCGTAAATAAATTCAGTCACTGAACCATTGGGTTGAAAGGAAATTGGCACAATGAATGTCAGTAACAGCAATCGCGATTTAGTAAGTGATAGCCTATAATTAATGCTGATAATATAAAACGACCACAACACTGAGACGTTTCAATTGGAAATTTTCTCAAAGTCACGAAAACTCAAAGTGAAGCTACCGACGACTACTAATATACCAATAGATACTGACACTATGTATATATATAGAATAATGGTAATGCGCGTTAGTAAATATCAACTGACGCAGTTCCTGTTGATTTGATTGAGAAATAACAAAGAGGTATTGAATTCCAAATAGCTGAATCTCGTGGAAGAAAATCTCGAAGCATAGAATATTTTTTCTGGTATTTCACTGACTGTAAACGGGTGAGAATTCACAGTAAACCGAACTTGACGATAAAAATTGTTAGACATCCCAATGCATAACGCGAATCTATGGTTCTGTTTACTTATTTTCACCATCCAGAATTAACACTGAAGATAAGAAGAATAAGCTTTCAGGTAAGTCGACTTGAGACAAGAGTTGTAAGTAAATAAAAAATAAAAACTTTAGTTTAGAGTAAAGGTGTATGTCGTATATGCGATAATATCTAAAAATTTCTGGCAAGCAGGTTGAAACATTAAAAATACCGTATGAAGAAAATACAGTGAAAATGCTAAATGACTATCGTGGATAACTTTTTCATTTCAGCCTATTTGTGACCAATGAGATTATGTACCATACTTTCATTTACTAAATTATATCTGAGATATTACTAAACATTTACTAAGTAACTGAAGAACGGACCAACGCGCCAACAAATACTGAAAAAAATCTGATAATCACATAGCCAGTATTCATTAAGTTACCGTTAGGTCATTGACAGGAACAGACCGAATCTAACTTCCTTGCATTTGAGATGATTCTTTTTTTTTTTCAATACTTAAGATAATTTGGTAATTTTATGTTTGCAATAGTTTAGTTAGACCGCTTCATAACTTCAGATATGATGAGATACAATATCAACGAAAGAAAGTTTATTAATATCAGGAACGAATTAAAAGTTTACTTCATTAGCGTTTCAATAGTTACAAACCGGCCTGAAACAAATAGCAAACTCAAATTTCACCGGAATTATCCTATTGACCATAGTCCATAGTATATTATACTTTGGGTTTCTCCGCAGATAATTCAGAGTGGATAAATGAGTGCATGAGCTCAAGTTGGAGTGAAATAATTTATACGAAATTATACGAATTAAACGAAAATTAAAAACAAATCAATTTCCCTTTTGTGACGAGATTTCGGGACCACAGCATTTTGAAAAATATCAGAATCTACAAGCTATAGAGTGATTTTATTCTATAATTTGATTTTGAGCAAAACATTACGTTGATATGTGAATCAGAAAGTTCCTCAACAGCGTTATATTCCCAAAAAAATATTACACCACAAAAACTTACGCCTTCTATTAATCTTCTCTAAATCTTTGTAGTCAGAATCTCCTTTTCTATCAATGAATTGAAACACCTTTATACGATTCTACACACCACATTGGTCAGCGAACGGCAAGTATTCGTCTGTATCGGTTTTTATCAACAATCAAATTATAACTCCATAAATAATGTTTCTATTAATTTTGACGTCATACTGAACCGATGGCCAGCCTGGTGAATAAAAAAGAATAAATTGATTACAAAAGTTTAAATATTAAAAAAGTACAGGCGTTTAGGACCTTTGGAATGTCAATGACAGCAAACACGATTTAGTAAGTGATATAACTGATTCTAACAATATAACACGACCATACAACTGACTCGATTTTATGAAGCGCACTCGCGTTTTCTGAATGTATGTAAGATTAAAGATTCTCACGCTCGAGAAATACCTGCAACAAGACCGAACAACTCATAATATTCAATTAAAATAAATATCTTGACTGAAACTTTCTTGACGTGTTAAAAAGAATTTTTACAAAAATTTTAGTATGTTAAACAATTTATGTAGGAATTCTATTATAAAGATCTTTCAAAAAATTATGTAATTCGTAATATTAGAGAAATTCTACCTCGCGCAGTTTCGACTACCACAGACTTAAGCCCACTACACGGCAAGAGTTTCAGCTGCATTTAAACACCTTTATACAATTCTACATTCTATACTTGTCAGCAAACGTAGATAGACGAACAGCCAAATTAGATTCATTAAAATAGTGTTTATATTCCTTATGCCGACATACTAAATCGCAAACCGGCCTGAGAAACAAAGACGGATGAAATAATGATGCAAGATTAAATACCAAAAGCTACCAACGTTCAGGACCCACGCTATTGGCATTTTTCAAAGCTTAGGATACCTTACAACATGCGTAAATAAATTTAGTCACTGAAACGTTGTGTTAAAAGAACTTGGCACAAACAATGTTAAATGAGAGCAATCGCGATTTAGTAAGTGATAGCCTATCCTACAACTAATGCTGGCAATATAACACGTCCATAACACTGACACGTTTTCATTGTAAATTTGCTCAAAGCAAACTCACGAGAACTTACTCAAAAGATGATCTCAAAGTTAGGATAACGACGACCACTAATTTCATTTTATTTATTGTCACAATCCAGAATTATTAAAAATTTGATGAAACAGAGTTTGCAATGTAAGAGGAATCGAACATTTTTCTTCAATATCAAGAAACGAGTACAGGTATCGTATTATTAAAGCGTATTATTGTTTTACTATGTTTCTTGATATAAACTTTTATGTGCGTCGGTAGGTCAACTGAAAAGACAAAACTACTAAAAGCTGAAAGTGATTTTTTGCCGCATGGAACGACTTTCAACCGCGTTTTGCAGGTTCAGGAATTGCCTCATTGCTGCTCACAGTCGTCGGTTGCGATCTTGTTTAGTCATAGATGCGCCTGTCGTAAAATATTTCTCCGAACCCGGACATGCAAATGAGAAATAGCAGATGACACGCATTATGAGCAGAGTTCAAAATCGTACTCCACAAAAGATTGTTCCAAATGTTCTCGGAGTCTCTAGTAAAGTCTGTCTGGTTTTTAATTAACCTCCACAGAGCAAAGTATTACTGAGGGAAAACTTAGTTCCTCATTCAAAAATAAAGAAACCCAACATTGAGTAACTTTTATGTGAAACGTTTGGATTTTTTTTTTCAAATCCTGCGCCAAAAAACAACCCCGTCATCGCTCTAACTTAAAGAAAGTATTTATTCAGTTAAGGTTTGGCTTGGGGTTATGAATGCTGATTACTCCGGAAATTAAAATTTTCAAATCATTTATAACCCTAACTTGATGAATGATTGCTAATTTGTTATTTTAAAACTTGGCGTGGTGTTTGTCTCAAATCTCGCATTTTACCATTAGTTTCAAGGTCTCGGTATGAAAGATTCAAATAATTGTGTGCTAACTGATGTCTTTCATTACACTAGTTCGTTAAGTGTAATAGTTTGAACTTGTTATTTAGACACAGTTATGTTGAACGAGAGCTCCCCTATAAGGACTCAGTTCAGTTCTGAATCTGATGACGTTACGCAGTCGACGAAAAACATCTGACGCAGTGTCCCACAGCAGTATTTCGACAGTGTTTTGATTAATCACTGTAATTAGCAAATTGATAGCAAGCAGCTCGGATGCATTGTCAGTGTCTAGCTTAATGTTCATTGTTAGTTAGAGTCTTCCGAGACGTTTCTGATGTTTAGTATTGGTTTTAGTATTCTCAATTTTGCAGTTAAAAATACCAATTTGAATTGAAGTTAGAATCGGGGTTGAATGCGAGATGCCCGATTGTAATTAAAATATAATTTTTGACTGCAGGTTAGGGCTGTATTATAGTTATACTAAGTAAATAACAGCTGCTTTTATATTTCAGACATGCAAGTTACATTGAGTTCACTTTGGATTAAACTTTATTGGATAGTGTCACCTGGGGATCTAAAACATGTGGTATGTATCTAATCAGTCTCAAATAAAGTAAAGTATATATAATTTTATGCATTTAGTTATGTGCTGATATTTGTAAATTTTAATTGCCACTGTACACTACCGTAAGATTTGTTTGGATATCCGCATGTTATAATCAGTTTGTTCATTGTTTTCTGTAGACTACGTTCGAGATGTCGATGTTCTTGATTTTGTTTCAAGTACCATCGTAATAATTGTTATGAAAGAATTAAACCGATTTCAAATTGGATTCAATTGCGGCAAAACTTTGAGGCACAGAAAGCGAGATGGGCACTTTATCGCTTTGAGTCGAGTTGCTTGAAAACTCAATTTAGTTGACAATAAATCGATTTGGTTGGGACAGGGCATGGGGCACGTTGACAATGGTCTCCATTCACGTGAGCCAGGAAAGTAGAAGGTTAACTCATTCTTAAATGTTATCAAAACAAGAAGAACCGTGTTCGCTCGCGATGTAATCAAGTGTGGATGAATGAGTGAGTAAGCTCATTACGGAGTATAATATAATTTCATAAAATGACGAGAGATTACTGACTATACGGAAAATACAATCAAAAATAATTCTTATGTTGTGACTAGATTTCGGCACTACTTCAAATTGGAAAGTAATGCATTTGGATAAATACCAATATCTGAAAGATACAGACATGAGTATTTTTAGTCAATAATTTGATTTTTAACAAAACTTAACGTTCATATATGATTGCTTTTTAATGTGAATAAGAAAATTCTTTAAACAGGGTTTTGTGTCGAAAATATCGTACGTCTCAAAAACTTACGTATGTCATTATTCTTCTGCAAACATTTGTAGTCAGAATCTCCTCTCCCATCAATGAATTGAAACACCGTTATACAAATCTACATTCTACGTTGGTCAGCATACATATTTAGACGAGGATTTCGCCTGTATCGTTTTTTATCTGCAATCAAATTATAAGTCTTTAAAACAATGTTTATGTTCATTATGACGTCATATTGGATTGGCTTGGTAAACAAGGAATGGTACAGTAATGATGAAAATTTTAATACCAAAAAAGTACCAACGTATAGCACGTATACGCTTTTGACATTTTTCATAGCTGAGGGTGACTTGAGACATGCGTAAATAAATTCAGTCACTGAACCATGGGGTTGAAAGGAAATTGGCACAATGAATGTCAGTAACAGCAATCGCGATTTAGTAAGTGATAGCCTATAATTAATGCTGATAATATAAAACTACCACAACACTGAGACGTTTCAATTGGAAATTTTCTCAAAGTCACGAAAACTCAAAGTGAAGCTACCGACGACTACTAATATACCAATAGATACTGACACTATGTATATATATAGAATAATGGTAATGCGCGTTAGTAAATATCAACTGACGCAGTTCCTGTTGATTTGATTGAAAAATAACTATGAGGTATTGAATTCCAAATAGCTGAATCTCGTGGAAGAAAATCTCGAAGCATAGAATATTTTTTCTGGTATTTCACTGACTGTAAACGGGTGAGAATTCACAGTAAACCGAACTTGACGATAAAAATTGTTAGACATCCCAATGCATAACGCGAATCTATGGTTCTGTTTACTTATTGTCACCATCCAGAATTAACACTGAAGATAAGAAGAATAAGCTTTCAGGTAAGTCGACTTGAGACAAGAGTTGTAGGAAAATTAAAAAAAAACTTTAGTTTATAGTAAAGGTGTATGTCGTATATGCGATAATATCTAAAAATTTCTGGCAAGCAGATTGAAACATTAAAAATACCGTATGAAGAAAATACAGTGAAAATGCTAATGACTATCGTGGATAACTTTTTCATTTCAGCCTATTTGTGACCAATGAGATTATGTACCATACTTTCATTTACTAAATTATATCTGAGATATTACTAAACATTTACTAAGTAACTGAAGAACGGACCAACGCGCCAACAAATACTGAAAAAATCTGATAATCACATAGCCAGTATTCATTAAGTTACCGTTAGGTCATTGACAGGAACAGACCGAATCTAACTTCCTTGCATTTGAGATGATTCATTTTTTTTTCAATACTTAAGATAATTTGGTAATTTTATGTTTCAATAGTTTAGTTAGACCGTTTCATAACTTCAGATATGATGAGATACACTATCAACGGAAGAAAGTTTATCAATATCAGGAACGAATTAAAAGTTTACTTCATTAGCGTTTCAATAGTTACAAACCGGCCTGAAATAAATAGCAAACTCACATTTCACCGGAATTATCCTATTGACCATAGTCCATAGTATATTATATATTGGGTTTCTCCGCAGGTAATTCAGAGTGGATAAATGAGTGCATGAGCTCAAGTTGGAGTGAAATAATTTTATTAAATGGCGGTAAGATTACCGATTATACGAAAATTAAAATCAAATCAATTTCCGTTTTGTGACGAGATTTCGGGACCATAGCATTTTGAAAAATATCAGAATCTACAAGCTATAGAGTGATTTTATTCAATAATTTGATTTTGAGCAAAACATTACGTTGATATGTAAATCAGAAGGTTCCTCAACAGCGTTATATCCCAAAAAATATTACACTCCAAAAATTCACGCCTCTCATTAATCTTCTCTAAATCTTTGTAGTCAGAATCTCCTCTTCTATCAATGAATTGAAACACCTTTATACGACTCTACACACCACATTGGTCAGCAAACGGCAAGTATTCGTCTGTATCGGTTTTTATCAACAATCAAATTATAACTCCATAAATAATGTTTCTATTAATTTTGACGTCATACTGAACCGATGGCCAGCCAGCTTAGTGAATAAAAAAGGATAAAATGATTACAAATGTTTTGATATTAAAAAAGTACAGGCGTTTAGGACCTTTGGGATGTCAATGACAGCAAACACGATTTAGTAAGTGATATAACTTATTCTAACAATATAACACAACCATACAACTGACTCGATTTTGTAGGAAAATTTGCTCAAAGCAAAGTCACGCGAAATTACTCAAAAGATCTTTGATCTCAATTTTGTTTACTTCATTAGCGTTTCAATAGTTACAAAATAGCCTAAATACAACAGCAAACTCACAATTCACTGAAATATTCTTGTTATCTTTTTCTCTTCTCTGAAACTGGTTTGACTTCTCCTCCTTTCAATCAATCAATCATTTATTCGTCGTCATAAAAACATCAAATGCACAAAAAATTGGTACAATAAATAAATATAATAATAATGATATTTGTGCGACAAGAGTCGCGAGGGACCCTATTAGGTCTTCAAGCAGCGACACCTAAAGCGCTGTTACTGGTTCAGTGTAAAAAAATAACTACATTTGCTACAAACATTGACTATGCAATAGTCGTTATGATGAACATATTTTGAATCATTGAAAAAATTCGCAGCAAACGCAACTTTACTAAAATCATATAATAGAGAAAAAAAAAGAAAAACAACTCAACTATAAATTTATAAAAAACGACATATTTGAATAAATGTATATAAGTTACATAAAAGACAAACGACAAGCGAGGGGAAAATAGTTAGACCAAAGACAAAATTGTAAGTGACTAATTGAATAGAAGTTGGTAAGCTCTAATAAATCATAAAACGTTGATATGTATATATATATATATATATATATATAACTCTATTACGGTAGTTAAACGGACCTGCCATAATTGCTGTACTTAAGCGGACGTCGTTCCTGTGTCCGTATCAATGTTTTTAAATACGTGCTTGGAGAGCGCGAGAGCCGTTGACAACTACGGAGAAAAAGAGTCAACATAATCCTCTCGATAACAGATATAAAATTTTTGTCCGCTTAATTCGTCCACTTAATTCAGACCACCCAATGTTTTAGCCTATTTCGGCACTAAGCCGGACCCCTCTTATATGTCGCTCTGGATGTCTACATAAATGATGTTGCTTTTATTTTAATGCGCATTTTAAAGCGTATGACCTCGCTTCAATTTCCGATGGATTCGAACGATTTAGCAATATTTATCACAAAAAATAGCATTTCTTTTTCAATGTTCCGTCTTTCGTGCAAGGGAGATGCACTGTGTTTGGTTTTGGAAATATTCTTCTATATCAAAAAATACTCAAAATGCAACGTGAAGGTAGACAAATCGAAACAAATTGATCCAAACGTGTTATATATTTGAAACTGAGAAATACACAGAGCATATCACAAATGTTCGCCTATTCCAACCCTATGGTGTAACATAGGGATTAAACAGATGCTATGTTGTGAGTGTCAAGATATCAATACCAAGTCAAAATTATGACATTCCAATAATATTGATAAACATTACACAAAATATATCTCAAATGCCAACTTATCCGACCACCTAAGGGTGGCATACAACAATTGAAAAAAAAATTCTTAAATCATATTGAGAAACATCTCACAAAATATATCTCAAATGTCCACCTATCCGGCCACCTAAGTGTGGCGTACAAGAATTGAAATGAAAATTCTGAAATCATATTGAGAAACATTACACAAAGTATAGCTCAAATGTCCACCTATCCGGCCACCTAAGTGTGGCGTACAAGAATTGAAATGAAAATTCTGAAATCATATTGAGGAACATTACACAAAGTATATCTCAAATGTCCACCTATCCGGCCACCTAAGTGTGGCATTAAACATTAAAATGAAAATTCTTAAATCGTATTGAGAAACGTCATACAAAATATATCTCAAATGTCCACCTATCCGGCCACCTAAGTGTGGCATTAAACATTAAAATGAAAATTCTGAAATCATATTGAGAACATTACACGAAGTATATCTCGAATGTCCACCTATCCGGCCACCTAAGTGTGGCATACAAGAATTGAAATGAAACTTCTGAAATCATATTGAGAAACATTACACAAAGTATATCTCAAATGTCCACCTATCCGACCACCTAAGTGTGGCATAAAACAATCAAAATGAAAACTCTTGAAATCTTATTGAGAAACATTACACAAAGTATATCTCAAATGTCCACCTATCCGGCCACCTAAGTGTGGCATGAAACATTAAAATGAAAATTCCGAAATCGTAATGAGAAACATTACACAAAGTATATCTCAAATATCCACCTATTCGGCCACCTAATTGTGGCTTTCAAAAATTAAAATGAAAATTCTGAATTCATATTGAGAAACATTACAAAAAATATATCTCAAATGTCCACCTATCCGGCCACCTAAGTGTGGCATAAAACAATCACAATGAAAACTCTGAAATCATATTGAGAAACATTACACAAAGTATATCTCAAATGTCCACCTATCCGACCACCTAAGTGTGGCATAAAACAATCACAATGAAAACTCTGAAATCATATTGAGAAACATTACACAAAATATATATCTCAAATGTCCACCTATCCGACCACCTAAGTGTGGCATACAAGAATTGAAATGAAAATTCTGAAATCATATTGAGAAACATTACACAAAGTATATCTTAAATGTCCACCTATCCGACCACCTAAGTGTGGCATAAAACAATCACAATGAAAACTCTGAAATCATATTGAGAAACATTACACAAAATATATATCTCAAATGTCCACCTATCCGACCACCTAAGTGTGGCATACAAGAATTGAAATGAAAATTCTGAAATCATATTGAGAAACATTACACAAAGTATATCTCAAATGTCCACCTATCCGACCACCTAAGTGTGGCATAAAACAATCACAATGAAAACTCTGAAATCATATTGAGAAACATTACACAAAATATATATCTCAAATGTCCACCTATCCGACCACCTAAGTGTGGCATACAAGAATTGAAATGAAAATTCTGAAATCATATTGAGAAACATTACACAAAGTATATCTCAAATGTCCACCTATCCGACCACCTAAGTGTGGCATAAAACAATCACAATGAAAACTCTGAAATCACATTGAGAAACATTACACAAAGTATATCTCAAATGTCCACCTATCTGACCACCTAAGTGTGGCATAAAACAATCACAATGAAAACTCGGAAATCATATTGAGAAACATTACACAAAGTATATCTCAAATGTCCACCTATCCGACCACCTAAGTGGGGCATACAAAAATTGAAATGAAAATTCTGAAATAATATTGAGAAACATTACACAAAATATATATCTCAAATGTCCGCATATCCGACCACCTAAGTGTGGCATACAACTATTGAAACAAAATTCTGGAATCGTATTGAGAAATCTTACACAAAATATATCTCACACACTTAAGTGTGTGAAATTTACCTGAAATACGAAATTTCGAATACTAATCATATTTTGGTGTTGTGGAAAATTGCTCAAAATTTATCTCTAATGTTCACCTATTCGATAACTTGAGAGTGACAAATATTATAAAACAAAATTTTGAAACCATATTGAAAAACAAAACAGAAAATAAATCGCAAATCGTAACCTACTCAGCTACGTAAGTGCGTCATGTAAATGCAAAATGATATTTTGGAATGGCAATAATATTGAGAAGCATTCAAAAAAAATTTCAAGCTCCGACCATTTCAGAGGGTATATAATTAAAACACAAAATTCTGAATAAAATATCGAGAAACATTATACACAACATATCTCAAATGTTCAATTAAGTGACTTTTCAGTGGGGCCTATAAATGCGAAACGAAATTTTGCCATGTCAACTAAAATGAGAAACATTACACCAATTATAACTCAAATGTCTACCTATCAGGGCGCCTAATTATAGCAGTGATTGATTATACAGTCAACTATACAAGCGATCAAAATGAAATTATTGAACCTCAATATCAATTTAGAATCTTTGCACAATTCATTTAAAATTTTTGCACCAACTCGGAATACAAAAACATGATTGTTATTTTGAATTTATAATTAAATAGTAAAAATGTATGCTAAGTATGTATACGAATGTGGATATGCCCACTAGGTTAAGTTGTTGAGGAGAGACAAGATTATGCTCACTGCCGGTTCATCTT
The DNA here is from genome assembly GCF_964204865.1 of Styela clava. Taxonomy (NCBI): domain Eukaryota; kingdom Metazoa; phylum Chordata; class Ascidiacea; order Stolidobranchia; family Styelidae; genus Styela; species Styela clava. Next base: position 531,237 of record NC_135264.1, on the reverse strand, counting down.
TATGAATTATACAGAGATGTCTTAAAGCTTTACAATAAACTTCTCGCAAGATATACCAATCCGTGCAAATATTTTTCTTTTCGTCGTTTCTTTTCTGGTTCGCGTTTGTTTAAAAGCTTTTTTTTTAAATTGATTTACAGCCTTTTTCTTTTCCATATATATGGTTTTCTTTGAAATCACTTACATTGCTTATTGAAAGTGATTCTGAAGATGGTGCGGTATAGTCTGTTGACTTATCTGAAACTTTGGTCAAAAATACATGCATAAGTCACAAAACATCATCACAGTGTTTTAGTCCAATTCAGAATTACGCTACTCTTGATTGATCGAACAAACGAAATGTTTGAAATGGATAATTGCATTATTACTCAAATAAACCAGAGTTTCTAAAAGGTGCACTACAATTATTCGTAGATAGCTGCGCTATTTGTGATGGGCTACAAATGATATTATGATTTGGTTTATTACCATTCATTGGTATCAATTTACGATACTGTATTTAATAAAAAAAAACAAGCATAGCAAACTCATTTAGTCACCTCCTGGCACAGCTTTCTCCGAATCACTACCCGCATTTCCGTCTGCCAAGTTCTGAAACGTGGGCCATCTCGTTGGAGAGTCACCTAAATGTGAACAAAAAATACAGCCCAGTAAATAACTAGACGAGGATGGTAAAATAACTCAGGGATATGTGCCAAATCACAAAACAAAATTGCTAGCAATGCAATTCTTCAAAACTGTTTTCCGAAGATGAAATATTTTAATCTAATATGGAGCGGTGTATTAGATATTTTTATTTACACCAAACTATACAAACGTCAACCACTCGCTTCTCGTATATCCTTCTTTTTCGACAAAAAATTGAATTCATTGAATTTTCACAATCTTCGTTTGTATTTTCATCTGGATTTGAAATCCTTCTGAATTACACACTCTTACAAACGCAAACCCAGTCGTAGCATTATTTTGATGGTCAGATCAGAACTACGACCAGTAAAAGCATAACAGTATCAGTAGTCTATATTTTGATAATCTGGATTACGTGAAAAATCTCTACACCAAAAATATAGTAACCCTAATATTAAAATTCGTTATGACTAATCACCTTATCCGATGAGTGATGATTTCCAGCAGCATTCCTCGGTGACGTTGAAATCCTTGCTTATTATGACTCGACTTCAACTCACTGGGTAGCTGATAACACCTGACACAAAAGACTTGGATCGCTTCTCCAAACACAACTGTTCTATTTTATCTAAATTTCGGCAATCACGCACTGATGAAGATCCCAATCCCCTCACGGCGCCCAGGTTACTTGCGAACAAAACGGCAAACGTGGTAAAGTTCTCGGCGAACCCGACAGTTTTACTATTGCGACACAAAGCCTCTTTAGTACGGAGTTGTGAATTGAGGTCCTTTTCAGTTTATTGAGCTTATATTGCAAAAAACAGAACGGACGATCTTCATGTTCTGCCTGGTTATTGTATCAAAATTATCAAATCTACTCTCCAAAAATCGTAAAAACATATACCGAAAAATTAAAAGATTTTTGCATAAATAAAATGTCCACTTTATGTACAAAAATTAAACCCGTTGATTATAAACCAGCAGAACTACTGTCCCATTAAAGTTGGCGAAAATGTGCAATTATTTAAAAAATATTGAAAGAACATATTATTTTTGATACTGTTTTATCAGAGAAAAAAAGATTTCAGCAAAATATCGCAAAACGTTTTAATTATGGAACGTGGAATAATTAAGCGGACAGGAAAATGTCTACACAATTTTTCCGTCTACATAACTGTCGCTTTTTTAGCACGCTATGTCTACTTAACTACCGTATTAGATATATATATATATACAATATGCTCCACAGTAAGTGGGCATAAAATTTACGAAAGAATGGTAGGCATATGCTTGCTCAATAAATTAAAATATAACGAATTTTTGCATTTTAGTGTAGAGGTTGCACCAAGGTTGGTAAAGTTAAAGTACCGGGTACTTTAGAAATAGACTCCTTACACCTATAGTTCCTCCGGCTTTTTGGGCAGCCATGGCGACAGTCTACAAACGCGACTACTGGGCTATGGACAGAAGATGGCGAATCATACTGAATACTCCAATCAATGGCTGATGGGAGAGAGATAATAACTAATATATTTACTTTTTAGATATAATTTGAAACCGTAATAGCCTAAAGATTTAATGGTACTTGGTAAGGCATTCCACAGTTTCACTCCCGTGTATTTTATGGATTTCTGTGTCCTGCTTGATGAATATCTTGGGACATACCGGTAATATGAACTTGACGAAGCTGATCTAGTAGAGTATGAATGGATATTACTCTGCATTCTGAAAATTCCCGCGAATGCCATGGGAAGCTTGTTATCGAAGTACTGGTGCATGAGTTTCAGTATCTCAAATTCATGGATATGACCAAGCTCAATAATTCGACACCTGTGGTACAAAGGATCTAGTCTAGATCGCCAAGATCGGAAAGGTGCACTACATATAGCTCTAATTGCTTTGTTTTGCAAAACTTCTAATCTGTGGAGTAGAGTCGATGACGCACTACCCCAAGTTATAATGCCATACTGCAGATACGACTGGAAAAGAGAAAAATAAACCAATCGGAGAGCTGGCATGGTGAGGAATTTTCTTAGTTTAAATAATAAACCTGTTGCAGTTGACAACTTTCCAGCAATGTAATTAATGTGTGATGTCCATTTCAATTGGTCATCAATGTGGATACCTAGGTATTTGTATGAGTTGACATTTTCAAGTGGAACCTTGTCAATATTAATTTGAAGCCGAATTTTATTTTTTTCATTTATCCTGGGACTAATTAATAAGATTCTTTTCTAAATTCTTTTCTAAAAGAATTTATGTTTATTTTTCAAATGCTTCTCAGCTTAATAAAAGTCTGTTTTTTGCGCGTATCGCTGACTCCCTGGAATAAAAATAAAGCATTTACTGCATTGTTTTACCTAATTACTGCGTCATGAGGAACCTATTTCTAACATTTCAATGTGGACAAAGAAAACATAAAAGGCTTTTAAGCTAAAGCGCACTCGTGTTTCCTGAATGTATGTAAGATTAAAGATTCTCACGCTCGATAAACAACCTGCAACAAGACCGAATACCTCATAATAATTAATTAAAAAAAATATCTTGACTGAAACTTTTTCGATGTTAAACAATTTATGTAGGAATCCTATTATACAGATCTTTAAAAATGATTGTAATATTAGAGAAATTCTACCTCGCGCAGTTTCGACTACCACAGACTTAAGCTCACTACACGGAAAGAGTTTCAACTGCATTTGGGCATGGGGCACGTTGACAATGGTCTCCATTCACGTAAGCCAGGAAAGTAGAAGATTAACTCATTTTTAAATCTTATCAAAACAAGAAGAACCGTGTACGCTCGCGATGTAATCAAGTGTGGATGAATGAGTGAGTAAGCTCATTTTGGAGTATAATACAATTTCATAAAATGACGAGAAGATTACTGACTATACGGAAAAAGAAATCAAAAATAATTCTTATTTTGTGACTTAATTTTGGGACTACTTCAAATTGGAGAGTAATGCGTTTGGAAAAATACCAGTATCTGAAAGCTACAGACATGAGTATTTTTAGTCAATAATTTGATTTTGAACAAAACATAACGTTCATATATGATTGCTTTTTAATGTGAATAAGAAGATTCTTTAAACAGGAATATTGTCGAAAATATCGTACGTCTCAAACACTTACGTATGTCCTTATTCTTCTCCAAATCTTTGTAGTCAGAATCTCCTCTTCCATCAATGAATTGAAACACCGTTATACAAATCTACATTCTACGTTGGTCAGCATACATAGATAGACGAGCAGGGAATCGCCTGTATCGTTTTTTTTTTTTTATCTGCAATCAAATTATAAGTCTCTAAAACAATGTTTATGCTCAATATGGCGTCATATTGGACCGGATTGGTAAACAAGGAATGGTACAGTAATGATGAAAATTCAATTACCAAAAAAGTACCAACGTATGGCACGTATACGCTTTTGACATTTTTCACAGCTGAGGATGACTTGAGACATGCGTAAATAAATTCAGTCACTGAACCATTGGATTGAAAGGAGATTGGCACAAAGAATGTCAATAACAGCAATCGCGATTTAGTAAGTGATAGCCTACAATTAATGCTGATAATATAAAACGACCATAACACTGAGACGTTTCGATTGGAAATTTGCTCAAAGTCACGAAAACTCAAAGTGAAGCTACCGACGACTACTAAAATACCAATAGATACTGACACTATGTATATATAGGGGAAAATAATATTGCGCGTTAGTAAATATCAACTGACGCAGTTCCTGTTGATTTGATTGAGAAATAACTATGAGGTATTGAATTCCAAATAGTTGAATCTCGTGGAAGAAAATCTCGAAGCATAGCATATTTTGACTGGTATTTCACTGACTGTAAACGGTTGAGAATTCTCAGTAAACCGAACTTGACGATTAAAATTATTAGACTTCCCAATGCATAACGCGAATCTATGGTTGTGACCATTTCTGTTTACTTATTGTCACCATCCAGAATTAACACTGAAGATAAGAAGAATAAGCTTTCAGGTAAGTCGACTTGAGACAAGAGTTGTAGGAAAATAAAAAAAAACTTTAGTTTAGAGTAAAGGTGTATGTCGTATATGCGATAATATCTAAAAATTTCTGGCAAGCAGGTTGAAACATTAAAAATACCGTATGAAGAAAATACAGCGAAAATGCTAAATGACTATCGTGGATAACTTTTTCATTTCAGCCTATTTGTGACCAATGAGATTATGTACCATACTTTCATTTACTAATTTATATCTGAGATATTACTAAACATTTACTAAGTAACTGAAGAACGTACCAACGCGCCAACAAATACTGAAAAAATCTGATAATCACATAGCCAGTATTCATTAAGTCATTGACAGGAACAGACCGAATCTAACTTCCTTGCATTTGAGATGATTCATTTTTTTTTCAATACTTGAGATAATTTGGTAATTTTATGTTTGCAATAGTTTAGTTTGACCGCTTCATAACTTCAGATATGATGAGATACAATATCAACGAAAGAAAGTTTATTAATATCAGGAACGAATTAAAAGTTTACTTCATCAGCGTTTCAATAGTTACAAACCCGCCTGAAACAAATAGCATACTCACATTTCACCGGAATTATCCTATTGACCATAGTCCATAGTATATTATACTTTGGGTTTCTCCGCAGATAATTCAGAGTGGATGAATGAGTGCATGAGCTCAAGTTGGAGTGAAATAATTTATACGAAATTATACAAATTAAACGAAAATTAAAAACAAATCAATTTCCCTTTTGTGACGAGATTTCGGGACCACAGCATTTTGAAAAATATCAGAATCTACAAGCTATAGAGTGATTTTATTCTATAATTTGATTTTGAGCAAAACATTACGTTGATATGTGAATCAGAAGGTTCCTCAACAGCGTTATATTCCCAAAAAAATATTACACCACAAAAACTCACGCCTTCTATTAATCTTCTCTAAATCTTTGTAGTCAGAATCTCCTCTTCTATCAATGAATTGAAACACCTTTATACGATTCTACACACCACATTGGTCAGCGAACGGCAAGTATTCGTCTGTATCGGTTTTTATCAACAATCAAATTATAACTCCATAAATAATGTTTCTATTAATTTTGACGTCATACTGAACCGATGGCCAGCCTGGTGAATAAAAAAGGATAAATTGATTACAAAAGTTTAAATATTAAAAAAGTACAGGCGTTTAGGACCTTTGGAATGTCAATGACAGCAAACACGATTTAGTAAGTGATATAACTGATTCTAACAATATAACACGACCTTACAACTGACTCGATTTTATGAAGCGCACTCGCGTTTTCTGAATGTATGTAAGATTAAAGATTCTCACGCTCGAGAAATACCTGCAACAAGACCGAACAACTCATAATATTCAATTAAAATAAATATCTTGACTGAAACTTTCTTGACGTGTTAAAAAGAATTTTTACAAAAATTTTAGTATGTTAAACAATCTATGTAGGAATTATATTATAAAGATCTTTCAAAAAATTATGTAATTCGTAATATTAGAGAAATTCTACCTCGCGCAGTTTCGACTACCACAGACTTAAGCCCACTACACGGCAAGAGTTTCAGCTGCATTTAAACACCTTCATACAATTCTACATTCTATACTTGTCAGCAAACGTAGATAGACGAACAGCCAAATTAGATTCATTAAAATAGTGTTTATATTCATTATGCCGTCATACTAAATCGCAAACCGGCCTGAGAAACAAAGACGGATGAAATAATGATGCAAGATTAAATACCAAAAGCTACCAACGTTCAGGACCCCCGCTATTGGCATTTTTCACAGCTTAGGATACCTTACAACATGCGTAAATAAATTTAGTCACTGAAACTTTGGGTTAAAAGAACTTGGCACAAACAATGTTAAATGAGAGCAATCGCGATTTAGTAAGTGATAGCCTATCCTACAACTAATGCTGGCAATATAACACGTCCATAACACTGACACGTTTTCATTGTAAATTTGCTCAAAGCAAACTCACGAGAACATACTCAAAAAATGATCTCAAAGTTAGGATAACGACGACCACTAATTTCATTTTATTTATTGTCACAATCCAGAATTATTAAAAATTTGATGAAACAGAGTTTGCAATGTAAGAGGAATCGAACATTTTTCTTCAATATCAAGAAACGAGTACAGGTATCGTATTATTAAAGCGTATTATTGTTTTACTATGTTTCTTGATATAAACTTTTATGTGCGTCGGTAGGTCAACTGAACAGACAAAAGTACTAAAAGCTGAAAGTGATTTTTTGCCGCATGGAACGAGTTTCAACCGCGTTTTGCAGGTTCAGGAATTGCCTCATTGCTGCTCACAGTCGTCGGTTGCGATCTTGTTTAGTCATAGATGCGCCTGTCGTAAAATATTTCTCCGAACCCGGACATGCAAATGAGAAATAGCAGATGACACGCATTATGAGCAGAGTTCAAAATCGTACTCCACAAAAGATTGTTCCAAATGTTCTCGGAGTCTCTAGTAAAGTCTGTCTGGTTTTTAATTAACCTCCACAGAGCAAAGTATTACTGAGGGAAAACTTAGTTCCTCATTCAAAAATAAAGAAACCCAACATTGAGTAACTTTTATGTGAAACGTTTGGATTTTTTTTTTCAAATCCTGCGCCAAAAAACAACCCCGCCATCGCTCTAACTTAAAGAAAGTATTTATTCAGTTAAGGTTTGGCTTGGGGTTAAGAATGCTGATTACTCCGGAAATTGAAATTTTCAAATCATTTATAACCCTAACTTGATGAATGATTGCTAATTTGTTATTTTAAAACTTGCCGTGGTGTTTGTCTCAAATCTCGCATTTTACCATTAGTTTCAGGGTCTCGGTATGAAAGATTCAAATAATTGTGTGCTAACTGATGTATTTCATTACACTAGTTCGTTAAGTGTAATAGTTTGAACTTGTTATTTAGACACAGTTATGTTGAACGAGAGCTCCCCTATAAGGACTCAGTTCAGTTCTGAATCTGATGACGTTACGCAGTCGACGAAAAACATCTGACGCAGTGTCCCACAGCAGTATTTCGACAGTGTATTGATTAATCACTGTAATTAGCAAATTGATAGCAAGCAGCTCGGATGCATTGTCAGTGTCTAGCTTAATGTTCATTGTTAGTTAGAGTCTTCCGAGACGTTTCTGATGTTTAGTATTGGTTTTAGTATTCTCAATTTTGCAGTAAAAATACCAATTTGAATTGAAGTTAGAATCGGGGTTGAATGCGAGATGCCCGATAGTAATTAAAATATAATTTTTGACTGCAGGTTAGGGCTGTATTATAGTTATACTAAGTAAATAACAGCTGCTTTTATATTTTAGACATGCAAGTTACATTGAGTTCACTTTGGATTAAACTTTATTGGATAGTGTCACCTGGGGATCTAAAACATGTGGTATGTATCTAATCAGTCTCAAATAAAGTAAAGTATATGAAATTTTATGCATTTAGTTATGTGCTGATATTTGTAAATTTTAATTGCCACTGTACACTACCGTAAGCTTTGTTTGGATATCCGCATGTTATAATCAGTTTGTTCATTGTTTTCTGTAGGCTACGTTCGAGATGTCGATGTTCTTGATTTTGTTTGAAGTACCATCGTAATAATTGTTATGAAAGAATTAAACCGATTTCAAATTGGATTCAATTGCGGCAAAACTTTGAGGCACAGAAAGCGAGATGGGCACTTTATCGCTTTGAGTCGAGTTGCTTGAAAACTGAATATAGTTGACAATAAATCGATTTGGCTGGGACAGGGCATGGGGCACGTTGACAATGGTCTCCATTCACGTGAGCCAGGAAAGTAGAAGGTTAACTCATTCTTAAATGTTATCAAAACAAGAAGAACCGTGTTCGCTCGCGATGTAATCAAGTGTGGATGAATGAGTGAGTAAGCTCATTACGGAGTATAATATAATTTCATAAAATGACGAGAGATTACTGACTATACGGAAAATACAATCAAAAATAATTCTTATGTTGTGACTAGATTTCGGCACTACTTCAAATTGGAAAGTAATGCATTTGGATAAATACCAATATCTGAAAGATACAGACATGAGTATTTTTAGTCAATAATTTGATTTTGAACAAAACTTAACGTTCATATATGATTGCTTTTTAATGTGAATAAGAAAATTCTTTAAACAGGGTTTTGTGTCGAAAATATCGTACGTCTCAAAAACTTACGTATGTCATTATTCTTCTGCAAACATTTGTAGTCAGAATCTCCTCTCCCATCAATGAATTGAAACACCGTTATACAAATCTACATTCTACGTTGGTCAGCATACATATTTAGACGAGGATTTCGCCTGTATCGTTTTTTATCTGCAATCAAATTATAAGTCTTTAAAACAATGTTTATGTTCATTATGACGTCATATTGGATTGGCTTGGTAAACAAGGAATGGTACAGTAATGATGAAAATTTTAATACCAAAAAAGTACCAACGTATAGCACGTATACGCTTTTGACATTTTTCATAGCTGAGGGTGACTTGAGACATGCGTAAATAAATTCAGTCACTGAACCATGGGGTTGAAAGGAAATTGGCACAATGAATGTCAGTAACAGCAATCGCGATTTAGTAAGTGATAGCCTATAATTAATGCTGATAATATAAAACTACCACAACACTGAGACGTTTCAATTGGAAATTTTCTCAAAGTCACGAAAACTCAAAGTGAAGCTACCGACGACTACTAATATACCAATAGATACTGACACTATGTATATATATAGAATAATGGTAATGCGCGTTAGTAAATATCAACTGACGCAGTTCCTGTTGATTTGATTGAGAAATAACTATGAGGTATTGAATTCCAAATAGCTGAATCTCGTGGATGAAAAAACTCGAAGCATAGAATATTTTTTCTGGTATTTCACTGACTGTAAACGGGTGAGAATTCACAGTAAACCGAACTTGACGATAAAAATTGTTAGACTTCCCAATGCATAACGCGAATCTATGGTTCTGTTTACTTCTTGTCACCATCCAGAATTAACACTGAAGATAAGAAGAATAAGCTTTCAGGTGAGTCGACTTGAGACAAGAGTTGTAGGAAAATAAAAAAAAAACTTTAGTTTATAGTAAAGGTGTATGTCGTATATGCGATAATATCTAAAAATTTCTGGCTAGCAGGTTGAAACATTAAAAATACCGTATGAAGAAAATACAGCGAAAATGCTAAATGACTATCGTGGATAACTTTTTCATTTCAGCCTATTTGTGACCAATGAGATTATGTACCATACTTTCATTTACTAAATTATATCTGAGATATTACTAAACATTTACTAAGTAACTGAAGAACGGACCAACGCGCCAACAAATACTGAAAATATCTGATAATCACATAGCCAGTATTCATTAAGTTACCGTTAGGTCATCGACAGGAACAGACCGAATCTAACTTCCTTGCATTTGAGATGATTCATTTTTTTTTCAATACTTAAGATAATTTGGTAATTTTATGTTTGCAATAGTTTAGTTAGACCGCTTCATAACTTCAGATATGATGAGATTCAATATCAACGAAAGAAAGTTTATTAATATCAGGAACAAATTAAAAGTTTACTTCATTGGCGTTTCAATAGTTACAAACCGGCCTGAAATAAATAGCAAACTCACATTTCACCGGAATTATCCTATTGACCATAGTCCATAGTATATTATATATTGGGTTTCTCCGCAGGTAATTCAGAGTGGATAAATGAGTACATGAGCTCAAGTTGGAGTGAAATAATTTTATTGAATGGCGGTAAGATTACCGATTATACGAAAATTAAAATCAAATCAATTTCCGTTTTGTGACGAGATTTCGGGACCATAGCATTTTGAAAAATATCAGAATCTACAAGCTACTCGATGTTCCTGATTTTGTTTCAAGTACCATCGTAATAATTGTTATGAAAGAATTAAACCGATTTCAACTTGGATTCAATTGCGGCAAAACTTTGAGGCACAGAAAGCGAGATGGGCACTTTATCGCTTTGAGTCGGGTTGCTTGAAAACTCAATTTAGTTGACAATAAATCGATTTGGCTGGGACAGGGCATGGGGCACGTTGACAATGGTCTCCATTCACGTAAGCCAGGAAAGTAGAAGATTAACTCATTCTTAAATGTTATCAAAACAAGAAGAACCGTGTTTGCTCGCGATGTAATCAAGTGTGGATGAATGAGTGAGTAAGCTCATTACGGAGTATAATATAATTTCATAAAATGACGAGAGATTACTGACTATACGGAAAATAAAATCAAAAATAATTCTTATGTTGTGACTAGATTTCGGGACTACTTCAAATTGGAAAGTAATGCATTTGGAAAAATACCAATATCTGAAAGATACAGACATGATTTTTTTTAGTCAATAATTTGATTTTGAACAAAACATAACGTTCATATATGATTGCTTTTTAATGTGAATAAGAAGATTCTTTAAACAGGGTTATTGTCGAAAATATCGTACGTCTCAAAAACTTACGTATGTCATTATTCTTCTCCAAATCTTTGTAGTCAGAATCTCCTCTTCCATCAATGAATTGAAACACCGTTTTACAAATCTACGTTCTACGTTGGTCAGCATACATATTTAGACGAGCAGGAAATCGCCTGTATCAGTTTTTATCTGCAATCAAATTATAAGTCTTTAAAACAATGTTTATGTTCATTATGACGTCATATTGGATCGGCTTGGTGAACAAGGAATGGTACAGTAATGATGAAAATTTGAATACCAAAAAAGTACCAACGTATAGCACGTATACGCTTTTGACATTTTTCATAGCTGAGGGTGACTTGAGACATGCGTACATAAACTAAGTCGCTGAATCATTGGGTTGAAAGGAAATTGGCACAAGGAATGTCAATAACAGCAATCGCGATTTAGTAAGTGATAGTCTATAATTAATGCTGATAATATAAAACGACCACAACACTGAGACGTTTCAATTGGAAATTTGCTCAAAGTCACGAAAACTCAAAGTGAAGCTACCGACGACTACTAATATACCAATAGATACTGACACTATGTATATATAGGGGAAAATAATATTGCGCGTTAGTAAATATCAACTGACGCAGTTCCAGTTGATTTGATCAATGACATTAAACAACATGATAGGCAACTCTGACGTCACTCCATAAGGCTACAGGCGAAAGATTGTATTTCATGATACGCTCCAATGCACATATTTCTCGTCGCCTTGCGCGACCGTTTTCCGCTAGCTTTTGCTACTCGGCGTTTTCTTTACGTGTAGTACCTTCCTATTTGCGCCTGTAACGAAAGAAAATAATCCTTATATCTAAGAAGTTTTGCTCACTTGGAAAGCTGGAATTGCAGACAAGCTGTGAAGAGTAATTCTGGACATCATGGACGTTTTTTTATCAGAGAAGATAACAAACGCGATAGCGTAAAGATTTGTGTGGAACATTTTGCAGATAATGACAAAGTTCAAAGTTAGTAATTTTAATGTTTGCGCTTAAACATTGAAATTTCATTTAAAGAGGGTGTCATACAAAACAGCAAAACTGTTTGTACTTCTTTTTACAGTGCTGTGGTACAATTCCATAACACAAAGTTTGCACCTATCGAACTTGCTTTAGTAGGTGAATTTATTAGACATATTACATATTCAGTTAATCGTAGGTAACATTTCTGGTACATAATGCCCCGTAGATAGGTTTGTGTCTAAATTTAGCTCATAGCTCAATAATATTATCTTCGATGCAGGAGGTTGCAGGGCTGAATTCAACTTGCAGCCTTACCGACCACCTGACGATGCTCATTTAGTTTGGCTCGAGCAAGTCCTTTTGAAAGATTTGTGTGAATGGGAACTACCTATATGTTTTGCTTTCCTCCGATTTTAGAAGACAAATTTATTCTGAGGGATTTCGCATATATATAATTCTCATTGATTGTTGGCTGTTTATAATTTCTATTAATTGTGAATTCTGATAATAACAAAGAGTTAAAAATTTTTTTACGTAATTTACTAGCACCTTTTTCTTGTCAATACTCCAAGCTGAGGTGATAAACAAGACAATACATTTATGTCATCTGGAAGCAAAATATGCACACTAATTAAAAGTTTGACACATTGAGATAATACACCATGACAGGAAATACAAGTTAAAGATATATATGACCATCACATGGTAATTTAAATTAAAAAAAAATTAATAGGGGCTGTGGAATATGAAAAGTTCAAGACAAGGAAAAGAACAAAAGTTCATAGCTCATGAACTCTCAATTTTGCCCCCATTGCTTTGTGAAGGTCAATATATTCCGAGTGGCTGAATTGGTTTACCTTTATTATAGCAACGATTTTTTATTCAATATAGCGAGTTTTTTTTCAATTTATTTGAAGTGATATTATTTCCCAAAGCAATGCTTGAATCGTCTAGATCAGTGGTGTCAAACTCATGGGTTTTCGAGAGCCGCATTGCATTTTGAAAATTGTAAAAAGGGCCGCAAACAGTTTTTGATAATGTATAGTTGAAAGATAGTTTCAGTTTGTGACATATATTGTGATGCAACTTAACAGTTGGATTAAGTTTCATTATTTTCTTTAATTTCAAATGCAATTACATATTAATATTTGCATTCCACTATTATTGCAAGTTACTGTATTTTTTACAAAAAATCATAAAATTCTATGTACAACCATCAAAATTATTTTTAAACAAGCTTTGGATAAGGAAAGAATATTACATACACTTAATCTAAATATATGGACCTAAAATTGACAAAAATACTACAGTATAAACTCATTGTTTTTTTAATTACATTTGTCCTGACGTTTGGCATCTTTTATGTGTCACCAGCATACTAAGGCCAGGCTGAAATGATTTTATAGTACCAACTCTAACTCACGAGGTCACATGATCATCGGTTAATCTGGATCTTTGCGAATGTTTAAATAATTCCAGTAATGCAAAAAAAGTTACTTTTATCATTTCATGTATAGATCAGTAAAAAAAACAAATGACAGAATTTTTCGACAAGACATTTCGCGCCACATTCCGTGGCATAGGATTGCTTGAATTATTATTGATATTGATTTTTAGTAACTAAGTCGTTGTATAATTATATTAATATACAAACACATGGAAATTTTCTGTTCGAAGTTGCTCTTCGAATTTGTCATATTGACTGCTGAGCTTAGTGTGTTTTTTCATTGTACTGATGGAAATATGACAAATTAAACAGAATTCTTCTTTGCTTCAGAATTTTGTGAAATGCAGAAATATTGCAACTCCCATTTTCTTTGAAAATGCCACCTTCTCCATGTACTTGCGTTTAATTTATTCACTCAAGTGTTTTATTCAAGTATTCTTTTGCTAGCTTGATGTGTATTCTTAATTGGGTCAAAATGTGAACAAAAAAAAATAATTTTTCAAAACTACTTTCAGTAAATTGTTTTCTGTGTAAATCAATTTTACTTTAAAAGGTTTGAAAAATCTATTTCATTTAGATAAAAAAAACTTCCAAAATACTATTACAATTATTGTTAGGCGTTCGAGGGCCGCACTGGAAGTTCTCTGGGGCCGCGAGTTTGACATCCCTGGTCTAGATCAAAGTTGGCCAAAATATATAACAGTATTTTATCGTGAATCATGATTATACCCTTTCCTGAATTTCTTCTATAGTACTACTAAAAGTTGATGAACCAAATATAACACAGGTGTAGTGAGTGACCCGTAATCCTCATTTTCCAAAGCTGTTTTAAGTATGTCTGGCGTGTTTTGTGCCATTTTACAAATAAGACCGCTTATGGAATCTTACGCTTTGGAATTTTTAGTTATCTTCCTCAAGCACTGCAGGATATGGGAGCCATACACAACTCTACCGGAGGGTCAAATGTCTTTGCATGCCTCCATAGGTTGTTCTTCTATTGCAAACATTTATGGAGTACTCTAAATATATTTCTTGGAATCACACTGTCAATGATATGTCGCCAGACTTCTGATATCTCCCCTCTGCTACAGTTGTCCTGTGAATAAATAATAGGAAATTGAGGTTAGACGAATAGTTGAAAGTTTTGCTTTATGTCGGCTCAATTTCTTGATTGATATACTTACTATTTTTGCTATTGCTTCTTGTGCTGCAGGAGTCTCACAATGCTTAGACAGGTTTGTCCACAACTTTCACATCTGAAGAAAGACAGAAGATTTACTAATTTTCGTTAAGAATAAATAAATCAGTCTATATGATTTAGAATGGAAAAGCTAATGAATCCAATATCTCATGTTTTATGTAAAAAATGTTTTACTGAATTTGGTATATAAACCAACTAATAAAAGGGTCTAGTCAGAAAATTACAAGCATTCGTGGCTCCAAATACTTGAGGGATCAGACTATACAATATCGTCCGGTATGAGTGAATGTTAGGTGAACTTGTTAACTCTTTGATTCAATACGCAAATAAAAGTGAATGAGCAATAGTATGTTACAGCAATGAGTATATATCCTCACTGATTAAATAAAAATCTAAATGGAGGTGCATGAACAATTTGAAACCATAAGGGGTAAGTAAATATGCAATTTCGGCAAATGGGCAACTACGTACCGTACTGAATTAATAACTTCGTAGTATTTGACAAAAGCTGGCTTTCCCACATGTACTTAACAGTGCGATGCCCGGGTGTGATATACAACAATAGTATTTACCTTACCTTTTTCCAATTTCTTTTTACCTCAACTTTCCAAAATATCATTAAAATCGACAACAACTGTCAAAGCAGGCACGAACACCATTTGTGCTATGCCTTGAAAGCAGCACACATCCGCTCGTTTTCGTCTCGTCAAGTATGTGCATTGGAGCGTGCTATCAGATACGATCTTCGGCCAAAAATGACGGAGTTGCGCATCATGTTGTTTAATGTCATTGATTTGATTGAGAAATAACTATGAGGTATTGAATTCCAAATAGCTGAATCTCGTGGAAGAAAATCTCGAAGCATAGAATATTTTGTCTGGTATTTCACTGACTGTAAACGAGTGGGAATTCACAGTAAACCGAACTTGACGAGAAAAATTGTTACACTTCCCAATGCATAACGCGAATCTATGGTTGTGACAATTTCTGTTTACTTATTGTCACCATCCAGAATTAACACTGAAGATAAGAAGAATAAGCTTTCAGGTAAGTCGACTTGAGACAAGAGTTGTAGGTAAATAAAAAATAAAAACTTTAGTTTATAGTAAAGGTGTATGTCGTATATGCGATAATATCTAAAAATTTTTGGAAAGCAGGTTGAAACATTAAAAATAACGTATGAAGAAAATACAGCGAAAATGCTAAATGACTATCGTGGATAACTTTTTCATTTCAGCCTATTTGTGACCAATGAGATTATGTACCATACTTTCATTTACTAAATTATATCTGAGATATTACTAAACATTTACTAAGTAACTGAAGAACGGACCAACGCGCCAACAAATACTGAAAAAATCTGATAATCACATAGCCAGTATTCATTAAGTCATTGACAAGAACAGACCGAATCTAACTTCCTTGCATTTGATTTGATTCTTTTTTTTTCAATACTTAAGATAATTTGGTAATTTTATGTTTGCAATAGTTTAGTTAGACCGCTTCATAACTTCAGATATGATGAGATACAATATCAACGAAAGAAAGTTTATTAATATCAGGAACGAATTAAAAGTTTACTTCATCAGCGTTTCAATAGTTACAAACCGGCCTGAAATAAATAGCAAACTCACATTTCACCGGAATTATCCTATTGACCATAGTCCATAGTATATTATACTTTGGGTTTCTCCGCAGATAATTCAGAGTGGATGAATGAGTGCATGAGCTCAAGTTGGAGTGAAATAATTTATACGAAATTATACGAATTAAACGAAAATTAAAAACAAATCAATTTCCCTTTTGTGACGAGATTTCGGGACCACAGCATTTTGAAAAATATCAGAATCTACAAGCTATAGAGTGATTTTATTCTATAATTTGATTTTGAGCAAAACATTACGTTGATATGTGAATCAGAAAGTTCCTCAACAGCGTTATATTCCCAAAAAAATATTACACCACAAAAACTTACGCCTTCTATTAATCTTCTCTAAATCTTTGTAGTCAGAATCTCCTCTTCTATCAATGAATTGAAACATTTTATACGATTCTACACACCACATTGGTCAGCGAACGGCAAGTATTCGTCTGTATCGGTTTTTATCAACAATCAAATTATAACTCCATAAATAATGTTTCTATTAATTTTGACGTCATACTGAACCGATGGCCAGCCTGGTGAATAAAAAAGGATAAATTGATTACAAAAGTTTAAATATTAAAAAAGTACAGGCGTTTAGGACCTTTGGAATGTCAATGACAGCAAACACGATTTAGTAAGTGATATAACTGATTCTAACAATATAACACGACCATACAACTGACTCGATTTTATGAAGCGCACTCGCGTTTTCTGAATGTATGTAAGATTAAAGATTCTCACGCTCGAGAAATACCTGCAACAAGACCGAACAACTCATAATATTCAATTAAAATAAATATCTTGACTAAAACTTTCTTGATGTGTTAAAAAAAATTTTTACAAAAATTTTAGTATGTTAAACAATTTATGTAGGAATTCTATTATAAAGATCTTTCAAAAAATTATTTAATTTGTAATATTAGAGAAATTCTACCTCGCGCAGTTTCGACTACCACAGACTTAAGCCCACTACACGGCAAGAGTTTCAGCTGCATTTAAACACCTTTATACAATTCTACATTCTATACTTGTCAGCAAACGTAGATAGACGAACAGCCAAATTAGATTCATTAAAATAGTGTTTATATTCCTTATGCCGTCATACTAAATCGCAAACCGGCCTGAGAAACAAAGACGGATGAAATAATGATGCAAGATTAAATACCAAAAGCTACCAACGTTCAGGACCCACGCTATTGGCATTTTTCAAAGCTTAGGATACCTTACAACATGCGTAAATAAATTTAGTCACTGAAACGTTGGGTTAAAAGAACTTGGCACAAACAATGTTAAATGAGAGCAATCGCGATTTAGTAAGTGATAGCCTATCCTACAACTAATGCTGGCAATATAACACGTCCATAACACTGACACGTTTTCATTGTAAATTTGCTCAAAGCAAACTCACGAGAACATACTCAAAAAATGATCTCAAAGTTAGGAAAACGACGACCACTAATTTCATTTTATTTATTGTCACAATCCAGAATTATTAAAAATTTGATGAAACAGAGTTTGCAATGTAAGAGGAATCGAACATTTTTCTTCAATATCAAGAAACGAGTACAGGTATCGTATTATTAAAGCGTATTATTGTTTTACTATGTTTCTTGATATAAACTTTTATGTGCGTCGGTAGGTCAACTGAACAGACAAAAGTACTAAAAGCTGAAAGTGATTTTTTGCCGCATGGAACGAGTTTCAACCGCGTTTTGCAGGTTCAGGAATTGCCTCATTGCTGCTCACAGTCGTCGGTTGCGATCTTGTTTAGTCATAGATGCGCCTGTCGTAAAATATTTCTCCGAACCCGGACATGCAAATGAGAAATAGCAGATGACACGCATTATGAGCAGAGTTCAAAATCGTACTCCACAAAAGATTGTTCCAAATGTTCTCGGAGTCTCTAGTAAAGTCTGTCTGGTTTTTAATTAACCTCCACAGAGCAAAGTATTACTGAGGGAAAACTTAGTTCCTCATTCAAAAATAAAGAAACCCAACATTGAGTAACTCTTATGTGAAACGTTTGGATTTTTTTTTTTCAAATCCTGCGCAAAAAAACAACCCCGCCATCGCTCTAACTTAAAGAAAGTATTTATTCAGTTAAGGTTTGGCTTGGGGTTATGATTGCTGATTACTCCGGAAATTAAAATTTTCAAATCATTTATAACCCTAACTTGATGAATGATTGCTAATTTGTTATTTTAAAACTTGGCGTGGTGTTTGTCTCAAATCTCGCATTTTACCATTAGTTTCAGGGTCTCGGTATGAAAGATTCAAATAATTGTGTGCTAACTGATGTCTTTCATTACACTAGTTCGTTAAGTGTAATAGTTTGAACTTGTTATTTAGACACAGTTATGTTGAACGAGAGCTCCCCTATAAGGACTCAGTTCAGTTCTGAATCTGATGACGTTACGCAGTCGACGAAAAACATCTGACGCAGTGTCCCACAGCAGTATTTCGACAGTGTATTGATTAATCACTGTAATTAGCAAATTGATAGCAAGCAGCTCGGATGCATTGTCAGTGTCTAGCTTAATGTTCATTGTTAGTTAGAGTCTTCCGAGACGTTTCTGATGTTTAGTATTGGTTTTAGTATTCTCAATTTTGCAGTTAAAAATACCAATTTGAATTGAAGTTAGAATCGGGGTTGAATGCGAGATGCCCGATAGTAATTAAAATATAATTTTTGACTGCAGGTTAGGGCTGTATTATAGGTATACTAAGTAAATAACAGCTGCTTTTATATTTTAGACATGCAAGTTACATTGAGTTCACTTTGGATTAAACTTTATTGGATAGTGTCACCTGGGGATCTAAAACATGTGGTATGTATCTAATCAGTCTCAAATAAAGTAAAGTATATATAATTTTATGCATTTAGTTATGTGCTGATATTTGTAAATTTTAATTGCCACTGTACACTACCGTAAGATTTGTTTGGATATCCGCATGTTATAATCAGTTTGTTCATTGTTTTCTGTAGGCTACGTTCGAGATGTCGATGTTCTTGATTTTGTTTCAAGTACCATCGTAATAATTGTTATGAAAGAATTAAACCGATTTCAAATTGGATTCAATTGCGGCAAAACTTTGAGGCACAGAAAGCGAGATGGGCACTTTATCGCTTTGAGTCGAGTTGCTTGAAAACTGAATATAGTTGACAATAACTCGATTTGGCTGGGACAGGGCATGGGGCACGTTGACAATGGTCTCCATTCACGTGAGCCAGGAAAGTAGAAGGTGAACTCATTCTTAAATGTTATCAAAACAAGAAGAACCGTGTTCGCTCGCGATGTAATCAAGTGTGGATGAATGAGTGAGTAAGCTCATTACGGAGTATAATATAATTTCATAAAATGACGAGAGATTACTGACTATACGGAAAATACAATCAAAAATAATTCTAATGTTGTGACTAGATTTCGGCACTACTTCAAATTGGAAAGTAATGCATTTGGATAAATACCAATATCTGAAAGATACAGACATGAGAATTTTTAGTCAATAATTTGATTTTGAACAAAACATAACGTTCATATATGATTGCTTTTTAATGTGAATAAGAAAATTCTTTAAACAGGGTTTTGTGTCGAAAATATCGTACGTATCAAAAACTTACGTATGTCATTTTTCTTCTCCAAATCTTCGTAGTCAGAATCTCCTCTTCCATCAATGAATTGAAACACCGTTTTACAAATCTACGTTCTACGTTGGTCAGCATACATATTTAGACGAGCAGGAAATCGCCTGTATCCTTTTTTTTCTGCAATCAAATTATAAGTCTTTAAAACAATGTTTATGTTCATTATGACGTCATATTGGATTGGCTTGGTAAACAAGGAATGGTACAGTAATGATGAAAATTTTAATACCAAAAAAGTACCAACGTATAGCACGTATACGCTTTTGACATTTTTCACAGCTGAGGGTGACTTGAGACATGCGTAAATAAATTCAGTCACTGAACCATGGGGTTGAAAGGAAATTGGCACAATGAATGTCAGTAACAGCAATCGCGATTTAGTAAGTGATAGCCTATAATTAATGCTGATAATATAAAACTACCACAACACTGAGACGTTTCAATTGGAAATTTTCTCAAAGTCACGAAAACTCAAAGTGAAGCTACCGACGACTACTAATATACCAATAGATACTGACACTATGTATATATATAGAATAATGGTAATGCGCGTTAGTAAATATCAACTGACGCAGTTCCTGTTGATTTGATTGGGAAATAACTATGAGGTATTGAATTCCAAATAGCTGAATCTCGTGGAAGAAAATCTCGAAGCATAGAATATTTTTTCTGGTATTTCACTGACTGTAAACGGGTGAGAATTCACAGTAAACCGAACTTGACGATAAAAATTGTTAGACTTCCCAATGCATAACGCGAATCTATGGTTCTGTTTACTTATTGTCGCCATCCAGAATTAACACTGAAGATAAGAAGAATAAGCTTTCAGGTGAGTCGACTTGAGACAAGAGTTGTAGGAAAATAAAAATAAAACTTTAGATTATAGTAAAGGTGTATGTCGTATATGCGATAATATCTAAAAATTTCTGGCTAGCAGGTTGAAACATTAAAAATACCGTATGAAGAAAATACAGCGAAAATGCTAAATGACTATCGTGGATAACTTTTTCATTTCAGCCTATTTGTGACCAATGAGATTATGTACCATACTTTCATTTACTAAATTATATCTGAGATATTACTAAACATTTACTAAGTAACTGAAGAACGGACCAACGCGCCAACAAATACTGAAAATATCTGATAATCACATAGCCAGTATTCATTAAGTTACCGTTAGGTCATCGACAGGAACAGACCGAATCTAACTTCCTTGCATTTGAGATGATTCTTTTTTTTTCAATACTTAAGATAATTTGGTAATTTTATGTTTGCGATAGTTTAGTTAGACCGCTTCATAACTTCAGATATGATGAGATACAATATCAACGAAAGAAAGTTTATTAATATCAGGAACGAATTAAAAGTTTACTTCATTGGCGTTTCTATAGTTACAAACCGGCCTGAAATAAATAGCAAACTCACATTTCACCGGAATTATCCTATTGACCATAGTCCATAGTATATTATATATTGGATTTCTCCGCAGGTAATTCAGAGTGGATAAATGAGTACATGAGCTCAAGTTGGAGTGAAATAATTTTATTGAATGGCGGTAAGATTACCGATTATACGAAAATTAAAATCAAATCAATTTCCGTTTTGTGACGAGATTTCGGGACCATAGCATTTTGAAAAATATCAGAATCTACAAGCTACTCGATGTTCCTGATTTTGTTTCAAGTACCATCGTAATAATTGTTATGAAAGAATTAAACCGATTTCAAATTGGATTCAATTGCGGCAAAACTTTGAGGCACAGAAAGCGAGATGGGCACTTTATCGCTTTGAGTCGAGTTGCTTGAAAACTGAATATAGTTGACAATAAATCGATTTGGCTGGGACAGGGCATGGGGCACGTTGACAATGGTCTCCATTCACGTGAGCCAGGAAAGTAGAAGGTTAACTCATTCTTAAATGTTATCAAAACAAGTAGAACCGTGTTCGCTCGCGATGTAATCAAGTGTGGATGAATGAGTGAGTAAGCTCATTACGGAGTATAATATAATTTCATAAAATGACGAGAGATTACTGACTATACGGAAAATACAATCAAAAAGAATTCTTATGTTGTGACTAGATTTCGGGACTACTTCAAATTGGAAAGTAATGCATTTGGATAAATACCAATATCTGAAAGATACAGACATGAGTATTTTTAGTCAATAATTTGATTTTGAACAAAACATAACGTTCATATATGATTGCTTTTTAATGTGAATAAGAAAATTCTTTAAACAGGGTTTTGTGTCGAAAATATCGTACGTATCAAAAACTTACGTATGTCATTTTTCTTCTCCAAATCTTCGTAGTCAGAATCTCCTCTTCCATCAATGAATTGAAACACCGTTTTACAAATCTACGTTCTACGTTGGTCAGCATACATATTTAGACGAGCAGGAAATCGCCTGTATCAGTTTTTATCTGCAATCAAATTATAGGTCTTTAAAACAATGTTTATGTTCATTATGACGTCATATTGGATCGGCTTGGTAAACAAGGAATGGTACAGTAATGATGAAAATTTGAATACCAAAAAAGTACCAACGTATAGCACGTATACGCCTTTGACATTTTTCATAGCTGAGGGTGACTTGAGACATGCGTACATAAACTAAGTCGCTGAACCATTGGGTTGAAAGGAAATTGGCACAAGGAATGTCAATAACAGCAATCGCGATTTAGTAAGTGATAGCCTATAATTAATGCTGATAATATAAAACGACCACAACACTGAGACGTTTCAATTGGAAATTTGCTCAAAGTCACGAAAACTCAAAGTGAAGCTACCGACGACTACTAATATACCAATAGATACTGACACTATGTATATATAGAGAAAAATAATATTGCGCGTTAGTAAATATCAACTGACGCAGTTCCTGTTGATTTGATTGAGAAATAACTATGAGGTATTGAATTCCAAATAGCTGAATCTCGTGGAAGAAAATCTCGAAGCATAGAATATTTTGTCTGGTATTTCACTGACTGTAAACGGGTGGGAATTCACAGTAAACCGAACTTGACGAGAAAAATTGTTACACTTCCCAATGCATAACGCGAATCTATGGTTGTGACAATTTCTGTTTACTTATTGTCACCATCCAGAATTAACACTGAAGATAAGAAGAATAAGCTTTCAGGTGAGTCGACTTTAGACAAGAGTTGTAGGTAAAAAAAAAAAAAACTTTAGTTTATAGTAAAGGTGTATGTCGTATATGCGATAATATCTAAAAATTTCTGGCTAGCAGGTTGAAACATTAAAAATACCGTATGAAGAAAATACAGCGAAAATGCTAAATGACTATCGTGGATAACTTTTTCATTTCAGCCTATTTGTGACCAATGAGATTATGTACCATACTTTCATTTACTAAATTATATCTGAGATATTACTAAACATTTACTAAGTAACTGAAGAACGGACCAACGCGCCAACAAATAATGAAAAAATCTGATAATCACATAGCCAGTATTCATTAAGTCATTGACAAGAACAGACCGAATCTAACTTCCTTGCATTTGATTTGATTCTTTTTTTTTCAATACTTAAGATAATTTGGTAATTTTATGTTTGCAATAGTTTAGTTATACCGCTTCATAACTTCGGATATGATGAGATACAATATCAACGAAAGAAAGTTTATTAATATCAGGAACGAATTAAAAGTTTACTTCATCAGCGTTTCAATAGTTACAAACACGCCTAAAATAAATAGCAAACTCACATTTCACCGGAATTATCCTATTGACCATAGTCCATAGTATTTTATATATTAGGTTTCTCCGCAGGTAATTCAGAGTGGATAAATGCGTGCATGAGCTCAAGTTGGAGTGAAATAATTTATACGAAATTATACGAATTAAACAAAATTAAAAACAAATCAATTTCCCTTTTGTGACGAGATTTCGGGACCACAGCATTTTGAAAAATATCAGAATCTACAAGCTATAGAGTGATTTTATTCTATAATTTGATTTTGAGCAAAACATTACGTTGATATGTGAATCAGAAAGTTCCTCAACAGCGTTATATTCCCAAAAAAATATTACACCACAAAAACTTACGCCTTCTATTAATCTTCTCTAAATCTTTGTAGTCAGAATCTCCTCTTCTATCAATGAATTGAAACACCTTTATACGATTCTACACACCACATTGGTCAGCGAACGGCAAGTATTCGTCTGTATCGGTTTTTATCAACAATCAAATTATAACTCCATAAATAATGTTTCTATTAATTTTGACGTCATACTGAACCGATGGCCAGCCTGGTGAATAAAAAAGGATAAATTGATTACAAAAGTTTAAATATTAAAAAAGTACAGGCGTTTAGGACCTTTGGAATGTCAATGACAGCAAACACGATTTAGTAAGTGATATAACTGATTCTAACAATATAACACGACCATACAACTGACTCGATTTTATGAAGCGCACTCGCGTTTTCTGAATGTATGTAAGATGAAAGATTCTCACGCTCGAGAAATACCTGCAACAAGACCGAAAATCTCATAATATTCAATTAAAATAAATATCTTGACTAAAACTTTCTTGACGTGTTAAAAAGAATTTTTACAAAAAATTTAGTATGTTAAACAATTTATGTAGGAATTCTATTATGAAGATCTTTCAAAAAATTATATAATTCGTAATATTAGAGAAATTCTACCTCGCGCAGTTTCGACTACCACAGACTTAATCCCACTACACGGCAAGAGTTTCAGCTGCATTTAAACACCTTTATACAATTCTACATTCTATACTTGTCAGCAAACGTAGATAGACGAACAGCCAAATTAGATTCATTAAAATAGTGTTTATATTCCTTATGCCGTCATACTAAATCGCAAACCGGCCTGAGAAACAAAGACGGATGAAATAATGATGCAAGATTAAATACCAAAAGCTACCAACGTTCAGGACCCACGCTATTGGCATTTTTCAAAGCTTAGGATACCTTACAACATGCGTAAATAAATTTAGTCACTGAAACGTTGGGTTAAAAGAACTTGGCACAAACAATGTTAAATGAGAGCAATCGCGATTTAGTAAGTGATAGCCTATCCTACAACTAATGCTGGCAATATAACACGTCCATAACACTGACACGTTTTCATTGTAAATTTGCTCAAAGCAAACTCACGAGAACATACTCAAAAAATGATCTCAAAGTTAGGATAACGACGACCACTAATTTCATTTTATTTATTGTCACAATCCAGAACTATTAAAAATTTGATGAAACAGAGTTTGCAATGTAAGAGGAATCGAACATTTTTCTTCAATATCAAGAAACGAGTACAGGTATCGTATTATTAAAGCGTATTATTGTTTTACTATGTTTCTTGATATAAACTTTTATGTGCGTCGGTAGGTCAACTGAACAGACAAAAGTACTAAAAGCTGAAAGTGATTTTTTGCCGCATTGAACGACTTTCAACCGCGTTTTGCAGGTTCAGGAATTGCCTCATTGCTGCTCACAGTCGTCGGTTGCGATCTTGTTTAGTCATAGATGCGCCTGTCGTAAAATATTTCTCCGAACCCGGACATGCAAATGAGAAATAGCAGATGACACGCATTATGAGCAGAGTTCAAAATCGTACTCCACAAAAGATTGTTCCAAATGTTCTCGGAGTCTCTAGTAAAGTCTGTCTGGTTTTTAATTAACCTCCACAGAGCAAAGTATTACTGAGGGAAAACTTAGTTCCTCATTCAAAAATAAAGAAACCCAACATTGAGTAACTTTTATGTGAAACGTTTGGATTTTTTTTTTCAAATCCTGCGCCAAAAAACAACCCCGTCATCGCTCTAACTTAAAGAAAGTATTTATTCAGTTAAGGTTTGGCTTGGGGTTATGAATGCTGATTACTCCGGAAATTAAAATTTTCAAATCATTTATAACCCTAACTTGATGAATGATTGCTAATTTGTTATTTTAAAACTTGGCGTGGTGTTTGTCTCAAATCTCGCATTTTACCATTAGTTTCAGGGTCTCGGTATGAAAGATTCAAATAATTGTGTGCTAACTGATGTCTTTCATTACACTAGTTCGTTAAGTGTAATAGTTTGAACTTGTTATTTAGACACAGTTATGTTGAACGAGAGCTCCCCTATAAGGACTCAGTTCAGTTCTGAATCTGATGACGTTACGCAGTCGACGAAAAACATCTGACGCAGTGTCCCACAGCAGTATTTCGACAGTGTTTTGATTAATCACTGTAATTAGCAAATTGATAGCAAGCAGCTCGGATGCATTGTCAGTGTCTAGCTTAATGTTCATTGTTAGTTAGAGTCTTCCGAGACGTTTCTGATGTTTAGTATTGGTTTTAGTATTCTCAATTTTGCAGTTAAAAATACCAATTTGAATTGAAGTTAGAATCGGGGTTGAATGCGAGATGCCCGATTGTAATTAAAATATAATTTTTGACTGCAGGTTAGGGCTGTATTATAGTTATACTAAGTAAATAACAGCTGCTTTTATATTTTAGACATGCAAGTTACATTGAGTTCACTTTGGATTAAGCTTTATTGGATAGTGTCACCTGGGGATCTAAAACATGTGGTATGTATCTAATCAGTCTCAAATAAAGTAAAGTATATATAATTTTATGCATTTAGTTATGTGCTGATATTTGTAAATTTTAATTGCCACTGTACACTACCGTAAGATTTGTTTGGATATCCGCATGTTATAATCAGTTTGTTCATTGTTTTCTGTAGGCTACGTTCGAGATGTCGATGTTCTTGATTTCGTTTCAAGTACCATCGTAATAATTGTTATGAAAGAATTAAACCGATTTCAAATTGGATTCAATTGCGGCAAAACTTTGAGGCACAGAAAGCGTGATGGGCACTTTATCGCTTTGAGTCGAGTTGCTTGAAAACTGAATATAGTTGACAATAAATCGATTTGGCTGGGACAGGGCATGGGGCACGTTGACAATGGTCTCCATTCACGTGAGCCAGGAAAGTAGAAGGTTAACTCATTCTTAAATGTTATCAAAACAAGAAGAACCGTGTTCGCTCGCGATGTAATCAAGTGTGGATGAATGAGTGAGTAAGCTCATTACGGAGTATAATATAATTTCATAAAATGACGAGAGATTACTGACTATACGCAAAATACAATCAAAAATAATTCTTATGTTGTGACTAGATTTCGGCACTACTTCAAATTGGAAAGTAATGCATTTGGATAAATACCAATATCTGAAAGATACAGACATGAGTATTTTTAGTCAATAATTTGATTTTGAACAAAACATAACGTTCATATATGATTGCTTTTTAATGTGAATGAGAAGATTCTTTAAACAGGGTTATTGTCGAAAATATCGTACGTCTCAAAAACTTACGTATGTCATTATTCTTCTCCAAATCTTTGTAGTCAGAATCTCCTCTTCCGTCAATGAATTGAAACACCGTTATACAAATCTACATTCTACGTTGGTCAGCATACATAGATAAACGAGCAGGGAATCGCCTGTATCGTTTTTTTTTATCTGCAATCAAATTATAAGTCTTTAAAACAATGTTTATGCTCATTATGGCATCATATTGGACCGGATTGGTAAACAAGGAATGGTACAGTAATGATGAAAATTTAGTTACCAAAAAAGTACCAACGTATAGCACGTATACGCTTTTGACATTTTTCACAGCTGAGGATGTCTTGAGACATGCGTAAATAAATTCAGTCACTGAACCATTGGATTGAAAGGAAATTGGCACAAAGAATGTCAATAACAGCAATCGCGATTAAGTAAGTGATAGCTTATAATTGATGCTGATAATATAAAACTACCATAACACTGAGACGTTTCAATTGGAAATTTGCTCAAAGTCACGAAAACTCAAAGTGAAGCTACCGACGACTACTAAAATACCAATAGATACTGACACTATGTATATATAGGGAAAAATAATATTGCGCGTTAGTAAATATCAACTGACGCAGTTCCTGTTGATTTGATTGAGAAATAACTATGAGGTATTGAATTCCAAATAGCTGAATCTCGTGGAAGAAAATCTCGAAGCATAGAATATTTTGTCTGGTATTTCACTGACTGTAAACGGGTGAGAATTCACAGTAAACCGAACTTGACGATTAAAATTATTAGACTTCCCAATGCATAACGCGAATCAATGGTTGTGACCATTTCTATTTACTTATTGTCACCATCCAGAATTAACACTGAAGTTAAGAAGAATAAGCTTTCAGGTAAGTCGACTTGAGACAAGAGTTGTAGGAAAATAAAAAAAAAACTTTAGTTTATAGTAAAGGTGTATGTCGTATATGCGATAATATCTAAAAATTTCTGGAAAGCAGGTTGAAACATTGGAAATACCGTATGAATAAAATACAGGAAAATGCCAAATGACTATCGTGGATAACTTTTTCATTTCAACCTATTTGTCCCCAATGAGATTATGTACCGTCCTTTCATTTACTGAATTATATCTGAGATATTACTAAACATTTACTGAGTAACTGAAGAACGGACCAACGCGCCAACAAATACTGAAAAAATCTGAAAATCACATAGCCAGTATTCATCAAGTTACCGTTAGGTCATTGACAGAAACAGACCAAATCTAACCTCCTTGCATTTGAGATGATTCATTTTTTTTTCAGTACTTAAGATAATTTGGCATTTGTTAAATATATATAAATATACAAAATCTTTGTAGTATAACATATAAAGTCGCAATAAACTAGAAGCAAACATTCCCTTTTGAATAGTCTAGCTAGGAGACTTGGTTGTTTCTTTACAGAGCCGTGTTCGTGTTCGAGGTACTTCTATATAACATTGCACATTAGGGAACAATTCACGACCAACTTAAAATCCCAGATATGATCAGTTAAATATTTATTGGAAATAAAATTTGCAATGGACTATATTTTTCAAGATATTAGGAAACGAGCAAAATTAAAGCGTATACGTCTTTAACTTTATTTCTGAATATAAGATTTTATATGCGTCGGAAGTGCAACTGAACAGCTAAAAGTACTGAAAGCTAAAAGTGATTTTTTTAACAATTTACAAATTCAATTAATTTAATATTACTAAAACTTGTCCTTGACGATGGAAAACCCAAAATTGCAATGAACTCTAAATCAAACAAGCCTATTTTTTTGATTGCGACATAATTGCTTTTTGTACAGTAGCGTGTTAGAGTTGATACTACTATACAATATTATTGAGTTTGGAAGCATTAACGACCCGAATAGTATTTTATGTTTGCAATAGTTTAGTTAGACCGCTTCATAACTTCAGATATGATGAGATACACTATCAACGGAAGAAAGTTTATCAATATCATGAACGAATTAAAAGTTTACTTCATTAGCGTTTCAATAGTTACAAACCCGCCTGAAATAAATACCAAACTCACATTTCACCGAAATTATCCTATTGACTATAGTTCATAGTATATTATACTTTGGGTGCCTCCGCAGGTAATCCAGAGTGGATAAATAAGTGAGTCAGCTCAAGTTGGGGTGAAATAATTTTATTAATGACGATATTTCCGAATATACGAAAATTAAAATCGAATCAATTTCTCGTGTTGTGACGAGATTTCGGGACCACTTCAAACTTGCGAAATACAGCATTTTGAAAAATATCAGAATCTACAAGTTATAAAGTGATTTTATTCACTAATTTGATTTTGAGCAAAAAATTACGTTGATATGTGAATCAGAAGGTTTCTCAACAGCGTTATATCCGAAAAAAATATTACACCTCAAAAACTTAAAACTTCTTTTAAATCTTTGTAGTCAGAATCTCCTCTTCTATCAATAAATTAAAACCCCTTTATACAATTTTACACTCCACTTTGGTCAACAAACGGCAAGTATTCGTCTGTATCGGTTTCTTTCAACATTCAAATTATTACTCCATTCATATTGACGTCATACTGAACCGATGGCCAACCTGGTGAACAAAGAAGGATGAAATGATTACAAAAGTTTAAATATCAAAAAAGTACATACGTTTAGGACCTTTTGAATGTCAATGACAGCAAATGCGATTCAGCAAGTGATATAACTGATTCTAACAATATAACACAACCATACAACTGACTCGATTTTGTAGGAAAATTTGCTCAAAGCAAAGTCACGCGAAATTACTCAAAAGATCTTTGATCTCAATTTTGTTTACTTCATTAGCGTTTCAATAGTTACAAAATAGCCTAAATACAACAGCAAACTCACAATTCACTGAAATATTCTTGTTATCTTTTTCTCTTCTCTGCAACTGGTTTGACTTCTCCTCCTGTCAATCAATCAATCATTTATTCGTCGTCACAAAAACATCAAATGCACAAAAAATTGGTACAATAAATAAATATAATAATAATGATATTTGTGCAACAGGAGTCGCGAGGGATCCTATTAGGTCTTCAAGCAGCGACACCTAAAGCGCTGTTACTGGTTCAGTGTAAAAAAATAACTACATTTGCTACAAACATTGACTATGCAATAGTCGTTATGATGAACATATTTTGAATCATTGAAAAAATTCGCAGCAAACGCAACTTTACTAAAATCATATAATAGAGAAAAAAAAAGAAAAACAACTCAACTATAAATTTATAAAAAAGGCATATTTGAATAAAAGTATATAAGTTACATAAAAGACAAACGACAAGCGAGGGGAAAATGGTTAGACCAGGGGTCGGGAACCCATGGCTCGCGAGCCATATATGGCTCTTTTGGTGACGGCATATGGCTCCCAGAAAAATATAATATTCTAAGACTAAGCTTACTATTGTTACGAGATCCCAAACTCTTTTATAGCCGAATTTGGCAGGAAATTCCCAATACGTTTCAGAACACGCGCCCAGCACATGTCTATGTTATGTAAGATATTACTAGACAGGCATTGTGACAAACAAGGGGATTCTGGAACATATATTGTGACATCACAAAGCGATATAGTTTTTAAAACACTACGGATATGCCTAAACGAAAAAGGCTGATGAGTATCGTAGATTTCAACTTGGGCTGCATGTGAGCAACCGTTCAAGACCCGCAGCGACTACATGCAGCATCAGAAATCACATTAAATGTATATTGACACTATATGTGTTGACTTTTGAGTAAACATTTCAGGCCTGATTAAGTGAAGAAATGGTATATGGCTCGCACGGAAATGCAATTGGAAATATGTATATTTTATGGCTCTCTTGACCAAAAAGGTTCCCGACCCCTGGGTTAGACCAAAGACAAAATTGTAAGTGACTAATTGAATAGAAGTTGGTAAGCTCTAATAAATCATAAAACGTTGATATGTATATATATACAATATGCTCCACAGTAAGTGGGCATAAAATTTACGAAAGAATGGTAGGCATATGCTTGCTCAATAAATTAAAATATAACGAATTTTGGCATTTTAGTGTAGAGGTTGCACCAAGGTTGGTAAAGTTAAAGTACCGGGTACTTTAGAAATAGACTCCTTACACCTATAGTTCCTCCGGCTTTTTGGGCAGCCATGGCGACAGTCTACAAATGCGACTACTGGGCTATGAACAGAAGATGGCGAATCATACTGAATACGGTACTCCAATCAATGGCTGATGGAAGAGAGATAATAACTAATATATTTACTTTTTAGATATAATTTGAAACCGTAATAGCCTAAAGATTTAATGGTACTTGGTAAGGCATTCCACAGTTTCACACCCGTGTATTTTATGGATTTCTGTGTCCTGCTTGATGAATATCTTGGGACATACCGGTAATATGAACTTGACGAAGCTGATCTAGTAGAGTATGAATGGATATTACTCTGCCTTCTGAAAATTCCCGCGAATGCCATGGGAAGCTTGTTATCGAAGTACTGGTGCATGAGTTTCAGTATCTCAAATTCATGGATATGACCAAGCTTAATAATTCGACACCTGTGGTACAAAGGATCTAGTCTAGATCGGAAAGGTGCACTACATATGGCTCTAATTGCTTTGTTTTGCAAAACTTCTAATCTGTGGAGTAGAGTCGATGACGCACTACCCCAAGTTATAATGCCATACTGCAGATACGACTGGAAAAGAGAAAAATAAACCAATCGGAGAGCTGGCATGGTGAGGAATTTTCTTAGTTTAAATAATAAACCTGTTGCACTTGACAACTTTCCAGCAATGTAATTAATGTGTGATGTCCATTTCAATTGGTCATCAATGTGGATACCTAGGTATTTGTATGAGTTGACATTTTCAAGTGGAACCTTGTCAATCAATCAATCATCAATCAATCAATCGTTTATTTTGTCATCACAAAAAAACACGTTCAAACATGAAGTGACATAATGAATAAATTACAGTACGAATCATGTTTTTGTGTGACCGGGGTCGCGAGGGACCTAAGAAGGTCTTCAAGCAGCGACACCTACAGCGCTACAGGTTAGAATAAATATAATTGAATGAGGGATAAAATGAATAAATCCTAGGAATAAGTCACAACTGATACAATTACAGCGACATTCGAAGTGTATGCGATTATGACACAGTAAAACAGAAAATGTAACTTTCACGGAATAATTACTAACAACTAATAAAAACTCGAGGAAAGCAAGATAAAAGCACAGAAAAAATATAGGAAGGGCAAGTTTGGCGGAATATGCAACTAAAAGCAATATAAGGCAAACAGTAAATCGAAAATATTTACAGCAAATGCAATTTAGGAGACACTTACGAAAAATTGATAAGGTCTAACAATGAGCATATATGCTCATTGGGTCTAATGAGGAATACAAACAAACTATTACATCTATATAATGTACATAATAAAGAGGAAAAGATAAAACGGCCTGGTCATTGAAAATAATAGCGAACGTAGGTTAAGGGCAATAAGCTATCGCTCTCCACTCTGAACGATTTTTGAATCAACTATTAATGTAGCAGATACTCTCGGATTCCGACTCCTTGCACCTATTTTCGTTCGGGTTGATTGACGTTAGCCAGTGTAGGCCAGATCGTTACGGTAATAAAAAGTAAGCGATCTTAGTAGAAATTTCAATGGTTACCCGTACTGGTATAAGAGGAGAGATAATCACCGATATATTTATTTTTTAGGTCTCTTTTAAAAGTGCAATATGCTAGGGATCTAATGGTATTAGGTAAAGCGTTCCACAGTTTCACACCTATATATTTAATGGATTTCTGTGTTCTGCTCGAGGAGTACCTTGGGACATGGAATGAACCTGATGAAGCCGATCTGGTAGAGTAGGAATGGATATTACTCTGCTTCGTAAAAAATTCGGTGAATGCCATGGGAAGTTTGTCATCAAAGTACTGGTGCATGAGTTTCAATACCTCAAATTCATGAATATGACCAAGTTTAATTATTCCACATCTGTGGTATAAAGGATCTATTCTAGACCGAAATGGTGCGTTACATATGGATCGAACTGCTTTGTTTTGTAAAACCTCCAATCTTCGAAGGAGAGTAGTCGATGCGTTACCCCATGATATGATACCATACTGTAGATATGACTGGAAAAGAGAAAAATAGACCATTCGAAGGACTGGCATGGTAAGAAATTTTCTAAGTTTGTATAACATACCAGTTGCACTTGCCAGCTTTCCAGCAACATAGTTAATATGGGTGGCCCATTTCATTTGATCATCAATGTGGATGCCAAGGTATTTAAATGAGTTCACATTTTCGAGTAGAGATCCATTAATGCTAATCTCAAGTCGAATTTTATTTTTACGATTATTTTTGTGGCTAATTAATAGGCATTTAGATTTTTCGACATTAATCGTGAGTTTATTGTTAGTCATCCAAGTTGAAATTTTATCCATTTCAGAGTTCATACCCAATTCCAAATCACTTGGAGAAGCTGAACTTCCAAACAATCCGGTATCATCAGCAAAGAGTTTGACAAGCAAGTTAGTGGCGTGCGGAAGATCATTGACGAAAAGGAGGAACATTAATGGGCCAATTATCGAACCCTGTGGAATTCCACATTGTACAGTTGCAAGCTCGGAGCAACTTGATCCGATTTTTACACACTGCTGGCGATAACTCAGATAGCTCTGGAAAAATTTTGACGCGTGGCCGCGAAAACCATAATGGTTCATTTTTCTAATTAGTATGCTATGGTCAACGGTATCGAATGCCTTTTTGAGGTCAAGAAAAATAGCACTGATAAATTCCCTACTCTCTAACTTATCATAGAAATAAGAAATCATATCGAGAATTGCATGATTAGTGGAGTGTTGTTTTTGGAACCCAAACTGGGATTTGTTTATAATGCCATGTCTTTCTATGAATTCGGTTAGTCTAGCATGTAAAAGCCTTTCAAATACTAAAGTCAATGGGGATAGAACTGATATTGGACGATAATTTGATGTACATTCTTTATCCCCAGATTTATATACCGGTGAAACTTTGGCAGTTTTCAAACTATGAGGGAAAATTCCAAAGTCTATAGAGGCATTAAATAATTTACATAGCAATGGGGAAACTATGTCAACAGCATATTTTAGAAATTTCGCTGGAATATTATCATAACCAACCGATTTACCATCAGGTAAACTTGCTATTGTGTAATATACTTCATTGACGGTTATTGGTCTCAGAAAAAAAGACTCTTTTATTGGATTCTTAAGGTTGCTCAAAAAAGATTCAGTGTGAGGGATTTTTTCAGAAAGCTTAGGGCCTATAGAGATAAAATAATCATTAAAATAGTTGGCAATAAGATCTGGATTGCTTACTTTCTGCCCAGTTTCTGTTTTTATTGCTTTAATTGTAGTTGTTGATGTTGTGTCTTTTTTTATATTGACCAGTCGCCCAATTAGGTTCCACGTTGATTTAACGTCGCCACTGACTTGTTTAAATTTATTAAAGTAATACAATTTCTTTGCTTTAGCTATCAAGACTCTAAGTAAATTGCTGTAAGTTTTGTATAATCTATATTTTGTGTCGCTACCATTTTTAAAATATTTTTTATGCATTTTCTGTTTCGTCTTAATTGATACGCGGATGCCTTTAGTCAACCAAGGTTTAGCTAGAAGTCTATTCTCTCGCCGACTCAGTGGTTTCATTGGTGCATTGGCATCAATGGTTGATTTAAATATCTGAATGAATGAATCGAATAAAATATTTAAATTATCAGATGTAATTTGGCAATTCGATATGGGGTGCAAAGAACATTCTAGGTCAGATCTATAGCTATCAATAGAGAAATGTCTCATATCTCGCCTTAGTAATCTGTTTTTATTTATCTTACTAACGGGAGCAGAGATTGTACATAATTGTGCATAATGATCACTAATATCACTTAGGATGACAAAGCTTGACAAATCATGGTTAATGGAATTTGTAAAAATATTATCTATCAATGTACTGGATGTACGAGTTACTCGTGTTGGTTTAGTAATTAGGGGCAGTGATAAATTGGCAAGGTGTATATCAATATACCTCATAGTGGCCAGATCTGTTGAATGACTCAATAAATCAGTGTTCGAGTCACCCAGTAGGATAAATAATTTTTTGTCCCTATTCAACTTTTCTAATGCATTGGAAATAGTTTCGGTAAATTTGATGATATCTTTTCTGGGGTGTTTATAGATTACTCCAATTATGAAAGAGATGTTGGAATTTAGTTTTAAGTTGATCCATAAATCTTCACAGTCTGGATGTTCTAGATCGTATTCATGAATCTCACAAAAACCAAGGTCTCGAGTAATATATAGGCCAACTCCCCCAGCAATTGTTTTGGAAGGTTTGTGAATGAATTCATAATTATAAATGGAAATATTTGAGGTGGGAGTCGCACCAAGCCTCGTTTCTGAATTGTCAATATTAATTTGAAGCCGAATTTTATTTTTTTCATTTATCCTGGGACTAATTAATAAGATTCTTTTCTAAATTCTTTTCTAAAAGAATTTGTGTTTATTTTTCAAATGCTTCTCAGCTTAATAAAAGTCTGTCTTTTGCGCGTATCGCTGACTCCCTGGAATAAAAATAAAGCATATACTGCATTGTTTTAACTAATTACTGCGTCATGAGGAACCTATTTCTAACATTTCAATGTGGACAAAGAAAACATAAAAGGCTTTTAAGCTAAAGCGCACTCGTGTTTCCTGAATGTATGTAAGATTAAAGATTCTCACGCTCGATAAACAACCTGCAACAAGACCGAATACCTCATAATAATTAATTAAAAAAAATATCTTGACTGAAACTTTTTCGATGTTAAACAATTTATGTAGGAATCCTATTATACAGATCTTTCAAAAATGATTGTAATATTATAGAAATTCTACCTCGCGCAGTTTCGACTACCACAGACTTAAGCTCCCTAAACGGCAAGAGTTTCAACTGCATTTAAACACCTCAACACAATTCTACATTCTACACTTCAGCAAACGTAGATAGACGAACAGCAATCACGATTTAGTAAGTGATAGCCTATAACTAATGCTGGCAATATAACACGACAACAACACTGACACGTTTTCATTGTAAATTTGCTCAAAGCAAACTCACGAGAACTTACTCAAAAGATGATCTATCTCTAAGTTAAGCTAACGACGACCACTAATTTCATTTTACTTATTGTCACCATCAAGAATATTAAAGGGATAAATGGAATAGGTTTTCAGGTAGATCGATTTATGACAAGAGTTGATAGGAAAATATATCAAAGCACTTTAGAGTTGAGGCGTATGCGTATATACGATAATATCGAATAATTGCTGGCAAGCAGGTCGAAACATTAGAAATATTGTATGAAGAAAATGCAGCGAAATACTAAATGACTATCGAGGATAACTTTTTTTTTTATTTCAACCTATTTTTTCTCTACCAATGAGAATATGTACCGACCTTTTATTATAAACTTTATCTGAGATATGACTTGAAATTGATAGCTGAAAAACGGGACAACGCGCCAACAAATACTGCATGAAAAAATCACATAGCCAGTATTTAATAAGTTACTGTTAGCATAGCTTATTGACAGAAATAGACCGTTTCTAAACTTTTTGCATTTAAAATAATTCATTTTTTCAATACTTGAGATCATTTGGCATTAGTTAAAATTATATAAATGTACAAAATCGCGTTCGCAGCACCTCGTTCGTGTTAAAAAATTGATGAAACGAAATTTGCAATGAAATAAGAGTCAATATCAAGAAACAAGTATAATTATCGCAATATTAAAGCGTATTAGTGTTTTACTATGTTTCTTGATATAAACTTTTATGTGCGTCGGTAGGTCAACTGAACAGATGAAAGTACTGAAAGCTGAAAGTGATTGTTTGCAATCGCTGAAGACTTGAGCACACCGCACGGCACAGGTTTTAACTGCGTTTTGCAGGTTCAGGAATTGCCTCATTGCTGCTCACAGTCGTCGGTTGCGGTCACGTTTAGTCGTAGATGCGCCTGTCGTAAAATATTTCTCCGAACCCGGACATGCAAATGAGAAATAGCAGGTGACACGCAATAAGAGCAGAGTTTAAAATCGTACTCCTCGAGACATTGTTCCAAATGTTCTCGGAGTCTCTAGTAAAGTCTGTCTGGTTTTTAATTAACCTCCACAGAGAAAAGTATTCGTCAGGGCAAACTTAGTCCCTGATTCAAAAACAAAGAAACCCAACATTGAGTAACTTTTATGTGAAACGTTTGGATCTTTTTATTACAAATCCTGCGTCAAAAAACAACCCCGCCACCGCTCTAACTAAAAAAAGTAAATATCCAGTTAGGGTTTGGCTTGGGGTTAGGAATGCTGATTATTCCGGGAATTAAAATTTTTAAATCATTTATAACCCTAACTTGATGACTGATTTGCTAATTTGTTCTTTTAAAACTTGGCGGGCTTTTTTTTCTAATCTTGCATTTTCCCATTATTGTCAGGGTCTCGGTATAAAAGATTCAAATAATTATGTGCTAACTGATGACTTTCATTGCACTAGTTCGTTAAGTGTAACAGTTTGAACTTGTTATTTAGACACAGTTATGTTGAACGAGAGCTCCCCTATAAGGACTCAGTTCAGTTCTGAATCTGATGACGTTACGCAGTCGACGAAAATCATCTGACGCAGTGTACCATAACAGTATTTCGATAGTGTTTCGATTAATCACTGTAATTAGCAAATTGATAGCAAGCAGCTCGGATGCATTGTCACTGTCTAGCTTAATGTTCATTGTTAGTTAAAGTCTTCGGAGACGTTTATGATGTTGAGTATTGGTTTTAGTATTCTCAATTTTGCGGTTAGGAATACCTATTTGGATTGAAGTTAGAATCGGGGTTGAATGCGAGATGCCCGATTGTAATTAAAATATAATTTTTGACTGCAGGTTAGGGCTGTATTATAGTTATACTAGGTAAATAACAGCTGCTTTTATATTTTAGCCATTCAAGTTACATTGAGTTCACTTTGGATTAAACTTTATTGGATAGTGTCACCTGGGGATCTAAAACATGTGGTATGTATCTAATCAGTCTCAAAAAGAGTAATGTATATATAATTTTATGGATTTAGTTATCTGCTTATATTTGTAAATTTTAATTGCCACTGTACACCAATGTAAGATTTGTTTAGATATCCGCATGTTATATTCAGTTTTTTCATTATTTTCTGTAGGTTAGGTTCGAGATGTCGATGTTCCGGATTTTGTTTCAAGTACCATCGTAATAATTGTTATGAAAGAATTAAACCGATTTCAAATTCGATTCAATTGCGGCAAAACTTTGAGGCACAGAAAGCAAGATGGGCACTTTATCGCTTTGAGTCGAGTTGCTTGAAAACTCAATTTAGTTGACAATAAATCGATTTGGCTGGGACAGGGCATGGGGCACGTTGACAATGGTCTCCATTCACGTAAGCCAGGAAAGTAGAAGATTAACTCATTCCTAAATGTTATCAAAACAAGAAGAACCGTGTTAGCTCGCGATGTAATCAAGTGTGGATGAATAAGTGAGTGAGCTCATTACGGAGTATAATATGATTTCATAAAATGACGAGAAGATTCCTGACTATACGGAAAATAAAATCAAAAATAATTCTAATGTTGTGACTAGATTTCGGGACTACTTCAAATAGGAGAGTAATGCATTTGGAAAAATACCAGTATCTGAAAGCTACAGACATGAGTATTTTTAGTCAATAATTTGATTTTGAACAAAACATAACGTTCATATATGATTGCTTTTCAAAGAAAATAAGAAGATTCTTTAAACAGGAATATTGTCGAAAATATCGTACGTCTCAAAAACTTACGCATGTCATTATTCTTCTCCAAATCTTTGTAGTCAGAATCTCTTCTTCCATCAATGAATTGAAACACCGTTATACAAATCTACATTCTACGTTGGACAGCATACATAGATAGACGAGCAGGGAATCGCCTGTATCGCTTTTTATCTGCAATCAAATTATAAGTCTATAAAACAATGTTTATGCTCATTATGGCGTCATATTGGACCGGATTGGTAAACAAGGAATGGTACAGTAATGATGAAAATTTAATTACCAAAAAAGTACCAACGTATAGCACTTATACGCTTTTGACATTTTTTACAGCTGAGGATGACTTGAGACATGCGTAAATAAATTGAGTCACTGAACCATTGGATTGAAAGGAAATTGGCACAAAGAATGTCAATAACAGCAATCGCGATTTAGTAAGTGATAGCCTATAATTAATGCTGATAATATAAAACTACCATAACACTGAGACGTTTCAATTGGAAATTTGCTCAAAGTCACGAAAACTCAAAGTGAAGCTACCGACGACTATTAAAATACCGATAGATACTGACACTATGTATATATAGAGAATAATGGTAATGCGCGTTAGTAAATATCAACTGACGCAGTTCCAGTTGATTTGATTGAGAAATAAATATGAGGTATTGAATTCCAAATGGCTGAATCTCGTGGAAGAAAATCTCGAAGCATAGAATATTTTGTCTGGTATTTCACTGACTGTAAACGGGTGAGAATTCACAGTAAACCGAACTTGACGATAAAAATTGTTAGACTTCCCAATGCATAACGCGAATCTATGGTTGTGACAATTTCTGTTTACTTATTGTCACCATCCAGAATTAACACTGAAGATAGGAAGAATAAGCTTTCAGGTAAGTCGACTTGAGACAAGAGTAGTGGGAAAAAAAAAATTTAGTTTAGAGTAAAGGTGTATGTCGTATATG
The DNA here is from genome assembly GCF_964204865.1 of Styela clava. Lineage (NCBI taxonomy): Eukaryota > Metazoa > Chordata > Ascidiacea > Stolidobranchia > Styelidae > Styela > Styela clava. The sequence goes on along the minus strand of NC_135264.1, from coordinate 491,004 downwards.
CGATAATATCTAAAACTTTTTTGGCAAGCAGGTTGAAACATTGGAAATACCGTACAAAGAAAAAAAGGAAAATGCTAGATGACTACCGTGGATAACTTTTTCCTTTCAACCTATTTGTCACCAATGAGATTATGTACCGTCCTTTCATTTACTGAAATATATCTGAGATATTACTAAACATTTACTGAGTAACTGAAGAACGGACCAACGCGCCAACAAATACTGAAAAAAATCTGAAAATCACATAGCCAGTATTCATTAAGTTACCGTTAGGTCATTGACAGAAACAGACCGAATCTAACCTCCTTGCATTTGAGATGATTCATTTTTTTTCAATACTTAAGATAATTTGGCATTTGTTAAATATATATAAATATACAAAATCTTTGTAGTATAACATATAAAGTCGCAATAAACTAGAAGCAAACATTCCCTTTTGAATAGTCTAGCTAGGAGACTTGGTTGTTTTCTTTACAGAACCGTGTTCGTGTTCGAGGTACTTCTATATAACATTGCACATTAGGGAACAATTCAAGACCAACTTAAAATCCCAGATATGATTAGTTAAATATTTATTGGAAATAAAATTTGCAATGGACTATATTTTCCATGATATCAGGAAACGAGAAAAATTAAAGCGTATACGTCTTTAACTTTATTTCTGAATATAATCTTTTATATGCGTCGGAAGTGCAACTGAACAGCTAAAAGTGATTTTTTTAACAATTTACAAATTCAATTAATATTAATAATACGAACTTGTCCTTGATGCGGAAAACCAAAAATTGCAATGAACTATAAATCAAACAAGCCTATTTTTTTGATTGCGACATAATTGCTTTTTGTACAGTAGCGTGTTAGAGTTGATACTACTATACAATATTATTGAGTTTGGAAGCATTAACGGCTTGAATAGTATTTTATGTTTGCAATAGTTTAGTTAGACCGCTTCATAACTTCAGATATGATGAGATACACTATCAACGGAAGAAAGTTTATCAATATCATGAACGAATTAAAAGTTTACTTCATTAGCGTTTCAATAGTTACAAACCCGCCTGAAATAAATACCAAACTCACATTTCACCGAAATTATCCTATTGACTATAGTCCATAGTATATTATACTTTGGGTTCCTCCGCGGGTAATCCAGAGTGGATAAATAAGTGAGTCAGCACAAGTTGGGGTGAAATAATTTTATTAAAAGACGATAATATTTTCAAATATACGAAAATTAAAATCGAATCAATTTCTCGTGTTGTGACGAGATTTCGGGACCACTTCAAACTTGCGAAATACAGCATTTTGAAAAATATCAGAATTTATTTAATAATTTGATTTTGAGCAAAAAATTACGTTGATATGTGAATCAGAAGGTTTCTCAACAGCGTTATATCCAAAAAAAATATTACATCTCAAAAACTTAAAACTTCTTCTAAATCTTTGTAGTCAGAATCTCCTCTTCTATCAATGAATTAAAACACCTTTATAAGATTTTACACTCAACTTTGGTCAACAAACGGCAAGTATTCGTCTGTATCGGTTTCTTTCGATGTTCCTGATTTTGTTTCAAGTACCATCGTAATAATTGTTATGAAAGAATTAAACCGATTTCAAATTGGATTCAATTGCGGCAAAACTTTGAGGCACAGAAAGCGAGATGGGCACTTTATCGCTTTGAGTCGAGTTGCTTGAAAACTCAATTTAGTTGACAATAAATCGATTTGGCTGGGACAGGGCATGGGGCACGTTGACAATGGTCTCCATTCACGTAAGCCAGGAAAGTAGAAGATTAACTCATTCTTAAATGTTATCAAAACAAGAAGAACCGTGTTCGCTCGCGATGTAATCAAGTGTGGATGAATGAGTGAGTAAGCTCATTACGGAGTATAATATAATTTCATAAAATGACGAGAGATTACTGACTATACGGAAAATAAAATCAAAAATAATTCTTATGTTGTTACTAGATTTCGGACTACTTCAAACTGGAAAGTAATGCATTTGGAAAAATACCAATATCTGAAAGATACAGACATGATTTTTTTTAGTCAATAATTTGATTTTGAACAAAACATAACGTTCATATATGATTGCTTTTTAATGTGAATAAGAAGATTCTTTAAACAGGGTTATTGTCGAAAATATCGTACGTCTCAAAAACTTACGTATGTCATTATTCTTCTCCAAATCTTCGTAGTCAGAATCTCCTCTTCACTGTTAAAAAAATTAGTAAATATACTAATTTTTCTAGTAAATTGTTACTAATTTTTCGTTGAATTTTACTTTCTACAGGAGTATTTTATTGAAATCACGTGACTTGGTTAGCTGAGCCAATCAGGGTGCTTGTTTGTTAATAGTTTACTAATGAATAGTAATTCCACTGATCAGTTAGTAATTAATATAACAGAAAAATAGTAAAAAGAATAGTATACTTGGAAAAAGTAAAAAAATCTAAGATCCTCTAATTTACGAGTAATTATTCTTTCCAATAAACGAATTTATCTACGCATGCGATATAGTCACGAAGCAAATTTAAATACTCCTTTAGAATTTCATCTAAATTTTGCTCTGGGTATTAATTTGAATTAATTTTATTCTAAAATTATTTTGGTTCATCACCCAAAAATTCTGATTGTTTTGCTATTGCATTAGACAAGATAAGATATTGTTTTTATATATTATTTTTCCGGAAGTAAGCGGACCTATTTTTCCAAATATTCATCCGCAAAAACTCCACGAGGCAGGTTGCGTGCGCAGCATTTTTGATTTCGAGTTTCCTTGTGCCGCCCATCTCGGCTGGGACTCTAAGCTGTTTGGGAGCTCAGGATCGGTTGCGTGCGTATGAAAACTGAATGCGGTACGTATGTTAAGTATGCAATAGCGTGAGTCTGAGTTTGATGATTGTGTTAGCAACGGTCTGGTCTGTACGGTAGGTGCGGATTTACCACGGGTAGTGGTCTGATTATTGAGGTACCGGTACTGGTACTTTTTGCAGAGATCAAAGTTTCCTACATTTTAATCCTTCTCTTTACCGTCATAGGTCATTTTGTACCGGTAATGTGCCAATTATGACATCACTCAAATGTCACGTGCCTGTAGCCCGCGCTTTTTCTGGTTCAGGAATTAGGACTCGGTAAGCGAGGCTCTTTGTGGTCAGTGGATATTTATTTTAGGCGGTTGGTTTTTGTAGCTTTTCATGCGTTAATTGAGCATGTTTGTGTTACAGTAGTAGACTTGTAGTTGGTAGACCAAAATATTCTTTAAATACCGTGTACATCAGCATCTAATGGTACCGGTACCGTACCTGTATACAGCGACATGTTAGTTTCGCCGTGTTACCGGTATCTATCGACGACCAAGAGTAAAAATCTGAATTGGCTATTTCAGTATTTGATTCGGAATAGATGTAACTTACCGGTAGCCTATGGTGATATGATACGTTCAAACGTTACAAGTCAGTAGCAACAATAGGTACGGTACCGGTAACAGACAGATGAATTCAACTATAGCTACAATGCGGCCATCTTGGTCGGAACGTATTTGGCGCTTTCACAATTTACACTGTATTATATACATATCCTAATACTTTTAGGACATTTTATTCTTCACAGTAAAATGACGTCATTTCGAATCTCGATTCGAGAGCTCAAAATGAACCAGAACGATTTTAGTCATTTCATATTTGATTCATGAAAAATCTTACAATATGGGGGACCGATCCTAAAGTACGAATAATTGTAACAACGGAAAATAATAAATTGAAATGACTGAAACTAAATTCGCTATTGTTGAGGTGATGGTTTAAAATAAGGATTATTTGTTTTTGGAAAAATATAAGAGGTTATAACTTATCTGAGGTTAGGCTATACTTAAATATTCTAAAGTTCTTCTATTCTTTATTTCACTTCATAGTCAAGTACCCTAGTTATTGTGCACCTGTTCTTGCAGACTGGTACCACATGCGACATAGTGTGCTCTAGAGGTTGTCTGTTTCCATGTCTGTGTAATAATTACTTGACAATAATTGCCCTTTCTTTTCCAAGCAGGCTGTAATTTAATGTTACTTTCATCTCTCTTCAGTCTTGCAATAGGAACAAATTATGTAACTAATCGCAAGGTCGATGACCCAACCTCTATGAAATTACCAGTACTTAGTGTCATTCAATCAGAAAGTGGATCACTTACTCAGGCATTATTATTTAGGACATTGAAATATTCAACCAATAAAAAAATTTCTGAATTTATAAGTTCTTCAAAATCGGAATCAAAGAGTCTTAAAACTGAATTACCAAAATCGACTGGGGTGGTCACGTTGATCGCCTATTATTTCGGAGAGGACCTAAACCAAATATTTAAGTGTTTCCAGGTATGTTCTATGCTTTTTTTGTGTAAAGTGCTTTTTTTTGAAAGTTTTGGCATCAAGAGTAATGTAACTTCTGCACAACACTGTTCGTATAAAGTTTTGTGAGCCGACTGCAAATTAATTGGAAACTAACTGCATGATAGTGGTTAACGGAATATTTATTCACTACTTTGCCTATTTTCAGAAAGAAACCACTTTTTCCCAGATATTAGAAGATATTCCAAAATCTCCATTTATTGCTTGCATAGGTAAGTGTTAGAGGTGAGCGATATAATTGCGAATATCAGGAACAATTTCGAAATATGATATGATAGCCATTTTGTGTCGCCATATACTTCTCAGTTGTGATTATTATAAAATAATATCACCAGCTTCTGCCATGCAACCTGCTTTAACTGTTGCGTCACAGTATGCATTGCTTGAAATATAATATTTCTGAAAGAACGTAATGCGCATCATAAGCCTCATCAATGTAATAAGTTCTCCCTTCGTTTTATCAGTGTTACGCTTGCTATCAACGGTGAGTGGCAATAAGAACAAATCCATGTCTGCTATGTTAGCCATATAGCCAAAGCCAATTTTGAGATGATCGTAATTATTATACAATTAATAATTGTGTAATTGCATATTATCAAAAAATCACTAATCGTCCACCTCTAGTAAGTGTATGTTTAGAAGTTAAGATAATAAGATTAATCAACCTGTCAAGTGACTTTCATTTTATTCATGAGACTATAGATTCGAAGCTAAAGTTTACAATCTTGTGTTTCAGGTAACACGGTAGCGACTGCTGAGACTTTTTACGTCATCGCTGAACGAGAAGTGGTGTGTTCCTGTAGATCGTTTTTTGAAGAGGTAGCTTTTCAGTTTGCTTCGTTCTATGTTTTCAACATAGAATATCCAAAGAAGGCCTTGCTGACGTTTGATTTTATTCAGAGGTAAGAAAAAAATTGCTAGTCTACAGTGCTGATATAATTCTTGCTGTTGGCACAATGTACACGTTGTTAACGAATTACCTGTTACTTCTGTCATGTAGTGTTATTTGATGACATACAATACAAAAAATGGGTTGTGAAAATGAAATATGTGACTGGACTTGCACAAACTCATGGTGTCCATACCCTGGGGACTGGGCCATAAGTAGGGCTGGGAATAATTTAATTAGTTAAACAGTTTTTAGGTGGTTAATGATAGTCATGATTTATTTTAACCATTCATCGGTACGGTACCGATTAATGGTTAAAATAAATCATGACTGACTGGCGTTGCCACACATGTTTCCTCCTAATCAAATATGTTTTACATCCATCTGTGAAAAATGAACTCACAACAATCCTATTTTAGTGAACTTCAATTTCAAACGATCTCACTGTGCTCTCCATTTTGTAGCAGGAAATTTTTGATATATTTGCAAAAAATCATTACTAATGACAGAAATTAATACAATATTTTTCAATTGCTGCATTTGCAATCGAATGTCAACGAGCGGATGAGCCTATTGCGATTTGCGACAACTGGGGGCTAGAAGGATCTGGAGCTTTCTGGTTTGGCAATTGCATTCCTGGCCCACCGACAGTTTTTTGTTTATCCCTTGGCAAGGCACGATACATTATAAATACCTGACATTTTTACTATTTTTGTCCAGTGTTTGTGTTTTTACTATTTTGGTGGTGAGATGACAGGACGTTTTCCAAATTTCATATGTGAAACCTATTCGCCATTTAAGTTCGGTCTTTTTTCAGGTTCTTCGGTGACATAAACCCCAGAGTCACTAAGTCGAAAAAAAGTAAAGGCAAAGACGTTCATGCAAAAGTAATCGGCCTTGCAAGAAGAGTGAATCTATTACAGGCGTTATATGTGCCGTTGTTAGAAATTGATGTTTAAGTAAACTTTGGTGGTGTTACTGCAGCTTACATCACTTTTGACCAGGGGTGAAAACTCGATCAAATTTTCACATGCCTTTGATTGAGTTTCTCAAGTTCGAGTTCATTATCCTGGTCAGGGGTTTGAGTTCATGTATTTGATAGAGTTTTTCGAAGTTCGAGTTCGCAGCCCTGCTTTTGGCTGATCGATTAATTTGATAAAAAATGATTTAGCTGTGTGTTGGGTGTGAAGTCTGGATAATTTTAAACAAACTCTGCTCCGTGATCTTCTTCAACCACAAAATTTCTGGCTTCCACTCATGACTATCAACTCCCACATTTGCAAATATATGACTCCGTCTCCTGCTCAAGACTCATTCAAAATATGAATTAAAACTCTTGACTCCCTGATCTTTTAAGATTTGACTGCTGCTATGCTAGCTGCTTTAGTGTAACTTTTTGTCCAGTTTTATCAATTTTAACATTTTCGAATTTGCACATTCTGCAAACTCTGCTCCTAGCTCATGAGCTTTAAAAATGTCCAGTCAAACTCTATTCATAAGTGTGGATAAACTCCGACTATGATTAACTCTTTAGACTCTGCAAGCTTCAAAATTTCGAACTCCCACTCATGCTCCTACCAAAATCCTCAAACTCCCGCTCTTCGACTTCACGCCCCTTGAAATCTTATCTTGAAAATTATCTTGCATAATTAATTTTAGAATTTGTCATCTTTGAAACTCTTGCCATAGCTACAAAATAGGTTGCATGATATTTCCCAAAATTTTCATTTTGAAACATTATAATTAGAGTAAAGTGCAAAAAATCGGGAAATTCCTATAATAGTCTCGTTATTATGTCACGTTTGCCAGCGTCTCATAGCCTGGTATCCAGAAATTTGATTTCAAAATAAGTTTGTCAACTAAACAACCCAGTCCTAGAACGTTTTCTTGTTTGACTTTATTTGGATCTATTGAGATAAATAAATAGACCTCGAAATGTATAGACCAGATTTCTGACAAGTGCCGATAGAAACTCAATTTTGATCCATTACATACAGAAATTCCTATGTCCTACAAGAACTTGTGCCCTCATTTTATTGCATGGATAGCTTTCAACGTCTGCTAATAGGTGTTTAAATTTGACTGTAGACCATATATTTTCTGAAATTTCTTCTTGAAAGCCTTAAAGGCATTCAGTGTGTATTTATGGTTTTATAAAAATATCAATTGTAATAAAATGATTTTCGTTTCCAGAATCTCGTTTTTTTTATTTTAACTGTAATATTCTGTGTGTTTGCTGTTGTGTCGTGCCAGTAAATAGCTTTGCTACTCTCGTAGTGGTTCGGTCATCGCGAGTGAGAAATTACCATCATGCTAGTATTGTATGGTACTACTGTCGGGTAAGGTAGCTGCCATCGAGATAGTAATTTTATTTACTATTTTAAGGTAAAAAATATTACTACTGGTGTGTAGGTTTACTGCCGTCAAAAAAGTAGTATTTTTTACAGTTTTATAGTAATTTTTGCTACCATCAATCTCTGTAAATTTACTGAAAATACTGTTCATAATACTACTGATAGGGCCTGTAAATTTTTTTACATGGGCCAGTACTTTTGCTGCCATTTTTTTTTAGTAAATTTGGAAAAAATTTTTTAACAGTGTTCCATCAATGAATTGAAACATCGTTTTACAAATCTACGTTCTACGTTGGTCAGCATACATATTTAGACGAGCAGGAAATCGGCTGTATCAGTTTTTATCTGCAATCAAATTATAAGTCTTTAAAACAATGTTTATGTTCATTATGACGTCATATTGGATCGGCTTGGTAAACAAGGAATGGTACAGTAATGATGAAAATTTTAATACCAAAAAAGTACCAACGTATAGCACGTATACGCTTTTGACATTTTTCATAGCTGAGGGTGACTTGAGACATGCGTACATAAACTAAGTCGCTGAACCATTGGGTTGAAAGGAAATTGGTACAAGGAATGTCAATAACAGCAATCGCGATTTAGTAAGTGATAGCCTATAATTAATGCTAATAATATAAAACGACCACAACACTGAGACGTTTCAATTGGAAATTTGCTCAAAGTCACGAAAACTCAAAGTGAAGCTACCGACGACTACTAATATACCAATAGATACTGACACTATGTATATATAGGGAAAAATAATATTGCGCGTTAGTAAATATCAACTGACGCAGTTCCTGTTGATTTGATTGAGAAATAACTATGAGGTATTGAATTCCAAATAGCTGAATCTCGTGGAAGAAAATCTCGAAGCATAGAATATTTTGTCTGGTATTTCACTGACTGTAAACGGGTGGGAATTCACAGTAAACCGAACTTGACGAGAAAAATTGTTACACTTCCCAATGCATAACGCGAATCTATGGTTGTGACAATTTCTGTTTACTTATTGTCACCATCCAGAATTAACACTGAAGATAAGAAGAATAAGCTTTCAGGTAAGTCGACTTGAGACAAGAGTTGTAGGTAAATAAAAAATAAAAACTTTAGTTTATAGTAAAGGTGTATGTCGTATATGCGATAATATCTAAAAATTTCTGGCAAGCAGGTTGAAACATTAAAAATACCGTATGAAGAAAATACAGCGAAAATGCTAAATGACTATCGTGGATAACTTTTTCATTTCAGCCTATTTGTGACCAATGAGATTATGTACCATACTTTCATTTACTAATTTATATCTGAGATATTACTAAACATTTACTAAGTAACTGAAGAACGTACCAACGCGCCAACAAATACTGAAAAAATCTGATAATCACATAGCCAGTATTCATTAAGTCATTGACAGGAACAGACCGAATCTAACTTCCTTGCATTTGAGATGATTCTTTTTTTTTCAATACTTAAGATAATTTGGTAATTTTATGTTTGCGATAGTTTAGTTAGACCGCTTCATAACTTCAGATATGATGAGATACAATATCAACGAAAGAAAGTTTATTAATATCAGGAACGAATTAAAAGTTTACTTCATCAGCGTTTCAATAGTTACAAACCCGCCTGAAACAAATAGCAAACTCACATTTCACCGGAATTATCCTATTGACCATAGTCCATAGTATATTATACTTTGGGTTTCTCCGCAGATAATTCAGAGTGGATAAATGAGTGCATGAGCTCAAGTTGGAGTGAAATAATTTATACGAAATTATACGAATTAAACGAAAATTAAAAACAAATCAATTTCCCTTTTGTGACGAGATTTCGGGACCACAGCATTTTGAAAAATATCAGAATCTACAAGCTATAGAGTGATTTTATTCTATAATTTGATTTTGAGTAAAACATTACGTTGATATGTGAATCAGAAGGTTCCTCAACAGCGTTATATTCCCAAAAAAATATTACACCACAAAAACTTACGCCTTCTATTAATCTTCTCTAAATCTTTGTAGTCAGAATCTCCTCTTCTATCAATGAATTGAAACACCTTTATACGATTCTACACACCACATTGGTCAGCGAACGGCAAGTATTCGTCTGTATCGGTTTTTATCAACAATCAAATTATAACTCCATAAATAATGTTTCTATTAATTTTGACGTCATACTGAACCGATGGCCATCCTGGTGAATAAAAAAGGATAAATTGATTACAAAAGTGTAAATATTAAAAAAGTACAGGCGTTTAGGACCTTTGGAATGTCAATGACAGCAAACACGATTTAGTAAGTGATATAACTGATTCTAACAATATAACACGACCATACAACTGACTCGATTTTATGAAGCGCACTCGCGTTTTCTGAATGTATGTAAGATTAAAGATTCTCACGCTCGAGAAATACCTGCAACAAGACCGAACAACTCATAATATTCAATTAAAATAAATATCTTGACTAAAACTTTCTTGACGTGTTAAAAAGAATTTTTACAAAAATTTTAGTATGGTAAACAATTTATGTAGGAATTCTATTATAAAGATCTTTCAAAAAATTATGTAATTCGTAATATTAGAGAAATTCTACCTCGCGCAGTTTCGACTACCACAGACTTAAGCCCACTACACGGCAAGAGTTTCAGCTGCATTTAAACACCTTTATACAATTCTACATTCTATACTTGTCAGCAAACGTAGATAGACGAACAGCCAAATTAGATTCATTAAAATAGTGTTTATATTCATTATGCCGTCATACTAAATCGCAAACCGGCCTGAGAAACAAAGACGGATGAAATAATGATGCAAGATTAAATACCAAAAGCTACCAACGTTCAGGACCCACGCTATTGGCATTTTTCACAGTTTAGGATACCTTACAACATGCGTAAATAAATTTAGTCACTGAAACGTTGGGTTAAAAGAACTTGGCACAAACAATGTTAAATGGGAGCAATCGCGATTTAGTAAGTGATAGCCAATCCTACAACTAATGCTGGCAATATAACACGTCCATAACACTGACACGTTTTCATTGTAAATTTGCTCAAAGCAAACTCACGAGAACATACTCAAAAAATGATCTCAAAGTTAGGATAACGACGACCAATAATTTCATTTTATTTATTGTCACAATCCAGAATTATTAAAAATTTGATGAAACAGAGTTTGCAATGTAAGAGGAATCGAACATTTTTCCTCAATATCAAGAAACGAGTACAGGTATTGTATTATTAAAGCGTATTATTGTTTTACTATGTTTCTTGATATAAACTTTTATGTGCGTCGGTAGGTCAACTGAACAGACAACAAAAGTACTAAAAGCTGAAAGTGATTTTTTGCCGCATGGAACGAGTTTCAACCGCGTTTTGCAGGTTCAGGAATTGCCTCATTGCTGCTCACAGTCGTCGGTTGCGATCTTGTTTAGTCATAGATGCGCCTGTCGTAAAATATTTCTCCGAACTCGGACATGCAAATGAGAAATAGCAGATGACACGCATTATGAGCAGAGTTCAAAATCGTACTCCACAAAAGATTGTTCCAAATGTTCTCGGAGTCTCTAGTAAAGTCTGTCTGGTTTTTAATTAACCTCCACAGAGCAAAGTATTACTGAGGGAAAACTTAGTTCCTCATTCAAAAATAAAGAAACCCAACATTGAGTAACTTTTATGTGAAACGTTTGGATTTTTTTTTTCAAATCCTGCGCCAAAAAACAACCCCGCCATCGCTCTAACTTAAAGAAAGTATTTATTCAGTTAAGGTTTGGCTTGGGGTTATGAATGCTGATTACTCCGGAAATTAAAATTTTCATATCATTTATAACCCTAACTTGATGAATGATTGCTAATTTGTTATTTTAAAACTTGGCGTGGTGTTTGTCTCAAATCTCGCATTTTACCATTAGTTTCAGGGTCTCGGTATGAAAGATTCAAATATTTGTGTGCTAACTGATGTCTTTCATTACACTAGTTCGTTAAGTGTAATAGTTTGAACTTGTTATTTAGACACAGTTATGTTGAACGAGAGCTCCCCTATAAGAACTCAGTTCAGTTCTGAATCTGATGACGTTACGCAGTCGACGAAAAACATCTGACGCAGTGTCCCACAGCAGTATTTCGACAGTGTTTTGATTAATCACTGTAATTAGCAAATTGATAGCAAGCAGCTCGGATGCATTGTCAGTGTCTAGCTTAATGTTCATTGTTAGTTAGAGTCTTCCGAGACGTTTCTGATGTTTAGTATTGGTTTTAGTATTCTCAATTTTGCAGTTAAAAATACCAATTTGAATTGAAGTTAGAATCGGGGTTGTATGCGAGATGCCCGATTGTAATTAAAATATAATTTTTGACTGCAGGTTAGGGCTGTATTATAGTTATACTAAGTAAATAACAGCTGCTTTTATAGTTTAGACATGCAAGTTACATTGAGTTCACTACGGATTAAACTTTATTGGATAGTGTCACCTGGGGATCTAAAACATGTGGTATGTATCTAATCAGTCTCAAATAAAGTAAAGTATATATAATTTTATGCATTTAGTTATGTGCTGATATTTGTAAATTTTAATTGCCACTGTACACTACCGTAAGATTTGTTTGGATATCCGCATGTTATAATCAGTTTGTTCATTGTTTTCTGTAGGCTACGTTCGAGATGTCGATGTTCTTGATTTTGTTTCAAGTACCATCGTAATAATTGTTATGAAAGAATTAAACTGATTTCAAATTGGATTCAATTGCGGCAAAACTTTGAGGCACAGAAAGCGAGATGGGCACTTTATCGCTTTGAGTCGAGTTGCTTGAAAACTGAATATAGTTGATAATAAATCGATTTGGCTGGGACAGGGCATGGGGCACGTTGACAATGGTCTCCATTCACGTGAGCCAGGAAAGTAGAAGGTTAACTCATTCTTAAATGTTATCAAAACAAGAAGAACCGTGTTCGCTCGCGATGTAATCAAGTGTGGATGAATGAGTGAGTAAGCTCATTACGGAGTATAATATAATTTCATAAAATGACGAGAGATTACTGACTATACGGAAAATAAAATCAAAAATAATTCTTATGTTGTGACTAGATTTCGGGACTACTTCAAATTGGAAAGTAATGCATTTGGAAAAATACCAATATCTGAAAGATACAGACATGATTTTTTTTAGTCAATAATTTGATTTTGAACAAAACATAACGTTCATATATGATTGCTTTTTAATGTGAATAAGAAAATTCTTTAAACAGGGTTTTGTGTCGAAAATATCGTACGTCTCAAAAACTTACGTATGTCATTATTCTTCTGCAAACATTTGTAGTCAGAATCTCCTCTTCCATCAATGAATTGAAACACCGTTATACAAATCTACATTCTACGTTGGTCAGCATACATATTTAGAGGAGGATTTCGCCTGTATCGTTTTTTATCTGCAATCAAATTATAAGTCTTTAAAACAATGTTTATGTTCATTATGACGTCATATTGGATTGGATCGGTAAACAAGGAAGGGTACAGTAATGATGAAAATTTTAATACCAAAACAGTACCAACGTATAGCACGTATACGCTTTTGACATTTTTCACAGCTGCGGGTGACTTGAGACATGCGTAAATAAATTCAGTCACTGAACCATTGGGTTGAAAGGAAATTGGCACAAGGAATGTCAGTAACAGCAATCGCGATTTAGTAAGTGATAGCCTATAGTTAATGCTGATAATATAAAACGACCACAACACTGAGACGTTTCAATTGGAAATTTTCTCAAAGTCACGAAAACTCAAAGTGAAGCTACCGACGACTACTAATATACCAATAGATACTGACACTATGTATATATATATAGAATAATGGTAATGCGCGTTAGTAAATATCAACTGACGCAGTTCCTGTTGATTTGATTGAGAAATAACTATGAGGTATTGAATTCCAAATAGCTGAATCTCGTGGAAGAAAATCTCGAAGCATAGAATATTTTTTCTGGTATTTCACTGACTGTAAACGGGTGAGAATTCACAGTAAACCGAACTTGACGATAAAAATTGTTAGACATCCCAATGCATAACGCGAATCTATGGTTCTGTTTACTTATTGTCACCATCCAGAATTAACACTGAAGATAAGAAGAATAAGCTTTCAGGTAAGTCGACTTGAGACAAGAGTTGTAGGAAAATAAAAAATAAAACTTTAGTTTATAGTAAAGGTGTATGTCGTATATGCGATAATATCTAAAAATTTCTGGCAAGCAGGTTGAAACATTAAAAATACCGTATGAAGAAAATACAGTGAAAATGCTAATGACTATCGTGGATAACTTTTTCATTTCAGCCCATTTGTGACCAATGAGATTATGTACCATACTTTCATTTACTAAATTATATCTGAGATATTACTAAACATTTACTAAGTAACTGAAGAACGGACCAACGCGCCAACAAATACTGAAAAAATCTGATAATCACATAGCCAGTATTCATTAAGTTACCGTTAGGTCATTGACAGGAACAGACCGAATCTAACTTCCTTGCATTTGAGATGATTCATTTTTTTTTCAATACTTAAGATAATTTGGTAATTTTATGTTTCAATAGTTTAGTTAGACCGCTTCATAACTTCAGATATGATGAGATACTATATCAACGAAAAAAAGTGTATTAATATCAGGAACGAATTAAAAGTTTACTTCATTAGCGTTTCAATAGTTACAAACCGGCCTGAAATAAATAGCAAACTCACATTTCACCGGAATTATCCTATTGACCATAGTCCATAGCATATTATATATTGGGTTTCTCCGCAGATAATTCAGAGTGGACAAATGAGTGCATGAGCTCAAGTTGGAGTGAAATATTTTTATTAAATGGCGGTAAGATTACCGATTATACGAAAATTAAAATCAAATCAATTTCCGTTTTGTGACGAAATTTCGGGACCATAGCATTTTGAAAAATATCAGAATCTACAAGCTATAGAGTGATTTTATTCAATAATTTGATTTTGAGCAAAACATTACGTTGATATGTAAATCAGAAGGTTCCTCAACAGCGTTATATCCCAAAAAAATATCACACCCCAAAAATTCACGCCTCTCATTAATCTTCTCTAAATCTTTGTAGTCAGAATCTCCTCTTCTATCAATGAATTGAAACACCTTTATACGACTCTACACACCACATTGGTCAGCGAACGGCAAGTATTCGTCTGTATCGGTTTTTATCAACAATCAAATTATAACTCCATAAATAATGTTTCTATTAATTTTGACGTCATACTGAACCGATGGCCAGCCTAGTGAATAAAAAAGGATAAAATGATTACAAATGTTTTGATATTAAAAAAGTACAGGCGTTTAGGACCTTTGGAATGTCAATGACAGCAAACACGATTTAGTAAGTGATATAACTGATTCTAACAATATAACACGACCATACAACTGACTCGATTTTGTAAAGCGCACTCGCGTTTTCTAAATGTATGTTAGATTAAAGATTCTCACGCTCGAGAAACACCTGCAACAAGACCGAACAACTCATAATATTCAATTAAAATAAATATCTTGACTAAAACTTTCTTGACGTGTTGAAAAGAATTTTTACAAAAATTTAAGTATGTTTAACAATTTATGTAGGAATTCTATTATGAAGATCTTTCAAAAAAGTATGTAATTTGTAATATTAGAGAAATTCTACCTCGCGCAGTTTCGACTACCACAGACTTAAGCCCATTACACGGCAAGAGTTTCAACTGCATTTAAACACCTTTATACAATTCTACATTCTATACTTGTCAGCAAACGTAGATAGACGAACAGCCAAATTAGTTTCATTATGACGTCAGACTAAATCGTAAACGGCCTGAGAAACAAAGACGGATGAAATAAAGATGCAAGATTAAATACTAAAAGGTACCAACGTTTAGGACCCACGCTATTGACATTTTTCACAGCTTAGGATAACTTACAACATGCGTAAATAAATTTAGTCACTGAATCGTTGGGTAAAAAGAACTTGGCACAAACAATGTTAATGAGAGCAATCGCGATTTAGTAAGTGATAGCCTATCCTACAACTAATGCTGGCAATATAACACGTCCATAACACTGACACGTTTTCATTGTAAATTTGCTCAAAGCAAAGTCACGAGAACTTACTCAAAAGATGATCTCAAAGTTAGGATAACGACGACCACTAATTTCATTTTATTTATCGTCACCATCCAGAATTATTGAAAATTTGATGTAACAGAGTTTGCAATGTGAGAGGAATCGAAAATTTTTCTTCAATATCAAGAAACGAGTATAGGTATCGTATTATTAAAGCGTATTATTGTTTTACTATGTTTCTTGATATAAACTTTTATGTGCGTCGGTAGGTCAACTGAACAGACAAAAGTACTAAAAGCTGAAAGTGATTTTTTGCCGCAATTGGAACGAGTTTCAACCGCGTTTTGCAGGTTCAGGAATTGCCTCATTGCTGCTCACAGTCGTCGGTTGCGATCTTGTTTAGTCATAGATGCGCCTGTCGTAAAATATTTCTCCGAACCCGGACATGCAAATGAGAAATAGCAGATGACACGCAATATGAGCAGAGTTTAAATTCGTACTCCACAAAAGATTCTTCCAAATGTTCTCGGAGTCTCTAGTAAAGTGTGTCTGGTTTTTAAATAACCTCCACAGAGCAAAGTATTACTGAGGACAAACTTAGTCCCTCATTCAAAAATAAAGAAACCCAACATTGAGTAACTTTTATGTGAAACGTTTGGATTTTTTTTTCAAATCCTGCGCCAAAAAACAACCCCGCCATCGCTCTAACTTAAAGAAAGTATTTATTCAGTTAAGGTTTGGCTTGGGGTTATGAATGCTGATTACTCCGGAAATTAAAATTTCTAAATCATCTATAACCCTAACTTGATGAATGATTGCTAATTTGTTATTTTAAAACTTGGCGTGGTGTTTGTCTCAAATCTCACATTTTCCCATTAGTTTCAGGGTCTCGGTATAAAAGATTCAAATAATTTTGTGCTAACTGATGTCTTTCATTACACTAGTTCGTTAAGTGTAATAGTTTGAACATGTTATTTAGACACAGTTATGTTGAACGAGAGCTCCCCTCTCAGTTCAGTTCTGAATCTGGTGACGTTACGCAGTCGACGAAAATCATCTGACGCAGTGTCCCACAGCAGTATTTCGACAGTGTTTCGATTAATCACTGTAATTAGCAAATTGATAGCAAGCAGCTCGGATGCATTGTCAGTGTCTAGCTTAATGTTCATTGTTAGTTAGAGTCTTCCGAGACGTTTCTGATGTTTAGTATTGGTTTTAGTATTCTCAATTTTGCAGTTAAAAATACCAATTTGGATTGAAGTTAGAATCGGGGTTGAATGCGAGATGCCCGATTGTAATTGAAATATAATTTTTGACTGCAGGTTAGGGCTGTATTATAGTTATACCTAGTAAATAACAGCTGCTTTTATATTTTAGACATGCAAGTTACATTGAGTTCACTTTGGATTAAACTTTATTGGATAGTGTCACCTGGGGATCTAAAACATGTGGTATGTATCTAATCAGTCTCAAATAAAGTAAAGTATATATAATGTTATGCATTTAGTTATGTGCTGATATTTGTAAATTTTATTTGCCACTGTACACTACTGTAAGAATTGTTTGGATATCCGCATGTTATAATCAGTTTGTTCGTTGTTTTCTGTAGGTTACGTTCGAGATGTCGATGTTCCTGATTTCGTTTCAAGTACCATCGTAATAATTGTTATGAAAGAATTAAACCGATTTCAAATTGGATTCAATTGCGGCAAAACTTTGAGGCACAGAAAGCGAGATGGGCACTTTATCGCTTTGAGTCGAGTTGCTTGAAAACTCAATTTAGTTGACAATAAATCGATTTGGCTGGGACAGGGCATGGGGCACGTTGACAATGGTCTCCATTCACGTAAGCCAGGAAAGTAGAAGATTAACTCATTCTTAAATGTTATCAAAACAAGAAGAACCGTGTTCGCTCGCGATGTAATCAAGTGTGGATGAATGAGTGAGTAAGCTCATTACGGAGTATAATATAATTTCATAAAATGACGAGAGATTACTGACTATACGGAAAATAAAATCAAAAATAATTCTTATGTTGTGACTAGATTTCGGGACTACTTCAAATTGGAAAGTAATGCATTTGGAAAAATACCAATATCTGAAAGATACAGACATGATTTTTTTTAGTCAATAATTCGATTTTGAACAAAAAATAACGTTCATATATGATTGCTTTTAAATGTGAATAAGAAGATTCTTTAAACAGGGTTATTGTCGAAAATATCGTACGTCTCAAAAACTTACGTATGTCATTATTCTTCTCCAAATCTTCGTAGTCAGAATCTCCTCTTCCATCAATGAATTGAAACATCGTTTTACAAATCTACGTTCTACGTTGGTCAGCATACATATTTAGACGAGCAGGAAATCGCCTGTATCAGTTTTTATCTGCAATCAAATTATAAGTCTTTAAAACAATGTTTATGTTCATTATGACGTCATATTGGATCGGCTTGGTAAACAAGGAATGGTACAGTAATGATGAAAATTTGAATACCAAAAAAGTACCAACGTATAGCACGTATACGCTTTTGACATTTTTCATAGCTGAGGGTGACTTGAGACATGCGTACATAAGCTAAGTCGCTGAACCATTGGGTTGAAAGGAAATTGGTACAAGGAATGTCAATAACAGCAATCGCGATTTAGTAAGTGATAGCCTATAATTAATGCTGATAATATAAAACGACCACAACACTGAGACGTTTCAATTGGAAATTTGCTCAAAGTCACGAAAACTCAAAGTGAAGCTTCCGACGACTACTAATATACCAATAGATACTGACACTATGTATATATGGGGGGAAAATAATATTGCGCGTTAGTAAATATCAACTGACGCAGTTCCTGTTGATTTGATTGAGAAATAACTATGAGGTATTGAATTCCAAATAGCTGAATCTCGTGGAAGAAAATCTCGAAGCATAGAATATTTTGTCTGGTATTTCACTGACTGTAAACGGGTGGGAATTCACAGTAAACCGAACTTGACGAGAAAAATTGTTACACTTCCCAATGCATAACGCGAATCTTTGGTTGTGACAATTTCTGTTTACTTATTGTCACCATCCAGAATTAACACTGAAGATGAGAAGAATAAGCTTTCAGGTAAGTCGACTTGAGACAAGAGTTGTAGGTAAATAAAAAATAAAAACTTTAGTTTAGAGTAAAGGTGTATGTCGTATATGCGATAATATCTAAAAATTTCTGGCAAGCAGGTTGAAACATTAAAAATACCGTATGAAGAAAATACAGCGAAAATGCTAAATGACTATCGTGGATAACTTTTTCATTTCAGTCTATTTGTGACCAATGAGATTATGTACCATACTTTCATTTACTAATTTATATCTGAGATATTACTAAACATTTACTAAGTAACTGAAGAACGTACCAACGCGCCAACAAATACTGAAAAAATCTGATAATCACATAGCCAGTATTCATTAAGTTACCGTTAGGTCATTGACAGGAACAGACCGAATATAACTTCCTTGCATTTGAGATGATTCTCTTTTTTTTCAATACTTAAGATAATTTGGTAATTTTATGTTTGCAATAGTTTAGTTAGACCGCTTCATAACTTCAGATATGATGAGATACAATATCAACGAAAGAAAGTTTATTAATATCAGGAACGAATTAAAAGTTTACTTCATCAGCGTTTCAATAGTTACAAACCCGCCTGAAACAAATAGCAAACTCAAATTTCACCGGAATTATCCTATTGACCATAGTCCGTAGTATATTATACTTTGGGTTTCTCCGCAGATAATTCAGAGTGGATAAATGAGTGCATGAGCTCAAGTTGGAGTGAAATAATTTATACGAAATTATACGAATTAAACGAAAATTAAAAACAAATCAATTTCCCTTTTGTGACGAGATTTCGGGACCACAGCATTTTGAAAAATATCAGAATCTACAAGCTATAGAGTGATTTTATTCTATAATTTGATTTTGAGCAAAACATTACGTTGATATGTGAATCAGAAGGTTCCTTAACAGCATTATTTTCCCAAAAAAATATTACACCACAAAAACTTACGCCTCCCATTAATATTCTCTAAATCTTTGTAGTCAGAATCTCCTCTTCTATCAATGAATTGAAACACCTTTATACGATTCTACACACCACATTGGTCAGCGAACGGCAAGTATTCGTCTGTATCGGTTTTTATCAACAATCAAATTATAACTCCATAAATAATGTTTCTATTAATTTTGACGTCATACTGAACCGATGGCCAGCCTGGTGAATAAAAAAGGATAAATTGATTACAAGAGTTTAAATATTAAAAAAGTACAGGCGTTTAGGACCTTTGGAATGTCAATGACAGCAAACACGATTTAGTAAGTGATATAACTGATTCTAACAATATAACACGACCATACAACTGACTCGATTTTATGAAGCGCACTCGCGTTTTCTGAATGTATGTAAGATTAAAGATTCTCACGCTCGAGAAATACCTGCAACAAGACCGAACAACTCATAATATTCAATTGAAATAAATATCTTGAATAAAACTTTCTTGACGTGTTAAAAAAAATTTTTACAAAAATTTTAGTATGTTAAACAATTTATGTAGGAATTCTATTATAAAGATCTTTCAAAAAATTATGTAATTCGTAATATTAGAGAAATTCTACGTCGCGCAGTTTCGACTACCACAGACTTAAGCCCACTACACGGCAAGAGTTTCAGCTGCATTTAAACACCTTTATACAATTCTACATTCTATACTTGTCAGCAAACGTAGATAGACGAACAGCCAAATTAGATTCATTAAAATAGTGTTTATATTCATTATGCCGTCATACTAAATCGCAAACCGGCCTGAGAAACAAAGACGGATGAAATAATGATGCAAGATTAAATACCAAAAGCTACCAACGTTCAGGACCCCCGCTATTGGCATTTTTCACAGCTTAGGATACCTTACAACATGCGTAAATAAATTTAGTCACTGAAACGTTGGGTTAAAAGAACTTGGCACAAACAATGTTAAATGAGAGCAATCGCGATTTAGTGGGTGATAGCCTATCCTACAACTAATGCTGGCAATATAACACGTCCATAACACTGACACGTTTTCATTGTAAATTTGCTCAAAGCAAACTCACGAGAACATACTCAAAAAATGATCTCAAAGTTAGGATAACGACGACCACTAATTTCATTTTATTTATTGTCACAATCCAGAATTATTAAAAATTTGATGAAACAGAGTTTGCAATGTAAGAGGAATCGAACATTTTTCTTCAATATCAAGAAACGAGTACAGGTATCGTATTATAAAAGCGTATTATTGTTTTACTATGTTTCTTGATATAAACTTTTATGTGCGTCGGTAGGTCAACTGAACAGACAAAAGTACTAAAAGCTGAAAGTGATTTTTTGCCGCATGGAACGAGTTTCAACCGCGTTTTGCAGGTTCAGGAATTGCCTCATTGCTGCTCACAGTCGTCGGTTGCGATCTTGTTTAGTCATAGATGCGCCTGTCGTAAAATATTTCTCCGAACCCGGACATGCAAATGAGAAATAGCAGATGACACGCATTATGAGCAGAGTTCAAAATCGTACTCCACAAAAGATTGTTCCAAATGTTCTCGGAGTCTCTAGTAAAGTCTGTCTGGTTTTTAATTAACCTCCACAGAGCAAAGTATTACTGAGGGAAAACTTAGTTCCTCTTTCAAAAATAAAGAAACCCAACATTGAGTAACTTTTATGTGAAACGTTTGGATTTTTTTTTTCAAATCCTGCGCCAAAAAACAACCCCGCCATCGCTCTAACTTAAAGAAAGTATTTATTCAGTTAAGGTTTGGCTTGGGGTTATGAATGCTGATTACTCCGGAAATTAAAATTTTCAAATCATTTATAACCCTAACTTGATGAATGATTGCTAATTTGTTATTTTAAAACTTGGCGTGGTGTTTGTCTCAAATCTCGCATTTTACCATTAGTTTCAGGGTCTCGGTATGAAAGATTCAAATAATTGTGTGCTAACTGATGTCTTTCATTACACTAGTTCGTTAAGTGTAATAGTTTGAACTTGTTATTTAGACACAGTTATGTTGAACGAGAGCTCCCCTATAAGGACTCAGTTCAGTTCTGAATCTGATGACGTTACGCAGTCGACGAAAAACATCTGACGCAGTGTCCCACAGCAGTATTTCGACAGTGTTTTGATTAATCACTGTAATTAGCAAATTGATAGCAAGCAGCTCGGATGCATTGTCAGTGTCTAGCTTAATGTTCATTGTTAGTTAGAGTCTTCCGAGACGTTTCTGATGTTTAGTATTGGTTTTAGTATTCTCAATTTTGCAGTTAAAAATACCAATTTGAATTGAAGTTAGAATCGGGGTTGAATGCGAGATGCCCGATAGTAATTAAAATATAATTTTTGACTGCAGGTTAAGGCTGTATTATAGTTATACTAAGTAAATAACAGCTGCTTTTATATTTTAGACATGCAAGTTACATTGAGTTCACTTTGGATTAAACTTTATTGGATAGTGTCACCTGGGGATCTAAAACATGTGGTATGTATCTAATCAGTCTCAAATAAAGTAAAGTATATATAATTTTATGCATTTAGTTATGTGCTGATATTTGTAAATTTTAATTGCCACTGTACACTACCGTAAGATTTGTTTGGATATCCGCATGTTATAATCAGTTTGTTCATTGTTTTCTGTAGGCTACGTTCGAGATGTCGATGTTCTTGATTTTGTTTCAAGTACCATCGTAATAATTGTTATGAAAGAATTAAACCGATTTCAAATTGGATTCAATTGCGGCAAAACTTTGAGGCACAGAAAGCGAGATGGGCACTTTATCGCTTTGAGTCGAGTTGCTTGAAAACTGAATATAGTTGACAATAAATCGATTTGGCTGGGACAGGGCATGGGGCACGTTGACAATGGTCTCCATTCACGTGAGCCAGGAAAGTAGAAGGTGAACTCATTCTTAAATGTTATCAAAACAAGAAGAACCGTGTTCGCTCGCGATGTAATCAAGTGTGGATGAATGAGTGAGTAAGCTCATTACGGAGTATAATATAATTTCATAAAATGACGAGAGATTACTGACTATACGGAAAATGCAATCAAAAATAATTCTTATGTTGTGACTAGATTTCGGCACTACTTCAAATTGGAAAGTAATGCATTTGGATAAATACCAATATCTGAAAGATACAGACATGAGTATTTTTAGTCAATAATTTGATTTTGAACAAAACATAACGTTCATATATGATTGCTTTTTAATGTGAATAAGAAAATTCTTTAAACAGGGTTTTGTGTCGAAAATATCGTACGTCTCAAAAACTTACGTATGTCATTATTCTTCTGCAAACATTTGTAGTCAGAATCTCCTCTTCCATCAATGAATTGAAACACCGTTATACAAATCTACATTCTACGTTGGTCAGCATACATATTTAGACGAGGATTTCGCCTGTATCGTTTTTTATCTGCAATCAAATTATAAGTCTTTAAAACAATGTTTATGTTCATTATGACGTCATATTGGATTGGCTTGGTAAACAAGGAATGGTACAGTAATGATGAAAATTTTAATACCAAAAAAGTACCAACGTATAGCACGTATACGCTTTTGACATTTTTCACAGCTGAGGGTGACTTGAGACATGCGTAAATAAATTCAGTCACTGAACCATTGGGTTGGAAGGAAATTGGCAAAATGAATGTCAGTAACAGCAATCGCGATTTAGTAAGTGATAGCCTATAATTAATGCTGATAATATAAAACTACCACAACACTGAGACGTTTCAATTGGAAATTTTCTCAAAGTCACGAAAACTCAAAGTGAAGCTACCGACGACTACTAATATACCAATAGATACTGACACTATGTATATATATAGAATAATGGTAATGCGCGTTAGTAAATATCAACTGACGCAGTTCCTGTTGATTTGATTGAGAAATAACTATGAGGTATTGAATTCCAAATAGCTGAATCTCGTGGAAGAAATTCTCGAAGCATAGAATATTTTTTCTGGTATTTCACTGACTGTAAACGGGTGAGAATTCACAGTAAACCGAACTTGACGATAAAAATTGTTAGACTTCCCAATGCATAACGCGAATCTATGGTTCTGTTTACTTATTGTCACCATCCAGAATTAACACTGAAGATAAGAAGAATAAGCTTTCAGGTGAGTCGACTTGAGACAAGAGTTGTAGGAAAATAAAAAAAAAACTTTAGTTTATAGTAAAGGTGTATGTCGTATATGCGATAATATCTAAAAATTTCTGGCTAGCAGGTTGAAACATTAAAAATACCGTATGAAGAAAATACAGCGAAAATGCTAAATGACTATCGTGGATAACTTTTTCATTTCAGCCTATTTGTGATCAATGAGATTATGTACCATACTTTCATTTACTAAATTATATCTGAGGTATTACTAAACATTTACTAAGTAACTGAAGAACGGACCAACGCGCCAACAAATACTGAAAATATCTGATAATCACATAGCCAGTATTCATTAAGTCATTGACAGGAACAGACCGAATCTAACTTCCTTGCATTTGAGATGATTCATTTTTTTTTCAATACTTAAGATAATTTGGTAATTTTATGTTTGCAATAGTTTAGTTAGACCGCTTCATAACTTCAGATATGATGAGATACAATATCAACGAAAGAAAGTTTATTAATATCAGGAACGAATTAAAAGTTTACTTCATTGGCGTTTCAATAGTTACAAACCGGCCTGAAATAAATAGCAAACTCACATTTCACCGGAATTATCCTATTGACCATAGTCCATAGTATATTATATATTGGGTTTCTCCGCAGGTAATTCAGAGTGGATAAATGAGTACATGAGCTCAAGTTGGAGTGAAATAATTTTATTGAATGGCGGTAAGATTACCGATTATACGAAAATTAAAATCAAATCAATTTCCGTTTTGTGACGAGATTTCGGGACCATAGCATTTTGAAAAATATCAGAATCTACAAGCTACTCGATGTTCCTGATTTTGTTTCAAGTACCATCGTAATAATTGTTATGAAAGAATTAAACCGATTTCAAATTGGATTCAATTGCGGCAAAACTTTGAGGCACAGAAAGCGAGATGGGCACTTTATCGCTTTGAGTCGAGTTGCTTGAAAACTCAATTTAGTTGACAATAAATCGATTTGGCTGGGACAGGGCATGGGGCACGTTGACAATGGTCTCCATTCACGTAAGCCAGGAAAGTAGAAGATTAACTCATTCTTAAATGTTATCAAAACAAGAAGAACCGTGTTCGCTCGCGATTTAATCAAGTGTGGATGAATGAGTGAGTAAGCTCATTACGGAGTATAATATAATTTCATAAAATGACGAGAGATTACTGACTATACGGAAAATAAAATCAAAAATAATTCTTATGTTGTGACTAGATTTCGGGACTACTTCAAATTGGAAAGTAATGCATTTGGAAAAATACCAATATCTGAAAGATACAGACATGATTTTTTTTAGTCAATAATTTGATTTTGAACAAAACATAACGTTCATATATGATTGCTTTTTAATGTGAATAAGAAGATTCTTTAAACAGGGTTATTGTCGAAAATATCGTACGTCTAAAAACTTACGTATGTCATTATTCTTCTCCAAATCTTTGTAGTCAGAATCTCCTCTTCCATCAATGAATTGAAACACCGTTTTACAAATCTACGTTCTACGTTGGTCAGCATACATATTTAGACGAGCAGGAAATCGCCTGTATCAGTTTTTATCTGCAATCAAATTATAAGTCTTTAAAACAATGTTTATGTTCATTATGACGTCATATTGGTTCGGATTGGTGAACAAGGAATGGTACAGTAATGATGAAAACTTGAATACCAAAGAAGTACCAACGTATAGCACGTATACGCTTTTGACATTTTTCATAGCTGAGGGTGACTTGAGACATGCGTACATAAACTAAGTCGCTGAATCATTGGGTTGAAAGGAAATTGGCACAAGGAATATCAATAACAGCAATCGCGATTTAGTAAGTGATAGCCTATAATTAATGCTGATAATATGAAACGACCACAACACTGAGACGTTTCAATTGGAAATTTGCTCAAAGTCACGAAAACTCAAAGTGAAGCTACCGACGACTACTAATATAACAATAGATACTGACACTATGTATATATAGGGGAAAATAATATTGCGCGTTAGTAAATATCAACTGACGCAGTTCCTGTTGATTTGATTGAGAAATAACTATGAGGTATTGAATTCCAAATAGCTGAATCTCGTGGAAGAAAATCTCGAGGCATAGAATATTTTGTCTGGTATTTCACTGACTGTAAACGGGTGGGAATTCACAGTAAACCGAACTTGACGAGAAAAATTGTTACACTTCCCAATGCATAACGCGAATCTGTGGTTGTGACAATTTCTGTTTACTTATTGTCACCATCCAGAATTAACACTGAAGATAAGAAGAATAAGCTTTCAGGTAAGTCGATTTGAGACAAGAGTTGTAGGTAAATAAAAAATAAAAACTTTAGTTTATAGTAAAGGTGTATGTCGTATATGCGATAATATCTAAAAATTTCTGGCAAGCAGGTTGAAACATTAAAAATACCGTATGAAGAAAATACAGCGAAAATGCTAAATGACTATCGTGGATAACTTTTTCATTTCAGCCTATTTGTGACCAATGAGATTATGTACCATACTTTCATTTACTAATTTATATCTGAGATATTACTAAACATTTACTAAGTAACTGAAGAACGTACCAACGCGCCAACAAATACTGAAAAAATCTGATAATCACATAGCCAGCATAGCCAGTAATGAATATTAAGTCATTGACAGGAACAGACCGAATCTAACTTCCTTGCATTTGAGATGATTCTTTTTTTTTTCAATACTTAAGATAATTTGGTAATTTTATGTTTGCAATAGTTTGGTTAGACCGCTTCATAACTTCAGATATGATGAGATACAATATCAACGAAAGAAAGTTTATTAATATCAGGAACGAATTAAAAGTTTACTTCATCAGCGTTTCAATAGTTACAAACCCGCCTGAAACAAATAGCAAACTCACATTTCACCGGAATTATTCTATTGATCATAGTCCATAGTATATTATACTTTGGGTTTCTCCGCAGATAATTCAGAGTGGATAAATGAGTGCATGAGTTCAAGTTGGAGTGAAATAATTTATACGAAATTATACAAATTAAACGAAAATTAAAAACAAATCAATTTCCCTTTTGGGACGAGATTTCGGAACCACAGCATTTTGAAAAATATCAGAATCTACAAGCCATAGAGTGATTTTATTCTATAATTTGATTTTGAGCAAAACATTACGTTGATATGTGAATCAGAAGGTTCCTCAACAGCGTTATATTCCCCAAAAAATATTACACCACAAAAACTTACGCCTTCTATTAATCTTCTCTAAATCTTTGTAGTCAGAATCTCCTCTTCTATCAATGAATTGAAACACCTTTATACGATTCTACACACCACATTGGTCAGCGAACGGCAAGTATTCGTCTGTATCGGTTTTTATCAACAAACAAATTATAACTCCATAAATAATGTTTCTATTAATTTTGACGTCATATTGAACCGATGGCCAGCCAGCCTAGTGAATGAAAAAGGATAAATTGATTACAAAAGTTTAAATATTAAAAAAGTACAGGCGTTTAGGACCTTTGGAATGTCAATGACAGCAAACACGATTTAGTAAGTGATATAACTGATTCTAACAATATAACACGACCATACAACTGACTCGATTTTATGAAGCGCACTCGCGTTTTCTGAATGTATGTAAGATTAAAGATTCTCACGCTCGAGAAATACCTGCAACAAGACCGAACAACTCATAATATTCAATTAAAATAAATATCTTGACTAAAACTTTCTTGACGTGTTAAAAAGAATTTTTACAAAAATTTTAGTATGTTAAACAATTTATGTAGGAATTCTATTATAAAGATCTTTCAAAAAATTATGTAATTCGTAATATTAGAGAAATTCTACCTCGCGCAGTTTCGACTACCACAGACTTAAGCCCACTACACGGCAAGAGTTTCAGCTGCATTTAAACACCTTTATACAATTCTACATTCTATACTTGTCAGCAAACGTAGATAGACGAACAGCCAAATTAGATTCATTAAAATAGTGTTTATAGTCCTTATGTCGTCATACTAAATCGCAAACCGGCCTGAGAAACAAAGACGGATGAAATAATGATGCAAGATTAAATACCAAAAGCTACCAACGTTCAGGACCCACGCTATTGGCATTTTTCACAGCTTAGGATACCTTACAACATGCGTAAATAAATTTAGTCACTGAAACGTTGGGTTAAAAGAACTTGGCACAAACAATGTTAAATGAGAGCAATCGCGATTTAGTAAGTGATAGCCTATCCTACAACTAATGCTGGCAATATAACACGTCCATAACACTGACACGTTTTCATTGTAAATTTGCTCAAAGCAAACTCACGAGAACATACTCAAAAAATGATCTCAAAGTTAGGATAACGACGACCACTAATTTCATTTTATTCATTGTCACAATCCAGAATTATTAAAAATTTGATGAAACAGAGTTTGCAATGTAAGAGGAATCGAACATTTTTCTTCAATATCAAGAAACGAGTACAGGTATCGTATTATTAAAGCGTATTATTGTTTTACTATGTTTCTTGATATAAACTTTTATGTGCGTCGGTAGGTCAACTGAACAGACAAAAGTACTAAAAGCTGAAAGTGATTTTTTGCCGCATGGAACGAGTTTCAACCGCGTTTTGCAGGTTCAGGAATTGCCTCATTGCTGCTCACAGTCGTCGGTTGCGATCTTGTTTAGTCATAGATGCGCCTGTCGTAAAATATTTCTCCGAACCCGGACATGCAAATGAGAAATAGCAGATGACACGCATTATGAGCAGAGTTCAAAATCGTACTCCACAAAAGATTGTTCCAAATGTTCTCGGAGTCTCTAGTAAAGTCTGTCTGGTTTTTAATTAACCTCCACAGAGCAAAGTATTACTGAGGGAAAACTTAGTTCCTCATTCAAAAATAAAGAAACCCAACATTGAGTAACTTTTATGTGAAACGTTTGGATTTTTTTTTTCAAATCCTGCGCCAAAAAACTGTTATATTTTTGTATATCGTATAATTGGAATTTCTGGCAACCCTCTTTTGGGCTTACTTTTTCCCCTTCCGTTTTGTTTCTGCTTTTAAGACTGCGTGTGTTTTTCGCTCTGTTCGAGTTATGTATTAAAGTTTACTGTTACTATATTTTTTGGTGCTTTGCTGTTACTGGTTGGGGAGGTCGAAAGATTATTTTCAACAGGTTATGGGCCCAGCACGCTTCCGCTGCGCTGAAAGACTGAAAAGTAACCAGTGACTTTTGCTGCTGATTTTGAACTGAATATTGTTGTCGGTCGTTGACTGGTTCTAATCGGGTTCAATGGAGGACAAATGGTCTATTGATAGATTGGATGGGTCAAATTGGACAACATGGAAATTTCAGGTGCGTCATGTTTTGCTTGCAAAGGAGCTGTGGAGATATGTTGATGGCTCGGTTACGCTTACTGAAGACGCTGGTGAAGCAGCAGTGCTCGAATTCAACAAAAAGTCGCAAAAGGCATTGTCAACAATTGTTTTGTCTATCGATCCGTCACAGTTATATCTGGTAACTTCTTTTGATAAACCAAAGGCGGCTTGGGATGCGTTGCGTAATCATTTTGAACGGGATACGTTGGCAAACAAGCTATTTTTAAAGAAGCAGTATTTTCGTGCGGAGATGGAAAAGGGAATGCGGATGGATGATCACTTGAAGCGGATGAAAGAAATTACAGATAGGCTGGCAGCTATTGGGGCGCCTATCAGTGAAGAAGATCAAGTTGTAACATTGCTTGGAAGTCTTCCACAGAGCTATTCAACTCTGGTAACTGCTCTGGAATCGCGTGTAGATGGAATTAGCCTAGGATTTGTTCAACAGGCGCTTTTACACGAAGAGCAAAAGATGAATGGTCGCTCTGGAAATGGGAAGAATAGCAATCAAGACGAGTCAGCTTTGGTCGGTTTCGACAAGAAACGTACGTGCTATGGATGTGGGCAAAAGGGGCATATTCGGCGAAATTGCCCCCGTAAAATGAAGAAAAAGTATGTGCCCACTGGATACCATAAAGCGGAAACTATGACTCCCATGCCTGAACCAGAATCCAGTGAAGATGATGATTCAGCAATGATCGGTTCATCTAACAGTGCCCATGGATCGGAGTGGCTGGTGGATTCTGGGGCGTCGCGTCACATGACTAAAGAAAATGAATTTCTGGTAAACTATAGAAAATTCAGTGTTCCGGAAAAAGTGGAACTTGGAGATGGCAGAACAGTGGAAGCACTTGGTGTGGGAAATGTTCACCTTGTGATGCTGTTTCACGGAAAAAAGTCGAAGCGAAGTACTTTATATGACGTTCTGTATGTTCCGAAACTGGCGTGTAATCTGTTTTCAGTACATTCAGCAGCAAGCAAAGGAAATATCTTGAAATTTGATCGGTCGACTTGCTGGATCTACGGTGAAAATGGAATTGTACGTGGAATGGGAACATTGAATGGAAAATTGTATCAGTTAAATTGTCGACCAAACCTGAAACATAAGGGAATGCTGGTTGACGGAAAGAAATCTGATCTGGATTTATGGCATCAAAGATTGGGTCATCTTGGTGGTCAGCAATTAAAGGAAGCTGTACGGAAAGGCCATGTTTTGAATGTGAAAATTCCAGATGATGCAAAACTGTCATTTTGTGAAGCTTGTGTAGAGGGAAAAATTCAACGAAAGCCGCTTAGGGCGGTTGGTGAAATTCGGTCTACACGGAAACTTCAACTTATACACAGTGACGTTTGTGGGCCAATGGAAGTCGAGTCAATTGGCGGACGAAGGTATTTTGTCACTTTTATTGATGATTACTCACGGTTTTGTGCGGTTTATTTCATGGAGCACAAATATGAGGTATTTGACAAGTTCAAAGAATTTGAAACCCTGATGACAAATAATGCTGGTGTTAAAATTGGAACTTTGAGAACTGATAATGGTGGTGAATACGTCTCAAAGAATTTTGAAGCATATTTGCGGAAAGGGGGCATAAAACATGAACTGTCAGTTGCTCACACACCGGCTCAGAATGGTGTGGCGGAGAGGATGAATAGAACGTTGATGGAGTCGGCAAGATCAATGATATGCTATGCCGGAATGAAAAAGGGAATATGGGCTGAAGCTGTCTACGCAGCAGCATATATTAGAAATCGGGTGCCGACATCTGCCATCAAGGGAAACAGATCGCCTTACGAACTTTGGTATGGAAGAAAGCCGAATGTAAGTCATTTTCGTGTTTTTGGATGTGTGGCTTATGCTCATGTACCAGATTGTAGGCGGAAAAAGCTGGATAAAAAAGCTGAAAAATTGAGATTCGTTGGCTACGATTTGCGGTCAAAAGGTTACAGACTACTGGTGGAAGGAACTGGAAAGGTTTTTATTCGGAGAGATGTTGTATTCAATGAAAGTGATTTTGGTCAAGGAAAATTTGATACAACTGTAAAACGTTCCGATACAAAAGCTGAAAAATCTGCACCAAGGGAAATAGAAGTAGATATTGATGCAGTGGGAGTCAACGAATCAAATGAAGAAATGCCTCGGAGATCTAGTCGACAAGTGAATCCACCAATTAGGTTTGGCTATGATGAATATGTAGATGTTGCCTTGCACGATAAATCATATCATGTTGCGTATCTTGCTAGTCAAATTGCAGAGCCGAAAACTCTGGAAGATGCGTTGAATTCTGAGTGTGCAAGACAATGGAAAACTGCAGCGGAAAATGAGTACAAATCCTTGATGGAAAATGAAACTTGGGATCTTGTAAAATTACCAGCCGGTAGAAAACCTATTGGGTGTCGTTGGCTATTCAAAACGAAGTATCAAGCAATGGTTGGAAGTCTCTTATATGCAGCCATTGCTACTCGTCCTGATATTTCGAATGCTGTCAGTGTTGTGTCAAAATTTAATTCATGCCCAACGAAAATACACATGACAGCTGTTAAAAGAATTTTCCAGTACTTGAAAATTACATCAGACTTTGGCTTGAAATATGTGAAGTCTGGAAATGATCTAATGGGATATTCAGATGCAGATTGGGCTGGTGATCAAGATGATAGACATTCTACAAGTGGAAACCTCTTCATGCTTGCCGGTGGTGCCATTAGTTGGCTCAGCAAGAAACAACCCATTGTTGCTCTATCAACTGCAGAGGCAGAATATGTTGCATTGAGTTCTGCCACACAAGAAGTTATTTGGCTGAGGAAATTGCTTGCTGAACTTGGAATGGTACAGAATTATCCCACAATTATTAGGGAAGACAACCAGGGGGCAATTGCTATTGCAAAGAATCCTGTTTCGCATGGTAGAACTAAACATATTGATATACGTTATCATTTTATTAGGGAGACAATTGACAATGGGGTTCTTGAACTTGAATATTGTCCTACTGAAAATATGCTTGCTGATATATTCACTAAAAGTCTTCCTAGGGATCGTTTTGAGAGATTACGTAATTGTATGGGCATT
Source organism: Styela clava (assembly GCF_964204865.1). Lineage (NCBI taxonomy): Eukaryota > Metazoa > Chordata > Ascidiacea > Stolidobranchia > Styelidae > Styela > Styela clava. Next base: position 458,620 of record NC_135264.1, on the reverse strand, counting down.
AAAAATGTTTAGCCTAATTCGGAGAAATTTCAATTAAGTGGGAGTGTTATATTTTTGTATATCGTATAATTGGAATTTCTGGCAACCCTCTTTGGGCTTACTTTCTCCCCTTCCGTTTTGTTTCTGCTTTTAAGACTGCGTGTGTTTTTCGCTCTGTTCGAGTTATGTATTAAAGTTTACTGTTACTATATTTTTTGGTGCTTTGCTGTTACTGGTTGGGGAGGTCGAAAGATTATTTTCAACAAAAACAACCCCGCCATCGCTCTAACTTAAAGAAAGTATTTATTCAGTTAAGGTTTGGCTTGGGGTTATGAATGCTGATTACTCCGGAAATTAAAATTTTCAAATCATTTATAACCCTAACTTGATGAATGATTGCTAATTTGTTATTTTAAAACTTGGCGTGGTGTTTGTCTCAAATCTCGCATTTTACCATTAGTTTCAGGGTCTCGGTATGAAAGATTCAAATAATTGTGTGCTAACTGATGTCTTTCATTACACTAGTTCGTTAAGTGTAATAGTTTGAACTTGTTATTTAGACACAGTTATGTTGAACGAGAGCTCCCCTATAAAGACTCAGTTCAGTTCTGAATCTGATGACGTTACGCAGTCGACGAAAAACATCTGACGCAGTGTCCCACAGCAGTATTTCGACAGTGTTTTGATTAATCACTGTAATTAGCAAATTGATAGCAAGCAGCTCGGATGCATTGTCAGTGTCTAGCTTAATGTTCATTGTTAGTTAGAGTCTTCCGAGACGTTTCTGATGTTTAGTATTGGTTTTAGTATTCTCAATTTTGCAGTTAAAAATACCAATTTGAATTGAAGTTAGAATCGGGGTTGAATGCGAGATGCCCGATTGTAATTAAAATATAATTTTTGACTGCAGGTTAGGGCTGTATTATAGTTATACTAAGTAAATAACAGCTGCTTTTATATTTTAGACATGCAAGTTACATTGAGTTCACTTTGGATTAAACTTTATTGGATAGTGTCACCTGGGGATCTAAAACATGTGGTGTGTATCTAATCAGTCTCAAATAAAGTAAAGTATATATAATTTTATGCATTTAGTTATGTGCTGATATTTGTAAATTTTAATTGCCACTGTACACTACCGTAAGATTTGTTTGGATATCCGCATGTTATAATCAGTTTGTTCATTGTTTTCTGTAGGCTACGTTCGAGATGTCGATGTTCTTGATTTTGTTTCAAGTACCATCGTAATAATTGTTATGAAAGAATTAAACCGATTTCAAATTGGATTCAATTGCGGCAAAACTTTGAGGCACAGAAAGCGAGATGGGCACTTTATCGCTTTGAGTCGAGTTGCTTGAAAACTGAATATAGTTGACAATAAATCGATTTGGCTGGGACAGGGCATGGGGCACGTTGACAATGGTCTCCATTCACGTGAGCCAGGAAAGTAGAAGGTTAACTCATTCTTAAATGTTATCAAAACAAGAAGAACCGTGTTCGCTCGCGATGTAATCAATTGTGGATGAATGAGTGAGTAAGCTCATTACGGAGTATAATATAATTTCATAAAATGACGAGAGATTACTGACTATACGGAAAATACAATCAAAAATAATTCTTATGTTGTGACTAGATTTCGGCACTACTTCAAATTGGAAAGTAATGCATTTGGATAAATACCAATATCTGAAAGATACAGACATGAGTATTTTTAGTCAATAATTTGATTTTGAACAAAACATAACGTTCATATATGATTGCTTTTTAATGTGAATAAGAAAATTCTTTAAACAGGGTTTTGGGTCGAAAATATCGTACGTCTCAAAAACTTACGTATGTCATTATTCTTCTGCAAACATTTGTAGTCAGAATCTCCTCTTCCATCAATGAATTGAAACACCGTTATACAAATCTACATTCTACGTTGGTCAGCATACATATTTAGACGAGGATTTCGCCTGTATCGTTTTTTATCTGCAATCAAATTATAAGTCTTTAAAACAATGTTTATGTTCATTATGACGTCATATTGGATTGGCTTGGTAAACAAGGAATGGTACAGTAATGATGAAAATTTTAATACCAAAAAAGTACCAACGTATAGCACGTATACGCTTTTGACATTTTTCACAGCTGAGGGTGACTTGAGACATGCGTAAATAAATTCAGTCACTGAACCATTGGGTTGAAAGGAAATTGGCACAATGAATGTCAGTAACAGCAATCGCGATTTAGTAAGTGATAGCCTATAATTAATGCAGATAATATAAAACTACCACAACACTGAGACGTTTCAATTGGAAATTTTCTCAAAGTCACGAAAACTCAAAGTGAAGCTACCGACGACTACTAATATACCAATAGATACTGACACTATGTATATGTATAGAATAATGGTAATGCGCGTTAGTAAATATCAACTGACGCAGTTCCTGTTGATTTGATTGAGAAATAACAAAGAGGTATTGAATTCCAAATAGCTGAATCTCGTGGAAGAAAATCTCGAAGCATAGAATATTTTTTCTGATATTTCACTGACTGTAAACGGGTGAGAATTCACAGTAAACCGAACTTGACGATAAAAATTGTTAGACATCCCAATACATAACGCGAATCTATGGTTCTGTTTACTTATTGTCACCATCCAGAATTAACACTGAAGATAAGAAGAATAAGCTTTCAGGTAAGTCGACTTGAGACAAGAGTTGTAGGAAAATAAAAAAAAAACTTTAGTTTATAGTAAAGGTGTATGTCGTATATGGGATAATATCTAAAAATTTCTGGCAAGCAGGTTGAAACAATAAAAATACCGTATGAAGAAAATACAGTGAAAATGCTAAATGACTATCGTGGATAACTTTTTCATTTCAGCCTATTTGTGACCAATGAGATTATGTACCATACTTTCATTTACTAAATTATATCTGAGATATTACTAAACATTTACTAAGTAACTGAAGAACGGACCAACGCGCCAACAAATACTGAAAATATCTGATAATCACATAGCCAGTATTCATTAAGTTACCGTTAGGTCATCGACAGGAACAGACCGAATCTAACTTCCTTGCATTTGAGATGATTCATTTTTTTTCAATACTTAAGATAATTTGGTAATTTTATGTTTGCAATAGTTTAGTTAGACCGCTTCATAACTTCAGATATGATGAGATACAATATCAACGAAAGAAAGTTTATTAATATCATGCAGGAACGAATTAAAAGTTTACTTCATTGGCGTTTCAATAGTTACAAACCGGCCTGAAATAAATAGCAAACTCACATTTCACCGGAATTATCCTATTGACCATAGTCCATAGTATATTATATATTGGGTTTCTCCGCAGGTAATTCAGAGTGGATAAATGAGTGCATGAGCTCAAGTTGGAGTGAAATAATTTTATTAAATGGCGGTAAGATTACCGATTATAAGAAATTTAAAGTCAAATCAATTTCCGTTTTGTGACGAGATTTCGGGACCATAGCATTTTGAAAAATATCAGAATCTACAAGCTATAGAGTGATTTTATTCAATACATTGATTTTGAGCAAAACATTACGTTGATATGTAAATCAGAAGGTTCCTCATCAGCGTTATATCCCAAAAAAATATTACACCCCAAAAATTCACGCCTCTCATTAATCTTCTCTAAATCTTTGTAGTCAGAATCTCCTCTTCTATCAATGAATTGAAACACCTTTATACGACTCTACACACCACATTGGTCAGCGAACGGCAAGTATTCGTCTGTATCGGTTTTTAACAACAATCAAATTATAACTCCATAAATAATGTTTCTATTAATTTTGACGTCATACTGAACCGATGGCCAGCCAGCCTAGTGAATAAAAAAGGATAAAATGATTTCAAATGTTTTGATATTAAAAAAGTACAGGCGTTTAGGACCTTTGGAATGTCAATGACAGCAAACACGATTTAGTAAGTGATATAACTTATTCTAACAATATAACACGACCATACAACTGACTCGATTTTGTAAAGCGCACTCGCGTTTTCTGAATGTATGTAAGATTAAAGATTCTCACGCTCGAGAAACACCTGCAACAAGACCGAACAACTCATAATATTCAATTAAAATAAATATCTTGACTAAAACTTTCTTGACGTGTTGAAAAGAATTTTTACAAAAATTTTAGTATGTTTAACAATTTATGTAGGAATTCTATTATAAAAATCTTTCAAAAAAGTATGTAATTTGTAATATTAGAGAAATTCTACCTCGCGCAGTTTCGACTACCACAGACTTAAGCCCACTACACGGCAAGAGTTTCAACTGCATTTAAACACCTTTATACAATTCTACATTCTATACTTGTCAGCAAACGTAGATAGACGAACAGCCCAATTAGATTCATTATGACGTCATACTAAATCGCAAACCGGCCTGAGAAACAAAGACGGATGAAATAATGATGCAAGATTAAATACCAAAAGGTACCAACGTTTAGGACCCACGCTATTGGCATTTTTCACAGCTTAGGATAACTTACAACATGCGTAAATAAATTTAGTCACTGAATCGTTGGGTAAAAAGAACTTGGCACAAACAATGTTAATGAGAGCAATCGCGATTTAGTAAGTGATAGCCTATCCTACAACTAATGCTGGCAATATAACACGTCCATAACACTGACACGTTTTCATTGTAAATTTGCTCAAAGCAAAGTCACGAGCACTTACTCAAAAGATGATCTCAAAGTTAGGATAACGACGACCACTAATTTTATTTTATTTATCGTCACCATCCAGAATTATTAAAAATTTGATGAAACAGAGTTTGCAATGTAAGATGAATCGAACATTTTTCTTCAATATCAAGAAACGAGTATGGATATCGTATTATTAAAGCGTATTATTGTTTTACTATGTTTCTTGATATAAACTTTTATGTGCGTCGGCAGGTCAACTGAACAGACAAAAGTACTAAAAGCTGAAAGTGATTTTTTGCCGCAATTGGAACGAGTTTCAACCGCGTTTTGCAGGTTCAGGAATTGCCTCATTGCTGCTCACAGTCGTCGGTTGCGATCTTGTTTAGTCATAGATGCGCCTGTCGTAAAATATTTCTCCGAACCCGGACATGCAAATGAGAAATAGCAGATGACACGCATTATGAGCAGAGTTCAAAATCGTACTCCACAAAAGATTGTTCCAAATGTTCTCGGAGTCTCTAGTAAAGTGTGTCTGGTTTTTAATTAACCTCCACAGAGCAAAGTATTACTGAGAACAAACTTAGTCCCTCATTCAAAAATAAAGAAACCCAACATTGAGTAACTTTTATGTGAAACGTTTGGATTTTTTTTTCAAATCCTGCGCCAAAAAACAACCCCGCCACCGCTCTAACTTAAAGAAAGTATTTATTCAGTTAAGGTTTGGCTTGGGGTTATGAATGCTGATTACTCCGGAAATTAAAATTTCTAAATCATCTATAACCCTAACTTGATGAATGATTGCTAATTTGTTATTTTAAAACTTGGCGTGGTGTTTGTCTCAAATCTCACATTTTCCCATTAGTTTCAGGGTCTCGGTATAAAAGATTCAAATAATTTTGTGCTAACTGATGTCTTTCATTACACTAGTTCGTTAAGTGTAATAGTTTGAACATGTTATTTAGGCAGAGTTATGTTGAACGAGAGCTCCCCTCTCAGTTCAGTTCTGAATCTGATGACGTTACGCAGTCGACGAAAATCATCTGACGCAGTGTCCCATAGCAGTATTTCGACAGTGTTTCGATTAATCACTGTAATTAGCAAATTGATAGCAAGCAGCTCGGATGCATTGTCAGTGTCTAGCTTAATGTTCATTGTTAGTTAGAGTCTTCCGAGACGTTTCTGATGTTTAGTATTGATTTTAGTATTCTCAATTTTGCAGTTAAAAATACCAATTTGGATTGAAGTTAGAATCGGGGTTGAATGCGAGATGCCCGATTGTAATTAAAATATAATTTTTGACTGCAGGTTAGGGCTGTATTATAGTTATACCTAGTAAATAACAGCTGCTTTTATATTTTAGACATGCAAGTTACATTGAGTTCACTTTGGATTAAACTTTATTGGATAGTGTCACCTGGGGATATAAAACATGTGGTATGTATCTAATCAGTCTCAAATGAAGTAAAGTATATATAATGTTATGCATTTAGTTATGTGCTGATATTTGTAAATTTTAATTGCCACTGTACACTACTGTAAGATTTGTTTGAATATCAGCATGTTATAATCAGTTTGTTCATTGTTTTCTGTAGGTTACGTTCGAGATGTCGATGTTCCTGATTTTGTTTCAAGTACCATCGTATTAATTGTTATGAAAGAATTAAACCGATTTCAAATTGGATTCAATTGCGGCAAAACTTTGAGGCACAGAAAGCGAGATGGGCACTTTATCGCTTTGAGTCGAGTTGCATGAAAACTGAATATAGTTGACAATAAATCGATTTGGCTGGGACAGGGCATGGGGCACGTTGACAATGGTCTCCATTCACGTAAGCCAGGAAAGTAGAAGGTTAACTCATTCTTAAATGTTATCAAAACAAGAAGAACCGTGTTCGCTCGCGATGTAATCAAGTGTGGATGAAAGAATGAGTAAGCTCATTTCGGAGTATAATAAAATTTCATAAAATGACGAGAAGATTACTGACTATACGGAAAATAAAATCAAAAATAATTCTAATGTTGTGACTAGATTTCGGGACTACTTCAAATTGGAGAGTAATGCATTTGGAAAAATACCAGTATCTGAAAGATACAGACATGAGTATTTTTAGTCAATAATTTGATTTTGAACAAAACATAACGTTCATATATATATGATTGCTTTTCAAAGTGAATAAGAAGATTCTTTAAACAGGAATATTGTCGAAAATATCGTACGTCTCAAAAACTTACGTATGTCATTTTCTTCTCCAAAGCTTTGTAGTCAGAATCTCCTCTTCCGTCAATGAATTGAAACACCGTTATACAAATCTACATTCTACGTTGGTCAGCATACATAGATAAACGAGCAGGGAATCGCCTGTATCGTTTTTTTATCTGCAATCAAATTATAAGTCTCTAAAACAATGTTTATGCTCATTATGGCGTCATATTGGACCGGATTGGTAAACAAGGAATGGTACAGTAATGATGAAAATTTAGTTACCAAAAAAGTACCAACGTATAGCACGTATACGCTTTTGACATTTTTCACAGCTGAGGATGACTTGAGACATGCGTAAATAAATTCAGTCACTGAACCATTGGATTGAAAAGAAATTGGCACAAAGAATGTCAATAACAGCAATCGCGATTTAATAAGTGATAGCTTATAATTAATGCTGATAATATAAAACTACCATAACACTGAGACGTTTCAATTGGAAATTTGCTCAAAGTCACGAAAACTCAAAGTGAAGCTACCGACGACTACTAAAATACCAATAGATACTGACACTATGTATATATAGGGAAAAATAATATTGCGCGTTAGTAAATATCAACTGACGCAGTTCCTGTTGATTTGATTGAGAAATAACTATGAGGTATTGAATTCCAAATAGCTGAATCTCGTGGAAGAAAATCTCGAAGCATAGAATATTTTGTCTGGTATTTCACTGACTGTAAACGGGTGAGAATTCACAGTAAACCGAACTTGACGATTAAAATTATTAGACTTCCCAATGCATAACGCGAATCTATGGTTGTGACCATTTCTATTTACTTATTGTCACCATCCAGAATTAACACTGAAGATAAGAACAATAAGCTTTCAGGTAAGTCGACTTGAGACAAGAGTTGTAGGAAAATAAAAATAAAACTTTAGTTTAGAGTAAAGGTGTATGTCGTATATGCGATAATATCTAAAAATTTCTGGCAAGCAGGTTGAAACATTGGAAATACCGTATGAATAAAATACAGGAAAATGCCAAATGACTATCGTGGATAACTTTTTCACTTCAACCTATTTGTCCCCAATGAGATTATGTACCGTCCTTTCATTTACTGAATTATATCTGAGATATTACTAAACATTTACTGAGTAACTGAAGAACGGACCAACGCGCCAACAAATACTGAAAAAATCTGAAAATCACATAGCCAGTATTCATTAAGTTACCGTTAGGTCATTGACAGAAACAGACCGAATCTAACATCCTTGCATTTGAGATGATTCATTATTTTTTCAATACTTAAGATAATTTGGCATTTGTTAAATATATATAAATATACAAAATCTTTGTAGTATAACATATAAAGTCGCAATAAACTAGAAGAAAACATTCCCTTTTGAATAGTCTAGCTAGGAGACTTGGTTGTTTCTTTACAGAACCGTGTTCGTGTTCGAGGTACTTCTATATAACATTGCACATCAGGGAACAATTCACGACCAACTTAAAATCCCAGATATGATCAGTTAAATATTTATTGGAAATAAAATTTGCAATGGTCTATATTTTTCAAGATATTAGGAAACGAGCAAAATTAAAGCGTATACGTCTTTAACTTTATTTCTGAATATAAGCTTTTATATTCGTCGGAAGTGCAACTGAACAGCTGAAAGTACTGAAAGCTAAAAGTGATTTTTTTAACAATTTACAAATCCAATTAATATTAATAATACGAACTTGTCCTTGATGCGGAAAACCAAAAATTGCAATGAACTATAAATCAAACAAGCCTATTTTTTTGATTGCGACATAATTGCTTTTTGTACAGTAGCGTGTTAGAGTTGATACTACTATACAATATTATTGAGTTTGGAAGCATTAACGGCTCGAATAGTATTTTATGTTTGCAATAGTTTAGTTAGACCCCTTCATAACTTCAGATATGATGAGATACACTATCAACAGAAGAAAGTTTATCAATATCATGAACGAATTAAAAGTTTACTTCATTAGCGTTTCAATAGTTACAAACCCGCCTGAAATAAATACCAAACTCACATTTCACCGAAATTATCCTATTGACTATAGTTCATAGTATATTATACTTTGGGTGCCTCCGCAGGTAATCCAGAGTGGATAAATAAGTGAGTCAGCTCAAGTTGGGGTGAAATAATTTTATTAAATGACGATAATATTTCCGAATATACGAAAATTAAAATCGAATCAATTTCTCGTGTTGTGGCGAGATTTCGGGACCACTTCAAACTTGCGAAATACAGCATTTTGAAAAATATCAGAATCTACAAGTTATAAAGTGATTTTATTCAATAATTTGATTTTGAGCAAAAAATTACGTTGATATGTGAATCAGAAGGTTTCTCAACAGCGTTATATCCGAAAAAAATATTACACCTCAAAAACTTAAAACTTCTTTTATATCTTTGTAGTCAGAATCTCCTCTTCTATCAATAAATTAAAACCCCTTTATACAATTTTACACTCCACTTTGGTCAACAAACGGCAAGTATTCGTCTGTATCGGTTTCTTTCAACATTCAAATTATTACTCCATTCATATTGACGTCATACTGAACCGATGGCCAACCTGGTGAACAAAGAAGGATAAAATGATTACAAAAGTTTAAATATCAAAAAAGTACAGACGTTTAGGACCTTTGAAATGTCAATGACAGCAAATGCGATTCAGCAAGTGATAGAACTGATTCTAACAATATAACACAACCATACAACTGACTCGATTTTGTAGGAAAATTTGCTCAAAGCAAAGTCACGCGAAATTACTCAAAAGATCTTTGATCTCAATTTTGTTTACTTCATTAGAGTTTCAATAGTTACAAAATAGCCTAAATACAACAGCAAACTCACAATTCACTGAAATATTCTTGTTATCTTTTTCTCTTCTCTGAAACTGGTTTGACTTCTCCTCCTTTCAATCAATCAATCATTTATTCGTCGTCACAAAAACATCAAATGCACAAAAAATTGGTACAATAAATAAATATAATAATAATGATATTTGTGCGACAAGAGTCGCGAGGGATCCTATTAGGTCTTCAAGCAGCGACACCTAAAGCGCTGTTACTGGTTCAGTGTAAAAAAATAACTACATTTGCTACAAACATTGACGATGCAATAGTCGTTATGATGAACATATTTTGAATCATTGAAAAAATTCGCAGCAAACGCAACTTTACTAAAATCATATAATAGAGAAAAAAAAAGAAAAACAACTCAACTATAAATTTATAAAAAAGGCATATTTGAATAAATGTATATAAGTTACATAAAAGACAAACGACAAGCGAGGGGAAAATGGTTAGACCAAAGACAAAATTGTAAGTGACTAATTGAATAGAAGTTGGTAAGCTCTAATAAATCATTAAACGTTGATATGTATATATATATATATATATCTAATACGGTAGTTAAGTAGACATACCGCGCTAAAAAAGCGACAGTTATGTAGACGTAAAAATTGGGTAGACATTTTCCTGTCCGCTTAATTATTCCACGTTCCATAATTAAAACGTTTTGCGATATTTTGCTGAAATCTCTTTTTCTCTGATAAAACAGTATCAAAAATAATATGATCTTTCAATATTTTTCAAATATCTGCACATTTTCGCCAACTTTAAGGGGACAGTAGTTCTGCTGGTTTATAATCAACGGGTTTAATTTTCGTACATAAAGTGGACATTTTGTTTATGCAAAAATCTTTTAATTTTTCGGTATATGTTTTAACGATTTTTGGAGAATAGGTTTGATAATTTTGATACAATAACCAGGCAGAACATGAAGATCGTCCGTTCTGTTTTTTGCAATATAAGCTCAATAAACTGAAAAGGACCTCAATTCACAACTCCGTACTAAAGAGGCTTTGTGTCGCAATAGTAAAACTGTCGGGTTCGCCGAGAACTTTACCACGTTTGCCGTTTTGTTCGCAAGTAACCTGGACGCCGTGAGGGGATTGGGATCTTCATGAGTGCGTGATTGCAGAAAGTTAGATAAAATAGAACAGTTGTGTTTGGAGAAGAGATCCAAGTCTTTTGTGTCAGGTGTTATTAGTTACCCAGTGAGTTGGAGTCGAGTCATAATAACTTGAAACAAGGTTTTCATCGTCACCGAGGAATGCTGCTGGAAATCATCACTCATCGGATAAGGTGATTAGTCATAACGATTTTTAATATTAGGGTTACTATATTTTTGGTGTTGAGATTTTTCACGTAATCCAGATTATCAAAATATAGACTACTGATACTGTTATGTTTTTACTGGTCGTAGTTCTGATCTGACCATCAAAATAATGCCACGACTGGGTTTGTAAGAGTGTGTAATTCAGAAGGATTTCGAAATCCAGATGAAAATACAAACGAAGATTGTGAAAATTCAATGAATTCAATTTTTTCTCGAAACAGAAGGAGATACGAGAAGCGAGTGGTTGACGCCACTCAGTATATGTTTGTATAGCTTGGTGTAAATAAAATTATCTAATACACCGCTTCATATTAGATTAGAATATTTTATCTTCGGAAAACAGTTTTGAAGAATTGCATTGCTAGCAATTTTGTTTCGTGATTTGGCACATATCCCTGTGTTATTTTACCATTTTCATCTAGTTATTTACTGGGCTGTATTTTTTGTTCACATGTAGGTGACTCTCCAACGAGATGGCCTACGATTCAGAACTTGGCAGACGGAAATGCGGGTAGTGATTCGGAGAAAGCTGTGCCAGGAGGTGACTAAATGAGTTTGCTATGCTTGTTTTTTTTATTAAATACGGTATCTTAAATTGATACCAATTAATGGTAATAAACCAAATAATAATATCACTTGTAGCACATCATAAATAGCGCAGCTATCTACGAATAATTGTAGTGCACCGTTTAGAAACTCTGGTTTATTTGAGTAATAATGCAATTCCCCATTTCAAACATTTTGTTTGTTCGATCAATCAAGAGTAGCGTAATTCTGAATTGGACTAAAACACTGCGATGATGTTTTGTGACTTATGCATGTATTTTTGACCAAAGTTTCAGATAAGTCAACAGACTATACCGCACCATCTTCAGAATCACTTTCAATAAGCAATGTAAGTGATTTCAAAGAAAACCATATATATCGAAAAGAAAAAGGCTGTAAATCAATTCAAAAAAAAATCTTCTAAACAAACGCGAACCAGAAAAGAAACGACGAAAAGAAAAATAATTGCACGGCTTTGTATATCTTGCGAAAAGTTTATTGTAAAGCTTTAAGACATCTCTGTATAATTCATAAAGATGAACCGGCAGTGAGCATAATTTTGTCTCTCCTCAACAACTTAATCTAAAGGGCATATCCACATTCGTATACATACTTAGCATACATTTTTACTATTTAATTATTAATTCAAAATAACAATCATGTTTTTGTATTCCGAGTTGGTGCAAAAATTTTAAATAAATTGTGCAAAGATTCTAAATTGATATTGAGGTTCAATAATTTCATTTTGATCGCTTGTATAGTTGACTGTATAATCACTGCTATACTTAGGCGTCCTGATAGGTAGACATTTGAGTTATAATTGGTGTAATGTTTCTCATTTTAGTTGACATGGCAAAATTTCGTTTCGCATTTATAGGCCCCACTGAAAACGTCACTTTATTGAACATTTGAGATATGTTGTGTGTAATGTTTCTCGATACTTTTTTCAGAATTTCGTGTTTTAATTACATACCTTCTGAAATGGTCGGATGGTTGAAATTTTTTTTTGAATGCTTCTCAATATTATTGCCATTCCAAAATATCATTTTGCATTTACATGACACACTTACGTAGCTGAGTAGATGACAATTTGCGATTTATTTTCTGTTTTTTTTTTTTAATATGGTTTCAAAATTTTGTTTTATAATATTTGTCACTATCAAGTTATGGATAGGTGAACATTCGAGATAAATTTTGAGCAATTTTCCACAACTTCAAAATATGATTAGTATTCGAAATTTCGTATTTCAGTTAAATTTCACACACTTAATAGGTGTGTGAGATATATTTTGTGTAAGATTTCTCAATACGATTCCAGAATTTTGTTTTAATAGTTGTATGCCACACTTAGGTGGTCGGATATGCGGACATTTGAGTTATATATTTTGTATTTTTTCAGAATTTTCATTTCAATTTTTGTATGCCCCCCCTAGGTGGTCGGATAGGGGGACATTTGAGATAAACTTTGTGTAATATTTCTCGATATAATTTCAGAATTTTCATTTCAAATCTTGTATGCCACACTTAGATGGTCGGATAGGTGGACATTTGAGATATACTTTGTGTAATGTTTCTCAATATGATTTCAGAGCTTTCATTGTAATTGTTTTATGCCACACTTAGGTAGTCGGATAGGTGGACATTTGAGATATACTTTGTGTAATGTTTCTCAATATGATTCCAGAATTTTCATCTCAATTCTTGTATGCCACACTTAGGTGGCCGGATAGGTGGACATTTGAGATATACTTTGTGTAATGTTTCTCAATATGATTCCAGAATTTTCATTTTAATTCTTGTATGCCACACTTAGGTGGCCGGATAGGTGGACATTTAAGATATACTTTGTGTAATATTTCTCAATATGATTTCAGAATTTTCATTTTAATTCTTGTATGCCACACTTAGGTGGCCGGATAGGTGGACATTTGAGATATACTTTGTGTAATATTTCTCAATATGATTTCAGAATTTTCATTACAATTCTTGTATGCCACACTTAGGTGGCCGGATAGGTGGACATTTGAGATAAACTTTGTGTAATATTTCTCAATATAATTTCAGAATTTTCATTTCAAATCTTGTATGCCACACTTAGGTGGCCGGATAGGTGGACATTTGAGATACACTTTGTATAATATTTCCCAATAAGATTTCAGAATTTTCATTTCAAATCTTGTATGCCACACTTAGGTGGCCGGATAGGTGGACATTTGAGATAAACTTTGTGTAATATTTCTCAATATAATTTCAGAATTTTCATTTCAAATCTTGTATGCCACACTTAGGTGGCCGGATAGGTGGACATTTGAGATAAACTTTGTGTAATATTTCTCAATATAATTTCAGAATTTTCATTTCAATTCTTGTATGCCACACCTAGGTGGCCGGATAGGTGGACATTTGAGATATACTTCGTGTAATGTTTCTCAATGTGATTTCAGAATTTTCATTTTAATGTTTATGGCCACACTTAGGTGGCCGGATAGGTGGACGTTTGAGATATACTTTGTGTATTGTATCTCGATATGATTTCAGAGTTTTTATTTTAATTGTTGTATGCCACACTTAAATGGCCGGATAGGTGGACATTTGAGATCTATTTTGTGTGATGTTTCTCAAAATGATTTCAGAATTTTTATCTCAATTCTTGTATGCCACACTTAGGTGGCCGGATAGGTGGACATTTGAGATAAACTTTGTGTAATATTTCTCAATATAATTTCAGAATTTTCATTTCAATTCTTGTATGCCACACCTAGGTGGCCGGATAGGTGGACATTTGAGATATACTTCGTGTAATGTTTCTCAATGTGATTTCAGAATTTTCATTTTAATGTTTATGGCCACACTTAGGTGGCCGGATAGGTGGACGTTTGAGATATACTTTGTGTGATGTTTCTCAAAATGATTTCAGAATTTTTATCTCAATTCTTGTATGCCACACTTAGGTGGCCGGATAGGTGGACATTTGAGATATACTTCGTGTAATGTTTCTCAATATGATTTCAGAATTTTCATTTTAATGTTCAATGCCACACTTAGGTGACCGGATAGGTGGACGTTTGAGATATACTTTGTGTAATGTATCTCGATATGATTTCAGAGTTTTTATTTTAATTGTTGTATGCCACACTTAAATGGCCGAATAGGTGGACATTTGAGATATATTTTGCGTGATGTTTCTCAATATGATTTAAGACTTTTTTTTCAATTGTTGTATGCCACCCTTAGGTGGTCGGATAAGTTGACATTTGAGATATATTTTGTGTAATGTTTCTCAATAGGGCTGGTGTTCATTTTTCAATTACGTGCCACATTTGAGTGACCGGATAGATGAACATTTGAAATCCAATTAGTGTGATGTTTGTCTTCATTATTGACATACCAGAATTTACAATTATTTGTATAACTTAAAAGGCCGGATAGGTGGACTTTGAGATAAAGTTTGTGTGATATTTTTTCAATATTATTGGCATTTCCGAATTTCATTCTGCGGTTACCTTCTGCGTATATATAATTTTCTTTTATTGTTTCTCAAAATTACATAGCACTTTCATATTTTATTTTACTATTATATACCACACTTCCTTTTTAAAATAATATTTCACACTTTAGCAATCAGATTGGTGATACGTTTGAAAAATATTTTGTGTATTGTTTCTCCATATGTATGGCATTTCAAAATTTTGTTTTTCAATTATATGTCACGCATAAATAGCCATATAGATATGCGGGTTTCTGAGGTATATTTTGCGCAATGTTTATCAATATTATTGGAATGCCATAATTTTGACTTGGTATTGATATCTTGACACTTACAACATAGCATCTGTTTAATCTATATGTTGCACCATAGGGTTGGAATAGGCGAACATTTGTGATATGCTCTGTGTATTTCCCAGTTTCAAATATATAACACGTTTGGATCAATTTGTTTCGATTTGTCTACCTTCACGTTGCATTTCGAGTATTTTTTGATATGGAAGAATATTTCCAACACCAAACACAGTGCATCTCCCTTGCACGAAAGACTGAACATTGAAAAAAAGAAACGCTATTTTTTGTGATAAGTATTGCTAAATGGTTCGAATCCATCGGAAATTAAAGCGAGGTCATACGCTTTAAAATGCGTATTAAAATAAAAGCAACATCATTTATGTAGACATCCAGGGCGACATATAAGAGGGGTCCGGCTTAGTGCCGAAATAGGCTAAAACATTTGGTGGTCTGAATTAAGTGGACGAATTAGGCGGACAAAAATTTTATATCTGTTATGGAGAGGATTGTGTTGACTCTTTTTCTCCGTAGTTGTCAACGGCTCTCGCGCTCTCCAAGCACGTATTTGCAAACAATGATACGGGCACAGGAACGACGTCCGCTTAAGTACTGCAATTATGGCAGGTCCGTTTAACTACCGTAATAGAGTTATATATATATATATATACAATATGCTCCACAGTAAGTGGGCATAAAATTTACGAAAGAATGGTAGGCATATGCTTGCTCAATAAATTAAAATATAACGAATTTTGGCATTTTAGTGTAGAGGTTGCACCAAGGTTGGTAAAGTTAAAAGTACGGGGTACATTAGAAATAGACTCCTTACACCTATAGTTCCTCCGGCTTTTTGGGCAGCCATGGCGACAGTCTACAAATGCGACTACTGGGCTATGGACAGAAGATGGCGAATCATACTGAATACTCCAATCAATGGCTGATGGAAGAGAGATAATAACTAATATATTTACTTTTTAGATATAATTTGAAACCGTAATAGCCTAAAGATTTAATGGTACTTGGTAAGGCATTCCACAGTTTCACACCCGTGTATTTTATGGATTTCTGTGTCCTGCTTGATGAATATCTTGGGACATACCGGTAATATGAACTTGACGAAGCTGATCTAGTAGAGTATGAATGGATATTACTCTGCATTCTGAAAATTCCCGCGAATGCCGTGGGAAGCTTGTTATCGAAGTACTGGTGCATGAGTTTCAGTATCTCAAATTCATGGATATGACCAAGCTTAATACTGTAATAATTCAACACCTGTGGTACAAAGGATCTAGTCTAGATCGGAAAGGTGCACTACATATGGCTCTAATTGCTTTGTTTTGCAAAACTTCTAATCTGTGGAGTAGAGTCGATGACGCACTACCCCAAGTTATAATGCCATACTGCAGATACGACTGGAAAAGAGAAAAATAAACCAATCGGAGAGCTGGCATGGTGAGGAATTTTCTTAGTTTAAATAATAAACCTGTTGCACTTGACAACGTTCCAGCAATGTAATTAATGTGTGATGTCCATTTCAATTGGTCATCAATGTGGATACCTAGGTATTTGTATGAGTTGACATTTTCAAGTGGAACCTTGTCAATATTAATTTGAAGCCGAATTTTATTTTTTTCATTTATCCTGGGCAGGGTTGTCCAAAACGAATCGAATATTCAAATGTATTCGAATAACTTTTCTGCTCTTTTTCGAATAATTCCGAATAGTAGCCACTTTTCGCCGTAAACGTGGTGTTTTGTTTTATGGGAATCTTCAAACGACTTTTTACGCTGTCTCACGTATTGTAATGACGATGAAATAGAATCGGCACTTTGATTGTTTATATTCTGTGCGACCGTACGTCGCATAGTGTTGCGACACATTTGCACGTTTGCGTGGGTGGACATTGCCGACATTCGTCTACGAGGCTTTTAATTTACAAATTCATTTCCATTACGTCAAAAAATTGACAATTACCGTATTTCCGGGCAATAAGTCGCTTTTCTAGGGGGGCGTCTAATTGAGAAAGTATGTAGTTCTATGCGGCCTGTTTTTATTCGCATGAGTCTTCTCAAGCATGATTTGTGTAACCTTATATTTGGGTCTTAGGGTCTGCCAATCATGATATTTAATCGCAGACCGGTTATCGTTACTTTAACTCTTTGAACTCTGACGGCTCTGAGCGAAGTTACTCGCTCACCCTGAAGGTTCGCGGCGCCGTGTTGGTAAAACAATAAAATCATTCTAAATACTGGCTATTTGGAACGCTTATAATTTTTTACCAATTATAGTAGCACGTTGTGTGACATTTCAATCGAAAGGAAATTTTATCGTGCATTCAGAATGTATTTTCCAATTTGAAATACATTTTGTCAAAATTAATAAAATTGACCCTAATCTAACAGTGATTTTTCTGCATGTATGTGAGTTTTGGCTTGAAATTTCGTTATTTTGGTACAAAATATACTGCCAATAATTGATGTTCATAAAGAGTTTTTTATAAGCTTTTTGTTGATATTTGAATTACTATTGTGGCTGCCATATAACCAATTTTATATTTAAATATTCAATTGTGTATCATTGTGTCGGGTGAACAACTTCGATAAGCGGCCATGACGCACTGATTACGCAGCTACGCAAAAGCCGATCACGTGACTAACGTCATGAAGATGTTGATAAGTACGTTCGAAGCGTATTGCGTGGCAAAATGCGCAAGATAACTTTCACGACGACGTTCTCAGCGGGACATCGGTCGCCGAGTTTCGATATGATATTAACCCTGCATGGAGTGAAGTACCGACGTCGAGTAATGCGCGCAGTAATAGCAAAGTGAAGGAAAGTTAATATCGTCATATTAAATTTCCCGCGGAAAATGTTTTATTCGCCCATCAGTATTTGTTCAAATATCAACCAAAATAAGTACTTGCCTGCTCTGCAGATCAAAATATCTGATTGTACGAATGTTAGGCGAAGCAAGTGGATGGATCAATATCTGAGAGAATTAATAATCCAGAATGAGCAACTCTTATTCCAAGAAGATCATATGCGTCGCCAGAACTAGATACCCCCACCGCAAAACGCCAGTTCTAATAATAGATGCGTCGTATGCAGCAAAATTTACATTATTGCCAAAAATCCAATCCAGCTGCTAAAGATAAAGCGTTGCTGAAACGATGCAAGACAGTATATAAGTGCAAATACTGTAATGAGTACCTATGTATAGGTAACGAAACCAACAACCATTGGTATAACTGGCACAACAAATTGCAATATTGGATTTAGAAGGTGTCTTTTATCTGCATAATATTTTCATGTTCTTCATTGTTCCGGGCACAACAAAGTACAATATTCAATTTTAAAATTTTAGCAAGCAGTCTTTTATGTACATACATTCTTCATAATCTTTATTGTTCCGTTATTTGCTAATAAAATCACAATCTTGTTCCTATTGCGTATACGTAACCACAACTTAATGGGGCTTGAGCGGGCAGTCAAAGTCAAAGCGTAGTGCGAATTTTGAATGCGTAACATCGGGTTAATTAATTACTTCCTGCGGACATTTAAATAATAACATCTCGACGTAACGTTATTGCGGATATCGTCACGTTTTGTTGCATTTGCGTAATATACGTAAAGTTGTGCGTGACGAGACGTTGCCTCTCTTCAATGAGAACATCATTTTGACGCAGCGTCGCTGTTGAATCTACAGATAATCTAATATATTTAGCCATAAAATTTGAATGGTTCATCGTAAAATCGTTTTGGATACGTATATGAAAAGCTATTCAAATTTGCCACATATATTGTCGATTGAATATGTGGCTATTTAGGCAAGAAGTCGAAATTCTTTATATTAAATATTTGTTATCATACAATAATTTCATACGCACTTTCAAATTGCCAATTTCACTGGAACATCGTATATTAGAGCACCGATATTTACAATATAATTAGTCCCAATAACAAGCTTTCATGCAATACAAAATTTATTTAAATACTCATTGTGGTTCTTGAGATACGAGATCTTAAAGTTGATTCCTTCCGACACGAAAAACAAGCCGGTAAACCGGCTTGCCGGGGCACAGAGCGTACTCAAACAAGCCGGTAAACCGGCTTGCCGGGTTCAAGAGGTTAATAAAGAGAAACACGGCCACCGAGATAAAGTGATTTGTGACCCTTTTCGTTTTGCCGATTCAGCAGAACACGACAGGGACAGGAAAACACAGCTGTGAAATAACCCGTGGACGTACAGTGTATTACTTATCACATTCCAAAATTATTTCAACATTCGGGTTAATAGGTTGTCCAAAATGATTGCCGTTTTACAACTTAAATTTACCACTCAATTGTTAAAAATACCGGTAGTTAATTTGATAATATGATTCTACCAAACTAACATGATCTGGTTCTAAACATATAAAATCATTAGCGCATATCAGCATAACTGAACAACAGGGACACAATTTTTCTACCCGTCTTATTGGGGGCCTGTATGGAAAAACCCCTTTTTGGGTGCTAAAAATAGACATCGTCCTATTTGCCATGTGGACTTATTAGCCGGGAAATACGGTATTTATAGCCGTCATTGTTACGATATCCAATAAATTGTCACAAGTTGGAAAAACAAGTCAATTTATTAGAAAATAATTTCTGGCAAATAATTCTGATAACGATAGTTAAAAGCCAAGATGATTTTTTGCAATAAATAATCCAATCAATGACTGGTACCAGCATTTAAAATGTCATGCCGTATTAATTAAATTCTGTTCAATGTAACTCATGGTTGTATCGACAATCTGTGGACATAAAATGTGTGGTAAACTGACCGATATTATTAAATATTGATTCCCATTTTTATATTGATAAAATAATGGAAGTATTAATACCAAATACCACGGGTATTTGTGGACATGAAATACGTGGTAAACTGCCCAATTGTAATTAATTTCGGATTCGCATTTACAAAATAATAAAACTATCACAATTCTAAAATGCAACGGCGATCTGTGGCCTTAAAATGTGTGGTAAACTGCCCGATTTACAAAACATTTCAGTTATGATAATAGAATTAAATTAACGTATTATTACTCAAACATACAACGGCGATCTGCGGACTTATAATGTGTGGTAAAGTTCCCGAATATAATTAATTTTTGATTCGCATTGTTGTACTCACGAAAAAGTTGTCACAAGTCGGAAAAATAACTCAAATAATTTGGATGATGGTTGGTATTTAAAAGTATGAGCGTTTTACTAGGATGATTTTGTGTTACGCAAATATTCAAATCCATCATCGATACCACTATTGCCGTATTAATTTAATTCTGTTAACATGACTCGTGGTATATAAAATATATACTGCAATAATCTGCAAATATGAAATGCCTGGTAATATAGCTAGGTTGTAACTTGTAGATAGCAGTTATTCCATTGCTTATTATATGGAAATTCCTACATACATTTAGATAAGCTTCAATTTGTGGATTTTATTTTCGAAGTATTCGAAATTTCATATTCGAAAAAAATAATTTCGAATGTATTCGAAATAGTGAACTATTCGGTATTGGCCATCCCTGGTTGACCTACTTTCCTTTCAAACTTTTTTCTCCGAAATATTACACAAGATCACTTTGAAAATCCTCCCGTTTCGTGAGCTAGCGTGACCTAATTCCTCATTTACATTTATATTATACTATTTCAGAGCTTACCCAAAGACAAGTAATTTTTAAATGTCGACATGCCTTGGTTTGCGTGCGAGTTAGTTTAAATCGAGCAGAAAACATCATATATTGGCAAAATGTTCAGTAATGTCATGTACTTTCAACATTCATAAATAGCACTCTTTGTAATGCTGCTGACCTAGTATCAAATATTCGCATCACAACGCCACTTGCGAGGTTTCCATATATTTCAATTACACTAATAGGAACGATGACACCAAAGAGTTTTCTTTTGCGAAGGTACACTAAATATAAGGAGGGTGATTCTTGAGAAAAACATGAATAAAAAAAATAAACGAATGATATGATAGTGGATCCCAAATAATTTTGACAGTGTCTCGAAATACCAATCCATTTGATAAATAATTTTTATTCGACCACATGAACGCTGATATTCTGAAAATTAATGTTGAAAGAGAATTACGCATTCTCAGATATCGGACATCCAGTCGCGATATTCAATCGTTCATATGCACAAATCTCACATTAATAGTAATTGCTACCCAAGTTTGTAAAATTTAGAAACCAACAAACAGAAAATAACTTATCCTAAAACACAATTAAAATTCAGTCGGCAATAAATTCATCGCCAAGACGATGCCATACAAAACAAAAGAGATTTGGTCGCGAGAGTTACGTGAGATGCTGCCGTTGATTTTTAAGCAGAATGAAAAATAATTTATAATTAATAAACGGGAGTTACGACGCCCTTTACACA
This sequence comes from Styela clava, assembly GCF_964204865.1. NCBI lineage: Eukaryota > Metazoa > Chordata > Ascidiacea > Stolidobranchia > Styelidae > Styela > Styela clava. Next base: position 436,785 of record NC_135264.1, on the reverse strand, counting down.
TCGTGTGTATTAAACTTCCCTGGTAAGTACTTTGATAAGTACTAATATTATTGTACTTATACACCTGTTGGGAGTATTTCGGACAATTTCGAATTTAAAATAAATGAAAACCCGACATATAATAAAGACGCAAAAGTAAAATGAACATTTATTGAAAAAGTTATTATTTAAGAAAGACAACATGATCGTACAATTCCGTCAAAACCTCGATGTTCGCAAGTGAGATGATAAATAAATACTTCCCTGTATTCGACCAATTAACTTTAGCGTATCGTTGTTCTGCCAACAAACAAACAGCCGGGTGCAAAATATTTCAGTCCTGTGATATGCTCACAAATATTCTCGATATTAATATCATACCCTCGCGTATGTACTTTCTATTAGATCTTTAGTGATCCCTTCCATCCTTGGCCAAGTCATGTTTCGAATATGTGAACATTTTATTCGACCATACATGGCCGGCGGGATGTTAAAATTGTAAACAAGAGAGAGGTAAAATCAATCGCGAATTTCGTTATAACGGCTCGTTTACGAATTGTTGCGCCTGTTATCGTCGAAAATGATTACATTTGTTGTATTTTGAGGCATTTAAGCAGAAATAATTAGGGCATGACATCATCAAAATCGTCAAGTGAGATCTTGAAATTGCAAATTCCGTAAATAAAATTGTGAATTATTCGGTAACGAATTCAGCTTTAATGACCGTCGGGGTATTATTTTGTTGAAAATTATTATTAATGTGAGAGCGCCAAAAACATACAGTCCATACCGATGCGACTGCAATTTATATGGTCGCAATTGGTGTGGTGCGTTTATTAATAGTGTAAAAAAAAATTTAACGAATATCAATTATAACCAAGCCTGTCAGCGTGTTTATTTTCTGTGGGCAGGAATCGTAAAATACCATCTTGAGACAAATTCACTTCTATCATAAAATCTTAATCGTAATATATCGTATAATAAAATCGTAAAAAACCGCCCCCGCACTCGTCCAAACGTGTGTCGAGCTTGAACGACAGGAACAGATTCATCGACGACATTAATTAGGGAAATTATGTATTTTATTGGGAATGCAAAATAAATGTAACAAAACGCATTTTTTGTGATATAACTTTGTATTTTCGGAAACGGGTTGCCGTGAAAGGAAAAATTTGATCTAAATTAATCGCAAAAATGTTTTATTTCAAATGTAACAAAACACATTTTGCGATATAACCTTGTATTTTCGAAAACGGGTGTCCTGAAAAGTAAAATATGATCTAAATTAATCGCAAAAATGTTTTATTTTAAATGTAACAAAACACATTTTTCGAGATACAACTGTATTTTCGGATACCGGGTGTCATGAAGAGTAAAATATGATCTGAATTAACGGTAAATAATGTTTCATTCCAAATGTATCATAACGCTTTTTTGCGATATAACTTTGTATTTTCGAAAACGGGGCGTCACGAAAATTAATAATCTAATGTTTTATCTATCGTCTAACTAACGTCTGGAACACATCATTTTCGGGGAGAACTCTAGCCCGCGAAACGTCATTTAATTTAAAATAAAGAATGTTTCACGCATTTCAAAACGGAAAATCACCAGTAAGTGGACAGGGATTCAACCCTCCGGATTCAGTATTCTATATCCCCGTGTCAGAACTTTCTGAAGAATAGAACAAAGAACCCGTCAAACCGCCGCGGAAGAATGGGAGTATTTTTTGCACTAATACTTAGGGCATGACAATATCAAAATCGTCAAGAAACTGGTGAATTTGCAAATTCCATAAATAAAATTGTGAATTGCTCGGTAACATTTTAGCTATAATTATCGCCGGGGTATTGTTTTGTTGAAAACACGTTGAAACTTGAGGGAATTAGTTACAATTAGCGCCTGACCTCTATTAGGCACTCGAGCACTCGAAAAAAAAAGCACTCGAGCCCAATCTTTTTAGCATTAAGTCGCATACGTAAAATATCCTGTAAAAGAAGTGCTGTTCATTAACGCCATCTCGTCTTATGACCACGCAGAAATGCCTTTATTGCCGAATTATTCAATCACTATTTTAAATCAACATTCAGGATTGGCACAATTTCAGGTTTGCGAAGTTTATCACCATAGAAATACATGACAAAGTTAATTATCGATCTGTGGCCTTAAAATGTGTGGTAAACTGCCCGATTTACAAAACATTTCAGTTATGATAATAGAATTAAATTAACGTATTATTACTCAAACATACAACGGCGATCTGCGGACTTATAATGTGTGGTAAAGTTCCCGAATATAATTAATTTTTGATTCGCATTTTTGTACTCACGAAAAAGTTGTCACAAGTCGGAAAAATAACTCAAATAATTTGGATGATGGTTGGTATTTAAAAGTATGAGCGTTTTACTAGGATGATTTTGTGTTACGCAAATATTCAAATCCATCATCGATACCACTATTGCCGTATTAATTTAATTCTGTTAACATGACTCGTGGTGTATAAAATATATACTGCAATAATCTGCAAATATGAAATGCCTGGTAATATAGCTAGGTTGTAACTTGTAGATAGCAGTTATTCCATTGCTTATTATATGGAAATTCCTACATACATTTAGATAAGCTTCAATTTGTGGATTTTATTTTCGAAGTATTCGAAATTTCATATTCGAAAAAAATAATTTCGAATGTATTCGAAATAGTGAACTATTCGGTATTGGCCATCCCTGATCCTGGGACTAATTAATAAGATTCTTTTCTAAATTCTTTTCTAAAAGAATTTGTGTTTATTTTTCAAATGCTTCTCAGCCTAAAAAAAGTCTGTCTTTTGCGCGTATCGCTGACTCCCTGGAATAAAAATAAAGCATTTACTGCATTGTTTTAACTAATTACTGCGTCATGAGGAACCTATTTCTAACATTTCAATGTGGACAAAGAAAACATAAAAGGCTTTTAAGCTAAAGCGCACTCGTGTTTCCTGAATGTATGTAAGATTAAAGATTCTCACGCTCGATAAATACCTGCAACAAGACCGAATACCTCATAATAATTAATTAAAATAAATATCTTGACTGAAACTTTTTCGATGTTAAACAATTTATGTAGGAATCCTATTATACAGATCTTTCAAAAATGATTGTAATATTAGAGAAATTCTACCTCGCGCAGTTTCGACTACCACAGACTTAAGCTCACTACACGGAAAGAGTTTCAACTGCATTTAAACACCTCAACACAATTCTACATTCTATACTTCAGCAAACGTAGATAGACGAACAGCAATCACGATTTAGTAAGTGATAGCCTATAACTAATGCTGGCAATATAACACGACAACAACACTGACACGTTTTCATTGTAAATTTGCTCAAAGCAAACTCACGAGAACTTACTCAAAAGATGATCTATCTCTAAGTTAAGCTAACGACGACCACTAATTTCATTTTACTTATTGTCACCATCAAGAATATTAAAGGGATAAATGGAATAGGTTTTCAGGTAGATCGATTTATGACAAGAGTTGATAGGAAAATATATCAAAGCACTTTAGAGTTGAGGCGTATGCCGTATATACGATAATATCGAAATATGGCTGGCAAGCAGGTTGAAACATTAGAAATATTGTATGAAGAAAATGCAGCGAAAATACTAAATGACTATCGAGGATAACTTTTTTTTTATTTTAACTTATTTTTTCTCTACCAATGAGAATATGTACCGCCACTCTTAACAGAAAAAAAGGATATTTGCCATTTCCACCCCCTCCATTGGGGTGTAGTGATGAATTTTCCATCTTATTTCGTTGCATAATTTTATATACACCGTGCTAATGCATTCAGAGTGTGTGTTACCAAACATTTTCTCCACTAAACTTGGTGGAAATGCATGAACACGTGTTACGTGATATCGAGGTGACTGTGACGATTTGAGAAGGCTGAACGCTATTGGCTGAAATCGTTTTGAATATTTTTATGCGCGGTGACTTGACTTGATCTTGTCAAGCTTTGTTCGCTAACGTTAAGTGACCAGTACTAGGCCTAGATAAGATGGGTGTCCTGAAGTACGCGCCGCAGGTACCTACTTATAGTTGGCCTGTCTCGACAATTTTGGAAATATCTAATTTCTAACCCCCACATGACTACGTCATCCGGAAATTACATCACTGCATCACCATCGCGTCATAGAGCTTTCTAAAGTATAGTTACGATCGTCCGAAATGGCATCTGTGCAGCGATCTCTCTTTTATCGCTGTATCGATACGGTATCGTTTCGACGACAAGAAATAGGCTAGCTTGCTCAATTTCGGATGATTGTCTGTGCAACCATTCGTATACTTTTGAGGGCCGTATTACGTCATTGCGACTTCGCAGTGATGTGATTTTTGGATGACGTAGTCATGTCTGCATGTGGGGGTTAGAAATTACATATGTAAATATTGTTGAGTCAGGCCAACTAGAAGTACTTGCGACGCATACTTCAGGAGACCCGATAAGACCATATAAATACAGAAATATAACGTTATCAGTAACTTATATTGCGAGTCTAACTTCTGAACTTCGTACCAGTAACGGGAGCTATCTCAACTAATCTTGATTTGCCAAACTTGCCAAAAAGATTCTGTACAGGCTATTGCTGTATTGGGCTTATTACTTATCGATCTTAAGATCGGTAAGTATATTGATAGGTATTTGTCTGTATATCTGTCTGTGTGTGTGTCTGTTAGATGCACGCGATATCTCACGAAAGCGAGATTGAAGCTGCTCCAGATTTTGCATGTGCATTCATCTTATCTCGGACCAGTAGCCTATTGATTTTGGGCGAATTATGTCGTATAATTAGCGAGTTATCAATCAATTATTGATATAGTGATCTAGATTTTTGTAAAGCGAGAGAATTTTGAAACCCGCCGAGTGTGTGTGTGCGATGCGCAGTGCGCAAGTTACAAGAGCGGATGAATCGAAACTGCAGTTTCTGTTTTGGGGGATCCCCTAACTATCGATCGATAAGTCTTCGGTTTCCAACCGATATTCTCGTTTATCTGTTTGGTGAGTCGAGCGGGAACAATTTATTTTTCTTTCGTGCTTAACTTGGAATTACACAATTTTAACAGCTATCATACATTTTGTTAGTAGCCTACTAAGCACATAACTTTCTATTCAGGATGTTGATTTTCTTGAAAATGAAGATGATCACAGTATTGGGACTTACAAGTCTGCAAGTAGATAATAGCAGAGGAACTAAATGAGAGAAATATAGCAGGTGAGCAGTGCTGCAGTGAACAACTCATAATTGAGTCTTGTTATTTTATGCAATAAGAATATCGCCGGATGAGAACAGAACAGGCCTAAGTCACAATTTCGAGTTTTGAGTAAAATGCAAAAAAACAGTTTGTAATTTTTTTATTTTTGAATTCCTAAATATTCACACTTAGTAAATACCTGAGCTCTGGTTATTTTAGTGTGGATGAGAATATCTTTGTAATCGATATTTTTTGGCACTTCAGCTTCAATTCCTTCCAGCTTTTTTACCCCCATAAAGGATTTTTGGCCCATTCTGTTCTCAATAACTTCTGAATTTTTTGTATGGGATGCAAAGTAAAACAAGGTGACTTAGGCCTAAGTTGCACTGAATAATTTTTTGGGGATGTAAGTTTCGGACATTTCATTTCTAATGTTCATGCTCATCATACTGGAACTTAGGACTCTTTTTTTTCCAATATTTTGGGGTTCTGAGCATTGGGGTTTTGAGCCATGCTCTACATTCTACAAGGTGGTGGTCTTGAAATCCTGAATTTCTCAATAATAAAAATTTAAGCTGGACTTCGGCCCATTCTGTTCTTAACTTCTACAAAATATTATAGTCCTAGGTCCAGCTGAAATTTTTATTATTCAGAAATTCAGGATTTCAAGACCATCATCCACTGTGTAGAGCATGGCTCAAAACCCCAAAATATTGAAAAAAGATGAATTTTCCAAAAATGTGACTTAGGCCCTTTCTGCAAGTCTAATAATGGTATATGTTTTTAAATCTAGTGCGTTGTATTTGGGTGTAAAATACAGTAAAATAATGTCACCATTACAAATATATTGTTGAAAATAACTTTCTATTCAGGATGTTGATTTTCTTGAAAATGAAGATGATCACAGTATTGGAACTCACAAGTAGCTAATAGCAGAGAAACTAAATGGGAGAAATATAGCAGATGAGCAGTGAACAACTGATAGGTTGGTTAATTTTTTTAAAATTAGTGCGCTGTATTTGGGTGTAAAATACAGTGCGAAACTGAATAAAATAATGTCACCATTACAAATATATTGTTGAAAATAACTTTCTATTTTTCTATAAATTTTTGACTCTATATAGCCTATATGTAGATGTATGATGATATCACTCTATGCTTTAAAATCATGAAGAGTTGGAATCAATACTTATTACTTATGTCTAGCCCTAGTGGATTGGGATATAACTTAGTTTAGTGAAATTCGTCTATTTAAATATGACCTTGGTAAGTAGACAAACTGGAAAAATAGCTAGTCTGTGTTGTTCAGCACTTTTATAAATTACTATCATAAATTACTTGTCCAGCACAAGGACTCCAATTCAGTTGGAAACATTTGTATTGAATATGTTCGAAGTTAACATGCGACCGTTTTTCTACTGCGAAAGACATACTCATCTAATCTCTTTTTTTGTATTTTTAGATTGTAAGTCCATTCCAATGATGAACTCTGGATCATCACTAGATCACAGTTCGAATGGAAGCTTTAATTACACAAAAGCAATGGCAGTGGCCAGTGATGGACTCTTTGTTACAGGATTTTCAATCTACAAATACCAGGTAGCAGAAAAGCTTGACATTCATCACAGCATGCCTACTGCTCCTGCCAAATGAAGAATTCCCATTCAAAAAACAAAAAAGGCGTAACTTGACTTTCTCATTACGACTGTATTTATCTGCGACCTTTAGTAGTCAATTTCGCCAAATATTTACTGTTTTAATAAATTTGTTTAAATCTTGAAAACCTGTCGTGGTTTCATGCTTCCTTTGGGTGGTTATAGTACGTTTCCAGGCTTGCAAGAAGGTTGATCTTCCTACCGATGTGGGTGGGGTTGTTAGGGTGGAAATGTCAAACACCTACTCAAAGGGTGGAAGGAGTAGAAAACCTTGTGAAACAAACAAAATTTGCAATGAAATAAGAGTCGAACATTTTTCTTCAATATCAAGAAACAAGTATAATTATCGCAATATTAAAGCGTATTAGTGTTTTACTATGTTTCTTGATATAAACTTTTATGTGCGTCGGTAGGTCAGCTGAACAGATGAAAGTACTGAAAGCTGAAAGTGATTGTTTGCAATCGCTGAAGACTTGAGCACACCGCACGGCACGAGTTTTAACTGCGTTTTGCAGGTTCAGGAATTGCCTCATTGTTGCTCACAGTCGTCGGTTGCGGTCAGGTTGAGTCGTAGATGCGCCTGTCGTAAAATATTTCTCCGAACCCGGACATGCAAATGAGAAATAGCAGATGACACGCAATAAGAGCAGAGTTTAAAATCGTACAACTCAAGACATTGTTCCAAATGTTCTCGGAGTCTCTAGTAAAGTCTGTCTGGTTTTTAATTAACCTCCACAGAGAAAAGTATTCGTCAGGGCAAACTTAGTCCTTGATTCAAAAACAAAGAAACCCAACATTGAGTAACTTTTATGTGAAACGTTTGGATTTTTTTTTTCAAATCCTGCCCCAAAAAACAACCCCGCCACCGCTCTAACTTGAAGAAAGTATTTATTCAGTTAAGGTTTGGCTTGGGGTTATGAATGCTGATTACTCCGGAAATTAAAATGTTTAAATCATTTATAACCCTAACTTGATGAGTGATTGCTAATTTGTTATTTTAAAACTTGGCGTGGTGTTTGTCTCAAATCTCGCATTTTCCCATTAGTTTCAGGGTCTCGGTATAAAAGATTCAAATAATTATGTGCTAACTGATGTCTTTCATTACACTAGTTCGTTAAGTGTAATAGTTTGAACTTGTTATTTAGACACAGTTATGTTGGACGAGAGCTCCCCTATAAGGACTCAGTTCAGTTCTGAATCTGATGACGTTACGCAGTCGACGAAAATCATCTGACGCAGTGTCCCATAGCAGTATTTCGACAGTGTTTCGATTAATCACTGTAATTAGCAAATTGATAGCAAGCAGCTCGGATGCATTGTCAGTGTCTAGCTTAATGTTCATTGTTAGTTAGAGTCTTCCGAGACGTTCCTGATGTTTAGTATTGGTTTTAGTATTCTCAATTTTGCAGTTAAAAATACCAATATGGATTGAAGTTAGAATCGGGGTTGAATGCGAGATGCCCGATTGTAATTAAAATATAATTTTTGACTGCAGGTTAGGGCTGTATTATAGTTATACTAAGTAAATAACAGCTGCTTTTATATTTTAGACATGCAAGTTACATTGAGTTCACTTTGGATTAAACTTAATTGGATAGTGTCACCTGGGGATCTAAAACATGTGGTATGTATCTAATCAGTCTCAAATAAAGTAAAGTACCGTATATATAATTTTATGCATTTAGTTATGTGCTGATATTTGTAAATTTTAATTGCCACTGTACACTACTGTAAGATTTGTTTGGATATCCGCATGTTATAATCAGTTTGTTCATTGTTTTCTGTAGGTTACAATCGAGATGTCGATGTTCCTGATTTTGTTTCAAGTACCATCGTATTAATTGTTATGAAAGAATTAAACCGATTTCAGGTTGGATTCAATTGCGGCAAAACTTTGAGGCACAGAAAGCGAGATGGGCACTTTATCGCTTTGAGTCGAGTTGCATGAAAACTGAATATAGTTGACAATAAATCGATTTGGCTGGGACAGGGCATGGGGCACGTTGACAATGGACTTCATTCACGTAAGCCAGGAAAGTAACTTATTCTTAAATGTTATCAAAACAAGAAGAACCGTGTTCGCTCGCGATGTAATCAAGTGTGGATGAATGAGTGAGTAAGCTCATTTCGGAGTATAATATAATTTCATAAAATGACGAGAAGATTACTGACTATATGGAAAATAAATAAAAAATAATTCTTATGTTGTGACTAGATTTCGGGACTACTTCAAATTGGCGAGTAATGCATTTGGAAAAATACCGGCATCTGAAACTACAGACATGAGTATTTTTAGTCAATAATTTGATTTTGAACAAAACATAACGTTCATATATGATTGCTTTTTAATGTGAATAAGAAGATTCTTTAAACAGGAATATTGTCGAAAATATCGTACGCATGTCATTATTCTTCTCCAAATCTTTGTAGTCAGAATCTCCTCTTCCATCAATGAATTGAAACACCGTTATACAAATCTACATTCTACGTTGGTCAGCATACATATTTAGACGAGCAGGAAATCGCCTGTATCAGTTTTTATTGCAATCAAATTATAAGTCTTTAAAACAATGTTTATGTTCATTATGACGTCATATTGGATCGGCTTGGTAAACAAGGAATGGTACAGTAATAATGAAAATTTAAATACCAAAAAAGTACCAACGTATAGCACGTATACGCTTTTGACATTTTTCATAGCTGAGGGTGACTTGAGACATGCGTAAATAAATTAAGTCACTGAACCATTGGGTTGAAAGGAAATTGGCACAATGAATGTCAATAACAGCAATTGCGATTTAGTAAGTGATAGCCTATATTTAATGCTGATAATATAAAACGACCACAACACTGAGGCGTTTCAATTGGAAATTTGCTCAAAGTCACGACTACTAATATAGCAATACATACTGACACTATGTATTTATAGAGAATAATGGTAATGCGCGTTAGTAAATATCAACTGACGCAGTTCCTGTTGATTTGATTGAGAAATAACTATGAGGTATTGAATTCCAAATAGCTGAATCTCGTGGAAGAAAATCTCGAAGCATAGAATATTTTGTCTGGTATTTCACTGACTGTAAACGGGTGAGAATTCACAGTAAACCGAACTTGACGATAAAAATTGTTAGACTTCCCAATGCATAACGCGAATCTATGGTTGTGACAATTTCTGTTTACTTATTGTCACCATCCAGAATTAACACTGAAGATAAGAAGAATAAGCTTTCAGGTAAGTCGACTTGAGACAAGAGTAGTTGGAAAAAAAAAATTTAGTTTAGAGTAAAGGTGTATGTCGTATATGCGATAATATCTAAAAATTTCTGGCAAGCAGGTTGAAACATTGGAAATACCGTACAAAGAAAAAAAAGGAAAATGCTAGATGACTACCGTGGATAACTTTTTCATTTCAACCTATTTGTCACCAATGAGATTATGTACCGGCCTTTCATTTACTGAATTATATCTGAGATATTACTAAACCTTTACTGAGTAACTGAAGAACGGACCAACGCGCCAACAAATACTGAAAAAAATCTGAAAATCACATAGCCAGTATTCATTAAGTTACCGTTAGGTCATTGACAGAAACAGACCGAATCTAACCTCCTTGCATTTGAGATGATTCATTTTTTTTTCAATACTTAAGATAATTTGGCATTTGTTAAATATATATAAATTTACAAAATCTTTGTAGTATAACATATAAAGTCGCAATAAACTAGAAGGAAACATTCCCTTTTGAATAGTCTAGCTAGGAGACTTGGTTGTTTCTTTACAGAACCGTGTTCGTGTTCGAGGTACTTCTATATAACATTGCACATTAGGGAACAATTCACGACCAACCTAAAATCTCAGATATGATCAGTTAAATATTTATTGGAAATAAAATTTGCAATGGACTATATTTTTCAAGATATTAGGAAACGAGCAAAATTAAAGCGTATACGTCTTTAACTTTATTTCTGAATATAAGCTTTTATATGCGTCGGAGGTGCAACTGAACAGCTAAAAGTACTGAACAGCTAAAAGTGATTTTTTTAACAATTTACAAATCCAATTAATATTAATAATACGAACTTGTCCTTGATGCGGAAACCAAAATTGCAATGAACTATAAATTAAACAAGCCTATTTTTTTGATTGCGACATAATTGCTTTTTGTACAGTAGCGTGTTAGAGTTGATACTACTATACAATATTATTGAGTTTGGAAGCATTAACGGCTCGAATAGTATTTTATGTTTGCAATAGTTTAGTTAGACCGCTTCATAACTTCAGATATGATGAGATACACTATCAACGGAAGAAAGTTTATCAATATCATGAACGAATTAAAAGTTCACTTCATTAGCGTTTCAATAGTTACAAACCCGCCTGAAATAAATACCAAACTCACATTTCACCGAAATTATCCTATTGAATATAGTCCATAGTATATTATACTTTGGGTTCCTCCGCGGGTAATCCAGAGTGGATAAATAAGTGAGTCAGCACAAGTTGGGGTGAAATAATTTTATTAAAAGACGATAATATTTTCAAATATACGAAAAAAATCGAATCAATTTCTCGTGTTGTGACGAGATTTCGGGACCACTTCAAACTTGCGAAATACAGCATTTTGAAAAATATCAGAATTTATTTAATAATTTGATTTTGAGCAAAAAATTACGTTGATATGTGAATCAGAATGTTTCTCAACAGCGTTATATCCAAAAAAAATATTACATCTCAAAAACTTAAAACTTCTTCTAAATCTTTGTAGTCAGAATCTCCTCTTCTATCAATGAATTAAAACACCTTTATAAGATTTTACACTCAACTTTGGTCAACAAACGGCAAGTATTCGTCTGTATCGGTTTCTTTCGATGTTCCTGATTTTGTTTCAAGTACCATCGTAATAATTGTTATGAAAGAATTAAACCGATTTCAAATTGGATTCAATTGCGGCAAAACTTTGAGGCACAGAAAGCGAGATGGGCACTTTATCGCTTTGAGTCGAGTTGCTTGAAAACTCAATTTAGTTGACAATAAATCGATTTGGCTGGGACAGGGCATGGGGCACGTTGACAATGGTCTCCATTCACGTAAGCCAGGAAAGTAGAAGATTAACTCATTCTTAAATGTTATCAAAACATGAAGAACCGTGTTCGCTCGCGATGTAATCAAGTGTGGATGAATGAGTGAGTAAGCTCATTACGGAGTATAATATAATTTCATAATATGACGAGAGATTACTGACTATACGGAAAATAAAATCAAAAATAATTCTTATGTTGTGACTAGATTTCGGGACTACATCAAATTGGAAAGTAATGCATTTGGAAAAATACCAATATCTGAAAGATACAGACATGATTTTTTTTAGTCAATAATTTGATTTTGAACAAAACATAACGTTCATATATGATTGCTTTTTAATGTGAATAAGAAGATTCTTTAAAAAGGGTTATTGTCGAAAATATCGTACGTCTCAAAAACTTACGTATGTCATTATTCTTCTCCAAATCTTTGTAGTCAGAATCTCCTCTTCCATCAATGAATTGAAACACCGTTTTACAAATCTACGTTCTACGTTGGTCAGCATACATATTTAGACGAGCAGGAAATCGCCTGTATCAGTTTTTATCTGCAATCAAATTATAAGTCTTTAAAACAATGTTTATGTTCATTATGACGTCATATTGGATCGGCTTGGTAAACAAGGAATGGTACAGTAATGATGAAAATTTGAATACCAAAAAAGTACCAACGTATAGCACGTATACGCTTTTGACATTTTTCACAGCTGAGGGTGACTTGAGACATGCGTAAATAAATTCAGTCACTGAACCATTGGGTTGAAAGGAAATTGGCACAATGAATGTCAGTAACAGCAATCGCGATTTAGTAAGTAATAGCCTATAATTAATGCTGATAATATAAAACGACCACAACACTGAGACGTTTCAATTGGAAATTTTCTCAAAGTCACGAAAACTCAAAGTGAAGCTACCGACGACTACTAATATACCAATAGATACTGACACTATGTATATATATATAGAATAATGGTAATGCGCGTTAGTAAATATCAACTGGCGCAGTTCCTGTTGATTTGATTGAGAAATAACAAAGAGGTATTGAATTCCAAATAGCTGAATCTCGTGGAAGAAAATCTCGAAGTATAGAATATTTTTTCTGGTATTTCACTGACTGTAAACGGGTGAGAATTCACAGTAAACCGAACTTGACGATAAAAATTGTTAGACATCCCAATGCATAACGCGAATCTTACTTATTGTCACCATCCAGAATTAACACTGAAGATAAGAAGAATAAGCTTTCAGGTAAGTCGACTTGAGACAAGAGTTGTGGGAAAATAAAAATAAAAACTTTAGTTTATAGTAAAGGTGTATGTCGTATATGCGATAATATCTAAAAATTTCTGGCAAGCAGGTTGAAACAATAAAAATACCGTATGAAGAAAATACAGTGAAAATGCTAAATGACTATCGTGGATAACTTTTTCATTTCAGCCTATTTGTGACCAATGAGATTATGTACCATACTTTCATTTACTAAATTATATCTGAGATATTACTAAACATTTACTAAGTAACTGAAGAACGGACCAACGCGCCAACAAATACTGAAAAAATCTGATAATCACATAGCCAGTATTCATTAAGTTACCGTTAGGTCATTGACAGGAACAGACCGAATCTAACTTCCTTGCATTTGAGATGATTCATTTTTTTTTCAATACTTAAGATAATTTGGTAATTTTATGTTTCAATAGTTTAGTTAGACCGCTTCATAACTCAGATATGATGAGATACTATATCAACGAAAGAAAGTTTATTAATATCAGGAACGAATTAAAAGTTTACTTCATTAGCGTTTCAATAGTTACAAACCGGCCTGAAATAAATAGCAAACTCACATTTCACCGGAATTATCCTATTGACCATAGTCCATAGTATAATATATATTGGGTTTCTCCGCAGGTAACTCAGAGTGGATAAATGAGTGCATGAGCTCAAGTTGGAGTGAAATAATTTTATTAAATGGCGGTAAGATTACCGATTATAAGAAAATTAAAATCAAATCAATTTCCGTTTTGTGACGAGATTTCGGGACCATAGCATTTTGAAAAATATCAGAATCTACAAGCTATAGAGTGATTGTATTCAATACTTTGATTTTGAGCCAAACATTACGTTGAAATGTAAATCAGAAGGTTCCTCAACAGCGTTATATCCCAAAAAAATATTACACCCCAAAAATTCACGCCTCTCATTAATCTTCTCTAAATCTTTGTAGTCAGAATCTCCTCTTCTATCAATGAATTGAAACACCTTTATACGACTCTACACACCACATTGGTCAGCGAACGGCAAGTATTCGTCTGTATCGGTTTTTATCAACAATCAAATTATAACTCCATAAATAATGTTTCTATTAATTTTGACGTCATACTGAACCGATGGCGAGCCAGCCTAGTGAATGAAAAAGGATAAAATGATTACAAATGTTTTGATATTAAAAAAGTACAGGCGTTTAGGACCTTTGGAATGTCAATGACAGCAAACACGATTTAGTAAGTGATATAACTTATTCTAACAATATAACACGACCATACAACTGACTCGATTTTGTAAAGCGCACTCGCGTTTTCTGAATGTATGTAAGATTAAAGATTCTCACGCTCGAGAAACACCTGCAACAAGACCGAACAACTCATAATATTCAATTAAAATAAACATCTTGACTAAAACTTTCTTGACGTGTTGAAAAGAATTTTTACAAAAATTTAAGTATGTTTAACAATTTATGTAGGAATTCTATTATAAAGATCTTTCAAAAAAGTATGTAATTTGTAATATTAGAGAAATTCTACCTCGCGCAGTTTCGACTACCACAGACTTAAGCCCACTACACGGCAAGAGTTTCAACTGCATTTAAACACCTTTATACAATTCTACATTCTATACTTGTCAGCAAACGTAGATAGACGAAAAGCCAAATTAGATTCATTATGACGTCATACTAAATTGCAAACCGACCTGAGAAACAAACACGGATGAAATAATGATGCAAGATTGAATACCAAAAGGTACCAACGTTTAGGACCCACGCTATTGGCATTTTTCACAGCTTAGGATACCTTACAACATGCGTAAATAAATTTAGTCACTGAAACGTTGGGTTAAAAGAACTTGGCACAAACAATGTTAAATGAGAGCAATCGCGATTTAGTAAGTGATAGCCTATCCTACAACTAATGCTGGCAATATAACACGTCCATAACAATGACACGTTTTCATTGTAAATTTGCTCAAAGCAAACTCACGAGAACATACTCAAAAAATGATCTCAAAGTTAGGATAACGACGACCACTAATTTCATTTTATTTATTGTCACAATCCAGAATTATTAAAAATTTGATGAAACAGAGTTTGCAATGTAAGAGGAATCGAACATTTTTCTTCAATATCAAGAAACGAGTACAGGTATCGTATTATTAAAGCGTATTATTGTTTTACTATGTTTCTTGATATAAACTTTTATGTGCGTCGGTAGGTCAACTGAACAGACAAAAGTACTAAAAGCTGAAAGTGATTTTTTGCCGCATGGAACGACCTTCAACCGCGTTTTGCAGGTTCAGGAATTGCCTCATTGCTGCTCACTGTCGTCGGTTGCGATCTTGTTTAGTCATAGATGCGCCTGTCGTAAAATATTTCTCCGAACCCGGACATGCAAATGAGAAATAGCAGATGACACGCATTATGAGCAGAGTTCAAAATCGTACTCCACAAAAGATTGTTCCAAATGTTCTCGGAGTCTCTAGTAAAGTCTGTCTGGTTTTTAATTAACCTCCACAGAGCAAAGTATTACTGAGGGAAAACTTAGTTCCTCATTCAAAAATAAAGAAACCCAACATTGAGTAACTTTTATGTGAAACGTTTGGATTTTTTTTTTCAAATCCTGCGCCAAAAAACAACCCCGTCATCGCTCTAACTTAAAGAAAGTATTTATTCAGTTAAGGTTTGGCTTGGGGTTATGAATGCTGATTACTCCGGAAATTAAAATTTTCAAATCATTTATAACCCTAACTTGATGAATGATTGCTAATTTGTTATTTTAAAACTTGGCGTGGTGTTTGTCTCAAATCTCGCATTTTACCATTAGTTTCAGGGTCTCGGTATGAAAGATTCAAATAATTGTGTGCTAACTGATGTCTTTCATTACACTAGTTCGTTAGGTGTAATAGTTTGAACTTGTTATTTAGACACAGTTATGTTGAACGAGAGCTCCCCTATAAGGACTCAGTTCAGTTCAGTTCAGGACTCACTTTATCGCTTTGAGTCGAGTTGCTTGAAAACTGAATATAGTTGACAATAAATCGATTTGGCTGGGACAGGGCATGGGGCACGTTGACAATGGTCTCCATTCACGTGAGCCAGGAAAGTAGAAGGTTAACTCATTCTTAAATGTTATCAAAACAAGAAGAACCGTGTTCGCTCGCGATGTAATCAAGTGTGGATGAATGAGTGAGTAAGCTCATTACGGAGTATAATATAATTTCATAAAATGACGAGAGATTACTGACTATACGGAAAATACAATCAAAAATAATTCTTATGTTGTGACTAGATTTCGGCACTACTTCAAATTGGAAAGTAATGCATTTGGATAAATACCAATATCTGAAAGATACAGACATGAGTATTTTTAGTCAATAATTTGATTTTGAACAAAACATAACGTTCATATATGATTGCTTTTTAATGTGAATGAGAAAATTCTTTAAACAGGGTTTTGTGTCGAAAATGTCGTACGTCTCAAAAACTTACGTATGTCATTATTCTTCTGCAAACATTTGTAGTCAGAATCTCCTCTTCCATCAATGAATTGAAACACCGTTATACAAATCTACATTCTACGTTGGTCAGCATACATATTTAGACGAGGATTTCGCCTGTATCGTTTTTTATCTGCAATCAAATTATAAGTCTTTAAAACAATGTTTATGTTCATTATGACGTCATATTGGATTGGCTTGGTAAACAAGGAATGGTACAGTAATGATGAAAATTTTAATACCAAAAAAGTACCAACGTATAGCACGTATACGCTTTTGACATTTTTCACAGCTGAGGGTGACTTGAGACATGCGTAAATAAATTCAGTCACTGAACCATTGGGTTGAAAGGAAATTGGCACAATGAATGTCAGTAACAGCAATCGCGATTTAGTAAGTGATAGCCTATAATTAATGCTGATAATATAAAACTACCACAACACTGAGACGTTTCAATTGGAAATTTTCTCAAAGTCACGAAAACTCAAAGTGAAGCTACCGACGACTACTAATATACCAATAGATACTGACACTATGTATATATATAGAATAATGGTAATGCGCGTTAGTAAATATCAACTGACGCAGTTCCTGTTGATTTGATTGAGAAATAACTATAAGGTATTGAATTCCAAATAGCTGAATCTCGTGGAAGAAAATCTCGAAGCATAGAATATTTTTTCTGGTATTTCACTGACTGTAAACGGGTGAGAATTCACAGTAAACCGAACTTGACGATAAAAATTGTTAGACATCCCAATGCATAACGCGAATCTATGGTTCCGTTTACTTATTGTCACCATCCAGAATTAACACTGAGGATAAGAAGAATAAGCTTTCAGGTGAGTCGACTTGAGACAAGAGTTGTAGGAAAATAAAAAAAAAACTTTAGTTTATAGTAAAGGTGTATGTCGTATATGCGATAATATCTAAAAATTTCTGGCTAGCAGGTTGAAACATTAAAAATACCGTATGAAGAAAATACAGCGAAAATGCTAAATGACTATCGTGGATAACTTTTTCATTTCAGCCTATTTGTGACCAATGAGATTATGTACCATACTTTCATTTACTAAATTATATCTGAGATATTACTAAACATTTACTAAGTAACTGAAGAACGGACCAACGCGCCAACAAATACTGAAAAAATCTGATAATCACATAGCCAGTATTCATTAAGTCATTGACAAGAACAGACCGAATCTAACTTCCTTGCATTTGATTTGATTCTTTTTTTTTCAATACTTAAGATAATTTGGTAATTTTATGTTTGCAATAGTTTAGTTAGACCGCTTCATAACTTCAGATATGATGAGACACAATATCAACGAAAGAAAGTTTATTAATATCAGGAACGAATTAAAAGTTTACTTCATCAGCGTTTCAATAGTTACAAACCCGCCTGAAATAAATAGCAAATTCACATTTCACCGGAATTATCCTATTGACCATAGTCCATAGTATATTATATATTGGGTTTCTCCGCAGGTAATTCAGAGTGGATAAATGCGTGCATGAGCTCAAGTTGGAGTGAAATAATTTATACGAAATTATACGAATTAAACGAAAATTAAAAACAAATCAATTTCCCTTTTGTGACGAGATTACGGGACCACAGCATTTTGAAAAATATCAGAATCTACAAGCTATAGAGTGATTTTATTCAATAATTTGATTTTGAGCAAAACATTACGTTGATATGTAAATCAGAAGGTTCCTCAACAGCGTTATATCCCAAAAAATATTACACCCCAAAAATTCACGCCTCTCATTAATCTTCTCTAAATCTTTGTAGTCAGAATCTCCTCTTCTATCAATGAATTGAAACACCTTTATACGACTCTACACACCACATTGGTCAGCGAACGGCAAGTATTCGTCTGTATCGGTTTTTATCAACAATCAAATTATAACTCCATAAATAATGTTTCTATTAATTTTGACGTCTACTGAACCGATGGCCAGCCTGGTGAATAAAAAAGGATAAATTGATTACAAAAGTTTAAATATTAAAAAAGTACAGGCGTTTAGGACCTTTGGAATGTCAATGACAGCAAACACGATTTAGTAAGTGATATAACTGATTCTAACAATATAACACGACCATACAACTGACTCGATTTTATGAAGCGCACTCGCGTTTTCTGAATGTATGTAAGATTAAAGATTCTCACGCTCGAGAAATACCTGCAACAAGACCGAACAACTCATAATATTCAAGTAAAATAAATATCTTGAATAAAACTTTCTTGACGTGTTAAAAAGAATTTTTACAAAAATTTTAGTATGTTAAACAATTTATGTAGGAATTCTATTATAAAGATCTTTCAAAAAATTATGTAATTCGTAATATTAGAGAAATTCTACCTCGCGCAGTTTCGACTACCACAGACTTAAGCGGACTACACGGCAAGAGTTTCAGCTGCATTTAAACACCTTTATACAATTCTACATTCTATACTTGTCAGCAAACGTAGATAGACGAACAGCCAAATTAGATTCATTAAAATAGTGTTTATATTCATTATGCCGTCATACTAAATCGCAAACCGGCCTGAGAAACAAAGACGGATGAAATAAAGATGCAAGATTAAAAAACAAAAGCTACCAACGTTCAGGACCCCCGCTATTGGCATTTTTCACAGCTTAGGATACCTTACAACATGCGTAAATAAATTTAGTCACTGAAACGTTGGGTTAAAAGAACTTGGCACAAACATTGTTAAATGAGAGCAATCGCGATTTAGTAAGTGATAGCCTATCCTACAACTAATGCTGGCAATATAACACGTCCATAACACTGACACGTTTTCATTGTAAATTTGCTCAAAGCAAACTCACGAGAACATACTCAAAAAATGATCTCAAAGTTAGGATAACGACGACCACTAATTTCATTTTATTTATTGTCACAATCCAGAATTATTAAAAATTTGATGAAACAGAGTTTGCAATGTAAGAGGAATCGAACATTTTTCTTCAATATCAAGAAACGAGTACAGGTATCGTATTATTAAAGCGTATTATTGTTTTACTATGTTTCTTGATATAAACTTTTATGTGCGTCGGTAGGTCAACTGAACAGACAAAAGTACTAAAAGCTGAAAGTGATTTTTTGCCGCATGGAACGAGTTTCAACCGCGTTTTGCAGGTTCAGGAATTGCCTCATTGCTGCTCACAGTCGTCGGTTGCGATCTTGTTTAGTCATAGATGCGCCTGTCGTAAAATATTTCTCCGAACCCGGACATGCAAATGAGAAATAGCAGATGACACGCATTATGAGCAGAGTTCAAAATCGTACTCCACAAAAGATTGTTCCAAATGTTCTCGGAGTCTCTAGTAAAGTCTGTCTGGTTTTTAATTAACCTCCACAGAGCAAAGTATTACTGAGGGAAAACTTAGTTCCTCATTCAAAAATAAAGAAACCCAACATTGAGTAACTTTTATGTGAAACGTTTGGATTTTTTTTTTCAAATCCTGCGCCAAAAAACCACCCCGCCATCGCTCTAACTTAAAGAAAGTATTTATTCAGTTAAGGTTTGGCTTGGGGTTAAGAATGCTGATTACTCCGGAAATTAAAATTTTCAAATCATTTATAACCCTAACTTGATGAATAATTGCTAATTTGTTATTTTAAAACTTGGCGTGGTGTTTGTCTCAAATCTCGCATTTTACCATTAGTTTCAGGGTCTCGGTATGAAAGATTCAAATAATTGTGTGCTAACTGATGTCTTTCATTACACTAGTTCGTTAAGTGTAATAGTTTGAACTTGTTATTTAGACACAGTTATGTTGAACGAGAGCTCCCCTATAAGGACTCAGTTCAGTTCTGAATCTGATGACGTTACGCAGTCGACGAAAAACATCTGACGCAGTGTCCCACAGCAGTATTTCGACAGTGTATTGATTAATCACTGTAATTAGCAAATTGATAGCAAGCAGCTCGGATGCATTGTCAGTGTCTAGCTTAATGTTCATTGTTAGTTAGAGTCTTCCGAGACGTTTCGGATGTTTAGTATTGGTTTTAGTATTCTCAATTTTGCAGTTAAAAATACCAATTTGAATTGAAGTTAGAATCGGGGTTGAATGCGAGATGCCCGATAGTAATTAAAATATAATTTTTGACTGCAGGTTAGGGCTGTATTATAGTTATACTAAGTAAATAACAGCTGCTTTTATATTTTAGACATGCAAGTTACATTGAGTTCACTTTGGATTAAACTTTATTGGATAGTGTCACCTGGGGATCTAAAACATGTGGTATGTATCTAATCAGTCTCAAATAAAGTAAAGTATATATAATTTTATGCATTTAGTTATGTGCTGATATTTGTAAATTTTAATTGCCACTGTACACTACCGTAAGATTTGTTTGGATATCCGCATGTTATAATCAGTTTGTTCATTGTTTCTGTAGGCTACGTTCGAAATGTCGATGTTCTTGATTTTGTTTGAAGTACCATCGTAATAATTGTTATGAAAGAATTAAACCGATTTCAAATTGGATTCAATTGCGGCAAAACTTTGAGGCACAGAAAGCGAGATGGGCACTTTATCGCTTTGAGTCGAGTTGCTTGAAAACTGAATATAGTTGACAATAAATCGATTTGGCTGGGACAGGGCATGGGGCACGTTGACAATGGTCTCCATTCACGTGAACCAGGAAAGTAGAAGGTGAACTCATTCTTAAATGGTATCAAAACAAGAAGAACCGTGTTCGCTCGCGATGTAATCAAGTGTGGATGAATGAGTGAGTAAGCTCATTACGGAGTATAATATAATTTCATAAAATGACGAGAGATTACTGACTATACGGAAAATACAATCAAAAATAATTCTTATGTTGTGACTAGATTTCGGCACTACTTCAAATTGGAAAGTAATGCATTTGGATAAATACCAATATCTGAAAGATACAGACATGAGTATTTTTAGTCAATAATTTGATTTTGAACAAAACATAACGTTCATATATGATTGCTTTTTAATGTGAATGAGAAAATTCTTTAAACAGGGTTTTGTGTCGAAAATGTCGTACGTCTCAAAAACTTACGTATGTCATTATTCTTCTGCAAACATTTGTAGTCAGAATCTCCTCTTCCATCAATGAATTGAAACACCGTTATACAAATCTACATTCTACGTTGGTCAGCATACATATTTAGACGAGGATTTCGCCTGTATCGTTTTTTATCTGCAATCAAATTATAAGTCTTTAAAACAATGTTTATGTTCATTATGACGTCATATTGGATTGGCTTGGTAAACAAGGAATGGTACAGTAATGATGAAAATTTTAATACCAAAAAAGTACCAACGTATAGCACGTATACGCTTTTGACATTTTTCACAGCTGAGGGTGACTTGAGACATGCGTAAATAAATTCATTCACTGAACCATTGGGTTGAAAGGAAATTGGCACAATGAATGTCAGTAACAGCAATCGCGATTTAGTAAGTGATAGCCTATAATTAATGCTGATAATATAAAACTACCACAACACTGAGACGTTTCAATTGGAAATTTTCTCAAAGTCACGAAAACTCAAAGTGAAGCTACCGACGACTACTAATATACCAATAGATACTGACACTATGTATATATATAGAATAATGGTAATGCGCGTTAGTAAATATCAACTGACGCAGTTCCTGTTGATTTGATTGAGAAATAACTATAAGGTATTGAATTCCAAATAGCTGAATCTCGTGGAAGAAAATCTCGAAGCATAGAATATTTTTTCTGGTATTTCACTGACTGTAAACGGGTGAGAATTCACAGTAAACCGAACTTGACGATAAAAATTGTTAGACATCCCAATGCATAACGCGAATCTATGGTTCCGTTTACTTATTGTCACCATCCAGAATTAACACTGAAGATAAGAAGAATAAGCTTTCAGGTGAGTCGACTTGAGACAAGAGTTGTAGGAAAATAAAAAAAAAACTTTAGTTTATAGTAAAGGTGTATGTCGTATATGCGATAATATCTAAAAATTTCTGGCTAGCAGGTTGAAACATTAAAAATACCGTATGAAGAAAATACAGCGAAAATGCTAAATGACTATCGTGGATAACTTTTTCATTTCAGCCTATTTGTGACCAATGAGATTATGTACCATACTTTCATTTACTAAATTATATCTGAGATATTACTAAACATTTACTAAGTAACTGAAGAACGGACCAACGCGCCAACAAATACTGAAAAAATCTGATAATCACATAGCCAGTATTCATTAAGTCATTGACAAGAACAGACCGAATCTAACTTCCTTGCATTTGATTTGATTCTTTTTTTTTCAATACTTAAGATAATTTGGTAATTTTATGTTTGCAATAGTTTAGTTAGACCGCTTCATAACTTCAGATATGATGAGACACAATATCAACGAAAGAAAGTTTATTAATATCAGGAACGAATTAAAAGTTTACTTCATCAGCGTTTCAATAGTTACAAACCCGCCTGAAATAAATAGCAAACTCACATTTCACCGGAATTATCCTATTGACCATAGTCCATAGTATATTATATATTGGGTTTCTCCGCAGGTAATTCAGAGTGGATAAATGCGTGCATGAGCTCAAGTTGGAGTGAAATAATTTATACGAAATTATACGAATTAAACGAAAATTAAAAACAAATCAATTTCCCTTTTGTGACGAGATTACGGGACCACAGCATTTTGAAAAATATCAGAATCTACAAGCTATAGAGTGATTTTATTCAATAATTTGATTTTGAGCAAAACATTACGTTGATATGTAAATCAGAAGGTTCCTCAACAGCGTTATATCCCAAAAAATATTACACCCCAAAAATTCACGCCTCTCATTAATCTTCTCTAAATCTTTGTAGTCAGAATCTCCTCTTCTATCAACGAATTGAAACACCTTTATACGACTCTACACACCACATTGGTCAGCGAACGGCAAGTATTCGTCTGTATCGGTTTTTATCAACAATCAAATTATAACTCCATAAATAATGTTTCTATTAATTTTGACGTCTACTGAACCGATGGCCAGCCTGGTGAATAAAAAAGGATAAATTGATTACAAAAGTTTAAATATTAAAAAAGTACAGGCGTTTAGGACCTTTGGAATGTCAATGACAGCAAACACGATTTAGTAAGTGGTATAACTGATTCTAACAATATAACACGACCATACAACTGACTCGATTTTATGAAGCGCACTCGCGTTTTCTGAATGTATGAAAGATTAAAGATTCTCACGCTCGAGAAATACCTGCAACAAGACCGAACAACTCATAATATTCAATTAAAATAAATATCTTGAATAAAACTTTCTTGAGGTGTTAAAAAGAATTTTTACAAAAATTTTAGTATGTTAAACAATTTATGTAGAAATTCTATTATAAAGATCTTTCAAAAAATTATGTAATTCGTAATATTAGAGAAATTCTACCTCGCGCAGTTTCGACTACCACAGACTTGGGCCCACTACACGGCAAGAGTTTCAGCTGCATTTAAACAACTTTATACAATTCTACATTCTATACTTGTCAGCAAACGTAGATAGACGAACAGCCAAATTAGATTCATTAAAATAGTGTTTATATTCATTATGCCGCCATACTAAATCGCAAACCGGCCTGAGAAACAAAGACGGATGAAATAATGATGCAAGATTAAATACCAAAAGCTACCAACGTTCAGGACCCCCGCTATTGGCATTTTTCACAGCTTAGGATACCTTACAACATGCGTAAATAAATTTAGTCACTGGAACGTTGGGTTAAAAGAACTTGGCACAAACAATGTTAAATGAAAGCAATCGCGATTTAGTAAGTGATAGCCTATCCTACAACTAATGCTGGCAATATAACACGTCCATAACACTGACACGTTTTCATTGTAAATTTGCTCAAAGCAAACTCACGAGAACATACTCAAAAAATGATCTCAAAGTTAGGATAACGACGACCACTAATTTCATTTTATTTATTGTCACAATCCAGAATTATTAAAAATTTGATGAAACAGAGTTTGCAATGTAAGAGGAATCGAACATTTTTCTTCAATATCAAGAAACGAGTACAGGTATCGTATTATTAAAGCGTATTATTGTTTTACTATGTTTCTTGATATAAACTTTTATGTGCGTCGGTAGGTCAACTGAACAGACAAAAGTACTAAAAGCTGAAAGTGATTTTTTGCCGCATGGAACGAGTTTCAACCGCGTTTTGCAGGTTCAGGAATTGCCTCATTGCTGCTCACAGTCGTCGGTTGCGATCTTGTTTAGTCATAGATGCGCCTGTCGTAAAATATTTCTCCGAACCCGGACATGCAAATGAGAAATAGCAGATGACACGCATTATGAGCAGAGTTCAAAATCGTACTCCACAAAAGATTGTTCCAAATGTTCTCGGAGTCTCTAGTAAAGTCTGTCTGGTTTTTAATTAACCTCCACAGAGCAAAGTATTACTGAGGGAAAACTTAGTTCCTCATTCAAAAATAAAGAAACCCAACATTGAGTAACTTTTATGTGAAACGTTTGGATTTTTTTTTTCAAATCCTGCGCCAAAAAACAACCCCGCCATCGCTCTAACTTAAAGAAAGTATTTATTCAGTTAAGGTTTGGCTTGGGGTTATGAATGATGATTACTCCGGAAATTAAAATTTTCAAATCATTTATAACCCTAACTTGATGAATGATTGCTAATTTGTTATTTTAAAACTTGGCGTGGTGTTTGTCTCAAATCTCGCATTTTACCATTAGTTTCAGGGTCTCGGTATGAAAGATTCAAATAATTGTGTGCTAACTGATGTCTTTCATTACACTAGTTCGTTAAGTGTAATAGTTTGAACTTGTTATTTAGACACAGTTTTGTTGAACGAGAGCTCCCCTATAAGGACTCAGTTCAGTTCTGAATCTGATGACGTTACGCAGTCGACGAAAAACATCTGACGCAGTGTCCCACAGCAGTATTTCGACAGTGTTTTGATTAATCACTGTAATTAGCAAATTGATAGCAAGCAGCTCGGATGCATTGTCAGTGTCTAGCTTAATGTTCATTGTTAGTTAGAGTCTTCCGAGACGTTTCTGATGTTTAGTATTGGATTTAGTAATCTCAATTTTGCAGTTAAAAATACCAATTTGAATTGAAGTGAGAATCGGGGTTGAATGCGAGATGCCCGATTGTAATTAAAATATAATTTTTGACTGCAGGTTAGGGCTGTATTATTGTTATACTAAGTAAATAACAGCTGCTTTTATATTTTAGACATGCAAGTTACATTGAGTTCACTTTGGATTAAACTTTATTGGATAGTGTCACCTGGGGATCTAAAACATGTGGTATGTATCTAATCAGTCTCAAATAAAGTAAAGTATATATAATTTTATGCATTTAGTTATGTGCTGATATTTGTAAATTTTAATTGCCACTGTACACTACCGTAAGATTTGTTTGGATATCCGCATGTTATAATCAGTTTGTTCATTGTTTTCTGTAGGCTACGTTCGAGATGTCGATGTTCTTGATTTTGTTTGAAGTACCATCGTAATAATTGTTATGAAAGAATTAAACCGATTTCAAATTGGATTCAATTGCGGCAAAACTTTGAGGCACAGAAAGCGAGATGGGCACTTTATCGCTTTGAGTCGAGTTGCATGAAAACTGAATATAGTTGACAATAAATCGATTTGGCTGGGACAGGGCATGGGGCACGTTGACAATGGTCTCCATTCACGTAAGCCAGGAAAGTAGAAGGTTAACTCATTCCTAAATGTTATCAAAACAAGAAGAACCGTGTTCGCTCGCGATGTAATCAAGTGTGGATGAAAGAATAAGTAAGCTCATTTCGGAGTATAATATAATTTCATAAAATGACGAGAAGATTACTGACTATACGGAAAATAAAATCAAAAATAATTCTAATGTTGTGACTAGATTTCGAGACTACTTCAAATTGGAGAGTAATGCATTTGGAAAAATACCAGTATCTGAAAGCTTGACAGACAGACATTAGTATTTTTAGTCAATAATTTGATTTTGAACAAAACATAACGTTCATATATGATTGCTTTTCAAAGTGAATAAGAAGATTCTTCAAAGAGGAATATTGTCGAAAATATCGTACGTCTCAAAAACTTACGTATGTCATTATTCTTTTCCAAATCTTTGTAGTCAGAATCTCCTCTTCCGTCAATGAATTGAAACACCGTTATACAAATCTACATTCTACGTTGGTCAGCATACATAGATAAACGAGCAGGGAATCGCCTGTATCGTTTTTTTATCTGCAATCAAATTATAAGTCTTCAAAACAATGTTTATGCTCATTATGGCATCATATTGGACCGGATTGGTAAACAAGGAATGGTACAGTAATGATGAAAATTTAGTTACCAAAAAAGTACCAACGTATAGCACGTATACGCTTTTGACATTTTTCACAGCTGAGGATGTCTTGAGACATGCGTAAATAAATTCAGTCACTGAACCATTGGATTGAAAGGAAATTGGCACAAAGAATGTCAATAACAGCAATCGCGATTAAGTAAGTGATAGCTTATAATTGATGCTGATAATATAAAACTACCATAACACTGAGACGTTTCAATTGGAAATTTGCTCAAAGTCACGAAAACTCAAAGTGAAGCTACCGACGACTACTAAAATACCAATAGATACTGACACTATGTATATATAGGGAAAAATAATATTGCGCGTTAGTAAATATCAACTGACGCAGTTCCTGTTGATTTGATTGAGAAATAACTATGAGGTATTGAATTCCAAATAGCTGAATCTCGTGGAAGAAAATCTCGAAGCATAGAATATTTTGTCTGGTATTTCACTGACTGTAAACGGGTGAGAATTCACAGTAAACCTAACTTGACGATTAAAATTATTGGACTTCCCAATGCATAACGCGAATCTATGGTTGTGACCATTTCTATTTACTTATTGTCACCATCCAGAATTAACACTGAAGTTAAGAAGAATAAGCTTTCAGGTGAGTCGACTTGAGACAAGAGTTGTAGGAAAATAAAAAAAAAAACTTTAGTTTAGAGTAAAGGTGTATGTCGTATATGCGATAATATCTAAAAATTTCTGGAAAGCAGGTTGAAACATTGGAAATACCGTATGAATAAAATACAGGAAAATGCCAAATGACTATCGTGAATAACTTTTTCATTTCAACCTATTTGTCCCCAATGAGATTATGTACCGTCCTTTCATTTACTGAATTATATCTGAGATATTACTAAACATTTACTGAGTAACTGAAGAACGGACCAACGCGCCAACAAATACTGAAAAAATCTGAAAATCACATAGCCAGTATTCATTAAGTTACCGTTAGGTCATTGACAGAAACAGACCGAATCTAACCTCCTTGCATTTGAGATGATTCATTTTTTTTTCAGTACTTAAGATAATTTGGCATTTGTTAAATATATATAAATATACAAAATCTTTGTAGTATAACATATAAAGTCGCAATAAACTAGAAGCAAACATTCCCTTTTGAATAGTCTAGCTAGGAGACTTGGTTGTTTCTTTACAGAACCGTGTTCGTGTTCGAGGTACTTCTATATAACATTGCACATTAGGGAACAATTCACGACCAACTTAAAATCCCAGATATGATCAGTTAAATATTTATTGGAAATAAAATTTGCAATGGACTATATTTTTCAAGATATTAGGAAACGAGCAAAATTAAAGCGTATACGTCTTTAACTTTATTTCTGAATATAAGATTTTATATGCGTCGGAAGTGCAACTGAACAGCTAAAAGTACTGAAAGCTAAAAGTGATTTTTTTAACAATTTACAAATTCAATTAATTTAATATTACTAAAACTTGTCCTTGACGATGGAAAACCCAAAATTGCAATGAACTCTAAATCAAACAAGCATATTTTTTTGATTGCGACATAATTGCTTTTTGTACAGTAGCGTGTTAGAGTTGATACTACTATACAATATTATTGAGTTTGGAAGCATTAACGACCCGAATAGTATTTTATGTTTGCAATAGTTTAGTTAGACCGCTTCATAACTTCAGATATGATGAGATACACTATCAACGGAAGAAAGTTTATCAATATCATGAACGAATTAAAAGTTTACTTCATTAGCGTTTCAATAGTTACAAACCCGCCTGAAATAAATACCAAACTCACATTTCACCGAAATTATCCTATTGACTATAGTTCATAGTATATTATACTTTGGGTGCCTCCGCAGGTAATCCAGAGTGGATAAATAAGTGAGTCAGCTCAAGTTGGGGTGAAATAATTTTATTAAATGACGATATTTCCGAATATACGAAAATTAAAATCGAATCAATTTCTCGTGTTGTGACGAGATTTCGGGACCACTTCAAACTTGCGAAATACAGCATTTTGAAAAATATCAGAATCTACAAGTTATAAAGTGATTTTATTCACTAATTTGATTTTGAGCAAAAAATTACGTTGATATGTGAATCAGAAGGTTTCTCAACAGCGTTATATCCAAAAAAAATATTACATCTCAAAAACTTAAAACTTCTTCTAAATCTTTGTAGTCAGAATCTCCTCTTCTATCAATGAATTAAAACACCTTTATAAGATTTTACACTCAACTTTGGTCAACAAACGGCAAGTATTCGTCTGTATCGGTTTCTTTCGATGTTCCTGATTTTGTTTCAAGTACCATCGTAATAATTGTTATGAAAGAATTAAACCGATTTCAAATTGGATTCAATTGCGGCAAAACTTTGAGGCACAGAAAGCGAGATGGGCAATTTATCGCTTTGAGTCGAGTTGCTTGAAAACTCAATTTAGTTGACAATAAATCGATTTGGCTGGGACAGGGCATGGGGCACGTTGACAATGGTCTCCATTCACGTAAGCCAGGAAAGTAGAAGATTAACTCATTCTTAAATGTTATCAAAACAAGAAGAACCGTGTTCGCTCGCGATGTAATCAAGTGTGGATGAATGAGTGAGTAAGCTCATTACGGAGTATAATATAATTTCATAAAATGACGAGAGATTACTGACTATACGGAAAATAAAATCAAAAATAATTCTTATGTTGTGACTAGATTTCGGGACTACTTCAAATTGGAAAGTAATGCATTTGGAAAAATACCAATATCTGAAAGATACAGACATGATTTTTTTTAGTCAATAATTTGATTTTGAACAAAACATAACGTTCATATATGATTGCTTTTTAATGTGAATAAGAAGATTCTTTAAACAGGGTTATTGTCGAAAATATCGTACGTCTCAAAAACTTACGTATGTCATTATTCTTCTCCAAATCTTCGTAGTCAGAATCTCCTCTTCCATCAATGAATTGAAACATCGTTTTACAAATCTACGTTCTACGTTGGTCAGCATACATATTTAGACGAGCAGGAAATCGCCTGTATCAGTTTTTATCTGCAATCAAATTATAAGTCTTTAAAACAATGTTTATGTTCATTATGACGTCATATTGGATCGGCTTGGTAAACAAGGAATGGTACAGTAATGATGAAAATTTGAATACCAAAAAAGTACCAACGTATAGCACGTATACGCTTTTGACATTTTTCATAGCTGAGGGTGACTTGAGACATGCGTACATAAACTAAGTCGCTGAACCATTGGGTTGAAAGGAAATTGGTACAAGGAATGTCAATAACAGCAATCGCGATTTAGTAAGTGATAGCCTATAATTAATGCTGATAATATAAAACGACCACAACACTGAGACGTTTCAATTGGAAATTTGCTCAAAGTCACGAAAACTCAAAGTGAAGCTACCGACGACTACTAATATACCAATAGATACTGACACTATGTATATATAGGGAAAAATAATATTGCGCGTTAGTAAATATCAACTGACGCAGTTCCTGTTGATTTGATTGAGAAATAACTATGAGGTATTGAATTCCAAATAGCTGAATCTCGTGGAAGAAAATCTCGAAGCATAGAATATTTTGTCTGGTATTTCACTGACTGTAAACGGGTGGGAATTCACAGTAAACCGAACTTGACGAGAAAAATTGTTACACTTCCCAATGCATAACGCGAATCTATGGTTGTGACAATTTCTGTTTACTTATTGTCACCATCCAGAATTAACACTGAAGATAAGAAGAATAAGCTTTCAGGTAAGTCGACTTGAGACAAGAGTTGTAGGTAAATAAAAAATAAAAACTTCAGTTTAGAGTAAAGGTGTATGTCGTATATGCGATAATATCTAAAAATTTCTGGCACGCAGGTTGAAACATTAAAAATACCGTATGAAGAAAATACAGCGAAAATGCTAAATGACTATCGTGGATAACTTTTTCATTTCAGCCTATTTGTGACCAATGAGATTATGTACCATACTTTCATTTACTAATTTATATCTGAGATATTACTAAACATTTACTAAGTAACTGAAGAACGTACCAACGCGCCAACAAATACTGAAAAAATCTGATAATCACATAGCCAGTATTCATTAAGTCATTGACAGGAACAGACCGAATCTAACTTCCTTGCATTTGAGATGATTCTTTTTTTTTCAATACTTAAGATAATTTGGTAATTTTATGTTTGCAATAGTTTAGTTAGACCGCTTCATAACTTCAGATATGATGAGATACAATATCAACGAAAGAAAGTTTATTAATATCAGGAACGAATTAAAAGTTTACTTCATCAGCGTTTCAATAGTTACAAACCCGCCTGAAACAAATAGCAAACTCACATTTCACCGGAATTATCCTATTGACTATAGTCCATAGTATATTATACTTTGGGTTTCTCCGCAGATAATTCAGAGTGGATAAATGAGTGCATGAGCTCAAGTTGGAGTGAAATAATTTATACGAAATTATACGAATTAAACGAAAATTAAAAACAAATCAATTTCCCTTTTGTGACGAGATTTCGGGACCACAGCATTTTGAAAAATATCAGAATCTACAAGCTATAGAGTGATTTTATTCTATAATTTGATTTTGAGCAAAACATTACGTTGATATGTGAATCAGAAGGTTCCTCAACAGCGTTATATTCCCAAAAAAATATTACACCACAAAAACTTACGCCTTCTATTAATCTTCTCTAAATCTTTGTAGTCAGAATCTCCTCTTCTATCAATGAATTGAAACACCTTTATACGATTCTACACACCACATTGGTCAGCGAACGGCAAGTATTCGTCTGTATCGGTTTTTATCAACAATCAAATTATAACTCCATAAATAATGTTTCTATTAATTTTGACGTCATACTGAACCGATGGCCAGCCTGGTGAATAAAAAAGGATAAATTGATTACAAAAGTTTAAATATTAAAAAAGTACAGGCGTTTAGGACCTTTGGAATGTCAATGACAGCAAACACGATTTAGTAAGTGATATAACTGATTCTAACAATATAACACGACCATACAACTGACTCGATTTTATGAAGCGCACTCGCGTTTTCTGAATGTATGTAAGATTAAAGATTCTCACGCTCGAGAAATACCTGCAACAAGACCGAACAACTCATAATATTCAATTAAAATAAATATCTTGACTAAAACTTTCTTGACGTGTTAAAAAGAATTTTTACAAAAATTTTAGTATGTTAAACAATTTATGTAGGAATTCTATTATAAAGATCTTTCAAAAAATTATGTAATTCGTAATATTAGAGAAATTCTACCTCGCGCAGTTTCGACTACCACAGACTTAAGCCTACACGGCAAGAGTTTCAGCTGCATTTAAACACCTTTATACAATTCTACATTCTATACTTGTCAGCAAACGTAGATAGACGAACAGCCAAATTAGATTCATTAAAATAGTGTTTATACTCATTATGCCGTCATACTAAATCGCAAACCGGCCTGAGAAACAAAGACGGATGAAATAATGATGCAAGATTAAATACCAAAAGCTACCAACGTTCAGGACCCACGCTATTGGCATTTTTCACAGCTTAGGATACCTTACAACATGCGTAAATAAATTTAGTCACTGAAACGTTGGGTTAAAAGAACTTGGCACAAACAATGTTAAATGAGAGCAATCGCGATTTAGTAAGTGATAGCCTATCCTACAACTAATGCTGGCAATATAACACGTCCATAACACTGACACGTTTTCATTGTAAATTTGCTCAAAGCAAACTCACGAGAACATACTCAAAAAATGATCTCAAAGTTAGGATAACGACGACCACTAATTTCATTTTATTTATTGTCACAATCCAGAATTATTAAAAATTTGATGAAACAGAGTTTGCAATGTAAGAGGAATCGAACATTTTTCTTCAATATCAATAAACGAGTACAGGTATTGTATTATTAAAGCGTATTATTGTTTTACTATGTTTCTTGATATAAACTTTTATGTGCGTCGGTAGGTCAACTGAACAGACAACAAAAGTACTAAAAGCTGAAAGTGATTTTTTGCCGCATGGAACGAGTTTCAACCGCGTTTTGCAGGTTCAGGAATTGCCTCATTGCTGCTCACAGTCGTCGGTTGCGATCTTGTTTAGTCATAGATGCGCCTGTCGTAAAATATTTCTCCGAACTCGGACATGCAAATGAGAAATAGCAGATGACACGCATTATGAGCATAGTTCAAAATCGTACTCCACAAAAGATTGTTCCAAATGTTCTCGGAGTCTCTAGTAAAGTCTGTCTGGTTTTTAATTAACCTCCACAGAGCAAAGTATTACTGAGGGAAAACTTAGTTCCTCATTCAAAAATAAAGAAACCCAACATTGAGTAACTTTTATGTGAAACGTTTGGATTTTTTTTTCAAATCCTGCGCCAAAAAACAACCCCGCCATCGCTCTAACTTAAAGAAAGTATTTATTCAGTTAAGGTTTGGCTTGGGGTTATGAATGCTGATTACTCCGGAAATTAAAATTTTCATATCATTTATAACCCTAACTTGATGAATGATTGCTAATTTGTTATTTTAAAACTTGGCGTGGTGTTTGTCTCAAATCTCGCATTTTACCATTAGTTTCAGGGTCTCGGTATGAAAGATTCAAATAATTGTGTGCTAACTGATGTCTTTCATTACACTAGTTCGTTAAGTGTAATAGTTTGAACTTGTTATTTAGACACAGTTATGTTGAACGAGAGCTCCCCTATAAGGACTCAGTTCAGTTCTGAATCTGATGACGTTACGCAGTCGACGAAAAACATCTGACGCAGTGTCCCACAGCAGTATTTCGACAGTGTTTTGATTAAGCACTGTAATTAGCAAATTGATAGCAAGCAGCTCGGATGCATTGTCAGTGTCTAGCTTAATGTTCATTGTTAGTTAGAGTCTTCCGAGACGTTTCTGATGTTTAGTATTGGTTTTAGTATTCTCAATTTTGCAGTTAAAAATACCAATTTGAATTGAAGTTAGAATCGGGGTTGTATGCGAGATGCCCGATTGTAATTAAAATATAATTTTTGACTGCAGGTTAGGGCTGTATTATAGTTATACTAAGTAAATAACAGCTGCTTTTATAGTTTAGACATGCAAGTTACATTGAGTTCACTACGGATTAAACTTTATTGGATAGTGTCACCTGGGGATCTAAAACATGTGGTATGTATCTAATCAGTCTCAAATAAAGTAAAGTATATATAATTTTATGCATTTAGTTATGTGCTGATATTTGTAAATTTTAATTGCCACTGTACACTACCGTAAGATTTGTGTGGATATCCGCATCATATAATCAGTTTGTTCATTGTTTTCTGTAGGCTACGTTCGAGATGTCGATGTTCTTGATTTTGTTTCAAGTACCATCGTAATAATTGTTATGAAAGAATTAAACCGATTTCAAATTGGATTCAATTGCGGCAAAACTTTGAGGCACAGAAAGCGAGATGGGCACTTTATCGCTTTGAGTCGAGTTGCTTGAAAACTGAATATAGTTGACAATAAATCGATTTGGCTGGGACAGGGCATGGGGCACGTTGACAATGGTCTCCATTCACGTGAGCCAGGAAAGTAGAAGGTTAACTCATTCCTAAATGTTATCAAAACAAGAAGAACCGTGTTCGCTCGCGATGTAATCAAGTGTGGATGAATGAGTGAGTAAGCTCATTACGGAGTATAATATAATTTCATAAAATGACGAGAGATTACTGACTATACGGAAAATACAATCAAAAATAATTCTTATGTCGGGACTAGATTTCGGGACTACTTCAAATTGGAAAGTAATGCATTTGGATAAATACCAATATCCGAAAGATACAGACATGAGTATTTTTAGTCAATAATTTGATTTTGAACAAAACATAACGTTCATATATGATTGCTTTTTAATGTGAATAAGAAAATTCTTTAAACAGGGTTTTGTGTCGAAAATATCGTACGTCTCAAAAACTTACGTATGTCATTATTCTTCTGCAAACATTTGTAGTCAGAATCTCCTCTTCCATCAATGAATTGAAACACCGTTATACAAATCTACATTCTGCGTTGGTCAGCATACATATTTAGACGAGGATTTCGCCTGTATCGTTTTTTATCTGCAATCAAATTATAAGTCTTTAAAACAATGTTTATGTTCATTATGACGTAATATTGGATTGGCTTGGTAAACAAGGAATGGTACAGTAATGATGAAAATTTTAATACCAAAAAAGTACCAACGTATAGCACGTATACGCTTTTGACATTTTTCACAGCTGAGGGTGACTTGAGACATGCGTAAATAAATTCAGTCACTGAACCATTGGGTTGAAAGGAAATTGGCACAATGAATGTCAGTAACATCAATCGCGATTTAGTAAGTGATAGCCTATAATTAATGCTGATAATATAAAACGACCACAACACTGAGACGTTTCAATTGGAAATTTTCTCAAAGTCACGAAAACTCAAAGTGAAGCTACCGACGACTACTAATATACCAATAGATACTGACACTATGTATATATATAGAATAATGGTAATGCGCGTTAGTAAATATCAACTGACGCAGTTCCTGTTGATTTGATTGTGAAATAACAAAGAGGTATTGAATTCCAAATAGCTGAATCACGTGGAAGAAAATCTCGAAGCATAGAATATTTTTTCTGGTATTTCACTGACTGTAAACGGGTGAGAATTCACAGTAAACCGAACTTGACGATAAAAATTGTTAGACATCCCAATGCATAACGCGAATCTATGGTTCTGTTTACTTATTGTCACCACCCAGAATTAACACTGAAGATAAGAAGAATAAGCTTTCAGGTAAGTCGACTTGAGACAAGAGTTGTAGGAAAATAAAAATAAAAACTTCAGTTTATAGTAAAGGTGTATGTCGTATATGCGATAATGTCTAAAAATTTCTGGCAAGCAGGTTGAAACATTAAAAATACCGTATGAAGAAAATACAGTGAAAATGCTAATGACTTCGTGGATAACTTTTTCATTTCAGCCTATTTGTGACCAATGAGATTATGTACCATACTTTCATTTACTAAATTATATCTGAGATATTACTAAACATTTACTAAGTAACTGAAGAACGGACCAACGCGCCAACAAATACTGAAAAAATATGATAATCACATAGCCAGTATTCATTAAGTTACCGTTAGGTCATTGACAGGAACAGACCGAATCTAACTTCCTTGCATTTGAGATGATTCATTTTTTTTCAATACTTAAAATAATTTGGTAATTTCACGTTTCAATAGTTTAGTTAGACCGCTTCATAACTTCAGATATGATGAGATACTATATCAACGAAAAAAAGTTTATTAATATCAGGAACGAATTAAAAGTTTACTTCATTAGCGTTTCAATAGTTACAAACCGGCCTGAAATAAATAGCAAACTCACATTTCACCGGAATTATCCTATTGACCATAGTCCATAGTATATTATATATTGGGTTTCTCCGCAGGTAATTCAGAGTGGACAAATGAGTGCATGAGCTCAAGTTGGAGTGAAATAATTTTATTAAATGGCGGTAAGATTACCGA
This sequence comes from Styela clava, assembly GCF_964204865.1. Lineage (NCBI taxonomy): Eukaryota > Metazoa > Chordata > Ascidiacea > Stolidobranchia > Styelidae > Styela > Styela clava. The sequence goes on along the minus strand of NC_135264.1, from coordinate 400,119 downwards.
TTATACGAAAATTAAAATCAAATCAATTTCCGTTTTGTGACGAGATTTCGGGACCATAGCATTTTGAAAAATATCAGAATCTACAAGCTATAGAGTGATTTTATTCAATAATTTGATTTTGAGCAAAACATTACGTTGATATGTAAATCAGAAGGTTCCTCAACAGCGTTATATCCCAAAAAAATATTACACCCCAAAAATTCACGCCTCTCATTAATCTTCTCTTAATCTTTGTAGTCAGAATCTCCTCTTCTATCAATGAATTGAAACACCTTTATACAACTCTACACACCACATTGGTCAGCGAACGGCAAGTATTCGTCTGTATCGGTTTTTATCAACAATCAAATTATAACTCCATAAATAATGTTTCTATTTATTTTGACGTCATGCTGAACCGATGGCCAGCCTAGTGAATAAAAAAGGATAAAATGATTACAAATGTTTTGATATTAAAAAAGTACAGGCGTTTAGGACCTTTGGAATGTCAATGACAGCAAACACGATTTAGTAAGTGATATAACTTATTCTAACAATATAACACGACCATACAACTGACTCGATTTTGTAAAGCGCACTCGCGTTTTCTAAATGTATGTAAGATTAAAGATTCTCACGCTCGAGAAACACCTGCAACAAGACCGAACAACTCATAATATTCAATTAAAATAAATATCTTGACTAAAACTTTCTTGACGTGTTGAAAAGAATTTTTACAAAAATTTAAGTATGTTCAACAATTTATGTAGGAATTCTATTATGAAGATCTTTCAAAAAAGTATGTAATTTGTAATATTAGAGAAATTCTACCTCGCGCAGTTTCGACTACCACAGACTTAAGCCCACTACACGGCAAGAGTTTCAACTGCATTCAAACACCTTTATACAATTCTACATTCTATACTTGCAAACGTAGATAGACGAACAGCCAAATTAGATTCATTATGACGTCATACTAAATCGCAAACCGGCCTGAGAAACAAAGACGGATGAAATAAAGATGCAAGATTAAATACCAAAAGGTACCAACGTTTAGGACCCACGCTATTGGCATTTTTCACAGCTTAGGATAACTTACAACATGCGTAAATAAATTTAGTCACTGAATCGTTGGGTAAAAAGAACTTGGCACAAACAATGTTAATGAGAGCAATCGCGATTTAGTAAGTGATAGCCTATCCTACAACTAATGCTGGCAATATAACACGTCCATAACACTGACACGTTTTCATTGTAAATTTGCTCAAAGCAAACTCACGAGAACATACTCAAAAAATGATCTCAAAGTTAGGATAACGACGACAACTAATTTCATTTTATTTATTGTCACAATCCAGAATTATTAAAAATTTGATGAAACAGAGTTTGCAATGTAAGAGGAATCGAACATTTTTCTTCAATATCAAGAAACGAGTACAGGTATCGTATTATTAAAGCGTATTATTGTTTTACTATGTTTCTTGATATTGAAGCGAACTAACTTCTTTCTAACAAGAAAAAGACTTTCAATTATGTTGATGTTTAATCCATAACAAAGCAATGTTAACGACAAGCGAACAGAAAACAGAATGACAAGTTATCGTAAGAAAAGCACGTAAGTAATCATGCGTGACAAAAACATAAACAAAACAATTGTGACTCATAACGGCTATTATTAGTTAAGTGGTTCGCCACACTACCCCCCCAGACGGAATGAGTTATAAAAATCTAGTGGGTTTACGAGTTTTTCTACCAAATTTGGTTCTGTAATCATAACCGGTTGTAGGTTCGGATGAACGATCGTCTGTAGAACGCTGATTGTTCGTTGTTGTTTTAGGGATTGGAGGACGTCCTCTTGGTTTAGGAATGGATACAGAAACAGGATGGTCGAGATCAAGATGAGCTGGCTTTAACCTGTCAACAGAAATAGTTTCGCTTCGGTTTCCAATCTGTACTTTGAAAGTTTTATTCCCATGTTGCAAAACTTCGAATGGTCCTTCATAAGGTCTTTGTAAAGGAGATCGGTGTGCGTCACGACGAATAAACACGAACTTGGCTTGATTGAGTGCGGCTGGCATTCTTGCTCTGAAAGGACCATGGTGCGACGTAGGAATTGGAGCCAATGATCCTACTCTTTCTCTGAGAAGCCGAAGATTTGTGGTCGGGCAGCTATTGTCTTTAGAGTCTGATATGAAATCACCGGGGACAGTGAGGGGAGCGCCATAAACAAGCTCAGCTGACGATGCCGTAAGATCTTCTTTCGGAGCTGTGCGGATTCCCAATAAAACCCATGGAAGCACGTCCAGCCAGTTTGAATCATTGAGTCGTGCCTTAATGGCGGATTTCATTGTTCGATGAAAACGTTCTACCAAACCATTTGCCTGTGGGTGGTAGGCTGTAGTGTGATGAATTTTTGTTCCCAATAATTCGGCAACAGCAGACCAAAGGCCTGAAATGAACTGTGATCCTCGGTCAGAAGAAATGTGAAGTGGAACACCAAAACGGGCAACCCAATTTGACAGGAAAGCTCGGGCACAAGACATAGTTGATATGTCTTTGAGGGGAATGGCTTCTGGCCACCTTGTGAAACGATCTACTATTGTAAGAAGGTAATTGTATCCTTGTGATGGTGGTAAAGGACCAACTAAGTCAATGTTGATATGGTCAAAACGTTTGTCTGGCATTTTGAAATCTTCTAAAGGGGCCCGTATATGACGATTTATTTTAGACTTTTGGCATTCCAGGCATGTTTTGGCCCATTGTCCAATTTGTTTGGAAAGACCATGCCACACAAATTTTTGAGAGATCAGTTTGCGAGTGGTACGTATGCCTGGATGCGAGAGCCCGTGAACCGCATCAAAAATTTTTCTGCGCCAGCTGGCAGGCACTATAGATCGTGGTCTACTCGTAGATACGTCACACAGCAATGTAAATTTGCCGTTGCAAAAAGGGACATCTTCGACACGAAGGCCGGTGATAGCAGTGCGGTAAGCCTGTGTATCCTTGTCGTTTAGTTGATCTGTGGCCATAATTTCATAATCGATGCCGTCATTGATGACCGCGCGCGACAGGGCGTCGGCGACAGTATTATCCTTGCCGGAAATATGTTGTATATCTGTTGTGTATTCAGATATGAAATTGAGGTGGCGCTGTTGTCGCGCTGACCATGGCTCAGAGACTTTTGCCATAGCAAAAGTGAGGGGTTTGTGATCTGTAAAAACCGTGAAGGGTCGTGCTTCGAGAAAATAACGAAAATGTCGTATTCCTAAGTAAACGGCCAAAAGTTCCTTGTCGAATGCACTGTATTTCGTCTCGGGTTTGCGTAGCTGTCTACTATAAAATGCAATTGGCTTCCAAGATCCATTTAAATTTTGCTCGAGAACACCTCCTAAGGCAACGTCCGAAGCGTCGACTGTGAGGGCAGTTGGTGCGTTTGGTTGTGGATGTGTAAGCATAACTGCATTTGCCAGTACTTTCTTAGTTTTTTCAAATGCACATATCATACTGTCAGTCCATTCGGGCAAAACCTTCGACTTCTTGGGCAGGCCGGAAAGTGCTGCGAATAGTGGTTGCATTATTTGGGCAGCTTTGGGCAAAAACCGACGATAGAAATTAACCATGCCAAGAAACTCTTGAAGGCCTTTTACAGATGAAGGGCGAGGGAAATTAGTTATCGCCTTCACTTTATTGGGGAGAGGAAAAGCACCCTCTTTTGTAACAGTATGTCCCAGGAACTCTAATTCGCTTAAACCGAATTTACATTTGGCAGGATTGATAACCATACCGTGACTTTTTAGCCTTTGGAAAAGATTTCGCAAGTCCTTTTTGTGTTGATCTTTAGACGTACTGGCGATAAGGATGTCGTCAAGATAGACAAATACGAAAGGCAAACCTCGACAGATGGTATCCATTAAACGCTGGAATACCTGGGCGGCGTTTTTAAGCCCAAACGGCATGCGGAGAAATTCAAATAGGCCAAACGGTGTGATAATGGCAGTTTTGGGGATATCTTGTTCATGAATAGGTATTTGATGATAACCGCGAACAAGATCCACTTTAGAGAAAATTGTCCTTCCCGCAAGACGGGCCGTAAAATCTTGTATGTTTGGGACTGGGTAGCGGTCAGGCACGGTCATATCATTGAGACGTCTGTAGTCTCCACATGGGCGCCACCCGCCGTCCTGTTTAGGTACGATGTGAAGCGCAGACGCCCAGGGGCTATTTGAGGGTCGGATGATTCCGAGTTCAATCATGTTATCAAACTCTGCCTTTGCCGCGGCTAGCTTATCGGGGTGCAATCTTCGAGCCTTTGCGTGCACCGGGGGGCCTTCTGTAACAATATGATGCTTTACCCCGTGTGCAGTGGTCGGGTTGCTGAATGTGGGGCGCGTTAAATCAGGAAATTCGTTCAGAATTTTGGCAAAATCGTTTTCGGCTACGTAGTGAAGGCAAGGCGGGGTGCCAGTAATCGTTCTGGTTGGAATACAAGCGTATGTGCTTGCCTCGATAAGTCGTTTGCCCCTGATGTCAACCAAAAGTCCGTGAGAGCGCAAAAAATCTCCCCCGATAATTGCCCGTGAAACATTGGCTAATGTGAATTTCCAGGTAAAATTTCTACCGCATATAGTCAAAGGCACTTTTCGTGTGCCATATGTCGTAATTGAGGTGCCATTAGCTGCCATTTTTGTCTGTGACGTAATAAAGGTTTGAATCGCCGACCGCCAAAGAGGTTACTGACGGTCGGCTATGGCGTTTTCCGAAACCACAAAAGAACATGGCGGGCGACATTTTTTGGCTTTCTTGCCGAATTTCCTGTGATAAAAACACATTTCAGACAAAACATGAGATGGTTTGAACGAACTGGTTTTTTGTACAGCGTTTGTCACCTCATAGCCTTTTGCAGTTAAAATATCATCTGCTTTCCTTGCCAGCTTCCGAAAATCGTCGCCCGTGGTTGTTAAAATGTCTGTAAGTTGAGACCGGACGTCTGGTGGCAGATGACTGACGAACAAATGGCGAAATAAGAAATCAGGTGTCTTACCTACTGGATACAATGCAAGCATGTTGTCCATAAGTTCCGTTGCCGTTCCATCCCCTAGTCCAGGCATTGAACAAAGGCGCGCAGCTCGTTCAGGATCCGTTAGCGAACATTTAGTAGTGAGCTTCTCTTTGAGATCTTGGTACTTGTTCGTTTCCGGCGGGTTATTGAGAACATTAAGAATGCTGGCAGCGGTATTGTCATCCAGAGCGGCAACCACGTAGTGGTATTTTGTTTCATCTGTTGTGATATTTCGAACAGCGAACTGCGCTTCGACTTGGTGGAACCAAACGGCAGGATTTTTAGTCCAGAAAATCGGCAGCTTTAATGATACCGCTGTTAGGCCTACTTTGTTGTCTTCACTCATATTCTTCGTTATGTGCGTATTCTTTTCTCAAAAGTATGCTTTTGAGGTCGGGGTCACCGTTTGAAGCGAACTAACTTCTTTCTAACAAGAAAAAGACTTTCAATTATGTTGATGTTTAATCCATAACAAAGCAATGTTAACGACAAGCGAACAGAAAACAGAATGACAAGTTATCGTAAGAAAAGCACGTAAGTAATCATGCGTGACAAAAACATAAACAAAACAATTGTGACTCATAACGGCTATTATTAGTTAAGTGGTTCGCCACAATATAAACTTTTATGTGCGTCGGTAGGTCAACTGAACAGACAAAAGTACTAAAAGCTGAAAGTGATTTTTTGCCGCATGGAACGAGTTTCAACCGCGTTTTGCAGGTTCAGGAATTGCCTCATTGCTGCTCACAGTCGTCGGTTGCGATCGTGTTTAGTCATAGATGCGCCTGTCGTAAAATATTTCTCCGAACCCGGACATGCAAAGGAGAAATAGCAGATGACACGCATTATGAGCAGAGTTCAAAATCGTACTCCACAAAAGATTGTTCCAAATGTTCTCGGAGTCTCTAGTAAAGTCTGTCTGGTTTTTAATTAACCTCCACAGAGCAAAGTATTACTGAGGGAAAACTTAGTTCCTCATTCAAAAATAAAGAAACCCAACATTGAGTAACTTTTATGTGAAACGTTTGGATTTTTTTTTTTCAAATCCTGCGCCAAAAAACAACCCCGCCATCGCTCTAACTTAAAGAAAGTATTTATTCAGTTAAGGTTTGGCTTGGGGTTATGAATGCTGATTACTCCGGAAATTAAAATTTTCAAATCATTTATAACCCTAACTTGATGAATGATTGCTAATTTGTTATTTTAAAACTTGGCGTGGTGTTTGTCTCAAATCTCGCATTTTACCATTAGTTTCGGGGTCTCGGTATGAAAGATTCAAATAATTGTGTGCTAACTGATGTCTTTCATTACACTAGTTCGTTAAGTGTAATAGTTTGAACATGTTATTTAGACACAGTTATGTTGAACGAGAGCTCCCCTCTCAGTTCAGTTCTGAATCTGGTGACGTTACGCAGTCGACGAAAATCATCTGACGCAGTGTCCCATAGCAGTATTTCGACAGTGTTTCGATTAATCACTGTAATTAGCAAATTGATAGCAAGCAGCTCGGATGCATTGTCAGTGTCTAGCTTAATGTTCATTGTTAGTTAGAGTCTTCCGAGACGTTTCTGATGTTTAGTATTGGTTTTAGTATTCTCAATTTTGCAGTTAAAAATACCAATTTGGATTGAAGTTAGAATCGGGGTTGAATGCGAGATGCCCGATTGTAATTAAAATATAATTTTTGACTGCAGGTTAGGGCTGTATTATAGTTATACCTAGTAAATAACAGCTGCTTTTATATTTTAGACATGCAAGTTACATTGAGTTCACTTTGGATTAAACTTTATTGGATAGTGTCACCTGGGGATCTAAAACATGTGGTATGTATCTAATTAGTCTCAAATAAAGTAAAGTATATATAATGTTATGCATTTAGTTATGTGCTGATATTTGTAAATTTTAATTGCCACTGTACACTACCGTAAGATTTGTTTGGATATCCGCATGTTATAATCAGTTTGTTCATTGTTTTCTGTAGGCTACGTTCGAGATGTCGATGTTCTTGATTTTGTTTCAAGTACCATCGTAATAATTGTTATGAAAGAATTAAACCGATTTCAAATTGGATTCAATTGCGGCAAAACATTGAGGCACAGAAAGCGAGATGGGCACTTTATCGCTTTGAGTCGAGTTGCTTGAAAACTGAATATAGTTGACAATAAATCGATTTGGCTGGGACAGGGCATGGGGCACGTTGACAATGGTCTCCATTCACGTGAGCCAGGAAAGTAGAAGGTTAATTCATTCTTGAATGTTATCAAAACAAGAAGAACCGTGTTCGCTCGCGATGTAATCAAGTGTGGATGAATGAGTGAGTAAGCTCATTACGGAGTATAATATAATTTCATAAAATGACGAGAGATTACTGACTATACGGAAAATACAATCAAAAATAATTCTTATGTTGTGACTAAATTTCGGGACTACTTCAAATTGGAAAGTAATGCATTTGGATAAATACCAATATCTGAAAGATACAGACATGAGTATTTTTAGTCAATAATTTGATTTTGAACAAAACATAACTTTCATATATGATTGCTTTTTAATGTGAATAAGAAAATTCTTTAAACAGGGTTTTGTGTCGAAAATATCGTACGTCTCAAAAACTTACGTATGTCATTATTCTTCTGCAAACATTTGTAGTCAGAATCTCCTCTTCCATCAATGAATTGAAACACCGTTATACAAATCTACATTCTACGTTGGTCAGCATACATATTTAGACGAGGATTTCGCCTGTATCGTTTTTTATCTGCAATCAAATTATAAGTCTTTAAAACAATGTTTATGTTCATTATGACGTCATATTGGATTGGCTTGGTAAGCAAGGAATGGTACAGTAATGATGAAAATTTTAATATCAAAAAAGTACCAACGTATAGCACGTATACGCTTTTGACATTTTTCACAGCTGAGGGTGACTTGAGACATGCGTAAATAAATTCAGTCACTGAACCATTGGGTTGAAAGGAAATTGGCACAATGAATGTCAGTAACAGCAATCGCGATTTAGTAAGTGATAGCCTATAATTAATGCTGATAATATAAAACGACCACAACACTGAGACGTTTCAATTGGAAATTTTCTCAAAGTCACGAAAACTCAAAGTGAAGCTACCGACGACTACTAATATACCAATAGATACTGACACTATGTATATATATAGAATAATGGTAATGCGCGTTAGTAAATATCAACTGACGCAGTTCCTGTTGATTTGATTGAGAAATAACAAAGAGGTATTGAATTCCAAATAGCTGAATCTCGTGGAAGAAAATCTCGAAGCATAGAATATTTTTTCTAGTATTTCACTGACTGTAAACGGGTGAGAATTCACAGTAAACCGAACTTGACGATAAAAATTGTTAGACATCCCAATGCATAACGCGAATCTATGGTTCTGTTTACTTATTGTCACCATCCAGAATTAACACTGAAGATAAGAAGAATAAGCTTTCAGGTAAGTCGACTTGAGACAAGAGTTGTAGGAAAATAAAAAATAAAACTTTAGTTTATAGTAAAGGTGTATGTCGTATATGCGATAATATCTAAAAATTTCTGGCAAGCAGGTTGAAACAATAAAAATACCGTATGAAGAAAATACAGTGAAAATGCTAAATGACTATCGTGGATAACTTTTTCATTTCAGCCTATTTGTGACCAATGAGATTATGTACCATACTTTCATTTACTAAATTATATCTGAGATATTACTAAACATTTACTAAGTAACTGAATAACGGACCAACGCGCCAACAAATACTGAAAAAATCTGATAATCACATAGCCAGTATTCATTAAGTTACCGTTAGGTCATTGACAGGAACAGACCGAATCTAACTTCCTTGCATTTGAGATGATTCATTTTTTTTTCAATACTTAAGATAATTTGGTAATTTTATGTTTCAATAGTTTAGTTAGACCGCTTCATAACTTCAGATATGATGAGATACTATATCAACGAAAGAAAGTTTATTAATATCAGGAACGAATTAAAAGTTTACTTCATTAGCGTTTCAATAGTTACAAACCGGCCTGAAATAAATAGCAAACTCACATTTCACCGGAATTATCCTATTGACCATAGTCCATAGTATATTATATATTGGGTTTCTCCGCAGGTAATTCAGAGTGGACAAATGAGTGCATGAGCTCAAGTTGGAGTGAAATAATTTTATTAAATGGCGGTAAGATTACCGATTATACGAAAATTAAAATCAAATCAATTTCCGTTTTGTGACGAGATTTCGGGACCACAGCATTTTGAAAATTATCAGAATCTACAAGCTATAGAGTGATTTTATTCAATACTTTGATTTTGAGCAAAACATTACGTTGATATGTAAATCAGAAGGTTCCTCAACAGCGTTATATCCCAAAAAAATATTACACCCCAAAAATTCACGCCTCTCATTAATCTTCTCTAAATCTTTGTAGTCAGAATCTCCTCTTCTATCAATGAATTGAAACACCTTTATACGACTCTACACACCACATTGGTCAGCGAACGGCAAGTATTCGTCTGTATCGGTTTTTATCAACAATCAAATTATAACTCCATAAATAATGTTTCTATTAATTTTGACGTCATACTGAACGGATGGCCAGCCTAGTGAATAAAAAAGGATAAAATGATTACAAATGTTTTGATATTAAAAAAGTACAGGCGTTTAGGACCTTTGGAATGTCAATGACAGCAAACACGATTTAGTAAGTGATATAACTGATTCTAACAATATAACACGACCATACAACTGACTCGATTTTGTAAAGCGCACTCGCGTTTTCTAAATGTATGTAAGATTAAAGATTCTCACGCTCGAGAAACACCTGCAACAAGACCGAACAACTCATAATATTCAATTAAAATAAATATCTTGACTAAAACTTTCTTGACGTGTTGAAAAGAACTTTTACAAAAATTTAAGTATGTTTAACAATTTATGTAGGAATTCTATTATGAAGATCTTTCAAAAAAGTATGTAATTTGTAATATTAGAGAAATTCTACCTCGCGCAGTTTCGACTACCACAGACTTAAGCCCACTACACGGCAAGAGTTTCAACTGCATTTAAACACCTTTATACAATTCTACATTCTATACTTGTCAGCAAACGTAGATAGACGAACAGCCAAATTAGATTCATTATGACGTCATACTAAATCGCAAACCGGCCTGAGAAACAAAGACGGATGAAATAAAGATGCAAGATTAAATACCAAAAGGTACCAACGTTTAGGACCCACGCTATTGGCATTTTTCACAGCTTAGGATAACTTACAACATGCGTAAATAAATTTAGTCACTGAATCGTTGGGTAAAAAGAACTTGGCACAAACAATGTTAATGAGAGCAATCGCGATTTAGTAAGGGATAGCCTATCCTACAACTAATGCTGGCAATATAACACGTCCATAACATTGACACGTTTTTATTGTAAATTTGCTCAAAGCAAAGTCACGAGAACTTATTCAAAAGATGATCTCAAAGTTAGGATAACGACGACCACTAATTTCATTTTATTTATCGTCACCATCCAGAATTATTGAAAATTTGATGAAACAGAGTTTGCAATGTAAGAGGAATCGAAAATTTTTCTTCAATATCAAGAAACGAGTATAGGTATCGTATTATTAAAGCGTATTATTGTTTTACTATGTTTCTTGATATAAACTTTTATGTGCGTCGGTAGGTCAACTGAACAGACAAAAGTACTAAAAGCTGAAAGTGATTTTTTGCCGCAATTGGAACGAGTTTCAACCGCGTTTTGCAGGTTCAGGAATTGCCTCATTGCTGCTCACAGTCGTCGGTTGCGATCTTGTTTAGTCATAGATGCGCCTGTCGTAAAATATTTCTCCGAACTCGGACATGCAAATGAGAAATAGCAGATGACACGCAATATGAGCAGAGTTTAAATTCGTACTCCACAAAAGATTGTTCCAAATGTTCTCGGAGTCTCTAGTAAAGTGTGTCTGGTTTTTAAATAACCTCCACAGAGCAAAGTATTACTGAGGACAAACTTAGTTCCTCATTCAAAAATAAAGAAACCCAACATTGAGTAACTTTTATGTGAAACGTTTGGATTTTTTTTCAAATTCTGCGCCAAAAAACAACCCCGCCACCGGTCTAATTTAAAGAAAGTATTCATTCAGTTAAGGTTTGGCTTGGGGTTATGAATGCTGATTACTCCGGAAATTAAAATTTCTAAATCATCTATAACCCTAACTTGATGAATGATTGCTAATTTGTTATTTTAAAACTTGGCGTGGTGTTTGTCTCAAATCTCACATTTTCCCATTAGTTTCAGGGTCTCGGTATAAAAGATTCAAATAATTTTGTGCTAACTGATGTCTTTCATTACGCTAGTTCGTTAAGTGTAATAGTTTGAACATGTTATTTAGACACAGTTATATTGAACGAGAGCTCCCCTCTCAGTTCAGTTCTGAATCTGGTGACGTTACGCAGTCGACGAAAATCATCTGACGCAGTGTCCCATAGCAGTATTTCGACAGTGTTTCGATTAATCACTGTAATTAGCAAATTGATAGCAAGCAGCTCGGATGCATTGTCAGTGTCTAGCTTAATGTTCATTGTTAGTTAGAGTCTTCCGAGACGTTTCTGATGTTTAGTATTGGTTTTAGTATTCTCAATTTTGCAGTTAAAAATACCAATTTGGATTGAAGTTAGAATCGGGGTTGAATGCGAGATGCCCGATTGTAATTAAAATATAATTTTTGACTGCAGGTTAGGGCTGTATTATAGTTATACCTAGTAAATAACAGCTGCTTTTATATTTTAGACATGCAAGTTACATTGAGTTCACTTTGGATTAAACTTTATTGGATAGTGTCACCTGGGGATCTAAAACATGTGGTATGTATCTAATCAGTCTCAAATAAAGTAATGTATATATAATTTTATGCATTTAGTTATGTGCTGATATTTGTAAATTTTAATTGCCACTGTACACTACTGTAAGAATTGTTTGGATATCCGCATGTTATAATCAGTTTGTTCATTGTTTCTGTAGGTTACGTTCAAGATGTCGATGTTCCTGATTTTGTTTCAAGTACCATCGTAATAATTGTTATGAAAGAATTAAACCGATTTCAAATTGGATTCAATTGCGGCAAAACTTTGAGGCACAGAAAGCGAGATGGGCACTTTATCGCTTTGAGTCGAGTTGCTTGAAAACTCAATTTAGTTGACAATAAATCGATTTGGCTGGGACAGGGCATGGGGCACGTTGGCAATGGTCTCCATTCACGTAAGCCAGGAAAGTAGAAGATTAACTCATTCTTAAATGTTATCAAAACAAGAAGAACCGTGTTCGCTCGCGATGTAATCAAGTGTGGATGAATGAGTGAGTAAGCTCATTACGGAGTATAATATAATTTCATAAAATGACGAGAGATTACTGACTATACGGAAAATAAAATCAAAAATAATTCTTATGTTGTGACTAGATTTCGGGACTACTTCAAATTGGAAAGTAATGCATTTGGAAAAATACCAATATCTGAAAGATACAGACATGATTTTTTTTAGTCAATAATTTGATTTTGAACAAAACATAACGTTCATATATGATTGCTTTTTAATGTGAATAAGAAGATTCTTTAAACAGGGTTGTTGTCGAAAATATCGTACGTCTCAAAAACTTACGTATGTCATTATTCTTCTCCAAATCTTTGTAGTCAGAATCTCCTCTTCCATCAATGAATTGAAACATCGTTTTACAAATCTACGTTCTACGTTGGTCAGCATACATATTTAGACGAGCAGGAAATCGCCTGTATCAGTTTTTATCTGCAATCAAATTATAAGTCTTTAAAACAATGTTTATGTTCATTATGACGTCATATTGGATCGGCTTGGTAAACAAGGAATGGTACAGTAATGATGAAAATTTGAATACCAAAAAAGTGCCAACGTATAGCACGTGTACGCTTTTGACATTTTTCATAGCTGAGGGTGACTTGAGACATGCGTACATAAACTAAGTCGCTGAACCATTGTGTTGAAAGGAAATTGGCACAAGGAATGTCAATAACAGCAATCGCGATTTAGTAAGTGATAGCCTATAATTAATGCTGATAATATAAAACGACCACAACACTGAGACGTTTCAATTGGAAATTTGCTCAAAGTCACGAAAACTCAAAGTGAAGCTACCGACGACTACTAATATACCAATAGATACTGACACTATGTATATATAGAGAATAATGATAATGCACGTTAGTAAATATCAACTGACGCAGTTCCTGTTGATTTGATTGAGAAATAACTATGAGGTATTGAATTCCAAATAGCTGAATCTCGTGGAAGAAAATCTCGAAGCATAGAATATTTTGTCTGGTATTTCACTGACTGTAAACGGGTGGGAATTCACAGTAAACCGAACTTGACGAGAAAAATTGTTACACTTCCCAATGCATAACGCGAATCTATGGTTGTGACAATTTCTGTTTACTTATTGTCACCATCCAGAATTAACACTGAAGATAAGAAGAATAAGCTTTCAGGTAAGTCGACTTGAGACAAGAGTTGTAGGTAAATAAAAAATAAAAACTTTAGTTTAGAGTAAAGGTGTATGTCGTATATGCGATAATATCTAAAAATTTCTGGCAAGCAGGTTGAAACATTAAAAATACCGTATGAAGAAAATACAGCGAAAATGCTAAATGACTATCGTGGATAACTTTTTCATTTCAGCCTATTTGTGACCAATGAAATTATGTACCATACTTTCATTTACTAATTTATATCTGAGATATTACTAAACATTTACTAAGTAACTGAAGAACGTACCAACGCGCCAACAAATACTGAAAAAATCTGATAATCACATAGCCAGTATTCATTAAGTCATTGACAGGAACAGACCGAATCTAACTTCCTTGCATTTGAGATGATTCTTTTTTTTTCAATACTTAAGATAACTTGGTAATTTTATGTTTGCAATAGTTTAGTTAGACCGCTTCATAACTTCAGATATGATGAGATACAATATCAACGAAAGAAAGTTTATTAATATCAGGAACGAATTAAAAGTTTACTTCATCAGCGTTTCATTAGTTACAAACCCGCCTGAAACAAATAGCAAACTCACATTTCACCGGAATTATCCTATTGACCATAGTCCATAGTATATTATACCTTGGGTTTTCCCGCAGATAATTCAGAGTGGATAAATGAGTGCATGAGCTCAAGTTGGAGTGAAATAATTTATACGAAATTATACGAATTAAACGAAAATTGAAAACAAATCAATTTCCCTTTTGTGACGAGATTTCGGGACCACAGCATTTTGAAAAATATCAGAATCTACAAGCTATAGAGTGATTTTATTCTATAATTTGGTTTTGAGCAAAACATTACGTTGATATGTGAATCAGAAGGTTCCTTAACAGCGTTATATTCCCAAAAAAATATTACACCACAAAAACTTACGCCTCCCATTAATCTTCTCTAAATCTTTGTAGTCAGAATCTCCTCTTCTATCAATGGATTGAAACACCTTTATACGATTCTACACACCACATTGGTCAGCGAACGGCAAGTATTCGTCTCTATCGGTTTTTATCAACAATCAAATTATAACTCCATAAATAATGTTTCTATTAATTTTGACGTCATACTGAACCGATGGCCAGCCTGATGAATAAAAAAGGATAAATTGATTACAAAAGTTTAAATATTAAAAAAGTACAGGCGTTTAGGACCTTTGGAATGTCAATGACAGCAAACACGATTTAGTAAGTGATATAACTTATTCTAACAATATAACACGACCATACAACTGACTCGATATTATGAAGCGCACTCGCGTTTTCTGAATGTATGTAAGATTAAAGATTCTCACGCTCGAGAAATACCTGCAACAAGACCGAACAACTCATAATATTCAATTAAAATAAATATCTTGACTAAAACTTTCTTGACGTGTTAAAAAGAATTTTTACAAAAATTTTAGTATGTTAAACAATTTATGTAGGAATTCTATTATAAAGATCTTTCAAAAAATTATGTAATTCGTAATATTAGAGAAATTCTACCTCGCGCAGTTTCGACTACCACAGACTTAAGCCCACTACACGGCAAGAGTTTCAGCTGCATTTAAACACCTTTATACAATTCTACATTCTATACTTGTCAGCAAACGTAGATAGACGATCAGCCAAATTAGATTCATTAAAATAGTGTTTATATCCATTCTGCCGTCATACTAAATCGCAAACCGGCCTGAGAAACAAAGACGGATGAAATAATGATGCAAGATTAAATACCAAAAGCTACCAACGTTCAGGACCCACGCTATTGGCATTTTTCACAGCTTAGGATACCTTACAACATGCGTAAATAAATTTAGTCACTGAAACGTTGGGTTAAAAGAACTTGGCACAAACAATGTTAAATGAGAGCAATCGCGATTTAGTAAGTGATAGCCTATCCTACAACTAATGCTGGCAATATAACACGTCCATAACACTGACACGTTTTCATTGTAAATTTTTTCAAAGCAAACTCACGAGAACATACTCAAAAAATGATCTCAAAGTTAGGATAACGACGACCACTAATTTCATTTTATTTATTGTCACAATCCAGAATTATTAAAAATTTGATGAAACAGAGTTTGCAATGTAAGAGGAATCGAACATTTTTTTTCAATATCAAGAAACGAGTACAGGTATCGTATTATTAAAGCGTATTATTGTTTTACTATGTTTCTTGATATAAACTTTTATGTGCGTCGGTAGGTCAACTGAACAGACAAAAGTACTAAAAGCTGAAAGTGATTTTTTGCCGCATGGAACGAGTTTCAACCGCGTTTTGCAGGTTCAGGATTTGCCTCATTGCTGCTCACAGTCGTCGATTGCGATCTTGTTTAGTCATAGATGCGCCTGTCGTAAAATATTTCTCCGAACCCGGACATGCAAATGAGAAATAGCAGATGACACGCAATATGAGCAGAGTTCAAAATCGTACTCCACAAAAGATTGTTCCAAATGTTCTCGGAGTCTCTAGTAAAGTCTGTCTGGTTTTTAATTAACCTCCACAGAGCAAAGTATTACTGAGGGAAAACTTAGTTCCTCATTCAAAAATAAAGAAACCCAACATTGAGTAACTTTTATGTGAAACGTTTGGATTTTTTTTTTCAAATCCTGCGCCAAAAAACAACCCCACCATCGCTCTAACTTGAAGAAAGTATTTATTCAGTTAAGGTTCAGCTTGGGGTTATAAATGCTGATTACTCCGGGAATTAAAATTTTCAAATCATTTATAACCCTAACTTGATGAATGATTGCTAATTTGTTATTTTAAAACTTGGCGTGGTGTTTGTCTCAAATCTCGCATTTTACCATTAGTTTCAGGGTCTCGGTATGAAAGATTCAAATAATTGTGTGCTAACTGATGTCTTTCATTACACTAGTTCGTTAAGTGTAATAGTTTGAACATGTTATTTAGACACAGTTATGTTGAACGAGAGCTCCCCTCTCAGTTCAGTTCTGAATCTGGTGACGTTACGCAGTCGACGAAAATCATCTGACGCAGTGTCCCATAGCAGTATTTCGACAGTGTTTCGATTAATCACTGTAATTAGCAAATTGATAGCAAGCAGCTCGGATGCATTGTCAGTGTCTAGCTTAATGTTCATTGTTAGTTAGAGTCTTCCGAGACGTTTCTGATGTTTAGTATTGGTTTTAGTATTCTCAATTTTGCAGTTAAAAATACCAATTTGGATTGAAGTTAGAATCGGGGTTGAATGCGAGATGCCCGATTGTAATTAAAATATAATTTTTGACTGCAGGTTAGGGCTGTATTATAGTTATACCTAGTAAATAACAGCTGCTTTTATATTTTAGACATGCAAGTTACATTGAGTTCACTTTGGATTAAACTTTATTGGATAGTGTCACCTGGGGATCTAAAACATGTGGTATGTATCTAATCAGTCTCAAATAAAGTAAAGTATATATAATTTTATGCATTTAGTTATGTGCTGATATTTGTAAATTTTAATTGCCACTGTACACTACTGTAAGATTTGTTTGGATATCCGCATGTTATAATCAGTTTGTTCATTGTTTTCTGTAGGCTACGTTCGAGATGTCGATGTTCTTGATTTTGTTTCCAGTACCATCGTAATAATTGTTATGGAAGAATTAAACCGATTTCAAATTGGATTCAATTGCGGCAAAACTTTGAGGCACAGAAAGCGAGATGGGCACTTTATCGCTTTGAGTCGAGTTGCTTGAAAACTGAATATAGTTGACAATAAATCGATTTGGCTGGGACAGGGCATGGGGCACGTTGACAATGGTCTCCATTCACGTGAGCCAGGAAAGTAGAAGGTTAACTCATTCTTAAACGTTATCAAAACAAGAAGAACCGTGTTCGCTCGCGATGTAATCAAGTGTGGATGAATGAGTGAGTAAGCTCATTACGGAGTATAATATAATTTCATAAAATGACGAGAGATTACTGACTATACGGAAAATACAATCAAAAATAATTCTTATGTTGTGACTAAATTTCGGGACTACTTCAAATTGGAAAGTAATGCATTTGGATAAATACCAATATCTGAAAGATACAGACATGAGTATTTTTAGTCAATAATTTGATTTTGAATAAAACATAACTTTCATATATGATTGCTTTTTAATGTGAATAAGAAAATTCTTTAAACAGGGTTTTGTGTCGAAAATATCGTACGTCTCAAAAACTTACGTATGTCATTATTCTTCTGCAAACATTTGTAGTCAGAATCTCCTCTTCCATCAATGAATTGAAACACCGTTATACAAATCTACATTCTACGTTGGTCACTGGTCAGCATACATATTTAGACGAGGATTTCGCCCGTATCGTTTTTTATCTGCAATCAAATTATAAGTCTTTAAAACAATGTTTATGTTCATTATGACGTCATATTGGATTGGCTTGGTAAGCAAGGAATGGTACAGTAATGATGAAAATTTTAATACCAAAAAAGTACCAACGTATAGCACGTATACGTTTTCGACATTTTTCACAGCTGAGGGTGACTTGAGACATGCGTAAATAAATTCAGTCACTGAACCATTGGGTTGAAAGGAAATTGGCACAATGAATGTCAGTAACAGCAATCGCGATTTAGTAAGTGATAGCCTATAATTAATGCTGATAATATAAAACGACCACAACACTGAGACGTTTCAATTGGAAATTTTCTCAAAGTCACGAAAACTCAAAGTGAAGCTACCGACGACTACTAATATACCAATAGATACTGACACTATGTATATATATAGAATAATGGTAATGCGCGTTAGTAAATATCAACTGACGCAGTTCCTGTTGATTTGATTGAGAAATAACAAAGAGGTATTGAATTCCAAATAGCTGAATCTCGTGGAAGAAAATCTCGAAGCATAGAATATTTTTTCTGGTATTTCACTGACTGTAAACGGGTGAGAATTCACAGTAAACCGAACTTGACGATAAATATTGTTAGACATCCCAATGCATAACGCGAATCTATGGTTCTGTTTACCTATTGTCACCATCCAGAATTAACACTGAAGATAAGAAGAATAAGCTTTCAGGTAAGTCGACTTGAGACAAGAGTTGTAGGAAAATTAAAATAAAAACTTTAGTTTATAGTAAAGGTGTATGTCGTATATGCGATAATATCTAAAAATTTCTGGCAAGCAGGTTGAAACAATAAAAATACCGTATGAAGAAAATACAGTGAAAATGCTAAATGACTATCGTGGATAACTTTTTCATTTCAGCCTATTTGTGACCAATGAGATTATGTACCATACTTTCATTTACTAAATTATATCTGAGATATTACTAAACATTTACTGAGTAACTGAAGAACGGACCAACGCGCCAACAAATACTGAAAAAATCTGATAATCACATAGCCAGTATTCATTAAGTTACCGTTAGGTCATTGACAGGAACAGACCGAATCTAACTTCCTTGCATTTGAGATGATTCATTTTTTTTTCAATACTTAAGATAATTTGGTAATTTTATGTTTCAATAGTTTAGTTAGACCGCTTCATAACTTCAGATATGATGAGATACTATATCAACGAAAGAAAGTTTATTAATATCAGGAACGAATTAAAAGTTTACTTCATTAGCGTTTCAATAGTGACAAACCGGCCTGAAATAAATAGCAAACTCACATTTCACCGGAATTATCCTATTGACCATAGTCCATAGTATATTATATATTGGGTTTCTTCGCAGGTAACTCAGAGTGGATAAATGAGTGCATGAGCTCAAGTTGGAGTGAAATAATTTTATTAAATGGCGGTAAGATTACCGATTATAAGAAAATTAAAATCAAATCAATTTCCGTTTTGTGACGAGATTTCGGGACCATAGCATTTTGAAAAATATCAGAATCTACAAGCTATAGAGTGATTTTATTCAATAATTTGATTTTGAGCAAAACATTACGTTGAAATGTAAATCAGAAGGTTCCTCAACAGCGTTATATCCCAAAAAAATATTACACCCCAAAAATTCACGCCTCTCATTAATCTTCTCTAAATCTTTGTAGTCAGAATCTCCTCTACTATCAATAAATTGAAACACCTTTATACGACTCTACACACCACATTGGTCAGCGAACGGCAAGTATTCGTCTGTATCGGTTTTTATCAACAATCAAATTATAACTCCATAAATAATGTTTCTATTAATTTTGACGTCATATTGAACCGATGGCCAGCCAGCCTAGTGAATGAAAAAGGATAAAATGATTACAAATGTTTTGATATTAAAAAAGTACAGGCGTTTAGGACCTTTGGAATGTCAATGACAGCAAACACGATTTAGTAAGTGATATAACTTATTCTAACAATATAACACGACCATACAACTGACTCGATTTTGTAAAGCGCACTCGCGTTTTCTAAATGTATGTAAGATTAAAGATTCTCACGCTCGAGAAACACCTGCAACAAGACCGAACAACTCATAATATTCAATTAAAATAAATATCTTGACTAAAACTTTCTTGACGTGTTGAAAAGAATTTTTACAAAAATTTAAGTATGTTTAACAATTTATGTAGGAATTCTATTATAAAGATCTTTCAAAAAAGTATGTAATTTGTAATATTAGAGAAATTCTACCTCGCGCAGTTTCGACTACCACAGACTTAAGCCCACTACACGGCAAGAGTTTCAACTGCATTTAAACACCTTTATACAATTCTACATTCTATACTTGTCAGCAAACGTAGATAGACGAACAGCCAAATTAGATTCATTATGACGTCATACTAAATCGCAAACCGGCCGGAGAAACAAAGACGGATGAAATAATGATGCAAGATCAAATACCAAAAGGTACCAACGTTTAGGACCCACGCTATTGGCATTTTTCACAGCTTAGGATAACTTACAACATGCGTAAATAAATTTAGTCACTGAATCGTTGGGTAAAAAGAACTTGGCACAAACAATGTTAATGAGAGCAATCGCGATTTAGTAAGTGATAGCCTATCCTACAACTAATGCTGGCAATATAACACGTCCATAACACTGACACGTTTTCATTGTAAATTTGCTCAAAGCAAAGTCACGAGAACTTACTCAAAAGATGATCTCAAAGTTAGGATAACGACGACCACTAATTTTATTTTATTTATCGTCACCATCCAGAATTATTAAAAATTTGATGAAACAGAGTTTGCAATGTAAGAGGAATCGAACATTTTTCTTCAATATCAAGAAACGAGTATAGGTATCGTATTATTGGACACGAAGTGGACATAACGATCGTTTCAATATTATGTTGTTGTTGTTCTTTGACACGTTTTTAAAAAGTCGCTTTATTCTTCGAATACTGGACCAATTGCTTTGAAATTTTCAGTGGTTGAAGATAAAATTTTTCTCCAGAAGGCTATTCTTTTTTTTTTCTCGCTATGACGTCATCAAAATTATTGCCATTGGGTGGCGCTACGTGTCCACATATTTGAGCATAGCTCTCTTGTTAAAGCGTATTATTGTTTTACTATGTTTCTTGATATAAACTTTTATGTGCGTCGGTAGGTCAACTGAACAGACAAAAGTACTAAAAGCTGAAAGTGATTTTTTGCCGCAATTGGAACGAGTTTCAACCGCGTTTTGCAGGTTCAGGAATTGCCTCATTGCTGCTCACAGTCGTCGGTTGCGATCTTGTTTAGTCATAGATGCGCCTGTCGTAAAATATTTCTCCGAACCCGGACATGCAAATGAGAAATAGCAGATGACACGCAATATGAGCAGAGTTTAAAATCGTACTCCACAAAAGATTGTTCCAAATGTTCTCGGAGTCTCTAGTAAAGTGTGTCTGGTTTTTAATTAACCTCCCCAGAGCAAAGTATTACTGAGGACAAACTTAGTCCCTCATTCAAAAATAAAGAAACCCAACATTGAGTAACTTTTATGTGAAACGTTTGGATTTTTTTTTTAAATCCTGCGCCAAAAAACAACCCCGCCACCGCTCTAACTTAAAGAAAGTATTTATTCAGTTAAGGTTTGGCTTGGGGTTATGAATGCTGATTACTCCGGAAATTAAAATTTTTAAATCATCTATAATCCTAACTTGATGAATGATTGCTAATTTGTTATTTTAAAACTTGGCGTGGTGTTTGTCTCAAATCTCACATTTTCCCATTAGTTTCAGGGTCTCGGTATAAAAGATTCAAATAATTTTGTGCTAACTGATGTCTTTCATTACACTAGTTCGTTAAGTGTAATAGTTTGAACATGTTATTTAGACACAGTTATGTTGAACGAGAGCTCCCCTCTCAGTTCAGTTCTGAATCTGGTGACGTTACGCAGTCGACGAAAATCATCTGACGCAGTGTCCCATAGCAGTATTTCGACAGTGTTTCGATTAATCACTGTAATTAGCAAATTGATAGCAAGCAGCTCGGATGCATTGTCAGTGTCTAGCTTAATGTTCATTGTTAGTTAGAGTCTTCCGAGACGTTTCTGATGTTTAGTATTGGTTTTAGTATTCTCAATTTTGCAGTTAAAAATACCAATTTGGATTGAAGTTAGAATCGGGTTTGAATGCGAGATGCCCGATTGTAATTAAAATATAATTTTTGACTGCAGGTTAGGGCTGTATTATAGTTATACCTAGTAAATAACAGCTGCTTTTATATTTTAGACATGCAAGTTACATTGAGTTCACTTTGGATTAAACTTTATTTGATAGTGTTATAGCAACTAACCCCCAAATGTACCCCATTTCATGTTGAAATCATTAAAACAAAGTTAATTTTTCTCAAAATTCGAACAAAGACTTTCGTAGGAATCAAATTACACCAGTTTTAGGAACATTACATGTTCCACCCAGTCATTATCAAATTAAAATTTATATTCTCAAGACCTTTGGCACTGATTGAAATAATTATCTCTAAGTTCCCATCCGTACGATGTACATAATTACCCTTATGGAGATAACAGGAGTTTCTGTTTATAACGTAAATCACGAGCTCACGTTTACAGCATTTAATTAGATTTATGATTAACGTATAAATACGACTCCGATATCTTTCGATAGGGAGGGAAGACGATGTAAACCATTCAAAGCGAGTGTGGATAAATGTTATAAGATTTATATTCTGTGTATCGTGAAAATCTGAGAATAAAATCAAACAGAGTTTTCTCAATACATATGCTATAAATGGTGACAAAGCCGACTTGAATTAACCTTCTGAAACGGACCAGATCAACAGGGTTCAACCACAAGTACGGACAACAATCAGGACTGGCAACAATTTGACGGAATCAACCAAAAAGCTGACCAAGCGAAAGAAAAGTTTCCTTTCCACCATCTAACATATTAGTCGTTGATTGGGGCCATTGCTGATCTAATATCTCTGTTTTCTTTCAGCAGCTTTCAACAATTGCCGAGAAACCGTCTCTACAAAACGTGCAAAAATCAAAATCGACCAACTTACGAACGTCGGGGAGATTTAAATTGCCTGTAACAACGATTGAAGTAGCGAATTGCTGACAAGCCGAAATATTCAAAAACATTATGAAAAGACAATAATCTCAATTGAAAACTGTTGAACTATGGTAACGGACTCTGGAAACGTTAAAATTACGAATAAGGACTGTGTTGTCGAACAATCGAAATGAACTCTTTTAGAACCTGATATATGTTCGAAGTGAAAAACCTAATCAAAAACGAACTGTTGAAAACAATGAACTATATGGACTGTTTTACGGTAAATTACGCGCTCTATTCCGAATAATAGAGAGAGGAATTGTTGCGCGTACCTAATGGATATACAGATCAGGAGCATGTTAATCTACAATTTGTTTCATGATTTGCAGGTTTTTCTTCTCATTGAGACAGACATTTTTCATTCTTCCACTAATACTAAGGTAAAGTACTTCTTTTTCTTCTTATATATACATGGCGTTTCATTCGACTTTTAATTTTTATAAATTAATTGATGGTAAAAACTTTGAATATTCCGATTTCAAAATCTTTCAAGAGATTTATATTATTGAATATTTGTGGTTAGCATTCCTTTTCGATTAAATAGATTTCGTTTGAATTAAAATGCTTTCTAAAAGTAGATTCGAGCGAGTCATACTTTTAATTATTTACAAAGCCGTCATATAGAACGGTGAAATAATAAGCTCGTTAAACAAAAATTGTATCCAAAAGCGTTATTTTTTCAAAAAAGCCCTGAGATGGCATAAACTTAAAAATGCGTTTTTTCTTCCCGACATGGGACAAGCATATATTGACCAACTAGGTCTACAAAATCGTAACAATGCGATAATGCGAGCATTGAGTATTTTAGCGTAGCGAAATACGTCAAATTGAAAATGTGTTTTAACCGTTCAAACCAAAATTTTTAAAATAAAAATACGCCATCCTTCTGTAATTCTACTTTACAATCTTTACTCTTTCTATAAACTCTTCTTTATTTCAATGTCGTGTCTCATTGTAGATCATATACATGTAAATATTTTTTTTGACCTATATCATTAATTTTAGCATTGTGTATTGTACTTTTCTATATATTTTCAATTTATTAGAGGTGCCAAATCTTTAAACTTCCAGTTAGTAAGATGGGGAGATAATATAGCAACTAACCCCCAAATGTACCCCATTTCATGTTGAAATCATTAAAACAAAGTTAATTTTTCTCAAAATTCGAACAAAGACTTTCGTAGGAATCAAATTACACCAGTTTTAGGAACATTACATGTTCCACCCAGTCATTATCAAATTAAAATTTATATTCTCAAGACCTTTGGCACTGATTGAAATAATTATCTCTAAGTTCCCATCCGTACGATGTACATAATTACCCTTATGGAGATAACAGGAGTTTCTGTTTATAACGTAAATCACGAGCTCACGTTTACAGCATTTAATTGGATTTATGATCAACGAATAAATACGACTCCGATATCTTTCGATAGGGAGGGAAGACGATGTAAACCATTCAAGGCTAGTGTGGATAAATGTTTTGAGATTAGTATTCTGTGTGTTGTGGAAATTTACGAATAAAAACATATAGAGATTTTTAACGCATCTTCATTCACGTGGGCGTTGAAGCTAAAGGGTGAACGGGTGACTTGCAAGTCAGAGACAATCTACAAATTAGCAATATACGGTAACATCCCATTCATCTACCAATCACATATGCTATAGTGTCACCTGGGGATCTAAAACATGTGGTATGTATCTAATCAGTCTCAAATAAAGTAAAGTATATATAATTTTATGCATTTAGTTATGTGCTGATATTTGTAAATTTTAATTGCCACTGTACACTACTGTAGGAATTGTTTGGATATCCGCATGTTATAATCAGTTTGTTCATTGTTTTCTGTAGGTTACGTTCGAGATGTCGATGTTCCTGATTTTGTTTCAAGTACCATCGTAATAATTGTTACGAAAGAATTAAACCGATTTCAAATTGGATTCAATTGCGGCAAAACTTTGAGGCACAGAAAGCGAGATGGGCACTTTATCGCTTTGAGTCGAGTTGCTTGAAAACTCAATTTAGTTGACAATAAATCGATTTGGCTGGGACAGGGCATGGGGCACGATGACAATGGTCTCCATTCACGTAAGCCAGGAAAGTAGAAGATTAACTCATTCTTAAATGTTATCAAAACAAGAAGAACCGTGTTCGCTCGCGATGTAATCAAGTGTGGATGAATGAGTGAGTAAGCTCATTACGGAGTATAATATAATTTCATAAAATGACGAGAGATTACTGACTATACGGAAAATGCAATCAAAAATAATTCTTATGTTGTGACTAGATTTCGGGACTACTTCAAATTGGAAAGTAATGCATTTGGAAAAATACCAATATCTGAAAGATACAGACATGATTTTTTTTAGTCAATAATTTGATTTTGAACAAAACATAACGTTCATATATGATTGCTTTTTAATGTGAATAAGAAGATTCTTTAAACAGGGTTATTGTCGAAAATATCGTACGTCTCAAAAACTTACGTATGTCATTATTCTTCTCCAAATCTTCGTAGTCAGAATCTCCTCTTCCATCAATGAATTGAAACATCGTTTTACAAATCTACGTTCTACGTTGGTCAGCATACACATTTAGACGAGCAGGAAATCGCCTGTATCAGTTTTTATCTGCAATCAAATTATAAGTCTTTAAAACAATGTTTATGTTCATTATGACGTCATATTGGATTGGCTTGGTAAACAAGGAATGGTACAGTAATGATGAAAATTTTAATACCAAAAAAGTACCAACGTATAGCACGTATACGCTTTTGACATTTTTCACAGCTGAGGGTGACTTGAGACATGCGTAAATAAATTCAGTCACTGAACCATTGGGTTGAAAGGAAATTGGCACAATGAATGTCAGTAACAGCAATCGCGATTTAGTAAGTGATAGCCTATAATTAATGCTGATAATATAAAACTACCACAACACTGAGACGTTTCAATTGGAAATTTTCTCAAAGTCACGAAAACTCAAAGTGAAGCTACCGACGACTACTAATATACCAATAGATACTGACACTATGTATATATATAGAATAATGGTAATGCGCGTTAGTAAATATCAACTGACGCAGTTCCTGTTGATTTGATTGAGAAATAACTATGAGGTATTGAATTCCAAATAGCTGAATCTCGTGGAAGAAAATCTCGAAGCATAGAATATTTTTTCTGGTATTTCACTGACTGTAAACGGGTGAGAATTCACAGTAAACCGAACTTGACGATAAAAATTGTTAGACTTCCCAATGCATAACGCGAATCTATGGTTCTGTTTACTTATTGTCACCATCCAGAATTAACACTGAAGATAAGAAGAATAAGCTTTCAGGTGAGTCGACTTGAGACAAGAGTTGTAGGAAAATAAAAAAAAAACTTTAGTTTATAGTAAAGGTGTATGTCGTATATGCGATAATATCTAAAAATTTCTGGCTAGCAGGTTGAAACATTAAAAATACCGTATGAAGAAAATACAGCGAAAATGCTAAATGACTTTCGTGGATAACTTTCTCATTTCAGCCTATTTGTGACCAATGAGATTATGTACCATACTTTCATTTACTAAATTATATCTGAGATATTACTAAACATTTACTAAGTAACTGAAGAACTGACCAACGCGCCAACAAATACTGAAAAAATCTGATAATCACATAGCCAGTATTCATTAAGTTACCGTTAGGTCATCGACAGGAACAGACCGAATCTAACTTCCTTGCATTTGAGATGATTCATTTTTTTTCAATACTTAAGATAATTTGGTAATTTTATGTTTGCAATAGTTTAGTTAGACCGCTTCATAACTTCAGATATGATGAGATACAATATCAACGAAAGAAAGTTTATTAATATCAGGAACGAATTAAAAGTTTACTTCATTGGCGTTTCAATAGTTACAAACCGGCCTGAAATAAATAGCAAACTCACATTTCACCGGAATTATCCTATTGACCATAGTCCATAGTATATTATATATTGGGTTTCTCCGCAGGTAATTCAGAGTGGATAAATGAGTACATGAGCTCAAGTTGGAGTGAAATAATTTTATTGAATGGCGGTAAGATTACCGATTATACGAAAATTAAAATCAAATCAATTTCCGTTTTGTGACGAGATTTCGGGACCATAGCATTTTGAAAAATATCAGAATCTACAAGCTACTCGATGTTCCTGATTTTGTTTCAAGTACCATCGTAATAATTGTTATGAAAGAATTAAACCGATTTCAAATTGGATTCAATTGCGGCAAAACTTTGAGGCACAGAAAGCGAGATGGGCACTTTATCGCTTTGAGTCGAGTTGCTTGAAAACTCAATTTAGTTGACAATAAATCGATTTGGCTGGGACAGGGCATGGGGCACGTTGACAATGGTCTCCATTCACGTAAGCCAGGAAAGTAGAAGATTAACTCATTCTTAAATGTTATCAAAACAAGAAGAACCGTGTTCGCTCGCGATGTAATCAAGTGTGGATGAATGAGTGAGTAAGCTCATTACGGAGTATAATATAATTTCATAAAATGACGAGAGATTACTGACTATACGGAAAATAAAATCAAAAATAATTCTTATGTTGTAACTAGATTTCGGGACTACTTCAAATTGGAAAGTAATGCATTTGGAAAAATACCGATATCTGAAAGATACAGACATGATTTATTTTAGTCAATAATTTGATTTTGAACAAAACATAACGTTCATATATGATTGCTTTTTAATGTGAATGAGAAGATTCTTTAAACAGGGTTATTGTCGAAAATATCGTACGTCTCAAAAACTTACGTATGTCATTATTCTTCTCCAAATCTTTGTAGTCAGAATCTCCTCTTCCATCAATGAATTGAAACACAGTTTTACAAATCTACGTTCTACGTTGGTCAGCATACATATTTAGACGAGCAGGAAATCGCCTGTATCAGTTTTTATCTGCAATCAAATTATAAGTCTTTAAAACAATGTTTATGTTCATTATGACGTCATATTGGATCGGCTTGGTAAACAAGGAATGGTACAGTAATGATGAAAATTTGAATACCAAAAAAGTACCAACGTATAGCACGTATACGCTTTTGACATTTTTCATAGCTGAGGGTGACTTGAGACATGCGTACATAAACTAAGTCGCTGAACCATTGGGTTGAAAGGAAATTGGCACAAGGAATGTCAATAACAGCAATCGCGATTTAGTAAGTGATAGCCTATAATTAATGCTGATAATATAAAACGACCACAACACTGAGACGTTTCAATTGGAAATTTGCTCAAAGTCACGAAAACTCAAAGTGAAGCTACCGACGACTACTAATATACCAATAGATACTGACACTATGTATATATAGGGAAAAATAATATTGCGCGTTAGTAAATATCAACTGACGCAGTTCCTGTTGATTTGATTGAAAAATAACTATGAGGTATTGAATTCCAAATAGCTGAATCTCGTGGAAGAAAATCTCGAAGCATAGAATATTTTGGCCACATTGGTCAGCGAACGGCAAGTATTCGTCTGTATCGGTTTTTATCAACAATCAAATTATAACTCCATGAATAATGTTTCTATTAATTTTGACGTCATACTGAACCGATGGCCAGCCTGGTGAATAAAAAAGGATAAATTGATTACAAAAGTTTAAATATTAAAAAAGTACAGGCGTTTAGGACCTTTGGAATGTCAATGACAGCAAACACGATTTAGTAAGTGATATAACTGATTCTAACAATATAACACGACCATACAACTGACTCGATTTTATGAAGCGCACTCGCGTTTTCTGAATGTATGTAAGATTAAAGATTCTCACGCTCGAGAAATACCTGCAACAAGACCGAACAACTCATAATATTCAATTAAAATAAATATCTTGACTAAAACTTTCTTGACGTGTTAAAAAGAATTTTTACAAAAATTTTAGTATGTTAAACAATTTATGTAGGAATTCTATTATAAAGATCTTTCAAAAAATTATGTAATTCGTAATATTAGAGAAATTCTACCTCGCGCAGTTTCGACTACCACAGACTTAAGCCCACTACACGGCAAGAGTTTCAGCTGCATTTAAACACCTTTATACAATTCTACATTCTATACTTGTCAGCAAACGTAGATAGACGAACAGCCAAATTAGATACATTAAAATAGTGTTTATATTCCTTATGCCGTCATACTAAATCGCAAACCGGCCTGAGAAACAAAGACGGATGAAATAATGATGCAAGATTAAATACCAAAAGCTACCAACGTTCAGGACCCACGCCATTGGCATTTTTCACAGCTTAGGATACCTTACAACATGCGTAAATAAATTTAGTCACTGAAACGTCGGGTTAAAAGAACTTGGCACAAACAATGTTAAATGAGAGCAATCGCGATTTAGGAAGTGATAGCCTATCCTACAACTAATGCTGGCAATATAACACGTCCATAACACTGACACGTTTTCATTGTAAATTTGCTCAAAGCAAACTCACGAGAACATACTCAAAAAATGATCTCAAAGTTAGGATAACGACGACCACTAATTTCATTTTATTTATTGTCACAATCCAGAATTATTAAAAATTTGATGAAACAGAGTTTGCAATGTAAGAGGAATCGAACATTTTTCTTCAATATCAAGAAACGAGTACAGGTATCGTATTATTAAAGCGTATTATTGTTTTACTATGTTTCTTGATATAAACTTTTATGTGCGTCGGTAGGTCAACTGAACAGACAAAAGTACTAAAAGCTGAAAGTGATTTTTTGCCGCATGGAACGAGTTTCAACCGCGTTTTGCAGGTTCAGGAATTGCCTCATTGCTGCTCACAGTCGTCGGTTGCGATCTTGTTTAGTCATAGATGCGCCTGTCGTAAAATATTTCTCCGAACCCGGACATGCAAATGAGAAATAGCAGATGACACGCATTATGAGCAGAGTTCAAAATCGTACTCCACAAAAGATTGTTCCAAATGTTCTCGGAGTCTCTAGTAAAGTCTGTCTGGTTTTTAATTAACCTCCACAGAGCAAAGTATTACTGAGGGAAAACTTAGTTCCTCATTCAAAAATAAAGAAACCCAACATTGAGTAACTTTTATGTGAAACGTTTGGATTTTTTTTTTCAAATCCTGCGCCAAAAAACAACCCCGTCATCGCTCTAACTTAAAGAAAGTATTTATTCAGTTAAGGTTTGGCTTGGGGTTATGAATGCTGATTACTCCGGAAATTAAAATTTTCAAATCATTTATAACCCTAACTTGATGAATGATTGCTAATTTGTTATTTTAAAACTTGGCGTGGTGTTTGTCTCAAATCTCGCATTTTACCATTAGTTTCAGGGTCTCGGTATGAAAGATTCAAATAATTGTGTGCTAACTGATGTCTTTCATTACACTAGTTCGTTAAGTGTAATAGTTTGAACTTGTTATTTAGACACAGTTATGTTGAACGAGAGCTCCCCTATAAGGACTCAGTTCAGTTCTGAATCTGATGACGTTACGCAGTCGACGAAAAACATCTGACGCAGTGTCCCACAGCAGTATTTCGACAGTGTTTTGATTAATCACTGTAATTAGCAAATTGATAGCAAGCAGCTCGGATGCATTGTCAGTGTCTAGCATAATGTTCATTGTTAGTTAGAGTCTTCCGAGACGTTTCTGATGTTTAGTATTGGTTTTAGTATTCTCAATTTTGCAGTCAAAAATACCAATTTGAATTGAAGTTAGAATCGGGGTTGAATGCGAGATGCCCGATTGTAATTAAAATATAATTTTTGACTGCAGGTTAGGGCTGTATTATAGTTATACTAAGTAAATAACAGCTGCTTTTATATTTTAGACATGCAAGTTACATTGAGTACACTTTGGATTAAACTTTATTGGATAGTGTCACCTGGGGATCTAAAACATGTGGTATGTATCTAATCAGTCTCAAATAAAGTAAAGTATATATAATTTTATGCATTTAGTTATGTGCTGATATTTGTAAATTTTAATTGCCACTGTACACTACCGTAAGATTTGTTTGGATATCCGCATGTTATAATCAGTTTGTTCATTGTTTTCTGTAGGCTACGTTCGAGATGTCGATGTTCTTGATTTCGTTTCAAGTACCATCGTAATAATTGTTATGAAAGAATTAAACCGATTTCAAATTGGATTCAATTGCGGCAAAACTTTGAGGCACAGAAAGCGAGATGGGCACTTTATCGCTTTGAGTCGAGTTGCTTGAAAACTGAATATAGTTGACAATAAATCGATTTGGCTGGGACAGGGCATGGGGCACGTTGACAATGGTCTCCATTCACGTGAGCCAGGAAAGTAGAAATTTAACTCATTCTTAAATGTTATCATGTTTATCAATATCAGGAACGAATTAAAAGTTTACTTCATTAGCGTTTCAATAGTTACAAACCGGCCTGAAATAAATAGCAAACTCACATTTCACCGGAATTATCCTATTGACCATAGTCCATAGTATATCATATATTGGGTTTCTCCGCAGGTAATTCAGAGTGGATAAATGAGTGCATGAGCTCAAGTTGGAGTGAAATAATTTTAATAAATGGCGGTAAGATTACCGATTATACGAAAATTAAAATCAAATCAATTTCCGTTTTGTGACGAGATTTCGGGACCATAGCATTTTGAAAAATATCAGAATCTACAAGCTATAGAGTGATTTTATTCAATAATTTGATTTTGAGCAAAACATTACGTTGATATGTAAATCAGAAGGTTCCTCAACAGCGTTATATCCCAAAAAAATATTCCATCCCAAAAATTCACGCCTCTCATTAATCTTCTCTAAATCTTTGTAGTCAGAATCTCCTCTTCTATCAATGAATTGAAACACCTTTATACGACTCTACACACCACATTGGTCAGCGAACGGCAAGTATTCGTCCGTATCGGTTTTTATCAACAATCAAATTATAACTCCATAAATAATGTTTCTATTAATTTTGACGTCATACCTAACCGATGGCCAGCCTAGTGAATAAAAAAGGATAAAATGATTACAAATGTTTTGATATTAAAAAAGTACAGGCGTTTAGGACCTTTGGAATGTCAATGACAGCAAACACGATTTAGTAAGTGATATAACTGATTCTAACAATATAACACGACCATACAACTGACTCGATTTTGTAAAGCGCACTCGTGTTTTCTAAATGTATGTAAGATTAAAGATTCTCACGCTCGAGAAACACCTGCAACAAGACCGAACAACTCATAATATTCAATTAAAATAAATATCTTGACTAAAACTTTCTTGACGCGTTGAAAAGAATTTTTACAAAAATTTAAGTATGTTCAACAATTTATGTAGGAATTCTATTATAAAGATCTTTCAAAAAAGTATGTAATTTGTAATATTAGAGAAATTCTACCTCGCGCAGTTTCGACTACCACAGACCTAAGCCCACTACACGGCAAGAGTTTCAACTGCATTTAAACACCTTTATACAATTCTACATTCTATACTTGTCAGCAAACGTAGATAGACGAACAGCCAAATTAGATTCATTATGACATCATACTAAATCGCAAACCGGCCTGAGAAACAAAGACGGATGAAATAATGATGCAAGATTAAATACCAAAAGGTACCAACGTTTAGGACCCACGCTATTGGCATTTTTCACAGCTTAGGATAACTTACAACATGCGTAAATAAATTTAGTCACTGAATCGTTGGGTAAAAAGAACTCGGCACAAACAATGTTAATGAGAGCAATCGCGATTTAGTAAGTGATAGCCTATCCTACAACTAATGCTGGCAATATAACACGTCCATAACACTGACACGTTTTCATTGTAAATTTGCTCAAAGCAAAGTCACGAGAACTTACTCAAAAAATGATCTCAAAGTTAGGATAACGACGACCACTAATTTCATTTTATTTATCGTCACCATCCAGAATTATTAAAAATTTGATGAAACAGAGTTTTCAATGTAAGAGGAATCGAACATTTTTCTTCAATATCAAGAAACGAGTATAGGTATCGTATTATTAAAGCGTATTATTGTTTTACTATGTTTCTTGATATAAACTTTTATGTGCGTCGGTAGGTCAACTGAACAGACAAAAGTACTAAAAGCTGAAAGTGATTTTTTGCCGCAATTGGAACGAGTTTCAACCGCGTTTTGCAGGTTCAGGAATTGCCTCATTGCTGCTCACAGTCGTCGGTTGCGATCTTGTTTAGTCATAGATGCGCCTGTCGTAAAATATTTCTCCGAACCCGGACATGCAAATGAGAAATAGCAGATGACACGCAATATGAGCAGAGTTTAAAATCGTACTCCACAAAAGATTGTTCCAAATGTTCTCGGAGTCTCTAGTAAAGTGTGTCTGGTTTTTAATTAACCTCCCCAGAGCAAAGTATTACTGAGGACAAACTTAGTCCCTCATTCAAAAATAAAGAAACCCAACATTGAGTAACTTTTATGTGAAACGTTTGGATTTTTTTTTGCAAATCCTGCGCCAAAAAACAACCCCGCCACCGCTTTAACTTAAAGAAAGTATTTATTCAGTTAAGGTTTGGCTTGGGGTTATGAATGCTGATTACTCCGGAAATTAAAATTTCTAAATCATCTATAACCTTAACTTGATGAATGATTGCTAATTTGTTATTTTAAAACTTGGCGTGGTGTTTGTCTCAAATCTCACATTTTCCCATTAGTTTCAGGGTCTCGGTATAAAAGATTCAAATAATTTTGTGCTAACTGATGTCTTTCATTACACTAGTTCGTTAAGTGTAATAGTTTGAACATGTTATTTAGACACAGTTATGTTGAACGAGAGCTCCCCTCTCAGTTCAGTTCTGAATCTGGTGACGTTACGCAGTCGACGAAAATCATCTGACGCAGTGTCCCATAGCAGTATTTCGACAGTGTTTCGATTAATCACTGTAATTAGCAAATTGATAGCAAGCAGCTCGGATGCATTGTCAGTGTCTAGCTTAATGTTCATTGTTAGTTAGAGTCTTCCGAGACGTTTCTGATGTTTAGTATTGGTTTTAGTATTCTCAATTTTGCAGTTAAAAATACCAATTTGGATTGAAGTTGAATCGGGGTTGAATGCGAGATGCCCGATTGTAATTAAAATATGATTTTTGACTGCAGGTTAGGGCTGTATTATAGTTATACCTAGTAAATAACAGCTGCTTTTATATTTTAGACATGCAAGTTACATTGAGTTCACTTTGGATTAAACTTTATTGGATAGTGTCACCTGGGGATCTAAAACATGTGGTGTGTATCTAATCAGTCTCAAATAAAGTGAAGTATATATAACTTTATGCATTTAGTTATGTGCTGATATTTGTAAATTTTAATTGCCACTGTACACTACTGTAAGAATTGTTTGGATATCCGCATGTTATAATCAGTTTGTTCATTGTTTTCTGTAGGTTACGTTCGAGATGTCGATGTTCCTGATTTTGTTTCAAGTACCATCGTAATAATTGTTATGAAAGAATTAAACCGATTTCAAATTGGATTCAATTGCGGCAAAACTTTGAGGCACAGAAAGCGAGATGGGCACTTTATCGCTTTGAGTCGAGTTGCTTGAAAACTCAATTTAGTTGACAATAAATCGATTTGGCTGGGACAGGGCATGGGGCACGTTGACAATGGTCTCCATTCACGTAAGCCAGGAAAGTAGAAGATTAACTCATTCTTAAATGTTATCAAAACAAGAAGAACCGTGTTCGCTCGCGATGTAATCAAGTGTGGATGAATGAGTGAGTAAGCTCATTACGGAGTATAATATAATTTCATAAAATGACGAGAGATTACTGACTATACGGAAAATAAAATCAAAAATAATTCTTATGTTGTGACTAGATTTCGGGACTACTTCAAATTGGAAAGTAATGCATTTGGAAAAATACCAATATCTGAAAGATACAGACATGATTTTTTTAAGTCAATAATTTGATTTTGACCAAAACATAACGTTCATATATGATTGCTTTTTAATGTGAATAAGAAGATTCTTTAAACATGGTTATTGTCGAAAATATCGTACGTCTCAAAAACTTACGTATGTCATTATTCTTCTCCAAATCTTCGTAGTCAGAATCTCCTCTTCCATCAATGAATTGAAACATCGTTTTACAAATCTACGTTCTACGTTGGTCAGCATACATATTTAGACGAGCAGGAAATCGCCTGTATCAGTTTTCATCTGCAATCAAATTATAAGTCTTTAACACTTTCGATGCCAAGATCAGTTTTTTCAATTTTACCGTTCCGTGCCAAGGTGAAAACGAGAAAGTTCTCTCCTATTCATTCTCTCTCGTATTTAGTTTTTGATTCATCGGGAAAGGGGCGAACCCAGCGGTGTCATCAGTTATCGTTCATTCCGACACTTCAGTCGTAGGTGAAAGAACTCACCTACACACGCGTATCTTGTCGGAATTGCTCTCTCATGCTATTATAACATAAGTTGATGATAACTTGTCTTGATCTCTCATTGCGATAAAGATTCAATTCGAACATTTTATTCAGCAATCAGAATCATTTTATTATACGAAAATATCAAATTTGAACAAAGAAAACAAAATCGTTTACTAGCATAAAAATATATCCTTCATTCGCTATATATTCCAATAACATTAATAATGGCCAATTATTGTCACTCACAAGGATAACATATTGCAAAATAAACAAAGTAGTCACATTGCATATTCATACAACTGTAACACATATGTATCTCTATGACCTCGTCACCATTACAATACGTCGAAAGTATTGAAATCGGCCTCTTATCTTGCCATAGTAGTGCGAGTAATTGTTCTTTTCGTATTGAGATGATTTCCCCTTTCTTTAGTTTTGTTTTTATTTCTGCTGGAAGTCCCTTCCGGTTTGCCGTGACTGTTCCCGTTATCGGTGTTTTCCTTCGCTGCAATTCCTCGGCTAATGCGACATAGTTATAGAGTCTAAATTAAAAATGAATATAATAAAAATTGGTTGTGATAAAACAGTTTATGCAATTGATTGATATATCCGACAATGATTCGTTATCTAAAATAGAACGCAGTATGGCGCCGAGACGTAAATTATCTAATTTGTCTTATCAATACCGAATAATCAACATACCTATCAACAAATACGTGATATCCTCTATCCAGATGACTTTCCATTAGTTGCAAAACTAAATTCGAAGTTTTTGTGACGCCGGGTGGAAGTTGTTCCAAGTTTGGATTACCATAATCTATTTTTACATTGAAAATGTATCCAGTTGTTGAATCAGCAATCGATCTAGCAATGATGCCCCATTTAACCGGTTTGTTTGGCATATATCTTCTGAATGAAACTCTTCCTTTATATGCAATCATGGTTTCATCGGTTCAGTCAGTAAACGATTCGTGGGTTCAGTCAGTAAACGATGAAATTCGAAGTCTTTACTTGCCTCGGCAAACATTTCATTCAATCTGGTATTTATAGCGAGCAAATACTTATTTGTGTTGATATTTGAACTAATATTGGCGTGCAAATGAAGTATTTCCAAATGCAATTTCAATATTCATTATACGCATCCGGTGTCTCTAAGTTGACATAATAAAAAGGTTTAAAGCTTCATCGAAATTCATCAGTTGATCTGTCAAGAACACGATTTTCCGAAATTGTCATCTCACGCAATTTGCTACGCAAGTCGTCTCGACTGCACGTAGTCCCGTCTTCGTGGCGCCAGACACGTGATCGCTATTGCGTAGCTACGTAATCAGTACGCCATGGCTGCTTATTGAACTTGTTCATCCGACACAAAGTCGTAGGATTGCATATTTTGCTATAATTATGGTTATACAATAGCTACGGAAGTAATTCAATATGAGCTGAAAGCATACGAGGGGCTCTGTGTTATTGGTAATATATTTCCCACTAAATTACTATATCTCGGATCATATCTCACTGACAAGTAGAAAAATATATGTTCCGAATAATATCAATTTCTCACTTTATTATTTCAAAATGTAACATATCACCTCTCAGGACGATAAAATTTGCTTTCGTTGCAGATGTCCGTCAATCCGTTACCCAAAAATGATAAAAAATTAAAAAAACGTTCAAAAATACCAACATTTTGAATCATTTCATCGTCCTGCCAATAAGACGACGATCATGCATATAAAAATATTCGAATTATTTCACGGTTTAGTAATGTTTTTCTACATCTTCGTAACATGATTGATAATATTATCATCTCTCCTCACACCTTTCAATCATTTCACCGTAAAAAGTTGAAACCGTGTGTTGGCGTCAGTCGGTCTCGTACAAATTTTTGATGATAATTTGCGGCTAATATGTACCTCGGCCATGCTAAATAAGTTGATAATTTACTTCATGGCAGACCCTCCTTCCATCTTGGTATTTCTTGAATGACGCGATTGGCTGACGACGTCATTCTTTCCCCCTAACTTGACAACAAGAGAGAGAGAGAGAGAAGAAAAAAAAGACGGCAAATACCTGAACTCGACCTTCTTCTATCTATTAAACTTTTTCCGTTTCGAATGACGTATATATACGTCATTTTGCATTGATGGCACGGAACGGTTGGCGCCAAATGACGTATATATACGTCCTTGGCATCGAAAGTGTTAAAACAAAGTTTATGTTCATTATGACGTCATATTGGATCGGCTTGGTAAACAAGGAATGGTACAGTAATGATGAAAATTTGAATACCAAAAAAGTACCAACGTATAGCACGTATACGCTTTTGACATTTTTCATAGCTGAGGGTGACTTGAGACATGCGTACATAAACTAAGTCGCTGAACCATTGGGTTGAAAGGAAATTGGCACAAGGAATGTCAATAACAGCAATCGCGATTTAGTAAGTGATAGCCTATAATTAATGCTGATAATATAAAACGACCACAACACTGAGACGTTTCAATTGGAAATTTGCTCAAAGTCACGAAAACTCAAAGTGAAGCTACCGACGACTACTAATATACCAATAGATACTGACACTATGTATATATAGGGAAAAATAATATTGCGCGTTAGTAAATATCAACTGACGCAGTTCCTGTTGATTTGATTGAGAAATAACTATGAGGTATTGAATTCCAAATAGCTGAATCTCGTGGAAGAAAATCTCGAAGCATAGAATATTTTGTCTGGTGTTTCACTGACTGTAAACGGCTGGGAATTCACAGTAAACCGAACTTGACGAGAAAAATTGTTAGACTTCCCAATGCATAACGCGAATCTATGGTTGTGACAATTTCTGTTTACTTATTGTCACCATCCAGAATTAACACTGAAGATAAGAAGAATAAGCTTTCAGGTGAGTCGACTTGAGACAAGAGTTGTAGGTAAATAAAAAATAAAAACTTTAGTTTAGAGTAAAGGTGTATGTCGTATATGCGATAATATCTAAAAATTTCTGGCAAGCAGGTTGAAACATTAAAAATACCGTATGAAGAAAATACAGCGAAAATGCTAAATGACTATCGTGGATAACTTTTTCATTTCAGCCTATTTGTGACCAATGAGATTATGTACCATACTTTCATTTACTAATTTATATCTGAGATATTACTAAACATTTACTAAGTAACTGAAGAACGTACCAACGCGCCAACAAATACTGGAAAAATATGATAATCACATAGCCAGTATTCATTAAGTCATTGACAGGAACAGACCGAATCTAACTTCCTTGCATTTGAGATGATTCTTTTTTTTTTCAATACTTAAGATAATTTGGTAATTTTATGTTTGCAATAGTTTAGTTAGACCGCTTCATAACTTCAGATATGATGAGATACAATATCAACGAAAGAAAGTTTATTAATATCAGGAACGAATTAAAAGTTTACTTCATCAGCGTTTCAATAGTTACAAACCCGCCTGAAACAAATAGCAAACTCAAATTTCACCGGAATTATCCTATTGACCATAGTCCATAGTATATTATACTTTGGGTTTCTCCGCAGATAATTCAGAGTGGATAAATGAGTGCATGAGCTCAAGTTGGAGTGAAATAATTTATACGAAATTATACGAATTAAACGAAAATTAAAAACAAATCAATTTCCCTTTTGTGACGAGATTTCGGGACCACAGCATTTTGAAAAATATCAGAATCTACAAGCTATAGAGTGATTTTATTCTATAATTTGATTTTGAGCAAAACAATAATTAATCCTCCCGCCTCCCATTAATCTTCTCTAAATCTTTGTAGTCAGAATCTCCTCTTCTATCAATGAATTGAAACACCTTTATACGATTCTACACACCACATTGGTCAGCGAACGGCAAGTATTCGTCTGTATCGGTTTTTATCAACAATCAAATTATAACTCCATAAATAATGTTTCTATTAATTTTGACGTCATACTGAACCGATGGCCAGCCTGGTGAATAAAAAAGGATAAATTGATTACAAAAGTTTAAATATTAAAAAAGTACAGGCGTTTAGGACCTTTGGAATGTCAATGACAGCAAACACGATTTAGTAAGTGATATAACTGATTCTAACAATATAACTCGACCATACAACTGACTCGATTTTATGAAGCGCACTCGCGTTTTCTGAATGTATGTAAGATTAAAGATTCTCACGCTCGAGAAATACCTGCAACAAGACCGAAAATCTCATAATATTCAATTAAAATAAATATCTTGACTAAAACTTTCTTGACGTGTTAAAAAGAATTTTTACAAAAATTTTAGTAAGTTAAACAATTTATGTAGGAATTCTATTATAAAGATCTTTCAAAAAATTATGTAATTCGTAATATTAGAGAAATTCTACCTCGCCCAGTTTCGACTACCACAGACTTAAGCCCACTACACGGCAAGAGTTTCAGCTGCATTTAAACACCTTTATACAATTCTACATTCTATACTT
Source organism: Styela clava (assembly GCF_964204865.1). NCBI lineage: Eukaryota > Metazoa > Chordata > Ascidiacea > Stolidobranchia > Styelidae > Styela > Styela clava. The sequence goes on along the minus strand of NC_135264.1, from coordinate 360,185 downwards.
GTCAGCAAACGTAGATAGACGATCAGCCAAATTAGATTCATTAAAATAGTTTTTATATCCATTATGCCGTCATACTAAATCGCAAATCGGCCTGAGAAACAAAGACGGATGAAATAATGATGCAAGATTAAATACCAAAAGCTACCAACGTTCAGGACCCACGCTATTGGCATTTTTCACAGCTTAGGATACCTTACAACATGCGTAAATAAATTTAGTCACTGAAACGTTGGGTTAAAAGAACTTGGCACAAACAATGTTAAATGAGAGCAATCGCGATTTAGTAAGTGATAGCCTATCCTACAACTAATGCTGGCAATATAACACGTCCATAACACTGACACGTTTTCATTGTAAATTTGCTCAAAGCAAACTCACGAGAACATACTCAAAAAATGATCTCAAAGTTAGGATAACGACGACCACTAATTTCATTTTATTTATTGTCACAATCCAGAATTATTAAAAATTTGATGAAACAGAGTTTGCAATGTAAGAGGAATCGAACATTTTTCTTCAATATCAAGAAACGAGTACAGGTATCGTATTATTAAAGCGTATTATTGTTTTACTATGTTTCTTGATATAAACTTTTATGTGCGTCGGTAGGTCAACTGAACAGATGAAAGTACTAAAAGCTCAAAGTGATTTTTTGCCGCATGGAACGACTTTCAACCGCGTTTTGCAGGTTCAGGAATTGCCTCATTGCTGCTCACAGTCGTCGGTTGCGATCTTTTTTAGTCATAGATGCGCCTGTCGTAAAATATTTCTCCGAACCCGGACATGCAAATGAGAAATAGCAGCTGACACGTAATATGAGCAGAGTTCAAAATCGTACTCCACAAAAGATTGTTCCAAATGTTCTCGGAGTCTCTAGTAAAGTCTGTCTGGTTTTTAATTAACCTCCACAGAGCAAAGTATTACTGAGGGAAAACTTAGTTCCTCATTCAAAAATAAAGAAACCCAACATTGAGTAACTTTTATGTGAAACGTTTGGATTTTTTTTTTCAAATTCTGCGCCAAAAAACAACCCCGCCATCGCTCTAACTTAAAGAAAGTATTTATTCAGTTAAGGTTTGGCTTGGGGTTATGAATGCTGATTACACCGGGAATTAAAATTTTCAAATCATTTATAACCCTAACTTGATGAATGATTGCTAATTTGTTATTTTAAAACTTGGCGTGGTGTTTGTCTCAAATCTCGCATTTTACCATTAGTTTCAGGGTCTCGGTATGAAAGATTCAAATAATTGTGTGCTAACTGATGTCTTTCATTACACTAGTTCGTTAAGTGTAATAGTTTGAACTTGTTATTTAGACACAGTTATGTTGAACGAGAGATCCCCTATAAGGACTCAGTTCAGTTCTGAATCTGATGACGTTACGCAGTCGACGAAAAACATCTGACGCAGTGTCCCACAGCAGTATTTCGACAGTGTTTTGATTAATCACTGTAATTAGCAAATTGATAGCAAGCAGCTCGGATGCATTGTCAGTGTCTAGCTTAATGTTTATTGTTAGTTAGAGTCTTCCGAGACGTTTCTGATGTTTAGTATTGGTTTTAGTATTCTCAATTTTGCAGTTAAAAATACCAATTTGAATTGAAGTGAGAATCGGGGTTGAATGCGAGATGCCCGATTGTAATTAAAATATAATTTTTGACTGCAGGTTAGGGCTGTATTATAGTTATACTAAGTAAATAACAGCTGCTTTTATATTTTATACATGCAAGTTACATTGAGTTCACTTTGGAATAAACTTTATTGGATAGTGTCACCTGGGGATCTAAAACATGTGGTATGTATCTAATCAGTCTCAAATAAAGTAAAGTATATATAATTTTATGCGTTTAGTTATGTGCTGATATTTGTAAATTTTAATTGCCACTGTACACTACTGTAAGATTTGTTTGGATATCCGCATGTTATAATCAGTTTGTTCATTGTTTTCTGTAGGCTACGTTCGAGATGTCGATGTTCTTGATTTCGTTTCAAGTACCATCGTAATAATTGTTATGAAAGAATTAAACCGATTTCAAATTGGATTCAATTGCGGCAAAACTTTGAGGCACAGAAAGCGAGATGGGCACTTTATCGCTTTGAGTCGTTGACAATAAATCGATATGGCTGGGACAGGGCATGGGGCACGTTGACAATGGTCTCCATTCACGTGAGCCAGGAAAGTAGAAGGTTAACTCATTCTTAAATGTTATCAAAACAAGAAGAACCGTGTTCGCTCGCGATGTAATCAAGTGTGAATGAATGAGTGAGTAAGCTCATTACGGAGTATAATATAATTTCATAAAATGACGATTACTGACTATACGGAAAATACAATCAAAAATAATTCTTATGTTGTGACTAGATTTGGGCACTACTTCAAATTGGAAAGTAATGCATCTGGATAAATACCAATATCTGAAAGATACAGACATGAGTATTTTTAGTCAATAATTTGATTTTGAACAAAACATAACGTTCATATATGATTGCTTTTTAATGTGAATAAGAAAATTCTTTAAACAGGGTTTTGTGTCGAAAATATCGTACGTCTCAAAAACTTACGTATGTCATTATTCTTCTGCAAACATTTGTAGTCAGAATCTCCTCTTCCATCAATGAATTGAAACACCGTTATACAAATCTACATTCTACGTTGGTCAGCATACATATTTAGACGAGGATTTCGCCGGTATCGTTTTTTATCTGCAATCAAATTATAAGTCTTTAAAACAATGTTTATGTTCATTATGACGTCATATTGGATTGGCTTGGTAAACAAGGAATGGTACAGTAATGATGAAAATTTTAATACCAAAAAAGTACCAACGTATAGCACGTATACGCTTTTGACATTTTTCACAGCTGAGGGTGACTTGAGACATGCGTAAATAAATTCAGTCACTGAACCATTGGGTTGAAAGGAAATTGGCACAATGAATGTCAGTAACAGCAATCGCGATTTAGTAAGTGATAGCCTATAATTAATGCTGATAATATAAAACAACCACAACACTGAGACGTTTCAATTGGAAATTTTCTCAAAGTCACGAAAACTCAAAGTGAAGCTACCGACGACTACTAATATACCAATAGATACTGACACTATGTATATATATAGAATAATGGTAATGCGCGTTAGTAAATATCAACTGACGCAGTTCCTGTTGATTTGATTGAGAAATAACAAAGAGGTATTGAATTCCAAATAGCTGAATCTCGTGGAAGAAAATCTCGAAGCATAGAATATTTTTTCTGGTATTTCACTGACTGTAAACGGGTGAGAATTCACAGTAAACCGAACTTGACGATAAAAATTGTTAGACATCCCAATACATAACGCGAATCTATGGTTCTGTTTACTTATTGTCACCATCCAGAATTAACACTGAAGATAAGAAGAATAAGCTTCCAGGTGAGTCGACTTGAGACAAGAGTTGTAGGAAAATAAAAAAAAAACTTTAGTTTATAGTAAAGGTGTATGTCGTATATGGGATAATATCTAAAAATTTCTGGCAAGCAGGTTGAAACAATAAAAATACCGTATGAAGAAAATACAGTGAAAATGCTAAATGACTATCGTGGATAACTTTTTCATTTCAGCCTATTTGTGACCAATGAGATTATGTACCATACTTTCATTTACTAAATTATATCTGAGATATTACTAAACATTTACTAAGTAACTGAAGAACGGACCAACGCGCCAACAAATACTGAAAAAATCTGATAATCACATAGCCAGTATTCATTAAGTTACCGTTAGGTCATTGACAGAAACAGACCGAATCTAACCTCCTTGCATTTGAGATGATTCATTATTTTTTCAATACTTAAGATAATTTGGCATTTGTTAAATATATATAAATATACAAAATCTTTGTAGTATAACATATAAAGTCGCAATAAACTAGAAGAAAACATTCCCTTTTGAATAGTCTAGCTAGGAGACTTGGTTATTTCTTTACAGAACCGTGTTCGTGTTCGAGGTACTTCTATATAACATTGCACATCAGGGAACAATTCACGACCAACTTAAAATCCCAGATATGATCAGTTAAATATTTATTGGAAATAAAATTTGCAATGGTCTATATTTTTCAAGATATTAGGAAACGAGCAAAATTAAAGCGTATACGTCTTTAACTTTATTTCTGAATATAAGCTTTTATATGCGTCGGAAGTGCAACTGAACAGCTAAAAGTACTGAACAGCTAAAAGTGATTTTTTTAACAATTTACAAATCCAATTAATATTAATAATACGAACTTGTCCTTGATGCGGAAACCAAAAATTGCAATGAACTATAAATCAAACAAGCCTATTTTTTTGATTGCGACATAATTGCTTTTTGTACAGTAGCGTGTTAGAGTTGATACTACTATACAATATTATTGAGTTTGGAAGCATTAACGGCTCGAATAGTATTTTATGTTTGCAATAGTTTAGTTAGACCCCTTCATAACTTCAGATATGATGAGATACACTATCAACGGAAGAAAGTTTATCAATATCATGAACGAATTAAAAGTTTACTTCATTAGCGTTTCAATAGTTACAAACCCGCCTGAAATAAATACCAAACTCACATTTCACCGAAATTATCCTATTGACTATAGTCCATAGTATATTATACTTTGGGTTCCTCCGCGGGTAATCCAGAGTGGATAAATAAGTGAGTCAGCACAAGTTGGGGTGAAATAATTTTATTAAAAGACGATAATATTTCCAAATATACGAAAATTAAAATCGAATCAATTTCTCGTGTTGTGACGAGATTTCGGGACCACTTCAAACTTGCGAAATACAGCATTTTGAAAAATATCAGAATCTACAAGTTATAAAGTGATTTTATTCAATAATTTGATTTTGAGCAAAAAATTACGTTGATATGTGAATCAGAAGGTTTCTCAACAGCGTTATATCCGAAAAAAATATTACACCTCAAAAACCTAAAACTTCTTTTATATCTTTGTAGTCAGAATCTCCTCTTCTATCAATAAATTAAAACCCCTTTATACAATTTTACACTCCACTTTGGTCAACAAACGGCAAGTATTCGTCTGTATCGGTTTCTTTCAACATTCAAATTATTACTCCATTCATATTGACGTCATACTGAACCGATGGCCAACCTGGTGAACAAAGAAGGATAAAATGATTACAAAAGTTTAAATATCAAAAAAGTACAGACGTTTAGGACCTTTGGAATGTCAATGACAGCAAATGCGATTCAGCAAGTGATAGAACTGATTCTAACAATATAACACAACCATACAACTGACTCGATTTTGTAGGAAAATTTGCTCAAAGCAAAGTCACGCGAAATTACTCAAAAGATCTTTGATCTCAATTTTGTTTACTTCATTAGCGTTTCAATAGTTACAAAATAGCCTAAATACAACAGCAAACTCACAATTCACTGAAATATTCTTGTTATCTTTTTCTCTTCTCTGAAACTGGTTTGACTTCTCCTCCTTTCAATCAATCAATCATTTATTCGTCGTCACAAAAACATCAAATGCACAAAAAATTGGTACAATAAATAAATATAATAATAATGATATTTGTGCGACAGGAGTCGCGAGGGACCCTATTAGGTCTTCAGGCAGCGACACCTAAAGCGCTGTTACTGGTTCAGTGTAAAAAAATAACTACATTTGCTACAAACTTTGACGATGCAATAGTCGTTACAATGAACATATTTTGAATCATTGAAAAAATTCGCAGCAAACGCAACTTTACTAAAATCATATAATAGAGAAAAAAAAAGAAAAACAACTCAACTATAAATTTATAAAAAAGGCATATTTGAATAAATGTATATAAGTTACATAAAAGACAAACGACAAGCGAGGGGAAAATGGTTAGACCAAAGACAAAATTGTAAGTGACTAATTGAATAGAAGTTGGTAAGCTCTAATAAATCATAAAACGTTGATATGTATATATATATATATATATATATATATATATATACAATATGCTCCACAGTAAGTGGGCATAAAATTTACGAAAGAATGGTAGGCATATGCTTGCTCAATAAATTAAAATATAACGAATTTTGGCATTTTAGTGTAGAGGTTGCACCAAGGTTGGTAAAGTTAAAGTACCGGGTACTTTAGAAATAGACTTCTTACACCTATAGTTCCTCCGGCTTTTTGGGCAGCCATGGCGACAGTCTACAAACGCGACTACTGGGCTATGGACAGAAGATGGCGAATCATACTGAATACTCCAATCAATGGCTGATGGAAGAGAGATAATAACTAATATATTTACTTTTTAGATATAATTTGAAACCGTAATAGCCTAAAGATTTAATGGCACTTGGTAAGGCATTCCACAGTTTCACACCCGTGTATTTTATGGATTTCTGTGTCCTGCTTGATGAATATCTTGGGACATACCGGTAATATGAACTTGACGAAGCTGATCTAGTAGAGTATGAATGGATATTACTCTGCATTCTGAAAATTCCCGCGAATGCCATGGGAAGCTTGTTATCGAAGTACTGGTGCATGAGTTTCAGTATCTCAAATTCATGGATATGACCAAGCTTAATAATTCGACACCTGTGGTACAAAGGATCTAGTCTAGATCGCCAAGATCGGAAAGGTGCACTACATATGGCTCTAATTGCTTTGTTTTGCAAAACTTCTAATCTGTGGAGTAGAGTCGATGACGCACTACCCCAAGTTATAATGCCATACTGCAGATATGACTGGAAAAGAGAAAAATAAACCAATCGGAGAGCTGGCATGGTGAGGAATTTTCTTAGTTTAAATAATAAACCTGTTGCACTTGACAACTTTCCAGCAATGTAATTAATGTGTGATGTCCATTTCAATTGGTCATCAATGTGGATACCTAGGTATTTGTATGAGTTGACATTTTCAAGTGGAACCTTGTCAATATTAATTTGAAGCCGAATTTTATTTTTTTCATTTATCCTGGGACTAATCAATAAGATTCTTTTCTAAATTCTTTTCTAAAAGAATTTGTGTTTATTTTTCAAATGCTTCTCAGCTTAATAAAAGTCTGTCTTTTGCGCGTATCGCTGACTCCCTGGAATAAAAATAAAGCATTTACTGCATTGTTTTAACTTATTACTGCGTCATGAGGAACCTATTTCTAACATTTCAATGAGGACAAAGAAAACATAAAAGGCTTTTAAGCCAAAGCGCACTCGTGTTTCCTGAATGTATGTAAGATTAAAGATTCTCATGCTCGATAAATACCTGCAACAAGACCGAATACCTCATAATAATTAATTAAAATAAATATCTTGATTGAAACTTTTTCGATGTTAAACAATTTATGTAGGAATCCTATTTAACAGATCTTTCAAAAATGATTGTAATATTAGAGAAATTCTACCTCGCGCAGTTTCGACTACCACAGACTTAAGCTCACTACACGGCAAGAGTTTCAACTGCATTTAAACACCTCAACACAATTCTACATTCTACACTTCAGCAAACGTAGATAGACGAACAGCAATCACGATTTAGTAAGTGATAGCCTATACTTAATGCTGGCAATATAACATGACAACAACACTGACACGTTTTCATTGTAAATTTGCTCAAAGCAAAGTCACGAAAACTTACTCAAAAGATGATCTCTAAGTTAAGCTAACGACGACCACTAATTTCATTTTACTTATTGTCACCATCAAGAATATTAAGGGGATAAATGGAATAGGTTTTCAGGTAGATCGATTTATGACAAGAGTTGATAGGAAAATATATCAAAGCACTTTAGAGTTGAGGCGTATGCCGTATATACGATAATATCGAAATATGGCTGGCAAGCAGGTCGAAACATTAGAAATATTGTATGAAGAAAATGCAGCGAAAATACTAAATGACTATCGAGGATAACTTTTTTTTTATTTTAACTTATTTTTTCTCTACCAATGAGAATATGTACCGCCACTCTTAACAGAAAAAAAGGATATTTGCCATTTCCACCCCCTCCATTGGGGTGTAGTGATGAATTTTCCATCTTATTTCGTTGCATAATTTTATATACACCGTGCTAATGCATTCAGAGTGTGTGTTACCAAACATTTTCTCCACTAAACTTGGTGGAAATGCATGAACGCGCCATACGTGATATCGAGGTGACTGTGACGATTTGAGAAGGCTGAACGCTATTGGCTGAAATCATTTCGAATATTTTTATGCGCGGTGACTTGACTTGATCTTGTCAAGCTTTGTTCGCTAACGTTAAGTGACCAGTACTAGGCCTAGATAAGATGGGTGTCCTGAAGTACGCGCCGCAGGTACCTACTTATAGTTGGCCTGTCTCGACAATTTTGGAAATATCTAATTTCTAACCCCCACATGACTACGTCATCCGGAAATTACATCACTGCATCACCATCGCGTCATAGAGCTTTCTAAAGTATAGTTACGATCGTCCGAAATGGCATCTGTGCAGCGATCTCTCTTTTATCGCTGTATCGATACGGTATCGTTTCGACGACAAGAAATAGGCTAGCTTGCTCAATTTCGGATGATTGTCTGTGCAACCATTCGTATACTTTTGAGGGCCGTATTACGTCATTGCGACTTCGCAGTGATGTGATTTTTGGATGACGTAGTCATGTCTGCATGTGGGGGTTAGAAATTACATATGTAAATATTGTTGAGTCAGGCCAACTAGAAGTACTTGCGACGCATACTTCAGGAGACCCGATAAGACCATATAAATACAGAAATATAACGTTATCAGTAACTTATATTGCGAGTCTAACTTCTGAACTTCGTACCAGTAACGGGAGCTATCTCAACTAATCTTGATTTGCCAAACTTGCCAAAAAGATTCTGTACAGGCTATTGCTGTATTGGGCTTATTACTTATCGATCTTAAGATCGGTAAGTATATTGATAGGTATTTGTCTGTATGTCTGTCTGTGTGTGTGTCTGTTAGATGCACGCGATATCTCACGAAAGCGAGATTGAAGTTGCTCCAGATTTTGCATGTGCATTCATCTTATCTCGGACCAGTAGCCTATTGATTTTGGGCGAATTATGTCGTATAATTAGCGAGTTATCAATCAATTATTGATATAGTGATCTAGATTTTTGTAAAGCGAGAGAATTTTGAAACCCGCCGAGTGTGTGTGTGCGATGCGCAGTGCGCAAGTTACAAGAGCGGATGAATCGAAACTGCAGTTTCTGTTTTGGGGGATCCCCTAACTATCGATCGATAAGTCTTCGGTTTCCAACCGATATTCTCGTTTATCTGTTTGGTGAGTCGAGCGGGAACAATTTATTTTTCTTTCGTGCTTAACTTGGAATTACACAATTTTAACAGCTATCATACATTTTGTTAGTAGCCTACTAAGCACATAACTTTCTATTCAGGATGTTGATTTTCTTGAAAATGAAGATGATCACAGTATTGGGACTTACAAGTCTGCAAGTAGATAATAGCAGAGGAACTAAATGAGAGAAATATAGCAGATGAGCAGTGCTGCAGTGAACAACTCATAATTGAGTCTTGTTATTTTATGCAATAAGAATATCGCCGGATGAGAACAGAACAGGCCTAAGTCACAATTTCGAGTTTTGAGTAAAATGCAAAAAAACAGTTTGTAATTTTTTTATTTTTGAATTCCTAAATATTCACACTTAGTAAATACCTGAGCTCTGGTTATTTTAGTGTGGATGAGAATATCTTTGTAATCGATATTTTTTGGCACTTCAGCTTCAATTCCTTCCAGCTTTTTTACCCCCATAAAGGATTTTTGGCCCATTCTGTTCTCAATAACTTCTGAATTTTTTGTATGGGATGCAAAGTAAAACAAGGTGACTTAGGCCTAAGTTGCACTGAATAATTTTTTAGGGATGTAAGTTTCGGACATTTCATTTCTGATGTTCATGCTCATCATACTGGAACTTAGGACTCTTTTTTTTTCCAATATTTTGGGGTTCTGAGCATTGGGGTTTTGAGCCATGCTCTACATTCTACAAGGTGGTGGTCTTGAAATCCTGAATTTCTCAATAATAAAAATTTAAGCTGGACTTCGGCCTATTCTGTTCTTAACTTCTACAAAATATTATAGTCCTAGGTCCAGCTGAAATTTTTATTATTCAGAAATTCAGGATTTCAAGACCATCATCCACTGTGTAGAGCATGGCTCAAAACCCCAAAATATTGAAAAAAGATGAATTTTCCAAAAATGTGACTTAGGCCCTTTCTGCAAGTCTAATAATGGTATATGTTTTTAAATCTAGTGCGTTGTATTTGGGTGTAAAATACAGTAAAATAATGTCACCATTACAAATATATTGTTGAAAATAACTTTCTATTCAGGATGTTGATTTTCTTGAAAATGAAGATGATCACAGTATTGGAACTCACAAGTAGCTAATAGCAGAGAAACTAAATGGGAGAAATATAGCAGATGAGCAGTGAACAACTGATAGGTTGGTACATGTTTTTAAAATTAGTGCGCTGTATTTGGGTGTAAAATACAGTGCGAAACTGAATAAAATAATGTCACCATTACAAATATATTGTTGAAAATAACTTTCTATTTTTCTATAAATTTTTGACTCTATATAGCCTATATGTAGATGTATGATGATATCACTCTATGCTTTAAAATCATGAAGAGTTGGAATCAATACTTATTACTTATGTCTAGCCCTAGTGGATTGGGATATAACTTAGTTTAGTGAAATTCGTCTATTTCAATATGACCTTGGTAAGTAGACAAACTGGAAAAATAGCTAGTCTGTGTTGTTCAGCACTTTTATAAATTACTATCATAAATTACTTGTCCAGCACAAGGACTCCAATTCAGTTGGAAACATTTGTATTGAATATGTTCGAAGTTAACATGCGACCGTTTTTCTACTGCGAAAGACATACTCATCTAATCTCTTTTTTTGTATTTTTAGATTGTAAGTCCATTCCAATGATGAACTCTGGATCATCACTAGATCACAGTTCGAATGGAAGCTTTAATTACACAAAAGCAATGGCAGTGGCCAGTGATGGACTCTTTGTTACAGGATTTTCAATCTACAAATACCAGGTAGCAGAAAAGCTTGACATTCATCACAGCATGCCTACTGCTCCTGCCAAATGAAGAATTCCCATTCAAAAAACAAAAAAGGCGTAACTTGACTTTCTCATTACGACTGTATTTATCTGCGACCTTTAGTAGTCAATTTCGCCAAATATTTACTGTTTTAATAAATTTGTTCAAATCTTGAAAACCTGTCGTGGTTTCATGCTTCCTTTGGGTGGTTATAGTACGTTTCCAGGCTTGCAAGAAGGTTGATCTTCCTACCGATGTGGGTGGGGTTGTTAGGGTGGAAATGTCAAACACCTACTCAAAGGGTGGAAGGAGTAGAAAACCTTGTAAAACAAACAAAATTTGCAATGAAATAAGAGTCGAACATTTTTCTTCAATATCAAGAAACAAGTATAATTATCGCAATATTAAAGCGTATTAGTGTTTTACTATGTTTCTTGATATAAACTTTTATGTGCGTCGGTAGGTCAGCTGTACAGATGAAAGTACTGAAAGCTGAAAGTGATTGTTTGCAATCGCTGAAGACTTGAGCACACCGCACGGCACGAGTTTTAACTGCGTTTTGCAGGTTCAGGAATTGCCTCATTGCTGCTCACAGTCGTCGGTTGCGGTCAGGTTGAGTCGTAGATGCGCCTGTCGTAAAATATTTCTCCGAACCCGGACATGCAAATGAGAAATAGCAGATGACACGCAATAAGAGCAGAGTTTAAAATCGTACAACTCAAGACATTGTTCCAAATGTTCTCGGAGTCTCTAGTAAAGTCTGTCTGGTTTTTAATTAACCTCCACAGAGAAAAGTATTCGTCAGGGCAAACTTAGTCCTTGATTCAAAAACAAAGAAACCCAACATTGAGTAACTTTTATGTGAAACGTTTGGATTTTTTTTTTTCAAATCCTGCCCCAAAAAACAACCCCGCCACCGCTCTAACTTGAAGAAAGTATTTATTCAGTTAAGGTTTGGCTTGGGGTTATGAATGCTGATTACTCCGGAAATTAAAATGTTTAAATCATTTATAACCCTAACTTGATGAGTGATTGCTAATTTGTTATTTTAAAACTTGGCGTGGTGTTTGTCTCAAATCTCGCATTTTCCCATTAGTTTCAGGGTCTCGGTATAAAAGATTCAAATAATTATGTGCTAACTGATGTCTTTCATTACACTAGTTCGTTAAGTGTAATAGTTTGAACTTGTTATTTAGACACAGTTATGTTGGACGAGAGCTCCCCTATAAGGACTCAGTTCAGTTCTGAATCTGATGACGTTACGCAGTCGACGAAAATCATCTGACGCAGTGTCCCATTTCGACAGTGTTTCGATTAATCACTGTAATTAGCAAATTGATAGCAAGCAGCTCGGATGCATTGTCAGTGTCTAGCTTAATGTTCATTGTTAGTTAGAGTCTTCCGAGACGTTTCTGATGTTTAGTATTGGTTTTAGTATTCTCAATTTTGCAGTTAAAAATACCAATATGGATTGAAGTTAGAATCGGGGTTGAATGCGAGGATAATTTTTGACTGCAGGTTAGGGCTGTATTATAGTTATACTAAGTAAATAACAGCTGCTTTTATATTTTAGACATGCAAGTTACATTGAGTTCACTTTGGATTAAACTTAATTGGATAGTGTCACCTGGGGATCTAAAACATGTGGTATGTATCTAATCAGTCTCAAATAAAGTAAAGTACCGTATATATAATTTTATGCATTTAGTTATGTGCTGATATTTGTAAATTTTAATTGCCACTGTAGACTATGGTGGCCCATCGTTGTCACGCGTAAAATTGAAAATAAAAATAAAAAATAAAATAAAAAACCAATAATAAAAAATTTTTTGTAAAAAAACATAAAAATAATTAAAAAAAAAAATGAAAATTAAAAAAAAATAAATAAATAAAAACGAAAAAAAAAAAAAAAAAAAAAAAATGAAAAAAAAAAAAAAATTAAAAAAAAAAATTGAATAAAAAGAAAATAAAAAGGTTGACAACGATGGTCCGCCTCGTGGCCCATCGTTGTCACGCGTTTTTATTTTTAGAAAATTTGCTTCTGCTTGGGACCAACGTTGTCAGTCATAATCCTACGCGCACAAATGTGTTCCCTGGGTTTCAAACTCACTACTGGTTTTCTTGAGCAATATTCAATATGAAAATGTTCTATAAATTCTCCATGCTACAAGTTCAACAAGAAGTAATATATTTATAATAATGATAAGAGAATATAGAATTGAATACGAAAATTCGAAAAATTTGTTTTTACGTGTATAAGGTAATTTAATTGGAGAATGCTGCTTAACTACTCAGTTGTCTGGACACTCGCGATGCCGGTACCGTACCGTCTTACCAAATACCGGTAGTCGGTTATAGTCGCTTTGCGTCTGACCGTACCGGTAGCCATACAATCACTCATCATCTCCCATTCTTTCACGAGTGATTGCATGGGTACCGGTACGGTCAGACGATACCGTACCGGCATCGCACGAGTGTCTGAGCAGTTAAGCAGCATTTTCCAATTAAATTACCTTCTACACGTAAAAACAAATTTTCGTATCCAATTCTATATTCTCTTATCCTTATTATAAATATATTGCTTGTGGTTGAACTTGTAGCATGGAGAATTTGTAGAACATTTTCATGTTGAATTTATTGGATATTGGTCATGAAAATCAGTAGTGAGTTAGAAACCCAGGAAACACATTTGTGCGTGTAGGATTAAGTCTGACAACGTTGGTCCCAAGCAGCATCAAATTTTCTAAAAATAAAAACGCGTGACAACGATGGGCCACGAGGCGGACCATCGTTGTCAACCTTTTTATTTTCTTTTTATCCAATTTTTTTTTCAAATTTTTTTTTTTTTTAATTTTTTTTTTTTTAATTTCAATTTTTTTTTTAATTTTTTTGTTTGTTTTATTTTTCAATTTTTTTTTTTTAATTTAAAATTTTTTTTATTTTTTTTTTTTCAATTATTTTCATGTTTTTTTCACAACTATTTTTTTATTTTCGCTTTTTCATTTTATTTTTTCATTTTTTTTTTAAATTTTACACGTGACAACGATGGGCCACCATAGTAGACTACTGTAAGATTTGTTTGGATATCCGCATGTTATAATCAGTTTGTTCATTGTTTTCTGTAGGTTACAATCGAGATGTCGATGTTCCTGATTTTGTTTCAAGTACCATCGTATTAATTGTTATGAAAGAATTAAACCGATTTCAGATTGGATTCAATTGCGGCAAAACTTTGAGGCACAGAAAGCGAGATGGGCACTTTATCGCTTTGAGTCGAGTTGCATGAAAACTGAATATAGTTGACAATAAATCGATTTGGCTGGGACAGGGCATGGGGCACGTTGACAATGGACTCCATTCACGTAAGCCAGGAAAGTAGAAGGTTAACTTATTCTTAAATGTTATCAAAACAAGAAGAACCGTGTTCGCTCGCGATGTAATCAAGTGTGGATGAATGAGTGAGTAAGCTCATTTCGTAGTATAATATAATTTCATAAAATGACGAGAAGATTACTGACTATATGGAAAATAAATAAAAATTAATTCTTATGTTGTGACTAGATTTCGGGACTACTTCAAATTGGCGAGTAATGCATTTGGAAAAATACCAGCATCTGAAACTACAGACATGAGTATTTTTAGTCAATAATTTGATTTTGAACAAAACATAACGTTCATATATGATTGCTTTTTAATGTGAATAAGAAGATTCTTTAAACAGGAATATTGTCGAAAATATCGTACGCATGTCATTATTCTTCTCCAAATCTTTGTAGTCAGAATCTCCTCTTCCATCAATGAATTGAAACACCGTTATACAAATCTACATTCTACGTTGGTCAGCATACATATTTAGACGAGCAGGAAATCGCCTGTATCAGTTTTTATTGCAATCAAATTATAAGTCTTTAAAACAATGTTTATGTTCATTATGACGTCATATTGGATCGGCTTGGTAAACAAGGAATGGTACAGTAATAATGAAAATTTAAATACCAAAAAAGTACCAACGTATAGCACGTATACGCTTTTGACATTTTTCATAGCTGAGGGTGACTTGAGACATGCGTAAATAAATTAAGTCACTGAACCATTGGGTTGAAAGGAAATTGGCACAATGAATGTCAATAACAGCAATTGCGATTTAGTAAGTGATAGCCTATATTTAATGCTGATAATATAAAACGACCACAACACTGAGGCGTTTCAATCGGAAATTTGCTCAAAGTCACGACTACTAATATAGCAATAGATACTGACACTATGTATATATAGAGAATAATGGTAATGCGCGTTAGTAAATATCAACTGACGCAGTTCCTGTTGATTTGATTGAGAAATAACTATGAGGTATTGAATTCCAAATAGCTGAATCTCGTTGAAGAAAATCTCGAAGCATAGAATATTTTGTCTGGTATTTCACTGACTGTAAACGGGTGAGAATTCACAGTAAACCGAACTTGACGATAAAAATTGTTAGACTTCCCAATGCATAACGCGAATCTATGGTTGTGACAATTTCTGTTTACTTATTGTCACCATCCAGAATTAACACTGAAGATAAGAAGAATAAGCTTTTAGGTAAGTCGACTTGAGACAAGAGTAGTAGGAAAAAAAAAATTTAGTTTAGAGTAAAGGTGTATGTCGTATATGCGATAATATCTAAAAATTTCTGGCAAGCAGGTTGAAACATTGGAAATACCGTACAAAGAAAAAAAAGGAAAATGCTAGATGACTACCGTGGATAACTTTTTCATTTCAACCTATTTGTCACCAATGAGATTATGTACCGGCCTTTCATTTACTGAATTATATCTGAGATATTACTAAACCTTTACTGAGTAACTGAAGAACGGACCAACGCGCCAACAAATACTGAAAAAAATCTGAAAATCACATAGCCAGTATTCATTAAGTTACCGTTAGGTCATTGACAGAAACAGACCGAATCGAACCTCCTTGCATTTGAGATGATTAATTTTTTTTTCAATACTTAAGATAATTTGGCATTTGTTAAATATATATAAATATACAAAATCTTTGTAGTATAACATATAAAGTCGCAATAAACTAGAAGCAAACATTCCCTTTTGAATAGTCTAGCTAGGAGACTTGGTTGTTTCTTTACAGAACCGTGTTCGTGTTCGAGGTACTTCTATATAACATTGCACATTAGGGAACAATTCACGACCAACCTAAAATCCCAGATATGATCAGTTAAATATTTATTGGAAATAAAATTTGCAATGGACTATATTTTTCAAGATATTAGGAAACGAGCAAAATTAAAGCGTATACGTCTTTAACTTTATTTCTGAATATAAGCTTTTATATGCGTCGGAAGTGCAACTGAACAGCTAAAAGTACTGAACAGCTAAAAGTGATTTTTTTAACAATTTACAAATCCAATTAATATTAATAATACGAACTTGTCCTTGATGCGGAAACCAAAAATTGCAATGAACTATAAATCAAACAAGCCTATTTTTTTGATTGCGACATAATTGCTTTTTGTACAGTAGCGTGTTAGAGTTGATACTACTATACAATATTATTGAGTTTGGAAGCATTAACGGCTCGAATAGTATTTCATGTTTGCAATAGTTTAGTTAGACCGCTTCATAACTTCAGATATGATGAGATACACTATCAACGGAAGAAAGTTTATCAATATCATGAACGAATTAAAAGTTTACTTCATTAGCGTTTCAATAGTTACAAACCCGCCTGAAATAAATACCAAACTCACATTTCACCGAAATTATCCTATTGACTATAGTCCATAGTATATTATACTTTGGGTTCCTCCGCGGGTAATCCAGAGTGGATAAATAAGTGAGTCAGCACAAGTTGGGGTGAAATAATTTTATTAAAAGACGATAATATTTCCAAATATACGAAAATTAAAATCGAATCAATTTCTCGTGTTGTGACGAGATTTCGGGACCACTTCAAACTTGCGAAATACAGCATTTTGAAAAATATCAGAATTTATTTAATAATTTGATTTTGAGCAAAAAATTACGTTGATATGTGAATCAGAAGGTTTCTCAACAGCGTTATATCCAAAAAAAATATTACATCTCAAAAACTTAAAACTTCTTCTAAATCTTTGTAGTCAGAATCTCCTCTTCTATCAATGAATTAAAACACCTTTATAAGATTTTACACTCAACTTTGGTCAACAAACGGCAAGTATTCGTCTGTATCGGTTTCTTTCGATGTTCCTGATTTTGTTTCAAGTACCATCGTAATAATTGTTATGAAAGAATTAAACCGATTTCAAATTGGATTCAATTGCGGCAAAACTTTGAGGCACAGAAAGCGAGATGGGCACTTTATCGCTTTGAGTCGAGTTGCTTGAAAACTCAATTTAGTTGACAATAAATCGATTTGGCTGGGACAGGGCATGGGGCACGTTGACAATGGTCTCCATTCACGTAAGCCAGGAAAGTAGAAGATTAACTCATTCTTAAATGTTATCAAAACATGAAGAACCGTGTTCGCTCGCGATGTAATCAAGTGTGGATGAATGAGTGAGTAAGCTCATTACGGAGTATAATATAATTTCATAAAATGACGAGAGATTACTGACTATACGGAAAATAAAATCAAAAATAATTCTTATGTTGTGACTAGATTTCGGGACTACTTCAAATTGGAAAGTAATGCATTTGGAAAAATACCAATATCTGAAAGATACAGACATGATTTTTTTTAGTCAATAATTTGATTTTGAACAAAACATAACGTTCATATATGATTGCTTTTTAATGTGAATAAGAAGATTCTTTAAAAAGGGTTATTGTCGAAAATATCGTACGTCTCAAAAACTTACGTATGTCATTATTCTTCTCCAAATCTTTGTAGTCAGAATCTCCTCTTCCATCAATGAATTGAAACACCGTTTTACAAATCTACGTTCTACGTTGGTCAGCATACATATTTAGACGAGCAGGAAATCGCCTGTATCAGTTTTTATCTGCAATCAAATTATAAGTCTTTAAAACAATGTTTATGTTCATTATGACGTCATATTGGATCGGCTTGGTAAACAAGGAATGGTACAGTAATGATGAAAATTTGAATACCAAAAAAGTACCAACGTATAGCACGTATACGCTTTTAACATTTTTCACAGCTGAGGGTGACTTGAGACATGCGTAAATAAATTCAGTCACTGAACCATTGGGTTGAAAGGAAATTGGCACAATGAATGTCAGTAACAGCAATCGCGATTTAGTAAGTAATAGCCTATAATTAATGCTGATAATATAAAACGACCACAACACTGAGACGTTTCAATTGGAAATTTTCTCAAAGTCACGAAAACTCAAAGTGAAGCTACCGACGACTACTAATATACCAATAGATACTGACACTATGTATATATATATAGAATAATGGTATTATGGTAATGCGCGTTAGTAAATATCAACTGGCGCAGTTCCTGTTGATTTGATTGAGAAATAACAAAGAGGTATTGAATTCCAAATAGCTGAATCTCGTGGAAGAAAATCTCGAAGTATAGAATATTTTTTCTGGTATTTCACTGACTGTAAACGGGTGAGAATTCACAGTAAACCGAACTTGACGATAAAAATTGTTAGACATCCCAATGCATAACGCAAATCTTACTTATTGTCACCATCCAGAATTAACACTGAAGATAAGAAGAATAAGCTTTCAGGTAAGTCGACTTGAGACAAGAGTTGTAGGAAAATAAAAATAAAAACTTTAGTTTATAGTAAAGGTGTATGTCGTATATGCGATAATATCTAAAAATTTCTGGCAAGCAGGTTGAAACAATAAAAATACCGTATGAAGAAAATACAGTGAAAATGCTAAATGACTATCGTGGATAACTTTTTCATTTCAGCCTATTTGTGACCAATGAGATTATGTACCATACTTTCATTTACTAAATTATATCTGAGATATTACTAAACATTTACTAAGTAACTGAAGAACGGACCAACGCGCCAACAAATACTGAAAAAATCTGATAATCACATAGCCAGTATTCATTAAGTTACCGTTAGGTCATTGACAGGAACAGACCGAATCTAACTTCCTTGCATTTGAGATGATTCATTTTTTTTTCAATACTTAAGATAATTTGGTAATTTTATGTTTCAATAGTTTAGTTAGACCGCTTCATAACTCAGATATGATGAGATACTATATCAACGAAAGAAAGTTTATTAATATCAGGAACGAATTAAAAGTTTACTTCATTAGCGTTTCAATAGTTACAAACCGGCCTGAAATAAATAGCAAACTCACATTTCACCGGAATTATCCTATTGACCATAGTCCATAGTATATTATATATTGGGTTTCTCCGCAGGTAACTCAGAGTGGATAAATGAGTGCATGAGCTCAAGTTGGAGTGAAATAATTTTATTAAATGGCGGTAAGATTACCGATTATAAGAAAATTAAAATCAAATCAATTTCCGTTTGGTGACGAGATTTCGGGACCATAGCATTTTGAAAAATATCAGAATCTACAAGCTATAGAGTGATTTTATTCAATACTTTGATTTTGAGCCAAACATTACGTTGAAATGTAAATCAGAAGGTTCCTCAACAGCGTTATATCCCAAAAAAATATTACACCCCAAAAATTCACGCCTCTCATTAATCTTCTCTAAATCTTTGTAGTCAGAATCTCCTCTTCTATCAATGAATTGAAACACCTTTATACGACTCTACACACCACATTGGTCAGCGAACGGCAAGTATTCGTCTGTATCGGTTTTTATCAACAATCAAATTATAACTCCATAAATATTGTTTCTATTAATTTTGACGTCATACTGAACCGATGGCCAGCCAGCCTAGTGAATGAAAAAGGATAAAATGATTACAAATGTTTTGATATTAAAAAAGTACAGGCGTTTAGGACCTTTGGAATGTCAATGACAGCAAACACGATTTAGTAAGTGATATAACTTATTCTAACAATATAACACGACCATACAACTGACTCGATTTTGTAAAGCGCACTCGCGTTTTCTGAATGTATGTAAGATTAAAGATTCTCACGCTCGAGAAACACCTGCAACAAGACCGAACAACTCATAATATTCAATTAAAATAAATATCTTGACTAAAACTTTCTTGACGTGTTGAAAAGAATTTTTACAAAAATTTAAGTATGTTTAACAATTTATGTAGGAATTCTATTATAAAGATCTTTCAAAAAAGTATGTAATTTGTAATATTAGAGAAATTCTACCTCGCGCAGTTTCGACTACCACAGACTTAAGCCCACTACACGGCAAGAGTTTCAACTGCATTTAAACACCTTTATACAATTCTACATTCTATACTTGTCAGCAAACGTAGATAGACGAAAAGCCAAATTAGATTCATTATGACGTCATACTAAATCGCAAACCGACCTGAGAAACAAACACGGATGAAATAATGATGCAAGATTATATACCAAAAGGTACCAACGTTTAGGACCCACGCTATTGGCATTTTTCACAGCTTAGGATAACTTACAACATGCGTAAATAAATTTAGTCACTGAATCGTTGGGTAAAAAGAACTTGGCACAAACAATGTTAATGAGAGCAATCGCGATTTAGTAAGTGATAGCCTATCCTACAACTAATGCTGGCAATATAACACGTCCATAACACTGACACGTTTTCATTGTAAATTTGCTCAAAGCAAACTCACGAGAACTTACTCAAAAGATGATCTCAAAGTTAGGATAACGACGACCACTAATTTTATTTTATTTATCGTCACCATCCAGAATTATTAAAAATTTGATGAAACAGAGTTTGCAATGTAAGAGGAATCGAACATTTTTCTTCAATATCAAGAAACGAGTATAGGTATCGTATTATTAAAGCGTATTATTGTTTTACTATGTTTCTTGATATAAACTTTTATGTGCGTCGGTAGGTCAACTGAACAGACAAAAGTACTAAAAGCTGAAAGTGATTTTTTGCCGCAATTGGAACGAGTTTCAACCGCGTTTTGCAGGTTCAGGAATTGCCTCATTGCTGCTCACAGTCGTCGGTTGCGATCTTGTTTAGTCATAGATGCGCCTGTCGTAAAATATTTCTCCGAACCCGGACATGCAAATGAGAAATAGCAGATGACACGCAATATGAGCAGAGTTTAAAATCGTACTCCACAAAAGATTGTTCCAAATGTTCTCGGAGTCTCTAGTAAAGTGTGTCTGGTTTTTAATTAACCTCCACAGAGCAAAGTATTACTGAGGACAAACTTAGTCCCTCATT
Source organism: Styela clava (assembly GCF_964204865.1). Taxonomy (NCBI): domain Eukaryota; kingdom Metazoa; phylum Chordata; class Ascidiacea; order Stolidobranchia; family Styelidae; genus Styela; species Styela clava. The sequence continues at coordinate 338,857 of NC_135264.1, read as the reverse complement.
CAAAAATAAAGAAACCCAACATTGAGTAACTTTTATGTGAAACGTTTGGATTTTTTTTTCAAATCCTGCGACAAAAAACAACCCCGCCACCGCTCTAACTTAAAGAAAGTATTTATTCAGTTAAGGTTTGGCTTGGGGTTATGAATGCTGATTACTCCGGAAATTAAAATTTCTAAATCATCTATAACCCTAACTTGATGAATGATTGCTAATTTGGTATTTTAAAACTTGGCGTGGTGTTGGTCTCAAATCTCACATTTTCCCATTAGTTTCAGGGTCTCGGTATAAAAGATTCAAATAATTTTGTGCTAACTGATGTCTTTCATTACACTAGTTCGTTAGGTGTAATAGTTTGAACATGGTATTTAGACACAGTTATGTTGAACGAGAGCTCCCTTCTCAGTTCAGTTCTGAATCTGGTGACGTTACGCAGTCGACGAAAATCATCTGACGCAGTGTCCCATAGCAGTATTTCGACAGTGTTTCGATTAATCACTGTAATTAGCAAATTGATAGTAAGCAGCTCGGATGCATTGTCAGTGTCTAGCTTAATGTTCATTGTTAGTTAGAGTCTTCCGAGACGTTTCTGATGTTTAGTATTGGTTTTAGTATTCTCAATTTTGCAGTTAAAAATACCAATTTGGATTGAAGTTAGAATCGGGGTTGAATGCGAGATGCCCGATTGTAATTAAAATATAATTTTTGACTGCAGGTTAGGGCTGTATTATAGTTATACCTAGTAAATAACAGCTGCTTTTATATTTTAGACATGCAAGTTACATTGAGTTCACTTTGGATTAAACTTTATTGGATAGTGTCACCTGGGGATCTAAAACATGTGGTGTGTATCTAATCAGTCTCAAATAAAGTAAAGTATATATAATTTTATGCATTTAGTTATGTGCTGATATTTGTAAATTTTAATTGCCACTGTACACTACTGTAAGAATTGTGTGGATATCCGCATGTTATAATCAGTTTGTTCATTGTTTTCTGTAGGTTACGTTCGAGATGTCGATGTTCCTGATTTTGATTCAAGTACCATCGTAATAATTGTTATGAAAGAATTAAACCGATTTCAAATTGGATTCAATTGCGGCAAAACTTTGAGGCACAGAAAGCGAGATGGGCACTTTATCGCTTTGAGTCGAGTTGCTTGAAAACTCAATTTAGTTGACAATAAATCGATTTGGCTGGGACAGGGCATGGGGCACGTTGACAATGGTCTCCATTCACGTAAGCCAGGAAAGTAGAAGATTAACTCATTCTTAAATGTTATCAAAACAAGAAGAACCGTGTTCGCTCGCGATGTAATCAAGTGTGGATGAATGAGTGAGTAAGCTCATTACGGAGTATAATATAATTTCATAAAATGACGAGAGATTACTGACTATACGGAAAATAAAATCAAAAATAATTCTTATGTTGTGACTAGATTTCGGGACTACTTCAAATTGGAAAGTAATGCATTTGGAAAAATACCAATATCTGAAAGATACAGACATGATTTTTTTTAGTCATCAATTTGATTTTGAACAAAACATAACGTTCATATATGATTGCTTTTTAATGTGAATAAGAAGATTCTTTAAACAGGGTTATTGTCGAAAATATCGTACGTCTCAAAAACTTACGTATGTCATTATTCTTCTCCAAATCTTCGTAGTCAGAATCTCCTCTTCCATCAATGAATTGAAACATCGTTTTACAAATCTACGTTCTACGTTGGTCAGCATACATATTTAGACGAGCAGGAAATCGCCTGTATCAGTTTTTATCTGCAATCAAATTATAAGTCTTTAAAACAATGTTTATGTTCATTATGACGTCATATTGGATCGGCTTGGTAAACAAGGAATGGTACAGTAATGATGAAAATTTGAATACCAAAAAAGTACCAACGTATAGCACGTATACGCTTTTGACATTTTTCATAGCTGAGGGTGACTTGAGACATGCGTACATAAACTAAGTCGCTGAACCATTGGGTTGAAAGGAAATTGGCACAAGGAATGTCAATAACAGCAATCGCGATTTAGTAAGTGATAGCCTATAATTAATGCTGATAATATAAAACGACCACAACACTGAGACGTTTCAATTGGAAATTTGCTCAAAGTCACGAAAACTCAAAGTGAAGCTACCGACGACTACTAATATAGCAATAGATACTGACACTATGTATATATATAGAATAATGGTAATGCGCGTTAGTAAATATCAACTGACGCAGTTCCTGTTGATTTGATTGAGAAATAACTATGAGGTATTGAATTCCAAATAGCTGAATCTCGTTGAAGAAAATCTCGAAGCATAGAATATTTTGTCTGGTATTTCACTGACTGTAAACGGGTGAGAATTCACAGTAAACCGAACTTGACGATAAAAATTGTTAGACTTCCCAATGCATAACGCGAATCTATGGTTGTGACAATTTCTGTTTACTTATTGTCACCATCCAGAATTAACACTGAAGATGAGAAGAATAAGCTTTCAGGTAAGTCGACTTGAGACAAGAGTTGTATGAAGAAAAAAAATTTGTTTATAGTAAAGGTGTATGTCGTATATGCGATAATATCTAAAAATTTCTGACAAGCAGGTTGAAGAATTGGAAATACCGTACGAAGAAAATACAGGAAAATGCTAAATGACTACCGTGGATAACTTTTTCATTTCAACCTATTTGTCACCAATGAGATTATGTACCGGCGTTTCATTTACTGAATTATATCTGAGATATTACTAAACATTTACTGAGTAACTGAAGAACGGACCAACGCGCCAACAAATACTGGAACAAATCTGAAAATCACATAGCCAGTATTCATTAAGTTACCGTTAGGTCATTGACAGAAACAGACCGAATCTAACTTTCTTGCATTTGAGATGATTCATTTTTTTTCAATACTTAAGATAATTTGGCATTTGTTAAATATATGTAAATATACAAAATCTTTGTAGTATAACATATAAAGTCGCAATAAACTAGAAGCAAACATTCCGTTTTGAATAGTCTAGCTAGGAGACTTGGTTGTTTTCTTTACAGAACCGTGTTCGTGTTCGAGGTACTATACTATATAACATTGCACATTAGGGAACAATTCACGACCAACTTAAAATCCCAGATATGATCAGTTAAATATTTATTGGAAATAAAATTTGCAATGGACTATATTTTTTCAAGATATTAGGCAACGAGCAAAATTAAAGCGTATACGTCTTTAACTTTTATTCTGAATAAAAGCTTTTATATGCGTCGGAAGTGTAACTGAACAGCTAAAAGTACTGAAAGCTAAAAGTGATATTTTTAACAATTTACAAATTCAATTAATATTACTAAAACTTGTCCTTGATGATGGCAAACAAAATATTCCAATGAACTATAAATCAAACAAGCCTATTTTTTTGATTGCGACATAATTGCTTTTCGTACAGTAGCGTGTTAGAGTTGATACTACTATACAATATTATTGAGTTTGGAAGCTTTAACGACTCGAATAGTATTTTATGTTTGCAATAGTTTTGTTCGACCGCTTTTGTTCGACCGCCTGAAATAATTACCAAACTCACATTTCACCGGAATTATCCTAATAACCATAGTCCATAGTATATTATACTTTGGGTTCCTCCGCAGGTAATCCAGAGTGGATAAATAAGTGAGTGAGCTCAAGTTGGGGTGAAATAATTTTATTAAATGACGATAATATTTCCGAATATACGAAAATTAAAATCGAATCAATTTCTCGTGTTGTGACGAGATTTCGGGACCACTTCAAACTTGCGAAATACAGCATTTTGAAAAATATCAGAATCCACAAGTTATAAAGTGATTTTATTCAATAATTTGATTTTGAGCAAAAAATTACGTTGATATGTGAATCAGAAGGTTTCTCAACAGCGTTATATCCGAAAAAAATATTACATCTCAAAAACTTAAAATTTTTTCTAAATCTTTGTAGTCAGAATCTCCTCTTCTATCAATGAATTGAAACACCTTTATACGATTTTACACTCTACATTGGTAAGCAAACGGCAAGTATTCGTCTGTATCGGTTTCTTTCAACATTCAAATTATTACTCCATAAATAATGTTTCTATTCATTTTGACGTCATACTGAACCGATGGCCGCCTGGTGAACAAAGAAGGATAAAATGATTACAAAAGTTTAAATATCAAAAAAGTACAGACGTTTAGGACCTTTGAAATGTCAATGACAGCAAACGCGATTCAGCAAGTGATATAACTGATTCTAACAATATAACACGACCATACAACTGACTCGATTTTGTAGGAAAAATTGCTCCAAGCAAAGTCACGCAAAATTACTCAAAAGATCTTTGATCTCAATTTTGTTTACTTCATTAGCGTTTCAATAGTTACAAAATAGCCTAAATGCAACAGCAAACTCACAATTCACTGAAATATTCTTGTTATCTTTTTCTCTTCTCTGAAACTGGTTTGACTTCTCCTCTTTTCTAAAAGAATTTGTGTTTATTTTTCAAATGCTTCTCAGCTTAATAAAATTCTGTCTTTTGCGCGTATCGCTGACTCCCTGGAATAAAAATAAAGCATTTACTGCATTGTTTTAACTAATTACTGCGTCATGAGGAACCTATTTCTAACATTTCAATATGGACAAAGAAAACATAAAAGGCTTTTAAGCTAATGCGCACTCGTGTTTCCTGAATGTATGAAAGATTAAAGATTCTCACGCTCGATAAATACCTGCAACAAGACCGAATACCTCATAATAATTAATTAAAAAAAATATCTTGACTGAAACTTTTTCGATGTTAAACAATTTATGTAGGAATCCTATTATACAGATCTTTCAAAAATGATTGTAATATTAGAGAAATTCTACCTCGCGCAGTTTCGACTACCACAGACTTAAGCTCCCTGAACGGCAAGAGTTTCAACTGCATTTAAACACCTCTACACAATTCTACATTCTACACTTCAGCAAACGTAGATAGACGAACAGCAATCACGATTTAGTAAGTGATAGCCTATAACTAATGCTGGCAATATAACACGACAACAACACTGACACGTTTTCATTGTAAATTTGCTCAAAGCAAACTCACGAGAACTTACTCAAAAGATGATCTATCTCTAAGTTAAGCTAACGACGACCACTAATTTCATTTTACTTATTGTCACCATCAAGAACATTAAAGGGATAAGATAAATGGAATAGGTTTTCAGGTAGATCGATTTATGACAAGAGTTGATAGGAAAATATATCAAAGCACTTTAGAGTTGAGGCGTATGCGTATATACGATAATATCGAATAATTGCTGGCAAGCAGGTCGAAACATTAGAAATATTGTATGAAGAAAATGCAGCGAAAATACTAAATGACTATCGAGGATAACTTTTTTTTTTATTTCAACCTATTTTTTCTCTACCAATGAGAATATGTACCAACCTTTTATTACCCAAACTTTATCTGAGATATGACTTGAAATTGATAGCTGAAAAACGGGACAACGCGCCAACAAATACTGCATGAAAAAATCACATAGCCAGTATTTAATAAGTTACTGTTAGCATAGCTTATTGACAGAAATAGACCGTTTCTAAACTTTTTGCATTTGAAATGATTCATTTTTTCAATACTTGAGATCATTTGGCATTAGTTAAAGTTATATAAATGTACAAAATCGCGTTCGCAGCACCTCGTTCGTGTTAAAAAATTGATGAAACGAAATTTGCAATGAAATAAGAGTCAATATCAAGAAACAAGTATAATTATCGCAATATTAAAGCGTATTAGTGTTTTACTATGTTTCTTGATATAAACTTTTATGTGCGTCGGTAGGTCAACTGAACAGATGAAAGTACTGAAAGCTGAAAGTGATTGTTTGCAATCGCTGAAGACTTGAGCACACCGCACGGCACAGGTTTTAACTGCGTTTTGCAGGTTCAGGAATTGCCTCATTGCTGCTCACAGTCGTCGGTTGCGGTCACGTTTAGTCGTAGATGCGCCTGTCGTAAAATATTTCTCCGAACCCGGACATGCAAATGAGAAATAGCAGGTGACACGCAATAAGAGCAGACTTTAAAATCGTACTCCTCGAGACATTGTTCCAAATGTTCTCGGAGTCTCTAGTAAAGTCTGTCTGGTTTTTAATTAACCTCCACAGAGAAAAGTATTCGTCAGGGCAAACTTAGTCCCTGATTCAAAAACAAAGAAACCCAACATTGAGTAACTTTTATGTGAAACGTTTGGATCTTTTCTACAAATCCTGCGTCAAAAAACAACCCCGCCACCGCTCTAACTAAAAAAAGTAAATATCCAGTTAGGGTTTGGCTTGGGGTTAGGAATGCTGATTATTCCGGGAATTAAAATTTTTAAATCATTCATAACCCTAACTTGATGACTGATTTGCTAATTTGTTCTTTTAAAACTTGGCGGGCTTTTTTTTTCTAATCTTGCATTTTCCCATTATTGTCAGGGTCTCGGTATAAAAGATTCAAATAATTATATGCTAACTGATGACTTTCATTGCACTAGTTCGTTAAGTGTAACAGTTTGAACTTGTTATTTAGACACAGTTATGTTGAACGAGAGCTCCCCTATAAGGACTCAGTTCAGTTCTGAATCTGATGACGTTACGCAGTCGACGAAAATCATCTGACGCAGTGTACCATAACAGTATTTCGAAAGTGTTTCGATAAATCACTGTAATTAGCAAATTGATAGCAAGCAGCTCGGATGCATTGTCACTGTCTAGCTTAATGTTCATTGTTAGTTAGAGTCTCCGGAGACGTTTATGATGTTGAGTATTGGTTTTAGTATTCTCAATTTTGCGGTTAGGAATACCTATTTGGATTGAAGTTAGAATCGGGGTTGAATGCGAGATGCCCGATTGTAATTAAAATATAATTTTGACTGCAGGTTAGGGCTGTATTATAGTTATACTAGGTAAATAACAGCTGCTTTTATATTTTAGCCATTCAAGTTACATTGAGTTCACTTTGGATTAAACTTTATTGGATAGTGTCACCTGGGGATCTAAAACATGTGGTATGTATCTAATCAGTCTCAAATAAAGTAAAGTATATATGATTTTATGGATTTAGTTATCTGCTTATATTTGTAAATTTTAATTGCCACTGTACACCACTGTAAGATTTGTTTAGATATCCGCATGTTATATTCAGTTTTTTCATTATTTTCTGTAGATTAGGTTCGAGATGTCGATGTTCCGGATTTTGTTTCAAGTACCATCGTAATAATTGTTATGAAAGAATTAAACCGATTTCAAATTGGATTCAATTGCGGCAAAACTTTGAGGCACAGAAAGCAAGATGGGCACTTTATCGCTTTGAGTCGAGTTGCTTGAAAACTCAATTTAGTTGAAAATAAATCGATTTGACTGGGACAGGGCATGGGGCACGTTGACAATGGTCTCCATTCACGTAAGCCAGGAAAGTAGAATATTAACTCATTCTTAAATCTTATCAAAACAAGAAGAACCGTGTTCGCTCGCGATGTAATCAAGTGTGGATGAATAAGTGAGTGAGCTCATTACGGAGTATAAAATGATTTCATAAAATGACGAGAAGATTACTGACTATACGGAAAATAAAATCAAAAATAATTCTAATGGTGTGACTAGATTTCGGGACTACTTCAAATAGGAGAGTAATGCATTTGGAAAAATACCAGTATCTGAAACCTACAGACATGAGTATTTTTAGTCAATAATTTGATTTTGAACAAAACATAACGTTCCAATATGATTGCTTTTCAAAGAAAATAAGAAGATTCTTTAAACAGGAATATTGTCGAAAATTAGTACGTCTCAAAAACTTACGCATGTCATTATTCTTCTCCAAATCTTTGTAGTCAGAATCTCCTCTTCCATCAATGAATTGAAACACCGTTATACAAATCTACATTCTACGTTGGACAGCATACATAGATAGACGAGCAGGGAATCGCCTGTATCGCTTTTTATCTGCAATCAAATTATAAGTCTATAAAACAATGTTTATGCTCATTATGGCGTCATATTGGACCGGATTGGTAAACAAGGAATGGTACAGTAATGATGAAAATTTAATTACCAAAAAAGTACCAACGTATAGCACGTATACGCTTTTGACATTTTTTACAGCTGAGGATGACTTGAGACATGCGTAAATAAATTCAGTCACTGAACCATTGGATTGAGAGGAAATTGGCACAAAGAATGTCAATAACAGCAATCGCGATTTAGTAAGTGATAGCCTATAATTAATGCTGATAATATAAAACTACCATAACACTGAGACGTTTCAATTGGAAATTTGCTCAAAGTCACGAAAACTCAAAGTGAAGCTACCGACGACTATTAATATACCAATAGATACTGACACTATGTATATATATAGGGAATAATGGTAATGCGCGTTAGTAAATATCAACTGACGCAGTTCCAGTTGATTTGATTGAGAAATAAATATGAGGTATTGAATTCCAAATGGCTGAATCTCGTGGAAGAAAATCTCGAAGCATAGAATATTTTTTCTGGTATTTCACTGACTGTAAACGGGTGAGAATTCACAGTAAACCGAACTTGACGATAAAAATTGTTAGACTTCCCAATGCATAACGCGAATCTATGGTTGTGACAATTTCTGTTTACTTATTGTCACCATCCAGAATTAACACTGAAGATAAGAAGAATAAGCTTTCAGGTAAGTCGACTTGAGACAAGAGTAGTAGGAAAAAAAAATTTAGTTTAGAGTAAAGGTGTATGTCGTATATGCGATAATATCTAAAAATTTCTGGCAAGCAGGTTGAAACATTGGAAATACCGTACAAAGAAAAAAAGGAAAATGCTAGATGACTACCGTGGATAACTTTTTCATTTCAACCTATTTGTCACCAATGAGATTATGTACCGGCCTTTCATTTACTGAATTATATCTGAGATATTACTAAACCTTTACTGAGTAACTGAAGAACGGACCAACGCGCCAACAAATACTGAAAAAAATCTGAAAATCACATAGCCAGTATTCATTAAGTTACCGTTAGGTCATTGACAGAAACAGACCGAATCTAACCTCCTTGCATTTGAGATGATTCATTTTATTCAATACTTAAGAAGATAATTTGGCATTTGTTAAATATATATAAATATACAAAATCTTTGTAGTATAACATATAAAGTCGCAATAAACTAGAAGCAAACATTCCCTTTTGAATAGTCTAGCTAGGAGACTTGGTTGTTTCTTTACAGAACCGTGTTCGTGTTCGAGGTACTTCTATATAACATTGCACATTAGGGAACAATTCACGACCAACCTAAAATCCCAGATATGATCAGTTAAATATTTATTGGAAATAAAATTTGCAATGGACTATATTTTTCAAGATATTAGGAAACGAGCAAAATTAAAGCGTATACGTCTTTAACTTTATTTCTGAATATAAGCTTTTATATGCGTCGGAAGTGCAACAGAACAGCTAAAAGTACTGAAAGCTAAAAGTGATTTTTTTAACAATTTACAAATCCAATTAATATTAATAATACGAACTTGTCCTTGATGCGGAAACCAAAAATTGCAATGAACTATAAATCAAACAAGCCTATTTTTTTGATTGCGACATAATTGCTTTTTGTACAGTAGCGTGTTAGAGTTGATACTACTATACAATATTATTGAGTTTGGAAGCATTAACGGCTCGAATAGTATTTTATGTTTGCAATAGTTTAGTTAGACCCCTTCATAACTTCAGATATGATGAGATACACTATCAACGGAAGAAAGTTTATCAATATCATGAACGAATTAAAAGTTTACTTCATTAGCGTTTCAATAGTTACAAACCCGCCTGAAATAAATACCAAACTCACATTTCACCGAAATTATCCTATTGACTATAGTCCATAGTATATTATACTTTGGGTTCCTCCGCGGGTAATCCAGAGTGGATAAATAAGTGAGTCAGCACAAGTTGGGGTGAAATAATTTTATTAAAAGACGATAATATTTCCAAATATACGAAAATTAAAATCGAATCAATTTCTCGTGTTGTGACGAGATTTCGGGACCACTTCAAACTTGCGAAATACAGCATTTTGAAAAATATCAGAATCCACAAGTTATAAAGTGATTTTATTCAATAATTTGATTTTGAGCAAAAAATTACGTTGATGTGTGAATCAGAAGGTTTCTCAACAGCGTTATATCCGAAAAAAATATTACATCTCAAAAACTTAAAATTTCTTCTAAATCTTTGTAGTCAGAATCTCCTCTTCTATCAATGAATTGAAACACCTTTATACGATTTTACACTCTACATTGGTCAGCAAACGGCAAGTATTCGTCTGTATCGGTTTCTTTCAACATTCAAATTATTACTCCATAAATAATGTTTCTATTCATTTTGACGTCATACTGAACCGATGGCCGCCTGGTGAACAAAGAAGGATAAAATGATTACAAAAGTTTAAATATCAAAAAAATACAGACGTTTAGGACCTTTGAAATGTCAATGACAGCGAACGCGATTCAGCAAGTGATATAACTGATTCTAACAATATAACACGACCATACAACTGACTCGATTTTGTAGGAAAAATTGCTCCAAGCAAAGTCATGCAAAATTACTCATAAGATCTTTGATCTCAATTTTGTTTACTTCATTAGCGTTTCAATAGTTACAAAATAGCCTAAATGCAACAGCAAACTCACAATTCACTGAAATATTCTTGTTATCTTTTTCTCTTCTCTGAAACTGGTTTGACATCTCCTCTTTTCTAAAAGAATTTGTGTTTATTTTTCAAATGCTTCTCAGCTTAATAAAATTCTGTCTTTTGCGCGTATCGCTGACTCCCTGGAATAAAAATAAAGCATTTACTGCATTGTTTTAACTAATTACTGCGTCATGAGGAACCTATTTCTAACATTTCAATGTGGACAAAGAAAACATAAAAGGCTTTTAAGCTAATGCGCACTCGTGTTTCCTGAATGTATGAAAGATTAAAGATTCTCACGCTCGATAAATACCTGCAACAAGACCGAATACCTCATAATAATTAATTAAAAAAAATATCTTGACTGAAACTTTTTCGATGTTAAACAATTTATGTAGGAATCCTATTATACAGATCTTTCAAAAATGATTGTAATATTAGAGAAATTCTACCTCGCGCAGTTTCGACTACCACAGACTTAAGCTCACTAAACGGCAAGAGTTTCAACTGCATTTAAACACCTCAACATAATTCTACATTCTACACTTCAGCAAACGTAGATAGACGAACAGCAATCACGATTTAGTAAGTGATAGCCTATAACTAATGCTGGCAATATAACACGACAACAACACTGACACGTTTTCATTGTAAATTTGTTCAAAGCAAACTCACGAGAACTTACTCAAAAGATGATCTATCTCTAAGTTAAGCTAACGACGACCACTAATTTCATTTTACTTATTGTCACCATCAAGAATATTAAAGGGATAAGATAAATGGAATAGGTTTTCAGGTAGATCGATTTATGACAAGAGTTGATAGGAAAATATATCAAAGCACTTTAGAGTTGAGGCGTATGCGTATATACGATAATATCGAATAATTGCTGGCAAGCAGGTCGAAACATTAGAAATATTGTATGAAGAAAATGCAGCGAAAATACTAAATGACTATCGAGGATAACTTTTTTTTTTATTTCAACCTATTTTTTCTCTACCAATGAGAATATGTAGTGTACCGACCTTTTATTACCCAAACTTTATCTGAGATATGACTTGAAATTGATAGCTGAAAAACGGGACAACGCGCCAACAAATACTGCATGAAAAATCACATAGCCAGTATTTAATAAGTTACTGTTAGCATAGCTTATTGACAGAAATAGACCGTTTCTAAACTTTTTGCATTTGAAATGATTCATTTTTTCAATACTTGAGATCATTTGGCATTAGTTAAAATTATATAAATGTACAAAATCGCGTTCGCAGCACCTCGTTCGTGTTAAAAAATTGATGAAACGAAATTTGCAATGAAATAAGAGTCAATATCAAGAAACAAGTATAATTATCGCAATATTAAAGCGTATTAGTGTTTTACTATGTTTCTTGATATAAACTTTTATGTGCGTCGGTAGGTCAACTGAACAGATGAAAGTACTGAAAGCTGAAAGTGATTGTTTGCAATCGCTGAAGACTTGAGCACACCGCACGGCACAGGTTTTAACTGCGTTTTGCAGGTTCAGGAATTGCCTCATTGCTGCTCACAGTCGTCAGTTGCGGTCACGTTTAGTCGTAGATGCGCCTGTCGTAAAATATTTCTCCGAACCCGGACATGCAAATGAGAAATAGCTGGTGACACGCAATAAGAGCAGAGTTTAAAATCGTACTCCTCGAGACATTGTTCCAAATGTTCTCGGAGTCTCTAGTAAAGTCTGTCTGGTTTTTAATTAACCTCCACAGAGAAACGTATTCGTCAGGGCAAACTTAGTCCCTGATTCAAAAACAAAGAAACCCAACATTGAGTAACTTTTATGTGAAACGTTTGGATCTTTTCTACAAATCCTGCGTCAAAAAACAACCCCGCCACCGCTCTAACTAAAAAAAGTAAATATCCAGTTAGGGTTTGGCTTGGGGTTAGGAATGCTGATTATTCCGGGAATTAAAATTTTTAAATCATTCATAACCCTAACTTGATGACTGATTTGCTAATTTGTTCTTTTAAAACTTGGCGGGCTTTTTTTTTCTAATCTTGCATTTTCCCATTATTGTCAGGGTCTCGGTATAAAAGATTCAAATAATTATATGCTAACTGATGACTTTCATTGCACTAGTTCGTTAACTGTAACAGTTTTAACTTGTTATTTAGACACAGTTATGTTGAACGAGAGCTCCCCTATAAGGACTCAGTTCAGTTCTGAATCTGATGACGTTACGCAGTCGACGAAAATCATCTGACGCAGTGTACCATAACAGTATTTCGAAAGTGTTTCGATTAATCACTGTAATTAGCAAATTGATAGCAAGCAGCTCGGATGCATTGTCACTGTCTAGCTTAATGTTCATTGTTAGTTAGAGTCTTCGGAGACGTTTATGATGTTGAGTATTGGTTTTAGTATTCTCAATTTTGCGGTTAGGAATACCTATTTGGATTGAAGTTAGAATCGGGGTTGAATGCGAGATGCACGATTATAATTAAAATATAATTTTGACTGCAGGTTAGGGCTGTATTATAGTTATACTAGGTAAATAACAGCTGCTTTTATATTTTAGCCATTCAAGTTACATTGAGTTCACTTTGGATTAAACTTTATTGGATAGTGTCACCTGGGGATCTAAAACATGTGTTATGTATCTAATCAGTCTCAAATAAAGTAAAGTATATATAATTTTATGGATTTAGTTATCTGCTTATATTTGTAAATTTTAATTGCCACTGTACACCACGGTAAGATTTGTTTAGATATCCGCATGTTATATTCAGTTTTTTCATTATTTTCTGTAGATTAGGTTCGAGATGTCGATGTTCCGGATTTTGAAAGAATTAAACCGATTTCAAATTGGATTCAATTGCGGCAAAACTTTGAGGCACAGAAAGCAAGATGGGCACTTTATCGCTTTGAGTCGAGTTGCTTGAAAACTCAATTTAGTTGACAATAAATCGATTTGGCTGGGACAGGGCATGGGGCACGTTGACAATGGTCTCCATTCACGTAAGCCAGGAAAGTAGAATATTAACTCATTCTTAAATCTTATCAAAACAAGAAGTACCGTGTTCGCTCGCGATGTAATCAAGTGTGGATGAATAAGTGAGTGAGCTCATTACGGAGTATAATATGATTTCATAAAATGACGAGAAGATTACTGACTATACGGAAAATAAAATCAAAAATAATTCTAATGTTGCGACTAGATTTCGGGACTACTTCAAATAGGAGAGTAATGCATTTGGAAAAATACCAGTATCTGAAACCTACAGACATGAGTATTTTTAGTCAATAATTTGATTTTGAACAAAACATAACGTTCATATATGATTGCTTTTCAAAGAAAATAAGAAGATTCTTTAAACAGGAATATTGTCGAAAATATCGTACGTCTCAAAAACTTACGCATGTCATTATTCTTCTCCAAATCTTTGTAGTCAGAATCTCCTCTTCCATCAATGAATTGAAACACCGTTATACAAATCTACATTCTACGTTGGACAGCATACATAGATAGACGAGCAGGGAATCGCCTGTATCGCTTTTTATCTGCAATCAAATTATAAGTCTATAAAACAATGTTTATGCTCATTATGGCGTCATATTGGACCGGATTGGTAAACAAGGAATGGTACAGTAATGATGAAAATTTAATTACCAAAAAAGTACCAACGTATAGCACGTATACGCTTTTGACATTTTTTACAGCTGAGGATGACTTGAGACATGCGTAAATAAATTCAGTCACTGAACCATTGGATTGAAAGGAAATTGGCACAAAGAATGTCAATAACAGCAATCGCGATTTAGTAAGTGATAGCCTATAATTAATGCTGATAATATAAAACGACCATAACACTGAGACGTTTCAATTGGAAATTTGCTCAAAGTCACGAAAACTCAAAGTGAAGCTACCGACGACTATTAAAATACCAATAGATACTGACACTATGTATATATAGGGAATAATGGTAATGCGCGTTAGTAAATATCAACTGACGCAGTTCCTGTTGATTTGATTGAGAAATAAATATGAGGTATTGAATTCCAAATGGCTGAATCTCGTGGAAGAAAATCTCGAAGCATAGAATATTTTGTCTGGTATTTCACTGACTGTAAACGGGTGAGAATTCACAGTAAACCGAACTTGACGATAAAAATTGTTAGACTTCCCAATGCATAACGCGAATCTATGGTTGTGACTATTTCTGTTTACTTATTGTCACCATCCATAATTAACACTGAAGATAAGAAGAATAAGCTTTCAGGTAAGTCGACTTGGGACAAGAGTAGTAGGAAAAAAAAATTTCGTTTAGAGTAAAGGTGTATGTCGTATATGCGATAATATCTAAAAATTTCTGGCAAGCAGGTTGAAACATTGGAAATACCGTACAAAGAAAAAAAAGGAAAATGCTAGATGACTACCGTGGATAACTTTTTCATTTCAACCTATTTGTCACCAATGAGATTATGTACCGGCCTTTCATTTACTGAATTATATCTGAAATATTACTAAACCTTTACTGAGTAACTGAAGAACGGACCAACGCGCCAACAAATACTGAAAAAAATCTGAAAATCACATAGCCAGTATTCATTAAGTTACCGTTAGGTCATTGACAGAAACAGACCGAATCTAACCTCCTTGCATTTGAGATGATTCATTTTTTTTCAATACTTAAGATAATTTGGCATTTGTTAAATATATATAAATATACAAAATCTTTGTAGTATAACATATAAAGTCGCAATAAACTAGAAGCAAACATTCCCTTTTGAATAGTCTAGCTAGGAGACTTGGTTGTTTCTTTACAGAACCGTGTTCGTGTTCTAGGTACTTCTATATAACATTGCACATTAGGGAACAATTCACGACCAACCTAAAATCCCAGATATGATCAGTTAAATATTTATTGGAAATAAAATTTGCAATGGACTACATTTTTCAAGATATTAGGAAACGAGCAAAATTAAAGCGTATACGTCTTTAACTTTATTTCTGAATATAAGCTTTTATATGCGTCGGAAGTGCAACTGAACAGCTAAAAGTACTGAAAGCTAAAAGTGATTTTTTTAACAATTTACAAATCCAATTAATATTAATAATACGAACTTGTCCTTGATTCGGAAAACCAAAAATTGCAATGAACTATAAATCAAACAAGCCTATTTTTTTGATTGCGACATAATTGCTTTTTGTACAGTAGCGTGTTAGAGTTGATACTACTATACAATATTATTGAGTTTGGAAGCATTAACGACCCGAATAGTATTTTATGTTTGCAATAGTTTAGTTAGACCCCTTCATAACTTCAGATATGATGAGATACACTATCAACGGAAGAAAGTTTATCAATATCATGAACGAATTAAAAGTTTACTTCATTAGCGTTTCAATAGTTACAAACCCGCCTGAAATAAATACCAAACTCACATTTCACCGAAATTATCCTATTGACTATAGTCCATAGTATATTATACTTTGGGTTCCTCCGCGGGTAATCCAGAGTGGATAAATAAGTGAGTCAGCACAAGTTGGGGTGAAATAATTTTATTAAAAGACGATAATATTTCCAAATATACGAAAATTAAAATCGAATCAATTTCTCGTGTTGTGACGAGATTTCGGGACCACTTCAAACTTGCGAAATACAGCATTTTGAAAAATATCAGAATTTATTTAATAATTTGATTTTGAGCAAAAAATTACGTTGATATGTGAATCAGAAGGTTTCTCAACAGCGTTATATCCAAAAAAAATATTACATCTCAAAAACTTAAAACTTCTTCTAAATCTTTGTAGTCAGAATCTCCTCTTCTATCAATGAATTAAAACACCTTTATAATATTTAACACTCAACTTTGGTCAACAAACGGCAAGTATTCGTCTGTATCGGTTTCTTTCGATGTTCCTGATTTTGTTTCAAGTACCATCGTAATAATTGTTATGAAAGAATTAAACCGATTTCAAATTGGATTCAATTGCGGCAAAACTTTGAGGCACAGAAAGCGAGATGGGCACTTTATCGCTTTGAGTCGAGTTGCTTGAAAACTCAATTTAGTTGACAATAAATCGATTTGGCTGGGACAGGGCATGGGGCGCGTTGACAATGGTCTCCATTCATGTAAGCCAGGAAAGTAGAAGATTAACTCATTCTTAATTGTTATCAAAACAAGAAGAACCGTGTTCGCTCGCGATGTAATCAAGTGTGGATGAATGAGTGAGTAAGCTCATTACGGAGTATTATATAATTTCATAAAATTACTGAGAGATTACTGACTATACGGAAAATAAAATCAAAAATAATTCTTATGTTGTGACTAGATTTCGGGACTACTTCAAATTGGAAAGTAATGCATTTGGAAAAATACCAATATCTGAAAGATACAGACATGATTTTTTTTAGTCAATAATTTGATTTTGAACAAAACATAACGTTCATATATGATTGCTTTTTAATGTGAATAAGAAGATTCTTTAAAAAGGGTTATTGTCGAAAATATCGTACGTCTCAAAAACTTACGTATGTCATTATTCTTCTCCAAATCTTTGTAGTCAGAATCTCCTCTTCCATCAATGAATTGAAACACCGTTTTACAAATCTACGTTCTACGTTGGTCAGCATACATATTTAGACGAGCAGGAAATCGCCTGTATCAGTTTTTATCTGCAATCAAATTATAAGTCTTTAAAACAATGTTTATGTTCATTATGACGTCATATTGGATCGGCTTGGTAAACAAGGAATGGTACAGTAATGATGAAAATTTGAATACCAAAAAAGTACCAACGTATAGCACGTATACGCTTTTGACATTTTTCATAGCTGACAATTTCTGTTTACCTATTGTCACCATCCAGAATTAACACTGAAGATAAGAAGAATAAGCTTTCAGGTAAGTCGACTTGAGACAAGAGTTGTAGGAAAAAAAAAAAAAAACTTTAGTTTATAGTAAAGGTGTATGTCGTATATGCGATAATATCTAAAAATTTCTGGCAAGCAGGTTGAAACATTAAAAATACCGTATGAAGTAAATACAGTGAAAATGCTAATGACTATCGTGGATAACTTTTTCATTTCAGCCTATTTGTGACCAATGAGATTATGTACCATACTTTCATTTACTAAATTATATCTGAGATATTACTAAACATTTACTAAGTAACTGAAGAACGGACCAACGCGCCAACAAATACTGAAAAAATCTGATAATCACATAGCCAGTATTCATTAAGTTACCGTTAGGTCATTGACAGGAACAGACCGAATCTAACTTCCTTGCATTTGAGATGATTCATTTTTTTCAATACTTAAGATAATTTGGTAATTTTATGTTTCAATAGTTTAGATAGACCGCTTCATAACTTCAGATATGATGAGATACAATATCAACGAAAAAAAGTTTATTAATATCAGGAACGAATGAAAAGTTTACTTCATTAGCGTTTCAATAGTTACAAACCGGCCTGAAATAAATAGCAAACTCACGTTTCACCGGAATTATCCTATTGACCATAGTCCATAGTATAATATATATTGGGTTTCTCCGCAGGTAATTCAGAGTGGACAAATGAGTGCATGAGCTCAAGTTGGAGTGAAATAATTTTATTAAATGGCGGTAAGATTACCGATTATACGAAAATTAAAATCAAATCAATTTCCGTTTTGTGACGAGATTTCGGGACCATAGCATTTTGAAAAATATCAGAATCTACAAGCTATAGAGTGATTTTATTCAATAATTTGATTTTGAGCAAAACATTACGTTGATATGTAAATCAGAAGGTTCCTCAACAGCGTTATATCCCAAAAAAAAATTACACCCCAAAAATTTACGCCTCTCATTAATCTTCTCTAAATCTTTGTAGTCAGAATCTCCTCTTCTATCAATGAATTGAAACACCTTTATACGACTCTACACACCACATTGGTCAGCGAACGGCAAGTATTCGTCTGTATCGGTTTTTATCAACAATCAAATTATAACTCCATAAATAATGTTTCTATTAATTTTGACGTCATACTGAACCGATGGCCAGCCTGGTGAATAAAAAAGGATAAAATGATTACAAATGTTTTGATATTAAAAAAGTACAGGCGTTTAGGACCTTTGGAATGTCAATGACAGCAAACACGATTTAGTAAGTGATATAACTGATTCTAACAATATAACACGACCATACAACTGACTCGATTTTGTAAAGCGCACTCGCGTTTTCTAAATGTATGTAAGATTAAAGATTCTCACGCTCGAGAAACACCTGCAACAAGACCGAACAACTCATAATATTCAATTAAAATAAATATCTTGACTAAAACTTTCTTGACGTGTTAAAAAGAATTTTTACAAAAATTTTAGTATGTTAAACAATTTATGTAGGAATTCTATTATAAAGATCTTTCAAAAAATTATGTAATTCGTGATATTAGAGAAATTCTACCTCGCGCAGTTTCGACTACCACAGACTTAAGCCCACAACACGGCAAGAGTTTCAGCTGCATTTAAACACCTTTATACAATTCTACATTCTATACTTGTCAGCAAACGTAGATAGACGAACAGCCAAATTAGATTCATTAAAATAGTGTTTATATTCCTTATGCCGTCATACTAAATCGCAAACCGGCCTGAGAAACAAAGATGGATGAAATAATGATGCAAGATTAAATACCAAAAGCTACCAACGTTCAGGACCCACGCTATTGGCATTTTTCAAAGCTTAGGATACCTTACAACATGCGTAAATAAATTTAGTCACTGAAACGTTGGGTTAAAAGAACTTGGCACAAACAATGTTAAATGAGAGCAATCGCGATTTAGTAAGTGATAGCCTATCCTACAACTAATGCTGGCAATATAACACGTCCATAACACTGACACGTTTTCATTGTAAATTTGCTCAAAGCCAACTCACGAGAACATACTCAAAAAATGATCTCAAAGTTAGGATAACGACGACCACTAATTTCATTTTATTTATTGTCACAATCCAGAATTATTAAAAATTTAATGAAACAGAGTTTGCAATGTAAGAGGAATCGAACATTTTTCTTCAATATCAAGAAACGAGTACAGGTAACGTATTATTAAAGCGTATTATTGTATTACTATGTTTCTTGATATAAACTTTTATGTGCGTCGGTAGGTCAACTGAACAGACAAAAGTACTAAAAGCTGAAAGTGATTTTTTGCCGCATGGAACGACTTTCAACCGCGTTTTGCAGGTTCAGGAATTGCCTCATTGCTGCTCACAGTCGTCGGTTGCGATCTTGTTTAGTCATAGATGCGCCTGTCGTAAAATATTTCTCCGAACCCGGACATGCAAATGAGAAATAGCAGATTACACGCAATATGAGCAGAGTTCAAAATCGTACTCCACAAAAGATTGTTCCAAATGTTCTCGGAGTCTCTAGTAAAGTCTGTCTGGTTTTTAATTAACCTCCACAGAGCAAAGTATTACTGAGGGAAAACTTAGTTCCTCATTCAAAAATAAAGAAACCCAACATTGAGTAACTTTTATGTGAAACGTTTGGATTTTTTTTTTCAAATCCTGCGCCAAAAAACAACCCCGCCATCGCTCTAACTTAAAGAAAGTATTTATTCAGTTAAGGTTTAGCTTGGGGTTATGAATGCTGATTACTCCGGGAATTAAAATTTTCAAATCATTTATAACCCTAACTTGATGAATGATTGCTAATTTGTTATTTTAAAACTTGGCGTGGTGTTTGTCTCAAATCTCGCATTTTCCCATTAGTTTCAGGGTCTCGGTATGAAAGATTCAAATAATTGTGTGCTAACTGATGTCTTTCATTACACTAGTTCGTTAAGTGTAATAGTTTGAACTTGTTATTTAGACACAGTTATGTTGAACGAGAGATCCCCTATAAGGACTCAGTTCAGTTCTGAATCTGATGACGTTACGCAGTCGACGAAAAACATCAGACGCAGTGTCCCATAGCAGTATTTCGACAGTGTTTTGATTAATCACTGTAATTAGCAAATTGATAGCAAGCAGCTCGGATGCATTGTCAGTGTCTAGCTTAATGTTTATTGTTAGTTAGAGTCTTCCGAGACGTTTCTGATGTTTAGTATTGGTTTTAGTATTCTCAATTTTGCAGTTAAAAATACCAATTTGAATTGAAGTTAGAATCGGGGTTGAATGCGAGATGCCCGATTGTAATTAAAATATAATTTTTGACTGCAGGTTAGGGCTGTATTATAGTTATACTAAGTAAATAACAGCTGCTTTTATATTTTAGACATGCAAGTTACATTGAGTTCACTTTGGATTAAACTTTATTGGATAGTGTCACCTGGGGATCTAAAACATGTGGTATGTATCTAATCAGTCTCAAATAAAGTAAAGTATATATAATTTTATGCATTTAGTTATGTGCTGATATTTGTAAATTTTAATTGCCACTGTACAGTGTACACTACCGTAAGATTTGTTTGGATATCCGCATGTTATAATCAGTTTGTTCATTGTTTTCTGTAGGCTACGTTCGAGATGTCGATGTTCTTGATTTTGTTTTAAGTACCATCGTAATAATTGTTATGAAAGAATTAAACCGATTTCAAATTGGATTCAATTGCGGCAAAACTTTGAGGCACAGAAAGCGAGATGGGCACTTTATCGCTTTGAGTCGAGTTGCTTGAAAACTGAATATAGTTGACAGTAAATCGATTTGGCTGGGACAGGGCATGGGGCACGTTGACAATGGTCTCCATTCACGTGAGCCAGGAAAGTAGAAGGTGAACTCATTCTTAAATGTTATCAAAACAAGAAAAACCGTGTTCGCTCGCGATGTAATCAAGTGTGGATGAATGAGTGAGTAATCTCATTACGGAGTATAATATAATTTCATAAAATGACGAGAGATTACTGACTATACGGAAAATACAATCAAAAATAATTCTTATGTTGTGACTAAATTTCGGGACTACTTCAAATTGGAAAGTAATGCATTTGGATAAATACCAATATCTGAAAGATACAGACATGGGTATTTTTAGTCAATGATTTGATTTTGAACAAAACATAACTTTCATATATGATTGCTTTTTAATGTGAATAAGAAAATTCTTCAAACAGAGTTTTGTGTCGAAAATATCGTACGTCTCAAAAACTTACGTATGTCATTATTCTTCTGCAAACATTTGTAGTCAGAATCTCCTCTTCCATCAATGAATTGAAACACCGTTATACAAATCTACATTCTACGTTGGTCAGCATACATATTTAGACGAGGATTTCGCCTGTATCGTTTTTTATCTGCAATCAAATTATAAGTCTTTAAAACAATGTTTATGTTCATTATGACGTCATATTGGATTGGCTTCGTAAGCAAGGAATGGTACAGTAATGATGAAAATTTTAATACCAAAAAAGTACCAACGTATAGCACGTATACGCTTTTGACATTTTTCACAGCTGAGGGTGACTTGAGACATGCGTAAATAAATTCAGTCACTGAACCATTGGGTTGAAAGGAAATTGGCACAATGAATGTCAGTAACAGCAATCGCGATTTAGTAAGTAATAGCCTATAATTAATGCTGATAATATAAAACGACCACAACACTGAGACGTTTCAATTGGAAATTTTCTCAAAGTCACGAAAACTCAAAGTGAAGCTACCGACGACTACTAATATACCAATAGATACTGACACTATGTATATATATAGAATAATGGTAATGCGCGTTAGTAAATATCAACTGACGCAGTTCCTGTTGATTTGATTGAGAAATAACAAAGAGGTATTGAATTCCAAATAGCTGAATCTCGTGGAAGAAAATCTCGAAGTATAGAATATTTTTTCTGGTATTTCACTGACTGTAAACGGGTGAGAATTCACAGTAAACCGAACTTGACGATAAAAATTGTTAGACATCCCAATGCATAACGCGAATCTATGGTTCCGTTTACTTATTGTCACCATCCAGAATTAACACTGAAGATAAGAAGAATAAGCTTTCAGGTAAGTCGACTTGAGACAAGAGTTGTAGGAAAATAAAAATAAAAACTTTAGTTTAGAGTAAAGGTGTATGTCGTATATGCGATAATATCTAAAAATTTCTGGCAAGCAGGTTGAAACAATAAAAATACAGTATGAGGAAAATACAGTGAAAATGCTAAATGACTATCGTGGATAACTTTTTCATTTCAGCCTATTTGTGACCAATGAGATTATGTACCATACTTTCATTTACTAAATTATATCTGAGATATTACTAAACATTTACTAAGTAACTGAAGAACGGACCAACGCGCCAACAAATACTGAAAAAATCTGATAATCACATAGCCAGTATTCATTAAGTTACCGTTAGGTCATTGACAGGAACAGACCGAATCTAACTTCCTTGCATTTGAGATGATTCATTTTTTTTTCAATACTTAAGATAATTTGGTAATTTTATGTTTCAATAGTTTAGTTAGACCGCTTCATAACTCAGATATGATGAGATACTATATCAACGAAAGAAAGTTTATTAATATCAGGAACGAATTAAAAGTTTACTTCATTAGCGTTTCAATAGTTACAAACCGGCCTGAAATAAATAGCAAACTCACATTTCACCGGAATTATCCTATTGACCATAGTCCATAGTATATTATATATTGGGTTTCTCCGCAGGTAACTCAGAGTGGATAAATGAGTGCATGAGCTCAAGTTGGAGTGAAATAATTTTATTAAATGGCGGTAAGATTACCGATTATAAGAAAATTAAAATCAAATCAATTTCCGTTTTGTGACGAGATTTCGGGACCATAGCATTTTGAAAAATATCAGAATCTACAAGCTATAGAGTGATTTTATTCAATAATTTGATTTTGAGCAAAACATTACGTTGAAATGTAAATCAGAAGGTTCCTCAACAGCGTTATATCCCAAAAAAATATTACACCCCAAAAATTCACGCCTCTCATTAATCTTCTCTAAATCTTTGTAGTCAGAATCTCCTCTTCTATCAATGAATTGAAACACCTTTATACGACTCTACACACCACATTGGTCAGCGAACGGCAAGTATTCGTCTGTATCGGTTTTTATCAACAATCAAATTATAACTCCATAAATAATGTTTCTATTAATTTTGACGTCATACTGAACCGATGGCCAGCCAGCCTAGTGAATGAAAAAGGATAAAATGATTACAAATGTTTTGATATTAAAAAAGTACAGGCGTTTAGGACCTTTGGAATGTCAATGACAGCAAACACGATTTAGTAAGTGATTAGGCTTGCACGTAATTGACAAAAATCAATTCCGTAATTACGGCCAAATCGATGACGTAATGACCCCGTAATTGCGATATTTTTTCACACATTTAAACCTATCATAACAACCAATTGAATCCACTTCATTTTCGATTGGGACATCGAGACAGATGTTAAGACAAGAGTGAATTCAAATTAATTTTATTCTGATTGTTATCTTTTGTGCTAGCTTTGATTTCCTTTATCACCTTCGCTAATTAACCGTCCCAATTTTATGCGATCAATTTTATCATTACCGACACTGGTATACGGATATTTATGAAACGATAGTTGACTTTGATAGTTGAAATCGTTGAAATCGTATTCAAAAAAATGTCGGGTTTCCAATTTATCAATGCCATGACGAGCGTATTCTCTCGTTTGATTATACTTGCTCTTGCCTCGCGACGAAGACTTGTTATTGCACCGTTTTTAACATTATTCGACTTTACTACCTAGTCAGCATTTTATAATAATTATTGATGCCGACTTATTGACGTTATTCCGATTACCATGCTTCATTTTACATTAAATCCTGTCGCGGCCTAAATGTTGTAACATTATTTGCAACAAATTTAGATCAAATATTAATTATTTGCGAATAATTTAAATACCGTACTTATATGATATGGCTTTTCCGAAAATACAAATTTCTATCGCAAAAAAATGCATATTGTGACATTTATTTTGCACGCACGAAAAAATTAACTTATTTTTCTAACTCAAGTCGACGATCCTATCGGCCAAGATTGACACAAATTTGGTCGAGTGTCGGTGGTTTTCAAGAATCAAAATAAGTTGCCGCATTTGGTAAAGACAGTTAATCATATTTGGCCGAAATATTGCGAGGCATTGTGGAAAAATATATTGAGCAAGGACAAGTCCGGACTGATATAAAACGATAAAACCGGTAGCAGAACATCAAGGTTTTGTAATTGAAAATGGTTCTCGCACAGAATAAACACACTGGCTCATACTTGATATTTGATAGTAGTTAAATTGAGAATATTGAACTGTTAAAAACAAAACAAAAAAACGATCGTCGAAATTCTTAAATCTCGTTGCCTTGGTTAAATATAATCCAATGATCAGGACATTTTCAATTAAATACTGCATAAAGATAGTTATACATTAAACATTTAGGCTACAATTTAGCTTTTTTTTTAATTTCAATCATTGTGGTGGAGAAATCCCACTATTTAAATACGGTAACTATAAAAATAGAATAGGATTCTGGATTCGATTTAAGTATTCTAAAACAGTGCTTCCCAACCGCCGGTCCGCGGACCGTCAACGGTCCGCAAAGGATTTTTACCGGATCGCGGGAAATCCCGTCATATTGTTGTTTCTCTGCCGTCTCAATCGCTTTACCGATGCCGAAAAGACGAAGTTGCGTTGGTTCATTACGCAATTTCTCTTCCGTCGTCATATTGCTGTTTGATAAGCGCGACATTAATTATCACGGTGACGTATTGGCAAGAGAGAGAAAAGTGAGAAAAACGACTGCAAATACCGAAGCTTTAACTTCTTTTTAAACTTTCACTTTTTACAATCGACGGAATTGACTGCTTCGAAGAGAGCTCGTTTCAATCGCGAAAGCGCTCGACCAATAATTACGACTTTACGTAATTCGTAACTTCCCTTCCGTAACTCGAAATAATTCCGTAATTCCGTAAATCTGTAAATTACGTGCAAGCCTATAAGTGATATAACTTATTCTAACAATATAACACGACCATACAACTGACTCGATTTTGTAAAGCGCACTCGCGTTTTCTGAATGTATGTAAGATTAAAGATTCTCACGCTCGAGAAACACCTGCAACAAGACCGAACAACTCATAATATTCAATTAAAATAAATATCTTGACTAAAACTTTCTTGACGTGTTGAAAAGAATTTTTACAAAAATTTAAGTATGTTTAACAATTTATGTAGGAATTCTATTATAAAGATCTTTCAAAAAAGTATGTAATTTGTAATATTAGAGAAATTCTACCTCGCGCAGTTTCGACTACCACAGACTTAAGCCCACTACACGGCAAGAGTTTCAACTGCATTTAAATACCTTTATACAATTCTACATTCTATACTTGTCAGCAAACGTAGATAGACGAACAGCCAAATTAGATTCATTATGACGTCATACTAAATCGCAAACCGACCTGAGAAACAAAGACGGATGAAATAATGATGCAAGATTAAATACCAGAAGGTACCAACGTTTAGGGCCCACGCTATTGGCATTTTTCACAGCTTAGGATAACTTACAACATGCGTAAATAAATTTAGTCACTGAATCGTTGGGTAAAAAGAACTTGGCACAAACAATGTTAATGAGAGCAATCGCGATTTAGTAAGTGATAGCCTATCCTACAACTAATGCTGGCAATATATCACGTCCATAACACTGACACGTTTTCATTGTAAATTTGCTCAAAGCAAAGTCACGAGAACTTACTCAAAAGATGATCTCAAAGTTAGGATAACGACGACCACTAATTTTATTTTATTTATCGTCACCATCCAGAATTATTAAAAATTTGATGAAACAGAGTTTGCAATGTAAGAGGAATCGAACATTTTTCTTCAACATCAAGAAACGAGTATAGGTATCGTATTATTAAAGCGTATTATTGTTTTACTATGTTTCTTGATATAAACTTTCATGTGCGTCGGTAGGTCAACTGAACAGACAAAAGTACTAAAAGCTGAAAGTGATTTTTTGCCGCAATTGGAACGAATTTCAACCGCGTTTTGCAGGTTCAGGAATTGCCTCATTGCTGCTCACAGTCGTCGGTTGCGATCTTGTTTAGTCATAGATGCGCCTGTCGTAAAATATTTCTCCGAACCCGGACATGCAAATGAGAAATAGCAGATGACACGCAATATGAGCAGAGTTTAAAATCGTACTCCACAAAAGATTGTTCCAAATGTTCTCGGAGTCTCTAGTATAGTGTGTCTGGTTTTTAATTAACCTCCACAGAGCAAAGTATTACTGAGGACAAACTTAGTTCCTCATTCAAAAATAAAGAAACCCAACATTGAGTAACTTTTATGTGAAACGTTTGGATTTTTTTTCAAATCCTGCGCCAAAAAACAACCCCGCCACCGCTCTAACTTAAAGAAAGTATTTATTCAGTTAAGGTTTGGCTTGGGGTTATGAATGCTGATTACTCCGGAAATTAAAATTTCTAAATCATCTATAACCCTAACTTGATGAATGATTGCTAATTTGTTATTTTAAAACTTGGCGTGGTGTTGGTCTCAAATCTCACATTTTTCCATTAGTTTCAGGGTCTCGGTATAAAAGATTCAAATAATTTTGTGCTAACTGATGTCTTTCATTACACTAGTTCGTTAAGTGTAATAGTTTGAACATGTTATTTAGACACAGTTATGTTGAACGAGAGCCCCCCTCTCAGTTTAGTTCTGAATCTGGTGACGTTACGCAGTCGACGAAAATCATCTGACGCAGTGTCCCATAGCAGTATTTCGACAGTGTTTCGATTAATCACTGTAATTAGCAAATTGATAGCAAGCAGCTCGGATGCATTGTCAGTGTCTAGCTTAATGTTCATTGTTAGTTAGAGTCTTCCGAGACGTTTCTGATGTTTAGTATTGGTTTTAGTATTCTCAATTTTGCAGTTAAAAATACCAATTTGGATTGAAGTTAGAATCGGGGTTGAATGCGAGATGCCCGATTGTAATTAAAATATAATTTTTGACTGCAGGTTAGGGCTGTATTATAGTTATACCTAGTAAATAACAGCTGCTTTTATATTTTAGACATGCAAGTTACATTGAGTTCACTTTGGATTAAACTTTATTGGATAGTGTCACCTGGGGATCTAAAACATGTGGTGTGTATCTAATCAGTCTCAAATAAAGTAAAGTATATATAATTTTATGCATTTAGTTATGTGCTGATATTTGTAAATTTTAATTGCCACTGTAAACTACTGTAAGAATTGTGTGGATATCCGCATGTTATAATCAGTTTGTTCATTGTTTTCTGTAGGTTACGTTCGAGATGTCGATGTTCCTGATTTTGTTTCAAGTACCATCGTAATAATTGTTATGAAAGAATTAAACCGATTTCAAATTGGATTCAATTGCGGCAAAACTTTGCGGCACAGAAAGCGAGATGGGCACTTTATCGCTTTGAGTCGAGTTGCTTGAAAACTCAATTTAGTTGACAATAAATCGATTTGGCTGGGACAGGGCATGGGGCACGTTGACAATGACAATGACATTCACGTAAGCCAGGAAAGTAGAAGATTAACTCATTCTTAAATGTTATCAAAACAAGAAGAACCGTGTTCGCTCGCGATGTAATCAAGTGTGGATGAATGAGTGAGTAAGCTCATTACGGAGTATAATATAATTTCATAAAATGACGAGAGATTACTGACTATACGGAAAATAAAATCAAAAATAATTCTTATGTTGTGACTAGATTTCGGGACTACTTCAAATTGGAAAGTAATGCATTTGGAAAAATACCAATATCTGAAAGATACAGACATGATTTTTTTTAGTCAATAATTTGATTTTGAACAAAACATAACGTTCATATATGATTGCTTTTTAATGTGAATAAGAAGATTCTTTAAACAGGGTTATTGTCGAAAATATCGTACGTCTCAAAAACTTACGTATGTCCTTATTCTTCTCCAAATCTTCGTAGTCAGAATCTCCTCTTCCATCAATGAATTGAAACATCGTTTTACAAATCTACGTTCTACGTTGGTCAGCATACATATTTAGACGAGCAGGAAATCGCCTGTATCAGTTTTTATCTGCAATCAAATTATAAGTCTTTAAAACAATGTTTATGTTCATTATGACGTCATATTGGATCGGCTTGGTAAACAAGGAATGGTACAGTAATGATGAAAATTTGAATACCAAAAAAGTACCAACGTATAGCACGTATACGCTTTTGACATTTTTCATAGCTGAGGGTGACTTGAGACATGCGTACATAAACTAAGTCGCTGAACCATTGGGTTGAAAGGAAATTGGCACAAGGAATGTCAATAACAGCAATCGCGATTTAGTAAGTGATAGCCTATAATTAATGCTGATAATATAAAACGACCACAACACTGAGACGTTTCAATTGGAAATTTGCTCAAAGTCACGAAAACTCAAAGTGAAGCTACCGACGACTACTAATATACCAATAGATACTGACACTATGTATATATAGGGGAAAAATAATATTGCGCGTTAGTAAATATCAACTGACGCAGTTCCTGTTGATTTGATTGAGAAATAACTATGAGGTATTGAATTCCAAATAGCTGAATCTCGTGGAAGAAAATCTCGAAGCATAGAATATTTTGTCTGGTATTTCACTGACTGTAAACGGTTGGGAATTCACAGTAAACCGAACTTGACGAGAAAAATTGTTACACTTCCCAATGCATAACGCGAATCTATGGTTGTGACAATTTCTGTTTACTTATTGTCACCATCCAGAATTAACACTGAAGATAAGAAGAATAAGCTTTCAGGTAAGTCGACTTGAGACAAGAGTTGTAGGTAAATAAAAAATAAAACTTTAGTTTAGAGTAAAGGTGTATGTCGTATATGCGATAATATCTAAAAATTTCTGGCAAGCAGGTTGAAACATTAAAAATACCGTATGAAGAAAATACAGCGAAAATGCTAAATGACTATCGTGGATAACTTTTTCATTTCAGCCTATTTGTGACCAATGAGATTATGTACCATACTTTCATTTACTAATTTATATCTGAGATATTACTAAACATTTACTAAGTAACTGAAGAACGTACCAACGCGCCAACAAATACTGAAAAAATCGGATAATCACATAGCCAGTATTCATTAAGTTACCGTTAGGTCATTGACAGGAACAGACCGAATCTAACTTCCTTGCATTTGAGATGATTCTTTTTTTTTTTTCAATACTTAAGATAATTTGGTAATTTTATGTTTGCAATAGTTTAGTTAGACCGCTTCATAACTTCAGATATGATGAGATACAATATCAACGAAAGAAAGTTTATTAATATCAGGAACGAATTAAAAGTTTACTTCATCAGCGTTTCAATAGTTACAAACCCGCCTGAAACAAATAGCAAACTCAACTTTCACCGGAATTATCCTATTGACCATAGTCCATAGTATATTATACTTTGGGTTTCTCCGCAGATAATTCAGAGTGGATAAATGAGTGCATGAGCTCAAGTTGGAGTGAAATAATTTATACGAAATTATACGAATTAAACGAAAATTAAAAACAAATCAATTTCCCTTTTGTGACGAGATTTCGGGACCATAGCATTTTGAAAAATATCAGAATCTACAAGCTATAGAGTGATTTTATTCTATAATTTGATTTTGAGCAAAATATTACGTGGATATGTGAATCAGAAGGTTCCTCAACAGCGTTATATTCCCCAAAAAATATTACACCACAAAAACTTACGCCTTCTATTAATCTTCTCTAAATCTTTGTAGTCAGAATCTCCTCTTCTATCAATGAATTGAAACACCTTTATACGATTCTACACACCACATTGGTCAGCGAACGGCAAGTATTCGTCTGTATCGGTTTTTATCAACAATCAAATCATAACTCCATAAATAATGTTTCTATTAATTTTGACGTCATACTGAACCGATGGCCAGCCTGGTGAATAAAAAAGGATAAATTGATTACAAAAGTTTAAATATTAAAAAAGTACAGGCGTTTAGGACCTTTGGAATGTCAATGACAGCAAACACGATTTAGTAAGTGATATAACTGATTCTAACAATATAACACGACCATACAACTGACTCGATTTTATGAAGCGCACTCGCGTTTTCTGAATGTATGTAAGATTAAAGATTCTCACGCTCGAGAAATACCTGCAACAAGACCGAACAACTCATAATATTCAATTAAAATAAATATCTTGACTAAAACTTTCTTGACGTGTTAAAAAGAATTTTTACAAAAATTTTAGTATGTTAAACAATTTATGTAGGAGTTCTATTATGAAGATCTTTCAAAAAATTATGTAATTCGTGATATTAGAGAAATTCTACCTCGCGCAGTTTCGACTACCACAGACTTAGGCCCACTACACGGCAAGAGTTTCAGCTGCATTTAAACACCTTTATACAATTCTACATTCTATACTTGTCAGCAAACGTAGATAGACGGACAGCCAAATTAGATTCATTAAAATAGTGTTTATAGTCCTTATGCCGTCATACTAAATCGCAAACCGGCCTGAGAAACAAAGACGGATGAAATAATGATGCAAGATTAAATACCAAAAGCTACCAACGTTCAGGACCCACGCTATTGGCATTTTTCACAGCTTATGATACCTTACAACATGCGTAAATAAATTTAGTCACTGAAACGTTGGGTTAAAAGAACTTGGCACAAACAATGTTAAATGAGAGCAATCGCGATTTAGTAAGTGATAGCCAATCCTACAACTAATGCTGGCAATATAACACGTCCGTAACACTGACACGTTTTCATTGTAAATTTGCTCAAAGCAAACTCACGAGAAACATCCTCAAAAAATGATCTCAAAGTTAGGATAACGACGACCACTAATTTCATTTTATTTATTGTCACAATCCAGAATTATTAAAAATTTGATGAAACAGAGTTTGCAATGTAAGAGGAATCGAACATTTTTCTTCAATATCAAGAAACGAGTACAGGTATCGTATTATTAAAGCGTATTATTGTTTTACTATGTTTCTTGATATAAACTTTTATGTGCGTCGGTAGGTCAACTGAACAGACAAAAGTACTAAAAGCTGAAAGTGATTTTTTGCCGCATGGAACGAGTTTCAACCACATTTTGCAGGTTCAGGAATTGCCTCATTGCTGCTCACAGTCGTCGGTTGCGATCTTGTTTAGTCATAGATGCGCCTGTCGTAAAATATTTCTCCGAACCCGGACATGCAAATGAGAAATAGCAGATGACACGCAGTATGAGCAGAGTTCAAAATCGTACTCCACAAAAGATTGTTCCAAATGTTCTCGGAGTCTCTAGTAAAGTCTGTCTGGTTTTTAATTAACCTCCACAGAGCAAAGTATTACTGAGGGAAAACTTAGTTCCTCATTCAAAAATAAAGAAACCCAACATTGAGTAACTTTTATGTGAAACGTTTGGATTTTTTTTTCAAATCCTGCGCCAAAAAACAACCCCGCCATCGCTCTAACTTGAAGAAAGTATTTATTCAGTTAAGGTTTGGCTTGGGGTTATGAATGCTGATTACTCCGGAAATTAAAATTTTCAAATCATTTATAACCCTAACTTGATGAATGATTGCTAATTTGTTTTTTTAAAACTTGGCGTGGTGTTTGTCTCAAATCTCGCATTTTACCATTAGTTTCAGGGTCTCGGTATGAAAGATTCAAATAATTGTGTGCTAACTGATGTCTTTCATTACACTAGTTCGTTAAGTGTAATAGTTTGAACTTGTTATTTAGACACAGTTATGTTGAACGAGAGCTCCCCTATAAGGACTCAGTTCAGTTCTGAATCTGATGACGTTACGCAGTCGACGAAAAACATCAGACGCAGTGTCCCACAGCAGTATTTCGACAGTGTTTTGATTAATCACTGTAATTAGCAAATTGATAGCAAGCAGCTCGGATGCATTGTCAGTGTCTAGCTTAATGTTCATTGTTTGTTAGAGTCTTCCTAGACGTTTCTGATGTTTAGTATTGGTTTTAGTATTCTCAATTTTGCAGTTAAAAATACCAATTTGAATTGAAGTTAGAATCGGGGTTGAATGCGAGATGCCCGATTGTAATTAAAATATAATTTTTGACTGCAGGTTAGACAGCTGCTTTTATATTTCAGACATGCAAGTTACATTGAGTTCACTTTGGATTAAACTTTATTGGATAGTGTCACCTGGGGATCTAAAACATGTGGTATGTATCTAATCAGTCTCAAATAAAGTAAAGTATATATAATTTTATGCATTTAGTTATGTGCTGATATTTGTAAATTTTAATTGCCACTGTACACTACCGTAAGATTTGTTTGGATATCCGCATGTTATAATCAGTTTGTTCATTGTTTTCTGTAGGCTACGTTCGAGATGTCGATGTTCTTGATTTCGTTTCAAGTACCATCGTAATAATTGTTATGAAAGAATTAAACCGATTTCAAATTGGATTCAATTGCGGCAAAACTTTGAGGCACAGAAAGCGAGATGGGCACTTTATCGCTTTGAGTCGAGTTGCTTGAAAACTGAATATAGTTGACAATAAATCGATTTGGCTGGGACAGGGCATGGGGCACGTTGACAATGGTCTCCATTCACGTGAGCCAGGAAAGTAGAAGGTTAACTCATTCTTAAATGTTATCAAAACAAGAAGAACCGTGTTCGCTCGCGATGTAATCAAGTGTGGATGAATGAGTGAGTAAGCTCATTACGGAGTATAATATAATTTCATAAAATGACGAGAGATTACTGACTATACGGAAAATACAATCAAAAATAATTCTTATGTTGTGACTAGATTTCGGCACTACTTCAAATTGGAAAGTAATGCATTTGGATAAATACCAATATCTGAAAGATACAGACATGAGTATTTTTAGTCAATAATTTGATTTTGAACAAAACTTAACGTTCATATATGATTGCTTTTTAATGTGAATAAGAAAATTCTTTAAACAGGGTTTTGTGTCGAAAATATCGTACGTCTCAAAAACTTACGTATGTCATTATTCTTCTGCAAACATTTGTAGTCAGAATCTCCTCTCCCATCAATGAATTGAAACACCGTTATACAAATCTACATTCTACGTTGGTCAGCATACATATTTAGACGAGGATTTCGCCTGTATCGTTTTTTATCTGCAATCAAATTATAAGTCTTTAAAACAATGTTTATGTTCATTATGACGTCATATTCGATTGGCTTGGTAAACAAGGAATGGTACAGTAATGATGAAAATTTTAATACCAAAAAAGTACCAACGTATAGCACGTATACGCTTTTGACATTTTTCACAGCTGAGGGTGACTTGAGACATGCGTAAATAAATTCAGTCACTGAACCATGGGGTTGAAAGGAAATTGGCACAAAGAATGTCAGTAACAGCAATCGCGATTTAGTAAGTGATAGCCTATAATTAATGCTGATAATATAAAACTACCACAACACTGAGACGTTTCAATTGGAAATTTTCTCAAAGTCACGAAAACTCAAAGTGAAGCTACCGACGACTACTAATATACCAATAGATACTGACACTATGTATATATATAGAATAATGGTAATGCGCGTTAGTAAATATCAACTGACGCAGTTCCTGTTGATTTGATTGAGAAATAACTATGAGGTATTGAATTCCAAATAGCTGAATCTCGTGGAAGAAAATCTCGAAGCATAGAATATTTTTTCTAGTATTTCA
This sequence comes from Styela clava, assembly GCF_964204865.1. Classification (NCBI taxonomy): domain Eukaryota; kingdom Metazoa; phylum Chordata; class Ascidiacea; order Stolidobranchia; family Styelidae; genus Styela; species Styela clava. The sequence goes on along the minus strand of NC_135264.1, from coordinate 304,472 downwards.
CTGACTGTAAACGGGTGAGAATTCACAGGAAACCGAACTTGACGATAAAAATTGTTAGACATCCCAATGCATAACGCGAATCTATGGTTCTGTTTACTTATTGTCACCATCCAGAATTAACACTGAAGATAAGTAGAATAAGCTTTCAGGTAAGTCGACTTGAGACAAGAGTTGTAGGAAAATAAAAAAAAAACTTTAGTTTATAGTAAAGGTGTATGTCGTATATGCGATAATATCTAAAAATTTCTGGCAAGCAGGTTGAAACATTAAAAATACCGTATGAAGAAAATACAGTGAAAATGCTAATGACTACCGTGGATAACTTTTTCATTTCAGCCTATTTGTGACCAATGAGATTATGTACCATACTTTCATTTACTAAATTATATCTGAGATATTACTAAACATTTACTAAGTAACTGAAGAACGGACCAACGCACCAACAAATACTGAAAAAATCTGATAATCACATAGCCAGTATTCATTAAGTTACCGTTAGGTCATTGACAGGAACAGACCGAATCTAACTTCCTTGCATTTGAGATGATTCATTTTTTTTTCAATACTTAAGATAATTTGGTAATTTTATGTTTCAATAGTTTAGTTAGACCGCTTCATAACTTCAGATATGATGAGATACACTATCAACGGAAGAAAGTTTATCAGTATCAGGAACGAATTAAAAGTTTACTTCATTAGCGTTTCAATAGTTACAAACCGGCCTGAAATAAATAGCAAACTCACATTTCACCGGAATTATCCTATTGACCATAGTCCATAGTATATTATATATTGGGTTTCTCCGCAGGTAATTCAGAGTGGATAAATGAGTGCATGAGCTTAAGTTGGAGTGAAATAATTTTATTAAATGGCGGTAAGATTACCGATTATACGAAAATTAAAATCAAATCAATTTCCGTTTTGTGACGAGATTTCGGGACCATAGCATTTTGAAAAATATCAGAATCTACAAGCTATAGAGTGATTTTATTCAATAATTTGATTTTGAGCAAAACATTACGTTGATATGTAAATCAGAAGGTTCCTCAACAGCGTTATATCCCAAAAAAATATTACACCCCAAAAATTCACGCCTCTCATTAATCTTCTCTAAATCTTTGTAGTCAGAATCTCCTCTTCTATCAATGAATTGAAACACCTTTATACGACTCTACACACCACATTGGTCAGCGAACGGCAAGTATTCGTCTGTATCGGTTTTTATCAACAATCAAATTATAACTCCATAAATAATGTTTCTATTCATTATGACGTCATACTAAATTGCAAACCGGCCTGAGAAACAAAGACGGATGAAATAATGATGCAAGATTAAATAGATAGATAGATAGATAGTTTATTTCGAAAACTCCATAACAAACCTAAATTCAAAATGGAGAATTCTGGAGGGCATGCAAAACCTACAAAAAAGTTTAAAACATGAAGTATCTCATGTGCCTGCCCACCAGCACGCACACAAAAACACAAGCCCAATTAAATGAGGCTTGGGCCAAACTTAAAAACAAAATACACGATAGTAATAAACTTTCGGGCTGTTGTACTCTCTTTCAACAATTACGTTGATAATGACCAATACCTACAACCTCATGCAAAGATAATGTGGGGAGTGGAATGTAATAAATTTGCGACGATAGTCATACTCATGAAGCCATGAAAGCTTTAAGAAAAACCAAGCCATGAAAAACTACACTGATTGCTAGATTGGGCATTGCGGAAAAGGTGATAAGTGGTTCAATATACAAACAAACGCAAAACCATGGCGGCAAATTCGGTGTGCGGACACTAAATACCAAAAGGTACCAACGTTTAGGACCCACGCTATTGGCATTTTTCACAGCTTAGGATAACTTACAACATGCGTAAATAAATTTAGTCACTGAATCGTTGGGTAAAAAGAACTTGGCACAAACAATGTTAATGAGAGCAATCGCGATTTAGTAAGTGATAGCCTATCCTACAACTAATGCTGGCAATATAACACGTCCATAACACTGACACGTTTTCATTGTAAATTTGCTCAAAGCAAACTCACGAGAACTTACTCAAAAGATGATCTCAAAGTTAGGATAACGACGACCACTAATTTCATTTTATTTATCGTCACCATCCAGAATTAATAAAAATTTGATGAAACAGAGTTTGCAATGTAAGAGGAATCGAACATTTTTCTTCAATATCAAGAAACGAGTATAGGTATCGTATTATTAAAGCGTATTATTGTTTTACTATGTTTCTTGATATAAACTTTTATGTGCGTCGGTAGGTCAACTGAACAGACAAAAGTACTAAAAGCTGAAAGTGATTTTTTGCCGCAATTGGAACGAGTTTCAACCGCGTTTTGCAGGTTCAGGAATTGCCTCATTGCTGCTCACAGTCGTCGGTTGCGATCTTGTTTAGTCATAGATGCGCCTGTCGTAAAATATTTCTCCGAACCCGGACATGCAAATGAGAAATAGCAGATGACACGCAATATGAGCAGAGTTTAAAATCGTACTCCACAAAAGATTGTTCCAAATGTTCTCGGAGTCTCTAGTAAAGTGTGTCTGGTTTTTAATTAACTTCCACAGAGCAAAGTATTACTGAGGACAAACTTAGTCCCTCATTCAAAAATAAAGAAACCCAACATTGAGTAACTTTTATGTGAAACGTTTGGATTTTTTTTTCCAATCCTGCGCCAAAAAACAACCCCGCCACCGCTTTAACTTAAAGAAAGTATTTATTCAGTTAAGGTTTAGCTTGGGGTTATGAATGCTGATTACTCCGGAAATAAAAATTTCTAAATCATCTATAACCCTAACTTGATGAATGATTGCTAATTTGGTATTTTAAAACTTGGCGTGGTGTTTGTCTCAAATCTCACATTTTGCCATTAGTTTCAGGGTCTCGGTATAAAAGTTTCAAATAATTTTGTGCTAACTGATGTCTTTCATTACACTAGTTCGTTAAGTGTAATAGTTTGAACATGTTATTTAGACACAGTTATGTTGAACGAGAGCTCCCCTCTTAGTTCAGTTCTGAATCTGGTGACGTTACGCAGTCGACGAAAATTATCTGACGCAGTGTCCCATAGCAGTATTTCGACAGTGTTTCGATTAATCACTGTAATTAGCAAATTGATAGCAAGCAGCTCGGATGCATTGTCAGTGTCTAGCTTAATGTTCATTGTTAGTTAGAGTCTTCCGAGACGTTTCTGATGTTTAGTATTGGTTTTAGTATTCTCAATTTTGCAGTTAAAAATACCAATTTGGATTGAAGTTAGAATCGGGGTTGAATGCGAGATGCCCGATTGTAATTAAAATATAATTTTTGACTGCAGGTTAGGGCTGTATTATAGTTATACCTAGTAAATAACAGCTGCTTTTATATTTTAGACATGCAAGTTACATTGAGTTCACTTTGGATTAAACTTTATTGGATAGTGTCACCTGGGGATCTAAAACATGTGGTGTGTATCTAATCAGTCTCAAATAAAGTAATGTATATATAATTTTATGCATTTAGTTATGTGCTGATATTTGTAAATTTTAATTGCCACTGTACACTACTGTAAGAATTGTTTGGATATCCGCATGTTATAATCAGTTTGTTCATTGTTTTCTGTAGGTCACGTTCGAGATGTCGATGTTCCTGATTTTGTTTCAAGTACCATCGTAATAATTGTTATGAAAGAATTAAACCGATTTCAAATTGGATTCAATTGCGGCAAAACTTTGAGGCACAGAAAGCGAGATGGGCACTTTATCGCTTTGAGTCGAGTTGCTTGAAAACTCAATTTAGTTGACAATAAATCGATTTGGCTGGGACAGGGCATGGGGCACGTTGACAATGGTCTCCATTCACGTAAGCCAGGAAAGTAGAAGATTAACTCATTCTTAAATGTTATCAAAACAAGAAGAACCGTGTTCGCTCGCGATGTAATCAAGTGTGGATGAATGAGTGAGTAAGCTCATTACGGAGTATAATATAATTTCATAAAATGACGAGAGATTACTGACTATACGGAAAATAAAATCAAAAATAATTCTTATGTTGTGACTAGATTTCGGGACTACTTCAAATTGGAAAGTAATGCATTTGGAAAAATACCAATATCTGAAAAATACAGACATGATTTTTTTTAGTCAATAATTTGATTTTGAACAAAACATAACGTTCATATATGATTGCTTTTTAATGTGAATAAGAAGATTCTTTAAACAGGGTTATTGTCGAAAATATCGTACGTCTCAAAAACTTACGTATGTCATTATTCTTCTCCATATCTTCGTAGTCAGAATCTCCTCTTCCATCAATGAATTGAAACATCGTTTTACAAATCTACGTTCTACGTTGGTCAGCATACATATTTAGACGAGCAGGAAATCGTCTGTATCAGTTTTTATCTGCAATCAAATTATAAGTCTTTAAAACAATGTTTATGTTCATTATGACGTCATATTGGATCGGCTTGGTAAACAAGGAATGGTACAGTAATGATGAAAATTTGAATACCAAAAAAGTACCAACGTATAGCACGTATACGCTTTTGACATTTTTCATAGCTGAGGGTGACTTGAGACATGCGTACATAAACTAAGTCGCTGAACCATTGGGTTGAAAGGAAATTGGCACAAGGAATGTCAATAACAGCAATCGCGATTTAGTAAGTGATAGCCTATAATTAATGCTGATAATATAAAACGACCACAACACTGAGACGTTTCAATTGGAAATTTGCTCAAAGTCACGAAAACTCAAAGTGAAGCTACCGACGACTACTAATATACCAATAGATACTGACACTATGTATATATAGGGAAAAATAATATTGCGCGTTAGTAAATATCAACTGACGCAGTTCCAGTTGATTTGATTGAGAAATAACTATGAGGTATTGAATTCCAAATAGCTGAATCTCGTGGAAGAAAATCTCGAAGCATAGAATATTTTGTCTGGTATTTCACTGACTGTAAACGGGTGGGAATTCACAGTAAACCGAACTTGACGAGAAAAATTGTTACACTTCCCAATGCATAACGCGAATCTATGGTTGTGACAATTTCTATTTACTTATTGTCACCATCCAGAATTGACACTGAAGATTAGAAGAATAAGCTTTCAGGTGGGTCGACTTGAGACAAGAGTTGTAGGTGAATAAAAAATAAAAACTTCAGTTTAGAGTAAAGGTGTATGTCGTACATGCGATAATATCTAAAAATTTCTGGCAAGCAGGTTGAAACATTAAAAATACCGTATGAAGAAAATACAGCGAAAATGCTAAATGACTATCGTGAATAACTTTTTCATTTCAGCCTATTTGTGACCAATGAGATTATGTACCATACTTTCATTTACTAATTTATATCTGAGATATTACTAAACATTTACTAAGTAACTGAAGAACGTACCAACGCGCCAACAAATACTGAAAAAATCTGATAATCACATAGCCAGTATTCATTAAGTCATTGACAGGAACAGACCGAATCTAACTTCCTTGCATTTGATTTGATTCTTTTTTTTTCAATACTTAAGATAATTTGGTAATTTTATGTTTGCAATAGTTTAGTTAGACCGCTTCATAACTTCACATATGATGAGATACAATATCAACGAAAGAAAGTTTATTAATATCAGGAACGAATTAAAAGTTTACTTCATCAGCGTTTCAATAGTTACAAACCCGCCTGAAACAAATAGCAAACTCAAATTTCACCGGAATTATCCTATTGACCATAGTCCATAGTATATTATACTTTGGGTTTCTCCGCAGATAATTCAGAGTGGATAAATGAGTGCATGAGCTCAAGTTGGAGTAAAATAATTTATACGAAATTATACGAATTAAACGAAAATTAAAAACAAATATATTTCCCTTTTGTGACGAGATTTCGGGACCACAGCATTTTGAAAAATATCAGAATCTACAAGCTATAGAGTGATTTTATTCTATAATTTGATTTTGAGCAAAACATTACGTTGATATGTGAATCAGAAGGTTCCTTAACAGCGTTATTTTCCCAAAAAAATATTACACCACAAAAACTTACGCCTCCCATTAATCTTCTCTAAATCTTTGTAGTCAGAATCTCCTCTTCTATCAATGAATTGAAACACCTTTATACGATTCTACACACCACATTGGTCAGCGAACGGCAAGTATTCGTCTGTATCGGTTTTTATCAACAATCAAATTATAACTCCATAAATAATGTTTCTATTAATTTTGACGTCATACTGAACCGATGGCCTGCCTGGTGAATAAAAAAGGATAAATTGATTACAAAAGTTTAAATATTAAAAAAGTACAGGCGTTTAGGACCTTTGGAATGTCAATGACAGCAAACACGATTTAGTAAGTGATATAACTGATTCTAACAATATAACACGACCATACAACTGACTCGATTTTATGAAGCGCACTCGCGTTTTCTGAATGTATGTAAGATTAAAGATTCTCACGCTCGAGAAATACCTGCAACAAGACCGAAAATCTCATAATATTCAATTAAAATAAATATCTTGACTAAAACTTTCTTGACGTGTTAAAAAGAATTTTTACAAAAATTTTAGTATGGTAAACAATTTATGTAGGAATTCTATTATAAAGATCTTTCACAAAATTATGTAATTCGTAATATTAGAGAAATTCTACCTCGCCCAGTTTCGACTACCACAGACTTAAGCCCACTACACGGCAAGAGTTTCAGCTGCATTTAAACACCTTTATACAATTCTACATTCTATACTTGTCAGCAAACGTAGATAGACGAACAGCCAAATTAGATTCATTAAAATAGTGTTTATATCCATTATGCCGTCATACTAAATCGCAAACCGGCCTGAGAAACAAAGACGGATGAAATAATGATGCAAGATTAAATACCAAAAGCTACCAACGTTCAGGACCCACGCTATTGGCATTTTTCAAAGCTTAGGATACCTTACAACATGCGTAAATAAATTTAGTCACTGAAACGTTGGGTTAAAAGAACTTGGCACAAACAATGTTAAATGAGAGCAATCGCGATTTAGTAAGTGATAGCCTATCCTACAACTAATGCTGGCAATATAACACGTCCATAACACTGACACGTTTTCATTGTAAATTTGCTCAAAGCAAACTCACGAGAACATACTCAAAAAATGATCTCAAAGTTAGGATAACGACGACCACTAATTTCATTTTATTTATTGTCACAATCCAGAATTATTAAAAATTTGATGAAACAGAGTTTGCAATGTAAGAGGAATCGAACATTTTTCTTCAATATCAAGAAACGAGTACAGGTATCGTATTATTAAAGCGTATTATTGTTTTACTATGTTTCTTGATATAAACTTTTATGTGCGTCGGTAGGTCAACTGAACAGACAAAAGTACTAAAAGCTGAAAGTGATTTTTTGCCGCATGGAACGACTTTCAACCGCGTTTTGCAGGTTCAGGAATTGCCTCATTGCTGCTCACAGTCGTCGGTTGCGATCTTGTTTAGTCATAGATGCGCCTGTCGTAAAATATTTCTCCGAACCCGGACATGCAAATGAGAAATAGCAGATGACACGCATTATGAGCAGAGTTCAAAATCGTACTCCACAAAAGATTGTTCCAAATGTTCTCGGAGTCTCTAGTAAAGTCTGTCTGGTTTTTAATTAACCTCCACAGAGCAAAGTATTACTGAGGGAAAACTTAGTTCCTCATTCAAAAATAAAGAAACCCAACATTGAGTAACTTTTATGTGAAACGTTTGGATTTTTTTTTCAAATCCTGCGCCAAAAAACAACCCCGCCATCGCTCTAACTTAAAGAAAGTATTTATTCAGTTAAGGTTTGGCTTGGGGTTATGAATGCTGATTACTCCGGAAATTAAAATTTTCAAATCATTTATAACCCTAACTTGATGAATGATTGCTAATTTGTTATTTTAAAACTTGGCGTGGTGTTTGTCTCAAATCTCGCATTTTACCATTAGTTTCAGGGTCTCGGTATGAAAGATTCAAATAATTGTGTGCTAACTGATGTCTTTCATCACACTAGTTCGTTAAGTGTAATAGTTTGAACTTGTTATTTAGACACAGTTATGTTGAACGAGAGCTCCCCTATAAGGACTCAGTTCAGTTCTGAATCTGATGACGTTACGCAGTCGACGAAAAACATCTGACGCAGTGTCCCACAGCAGTATTTCGACAGTGTTTTGATTAATCACTGTAATTAGCAAATTGATAGCAAGCAGCTCGGATGCATTGTCAGTGTCTAGCTTAATGTTCATTGTTAGTTAGAGTCTTCCGAGACGTTTCTGATGTTTAGTATTGGTTTTAGTATTCTCAATTTTGCAGTTAAAAATACCAATTCGAATTGAAGTTAGAATCGGGGTTGAATGCGAGATGCCCGATAGTAATTAAAATATAATTTTTGACTGCAGGTTAGGGCTGTACTATAGTTATACTAAGTAAATAACAGCTGCTTTTATATTTTAGACATGCAAGTTACATTGAGTTCACTTTGGATTAAACTTTATTGGATAGTGTCACCTGGGGATCTAAAACATGTGGTATGTATCTAATCAGTCTCAAATAAAGTAAAGTATATATAATTTTATGCATTTAGTTATGTGCTGATATTTGTAAATTTTAATTGCCACTGTACACTACCGTAAGATTTGTTTGGATATCCGCATGTTATAATCAGTTTGTTCATTGTTTTCTGTAGGCTACGTTCGAGATGTCGATGTTCTTGATTTTGTTTCAAGTACCATCGTAATAATTGTTATGAAAGAATTAAACCGATTTCAAATTGGATTCAATTGCGGCAAAACTTTGAGGCACAGAAAGCGAGATGGGCACTTTATCGCTTTGAGTCGAGTTTCTTGAAAACTGAATATAGTTGACAATAAATCGATTTGGCTGGGACAGGGCATGGGGCACGTTGACAATGGTCTCCATTCACGTGAGCCAGGAAAGTAGAAGGTGAACTCATTCTTAAATGTTATCAAAACAAGAAGAACCGTGTTCGCTCGCGATGTAATCAAGTGTGGATGAATGAGTGAGTAAGCTCATTACGGAGTATAATATAATTTCATAAAATGACGAGAGATTACTGACTATACGGAAAATGCAATCAAAAATAATTCTTATGTTGTGACTAGATTTCGGCACTACTTCAAATTGGAAAGTAATGCATTTGGATAAATACCAATATCTGAAAGATACAGACATGAGTATTTTTAGTCAATAATTTGATTTTGAACAAAACATAACGTTCATATATGATTGCTTTTTAATGTGAATAAGAAAATTCTTTAAACAGGGTTTTGTGTCGAAAATATCGTACGTCTCAAAAACTTACGTATGTCATTATTCTTCTGCAAACATTTGTAGTCAGAATCTCCTCTTCCATCAATGAATTGAAACACCGTTATACAAATCTACATTCTACGTTGGTCAGCATACATATTTAGACGAGGATTTCGCCTGTATCGTTTTTTATCTGCAATCAAATTATAAGTCTTTAAAACAATGTTTATGTTCATTATGACGTCATATTGGATTGGCTTGGTAAACAAGGAATGGTACAGTAATGATGAAAATTTTAATACCAAAAAAGTACCAACGTATAGCACGTATACGCTTTTGACATTTTTCACGGCTGAGGGTGACTTGAGACATGCGTAAATAAATTCAGTCACTGAACCATTGGGTTGAAAGGAAATTGGCACAATGAATGTCAGTAACAGCAATCGCGATTTAGTAAGTGATAGCCTATAATTAATGCTGATAATGTAAAACTACCACAACACTGAGACGTTTCAATTGGAAATTTTCTCAAAGTCACGAAAACTCAAAGTGAAGCTACCGACGACTACTAATATACCAATAGATACTGACACTATGTATATATATAGAATAATGGTAATGCGCGTTAGTAAATATCAACTGACGCAGTTCCTGTTGATTTGATTGAGAAATAACTATGAGGTATTGAATTCCAAATAGCTGAATCTCGTGGAAGAAAATCTCGAAGCATAGAATATTTTTTCTGGTATTTCACTGACTGTAAACGGGTGAGAATTCACAGTAAACCGAACTTGACGATAAAAATTGTTAGACTTCCCAATGCATAACGCGAATCTATGGTACTGTTCACTTATTGTCACCATCCAGAATTAACACTGAAGATAAGAAGAATAAGCTTTCAGGTAAGTCGACTTGAGACAAGAGTTGTAGGTAAATAAAAAATAAAAACTTTAGTTTATAGTAAAGGTGTATGTCGTATATGCGATAATATCTAAAAATTTCTGGCAAGCAGGTTGAAACATTAAAAATAACGTATGAAGAAAATACAGCGAAAATGCTAAATGACTATCGTGGATAACTTTTTCATTTCAGCCTATTTGTGACCAATGAGATTATGTACCATACTTTCATTTACTAATTTATATCTGAGATATTACTAAACATTTACTAAGTAACTGAAAAACGTACCAACGCGCCAACAAATACTGAAAAAATCTGATAATCACATAGCCAGTATTCATTAAGTCATTGACAGGAACAGACCGAATCCAACTTCCTTGCATTTGAGATGATTCTTTTTTTTTCAATACTTAAGATAATTTGGTAATTTTATGTTTGCAATAGTTTAGTTAGACCGCTTCATAACTTCAGATATGATGAGATACAATATCAACGAAAGAAAGTTTATTAATATCAGGAACGAATTAAAAGTTTACTTCATCAGCGTTTCAATAGTTACAAACCCGCCTGAAACAAATAGCAAACTCACATTTCACCGGAATTATCCTATTGATCATAGTCCATAGTATATTGTACTTTGGGTTTCTCCGCAGATAATTCAGAGTGGATAAATGAGTGCATGAGCTCAAGTTGGAGTGAAATAATTTATACGAAATTATACAAATTAAACGAAAATTAAAAACAAATCAATTTCCCTTTTGTGACGAGATTTCGGGACCACAGCATTTTGAAAAATATCAGAATCTACAAGCTATAGAGTGATTTTATTCTATAATTTGATTTTGAGCAAAACATTACGTTGATATGTGAATCAGAAAGTTCCTCAACAGCGTTATATTCCCAAAAAAATATTACACCACAAAAACTTACGCCTTCTATTAATCTTCTCTAAATCTTTGTAGTCAGAATCTCCTCTTCTATCAATGAATTGAAACACCTTTATACGATTCTACACACCACATTGGTCAGCGAACGGCAAGTATTCGTCTGTATCGGTTTTTATCAACAATCAAATTATAACTCCATAAATAATGTTTCTATTAATTTTGACGTCATACTGAACCGATGGCCAGCCTGGTGAATAAAAAAGGATAAATTGATTACAAAAGTTTAAATATCAAAAAAGTACAGGCGTTTAGGACCTTTGGAATGTCAATTACAGCAAACACGATTTAGTAAGTGATATAACTGATTCTAACAATATAACACGACCATACAACTGACTCGATTTTATGAAGCGCACTCGCGTTTTCTGAATGTATGTAAGATTAAAGATTCTCACGCTCGAGAAATACCTGCAACAAGACCGAACAACTCATAATATTCAATTAAAATAAATATCTTGACTAAAACTTTCTTGACGTGTTAAAAAGAATTTTTACAAAAATTTTAGTATGTTAAACAATTTATGTAGGAATTCTATTATAAAGATCTTTCAAAAAATTATGTAATTCGTAATATTAGAGAAATTCTACCTCGCGCACTTTCGACTACCACAGACTTAAGCCCACTACACGGCAAGAGTTTCAGCTGCATTTAAACACCTTTATACAATTCTACATTCTATACTTGTCAGCAAACGTAGATAGACGAACAGCCAAATTAGATTCATTAAAATAGTGTTTATAGTCCTTATGCCGTCATAATAAATCGCAAACCGGCCTGAGAAACAAAGACGGATGAAATAATGATGCAAGATTAAATACCAAAAGCTACCAACGTTCAGGACCCACGCCATTGGCATTTTTCACAGCTTAGGATACCTTACAACATGCGTAAATGAGTTTAGTCACTGAAACGTTGGGTTAAAAGAACTTGGCACAAACAATGTTAAATGAGAGCAATCGCGATTTAGTAAGTGATAGCCTATCCTACAACTAATGCTGGCAATATAACACGTCCATAACACTGACACGTTTTCATTGTAAATTTGCTCAAAGCAAACTTACGAGAACATACTCAAAAAATGATCTCAAAGTTAGGATAACGACGACCACTAATTTCATTTTATTTATTGTCACAATCCAGAATTATTAAAAATTTGATGAAACAGAGTTTGCAATGTAAGAGGAATCAAACATTTTTCTTCAATATCAAGAAACGAGTACAGGTATCGTATTATTAAAGCGTATTATTGTTTTACTATGTTTCTTGATATAAACTTTTATGTGCGTCGGTAGGTCAACTGAACAGACAAAAGTACCAAAAGCTGAAAGTGATTTTTTGCCGCATGGAACGAGTTTCAACCGCGTTTTGCAGGTTCAGGAATTGCCTCATTGCTGCTCACAGTCGTCGTTTGCGATCTTGTTTAGTCATAGATGCGCCTGTCGTAAAATATTTCTCCGAACCCGGACATGCAAATGAGAAATAGCAGATGACACGCATTATGAGCAGAGTTCAAAATTGTACTCCACAAAAGATTGTTCCAAATGTTCTCGGAGTCTCTAGTAAAGTCTGTCTGGTTTTTAATTAACCTCCACAGAGCAAAGTATTACTGGGGGAAAACTTAGTTCCTCATTCAAAAATAAAGAAACCCAACATTGAGTAACTTTTATGTGAAATCTTTGGATTTTTTTTTTCAAATCCTGCGCCAAAAAACAACCCCGCCATCGCTCTAACTTAAAGAAAGTATTTATTCAGTTAAGGTTTGGCTTGGGGTTATGAATGCTGATTACTCCGGAAATTAAAAATTTCAAATCATTTATAACCCTAACTTGATGAATGATTGCTAATTTGTTATTTTAAAACTTGGCGTGGTGTTTGTCTCAAATCTCGCATTTTACCATTAGTTTCAGGGTCTCGGTATGAAAGATTCAAATAATTGTGTGCTAACTGATGTCTTTCATTACACTAGTTCGTTAAGTGTAATAGTTTGAACTTGTTATTTAGACACAGTTATGTTGAACGAGAGCTCCCCTATAAGGACTCAGTTCAGTTCTGAATCTGATGACGTTACGCAGTCGACGAAAAACATCTGACGCAGTGTCCCACAGCAGTATTTCGACAGTGTTTTGATTAATCACTGTAATTAGCAAATTGATAGCAAGCAGCTCGGATGCATTGTCAGTGTCTAGCTTAATGTTCATTGTTAGTTGGAGTCCTCCGAGACGTTTCTGATATTTAGTATTGGTTTTAGTATTCTCAATTTTGCAGTTAAAAATACCAATTTGAATTGAAGTTAGAATCGGGGTTGAATGCGAGATGCCCGATAGTAATTAAAATATAATTTTTGACTGCAGGTTAGGGCTGTATTATAGTTATACTAAGTAAATAACAGCTGCTTTTATATTTTAGACATGCAAGTTACATTGAGTTCACTTTGGATTAAACTTTATTGGATAGTGTCACCTGGGGATCTAAAACATGTGGTATGTATCTAATCAGTCTCAAATAAAGTAAAGTATATATAATTTTATGCATTTAGTTATGTGCTGATATTTGTAAATTTTGATTGCCACTGTACACTACCGTAAGATTTGTTTGGATATCCGCATGTTATAATCAGTTTGTTCATTGTTTTCTGTAGGCTACGTTCGAGATGTCGATGTTCTTGATTTTGTTTCAAGTACCATCGTAATAATTGTTATGAAAGAATTAAACCGATTTCAAATTGGATTCAATTGCGGCAAAACTTTGAGGCACATAAAGCGAGATGGGCACTTTATCGCTTTGAGTCGAGTTGCTTGAAAACTGAATATAGTTGACAATAAATCGATTTGGCTGGGACAGGGCATGGGGCACGTTGACAATGGTCTCCATTCACGTGAGCCAGGAAAGTAGAAGGTGAACTCATTCTTAAATGTTATCAAAACAAGAAGAACCGTGTTCGCTCGCGATGTAATCAAGTGTGGATGAATGAGTGAGTAAGCTCATTACGGAGTATAATATAATTGGTATAATTGGGTGACTTGAGACATGCGTAAATAAATTCAGTCACTGAACCATTGGGTTGAAAGGAAATTGGCACAATGAATGTCAGTAACAGCAATCGCGATTTAGTAAGTGATAGCCTATAATTAATGCTGATAATATAAAACTACCACAACACTGAGACGTTTCAATTGGAAATTTTCTCAAAGTCACGAAAACTCAAAGTGAAGCTACCGACGACTACTAATATACCAATAGATACTGACACTATGTATATATATATAGAATAATGGTAATGCGCGTTAGTAAATATCAACTGACGCAGTTCCTGTTGATTTGATTGAGAAATAACTATGAGGTATTGAATTCCAAATAGCTGAATCTTGTGGAAGAAAATCTCGAAGCATAGAATATTTTTTCAGGTATTTCACTGACTGTAAACGGGTGAGAATTCACAGTAAACCGAACTTGACGATAAAAATTGTTAGACTTCCCAATGCATAACGCGAATCTATGGTTGTGACAATTTCTGTTTACTTATTGTCACCATCCAGAATTAACACTGAAGATAAGAAGAATAAGCTTTCAGGTGAGTCGACTTGAGACAAGAGTTGTAGGAAAATAAAAAATAAAAACTTTAGTTTATAGTAAAGGTGTATGTCGTATATGCGATAATATCTAAAAATTTCTGGCTAGCAGGTTGAAACATTAAAAATACCGTATGAAGAAAATACAGCGAAAATGCTAAATGACTATCGTGGATAACTTTTTCATTTCGGCCTATTTGTGACCAATGAGATTATGTACCATACTTTCATTTACTAAATTATATCTGAGATATTACTAAACATTTACTAAGTAACTGAAGAACGGACCAACGCGCCAACAAACACTGAAAATATCTGATAATCACATAGCCAGTATTCATTAAGTTACCGTTAGGTCATCGACAGGAACAGACCGAATCTAACTTCCTTGCAATTGTGATGATTCATTTTTTTTTCAATACTCAAGATAATTTGGTAATTTTATGTTTCAATAGTTTAGTTAGACCGCTTCATAACTTCAGATACGATGAGATACAATATCAACGAAAGAAAGTTTATTAATATCAGGAACGAATTAAAAGTTTACTTCATTGGCGTTTCAATAGTTACAAACCGGCCTGAAATAAATAGCAAACTCACATTTCACCGGAATTATCCTATTGACCATAGTCCATAGTATATTATATATTGGGTTTCTCCGAAGGTAATTCAGAGTGGATAAATGAGTACATGAGCTCAAGTTGGAGTGAAATAATTTTATTGAATGGCGGTAAGATTACCGATTATACGAAAATTAAAATCAAATCAATTTCCGTTTTGTGACGAGATTTCGGGACCATAGCATTTTGAAAAATATCAGAATCTACAAGCTACTCGATGTTCCTGATTTTGTTTCAAGTACCATCGTAATAATTGTTATGAAAGAATTAAACCGATTTCAAATTGGATTCAATTGCGGCAAAACTTTGAGGCACAGAAAGCGAGATGGGCACTTTATCGCTTTGATTCGAGTTGCTTGAAAACTCAATTTAGTTGACAATAAATCGATTTGGCTGGGACAGGGCATGGGGCACGTTGACAATGGTCTCCATTCACGTAAGCCAGGAAAGTAGAAGATTAACTCATTCTTAAATGTTATCAAAACAAGAAGAACCGTGTTCGCTCGCGATGTAATCAAGTGTGGATGAATGAGTGAGTAAGCTCATTACGGAGTATAATATAATTTCATAAAATGACGAGAGATTACTGACTATACGGAAAATAAAATCAAAAATAATTCTTATGTTGTGACTAGATTTCGGGACTACTTCAAATTGGAAAGTAATGCATTTGGAAAAATACCGATATCTGAAAGATACAGACATGATTTTTTTTAGTCAATAATTTGATTTTGAACAAAACATAACGTTCATATATGATTGCTTTTTAATGTGAATGAGAAGATTCTTTAAACAGGGTTATTGTCGAAAATATCGTACGTCTCAAAAACTTACGTATGTCATTATTCTTCTCCAAATCTTTGTAGTCAGAATCTCCTCTTCCATCAATGAATTGAAACACCGTTTTACAAATCTACGTTCTACGTTGGTCAGCATACATATTTAGACGAGCAGGAAATCGCCTGTATCAGTTTTTATCTGCAATCAAATTATAAGTCTTTAAAACAATGTTTATGTTCATTATGACGTCATATTGGATCGGCTTGGTAAACAAGGAATGGTACAGTAATGATGAAAATTTGAATACCAAAAAAGTACCAACGTATAGCACGTATACGCTTTTGACATTTTTCATAGCTGAGGGTGACTTGAGACATGCGTACATAAACTAATTTATACGAAATTATACGAATTAAACGAAAATTAAAAACAAATATATTTCCCTTTTGTGACGAGATTTCGGGACCACAGCATTTTGAAAAATATCAGAATCTACAAGCTATAGAGTGAATTTATTCTATAATTTGATTTTGAGCAAAACATTACGTTGATATGTGAATCAGAAGGTTCCTTAACAGCGTTATTTTCCCAAAAAAATATTACACCACAAAAACTTACGCCTCCCATTAATCTTCTCTAAATCTTTGTAGTCAGAATCTCCTCTTCTATCAATGAATTGAAACACCTTTATACGATTCTACACACCACATTGGTCAGCGAACGGCAAGTATTCGTCTGTATCGGTTTTTATCAACAATCAAATTATAACTCCATAAATAATGTTTCTATTAATTTTGACGTCATACTGAACCGATGGCCAGCCTGGTGAATAAAAAAGGATAAATTGATTACAAAAGTTTAAATATTAAAAAAGTACAGGCGTTTAGGACCTTTGGAATGTCAATGACAGCAAACGCGATTTAGTAAGTGATATAACTGATTCTAACAATATAACACGACCATACAACTAACTCGATTTTATGAAGCGCACTCGCGTTTTCTGAATGTATGTAAGATTAAAGATTCTCACGCTCGAGAAATACCTGCAACAAGACCGAAAATCTCATAATATTCAATTAAAATAAATATCTTGACTAAAACTTTCTTGACGTGTTAAAAAGAATTTTTACAAAAATTTTAGTATGTTAAACAATTTATGTAGGAATTCTATTATAAAGATCTTTCAAAAAATTATGTAATTCGTAATATTAGAGAAATTCTACCTCGCGCAGTTTCGACTACCACAGACTTAAGCCCACTACACGGCAAGAGTTTCAGCTGCATTTAAACACCTTTATACAATTCTACATTCTATACTTGTCAGCAAACGTAGATAGACGAACAGCCAAATTAGATTCATTAAAATAGTGTTTATATTCCTTATGCCGTCATACTAAATCGCAAACCGGCCTGAGAAACAAAGACGGATGAAATAATGATGCAAGATTAAATACCAAAAGCTACCAACGTTCAGGACCCACGCTATTGGCATTTTTCAAAGCTTAGGATACCTTACAACATGCGTAAATAAATTTAGTCACTGAAACGTTGGGTTAAAAGAACTTGGCACAAACAATGTTAAATGAGAGCAATCGCGATTTAGTAAGTGATAGCCTATCCTACAACTAATGCTGGCAATATAACACGTCCATAACACTGACACGTTTTCATTGTAAATTTGCTCAAAGCAAACTCACGAGAACATACTCAAAAAATGATCTCAAAGTTAGGATAACGACGACCACTAATTTCATTTTATTTATTGTCACAATCCAGAATTATTAAAAATTTGATGAAACAGAGTTTGCAATGTAAGAGGAATCGAACATTTTTCTTCAATATCAAGAAACGAGTACAGGTATCGTATTATTAAAGCGTATTATTGTTTTACTATGTTTCTTGATATAAACTTTTATGTGCGTCGGTAGGTCAACTGAACAGACAAAAGAACTAAAAGCTGAAAGTGATTTTTTGCCGCATGGAACGACTTTCAACCGCGTTTTGCAGGTTCAGGAATTGCCTCATTGCTGCTCACAGTCGTCGGTTGCGATCTTGTTTAGTCATAGATGCGCCTGTCGTAAAATATTTCTCCGAACCCGGACATGCAAATGAGAAATAGCAGATGACACGCATTATGAGCAGAGTTCAAAATCGTACTCCACAAAAGATTGTTCCAAATGTTCTCGGAGTCTCTAGTAAAGTCTGTCTGGTTTTTAATTAACCTCCACAGAGCAAAGTGTTACTGAGGGAAAACTTAGTTCCTCATTCAAAAATAAAGAAACCCAACATTGAGTAACTTTTATGTGAAACGTTTGGATTTTTTTTTTCAAATCCTGCGCCAAAAAACAACCCCGTCATCGCTCTAACTTAAAGAAAGTATTTATTCAGTTAAGGTTTGGCTTGGGGTTATGAATGCTGATTACTCCGGAAATTAAAATTTTCAAATCATTTATAACCCTAACTTGATGAATGATTGCTAATTTGTTATTTTAAAACTTGGCGTGGTGTTTGTCTCAAATCTCGCATTTTACCATTAGTTTCAGGGTCTCGGTATGAAAGATTCAAATAATTGTGTGCTAACTGATGTCTTTCATTACACTAGTTCGTTAAGTGTAATAGTTTGAACTTGTTATTTAGACACAGTTATGTTGAACGAGAGCTCCCCTATAAGGACTCAGTTCAGTTCTGAATCTGATGACGTTACGCAGTCGACGAAAAACATCTGACGCAGTGTCCCACAGCAGTATTTCGACAGTGTTTTGATTAATCACTGTAATTAGCAAATTGATAGCAAGCAGCTCGGATGCATTGTCAGTGTCTAGCTTAATGTTTATTGTTAGTTAGAGTCTTCCGAGACGTTTCTGATGTTTAGTATTGGTTTTAGTATTCTCAATTTTGCAGTTAAAAATACCAATTTGAATTGAAGTTAGAATCGGGGTTGAATGTGAGATGCCCGATTGTAATTAAAATATAATTTTTGACTGCAGGTTAGGGCTGTATTATAGTTATACTAAGTAAATAACAGCTGCTTTTATATTTTAGACATGCAAGTTACATTGAGTTCACTTTGGATTAAACTTTTTTGGATAGTGTCACCTGGGGATATAGAACATGTGGTATGTATCTAATCAGTCTCAAATAAAGTAAAGTATATATAATTTTATGCATTTAGTTATGTGCTGATATTTGTAAATTTTAATTGCCACTGTACACTACTGTAAGATTTGTTTGAATATCCGCATGTTATAATCAGTTTGTTCATTGTTTTCTGTAGGTTACGTTCGAGATGTCGATGTTCCTGATTTTGTTTCAAGTACCCTCGTATTAATTGTTATGAAAGAATTAAACTGATTTCAAATTGGATTCAATTGCGGCAAAACTTTGAGGCACAGAAAGCGAGATGGGCACTTTATCGCTTTGAGTCGAGTTGCATGAAAACTGAATATAGTTGACAATAAATCGATTTGGCTGGGACAGGGCATGGGGCACGTTGACAATGGTCTCCATTCACGTAAGCCAGGAAGGTAGAAGGTTAACTCATTCTTAAATGTTATCAAAACAAGAAGAACCGTGTTCGCTCGCGATGTAATCAAGTGTGGATGAAAGAATGAGTATGCTCATTTCGGAGTATAATATAATTTCATAAAATGACGAGAAGATTACTGACTATACGGAAAATAAAGTCAAAAATAATTCTAATGTTGTGACTAAATTTCGGGACTACTTCAAATTGGAGAGTAATGCATTTGGAAAAATACCAGTATCTGAAGGCTTGACAGACAGACATGAGTATTTTTAGTCAATAATTTGATTTTGATCAAAACATAACGTTCATATATGATTGCTTTTTAATGTGAATAAGAAGATTCTTTAAACAGGGTTATTGTCGAAAATATCGTACGTCTCAAAAACTTACGTATGTCATTATTCTTTTCCAAATCTTTGTAGTCAGAATCTCCTCTTCCGTCAATGAATTGAAACACCGTTATACAAATCTACATTCTACGTTGGTCAGCATACATAGATAAACGAGCAGGGAATCGCCTGTATCGTTTTTTTTTTTATCTGCAATCAAATTATAAGTCTTTAAAACAATGTTTATGCTCATTATGGCGTCATATTGGACCGGATTGGTAAACAAGGAATGGTACAGTAATGATGAAAATTTAGTTACCAAAAAAGTACCAACGTATAGCACGTATACGCTTTTGACATTTTTCACAGCTGAGGATGTCTTGAGACATGCGTAAATAAATTCAGTCACTGAACCATTGGATTGAAAGGAAATTGGCACAAAGAATGTCAATAACAGCAATCGCGATTAAGTAAGTGATAGCTTATAATTGATGCTGATAATATAAAACTACCATAACACTGAGACGTTTCAATTGGAAATTTGCTCAAAGTCACGAAAACTCAAAGTGAAGCTACCGACGACTACTAAAATACCAATAGATACTGACACTATGTATATATAGGGAAAAATAATATTGCGCGTTAGTAAATATCAACTGACGCAGTTCCTGTTGATTTGATTGAGAAATAACTATGAGGTATTGAATTCCAAATAGCTGAATCTCGTGGAAGAAAATCTCGAAGCATAGAATATTTTGTCTGGTATTTCACTGACTGTAAACGGGTGAGAATTCACAGTAAACCGAACTTGACGATTAAAATTATTAGACTTCCCAATGCATAACGCGAATCTATGGTTGTGACCATTTCTATTTACTTATTGTCACCATCCAGAATTAACACTGAAGTTAGGAAGAATAAGCTTTCAGGTAAGTCGACTTGAGACAAGAGTTGTAGGAAAATAAAAATAAAACTTTAGAGTAAAGGTGTATGTCGTATATGCGATAATATCTAAAAATTTCTGGAAAGCAGGTTGAAACATTGGAAATACCGTATGAATAAAATACAGGAAAATGCCAAATGACTATCGTGGATAACTTTTTCATTTCAACCTATTTGTCCCCAATGAGATTATGTACCGTCCTTTCATTTACTGAATTATATCTGAGATATTACTAAACATTTACTGAGTAACTGAAGAACGGACCAACGCGCCAACAAATACTGAAAAAATCTGAAAATCACATAGCCAGTATTCATTAAGTTACCGTTAGGTCATTGACAGAAACAGACCGAATCTAACCTCCTTGCATTTGAGATGATTCATTTTTTTTTCAATACTTAAGATAATTTGGCATTTGTTAAATATATATAAATATACAAAATCTTTGTAGTATAACATATAAAGTCGCAATAAACTAGAAGCAAACATTCCCTTTTGAATAGTCTAGCTAGGAGACTTGGTTGTTTCTTTACAGAACCGTGTTCGTGTTCGAGGTACTTCTATATAACATTGCACATTAGGGAACAATTCACGACCAACTTAAAATCCCAGATATGATCAGTTAAATATTTATTGGAAATAAATCTTGCAATGGACTATATTTTTCAAGATATTAGGAAACGAGCAAAATTAAAGCGTATACGTCTTTAACTTTATTTCTGAATATAAGATTTTATATGCGTCGGAAGTGCAACTGAACAGCTAAAAGTACTGAAAGCTAAAAGTGATTTTTTTAACAATTTACAAATTCAAATAATTTAATATTACTAAAACTTGTCCTTGACGATGGAAAACCAAAAATTGCAATGAACTCTAAATCAAACAAGCCTATTTTTTTGATTGCGACATAATTGCTTTTTGTACAGTAACGTGTTAGAGTTGATACTACTATACAATATTATTGAGTTTGGAAGCATTAACGACCCGAATAGTATTTTATGTTTGCAATAGTTTAGTTAGACCCCTTCATAACTTCAGATATGATGAGATACACTATCAACGGAAGAAAGTTTATCAATATCATGAACGAATTAAAAGTTTACTTCATTAGCGTTTCAATAGTTACAAACCCGCCTGAAATAAATACCAAACTCACATTTCACCGAAATTATCCTATTGACTATAGTTCATAGTATATTATACTTTGGGTGCCTCCGCAGGTAATCCAGAGTGGATAAATAAGTGAGTCAGCTCAAGTTGGGGTGAAATAATTTTATTAAATGACGATATTTCCGAATATACGAAAATTAAAATCGAATCAATTTCTCGTGTTGTGACGAGATTTCGGGACCACTTCAAACTTGCGAAATACAGCATTTTGAAAAATATCAGAATCTACAAGTTATAAAGTGATTTTATTCAATAATTTGATTTTGAGCAAAAAATTACGTTGATATGTGAATCAGAAGGTTTCTCAACAGCGTTATATCCGAAAAAAATATTACACCTCAAAAACTTAAAACTTCTTTTAAATCTTTGTAGTCAGAATATCCTCTTCTATCAATAAATTAAAACCCCTTTATACAATTTTACACTCCACTTTGGTCAACAAACGGCAAGTATTCGTCTGTATCGGTTTCTTTCAACATTCAAATTATTACTCCATTCATATTGACGTCATACTGAACCGATGGCCAACCTGGTGAACAAAGAAGGATAAAATGATTACAAAAGTTTAAATATCAAAAAAGTACAGACGTTTAGGACCTTTGGAATGTCAATGACAGCAAATGCGATTCAGCAAGTGATATAACTGATTCTAACAATATAACACAACCATACAACTGACTCGATTTTGTAGGAAAATTTGCTCAAAGCAAAGTCACGCGAAATTACTCAAAAGATCTTTGATCTCAATTTTGTTTACTTCATTAGCGTTTCAATAGTTACAAAATAGCCTAAATACAACAGCAAACTAACAATTCACTGAAATATTCTTGTTATCTTTTTCTCTTCTCTGCAACTGGTTTGACTTCTCCTCCTGTCAATCAATCAATCATTTATTCGTCGTCACAAAAACATCAAATGCACAAAAAATTGGTACAATAAATAAATATAATAATAATGATATTTGTGCAACAGGAGTCGCGAGGGATCCTATTAGGTCTTCAAGCAGCGACAACTAAAGCGCTGTTACTGGTTCAGTGTAAAAAAATAACTACATTTGCTACAAACATTGACGATGCAATAGTCGTTATGATGAACATATTTTGAATCATTGAAAAAATTCGCAGCAAACTCAACTTTACTAAAATCATATAATAGAGAAAAAAAAAGAAAAACAACTCAACTATAAATTTATAAAAAAGGCATATTTGAATAAATGTATATAAGTTACATAAAAGACAAACGACAAGCGAGGGGAAAATGGTTAGACCAGGGGTCGGGAACCCATGGCTCGCGAGCCATATATGGCTCTTTTGGTGACGGCATATGGCTCCCAGAAAAATATAATATTCTAAGACTAAGCTTACTATTGTTACGAGATCCCAAACTCTTTTATAGCCGAATTTGGCAGGAAATTCCCAATACGTTTCAGAACACGCGCCCAGCACATGTCTATGTTATGTAAGATATTACTAGACAGGCATTGTGACAAACAAGGGGATTCTGGAACATATATTGTGACATCACAAAGCGATATAGTTTTAAAAACACTACGGATATGCCTAAACGAAAAAGGCTGATGAGTATCGTAGATTTCAACTTGGGCTGCATGTGAGCAACCGTTCAAGACCCGCAGCGACTACATGCAGCATCAGAAATCACATTAAATGTATATTGACATTATATGTGTTGACTTTTGAGTAAACATTTCAGGCCTGATTAAGTGAAGAAATGGTATATGGCTCGCACGGAAATGCAATTGAAAATATGTATATATTATGGCTCTCTTGACCAAAAAGGTTCCCGACCCCTGGGTTAGACCAAAGACAAAATTGTAAGTGACTAATTGAATAGAAGTTGGTAAGCTCTAATAAATCATAAAACGTTGATATGTATATATATACCATATGCTCCACAGTAAGTGGGCATAAAATTTACGAAAGAATGGTAGGCATATGCTTGCTCAATAAATTAAAATATAACGAATTTTGGCATTTTAGTGTAGAGGTTGCACCAAGGTTGGTAAAGTTAAAGTACCGGGTACTTTAGAAATAGACTCCTTACACCTATAGTTCCTCCGGCTTTTTGGGCAGCCATGGCGACAGTCTACAAATGCGACTACTGGGCTATGGACAGAAGATGGCGAATCATACTGAATACCGGTACTCCAATCAATGGCTGATGGAAGAGAGATAATAACTAATATATTTAC
The DNA here is from genome assembly GCF_964204865.1 of Styela clava. NCBI lineage: Eukaryota > Metazoa > Chordata > Ascidiacea > Stolidobranchia > Styelidae > Styela > Styela clava. Next base: position 280,189 of record NC_135264.1, on the reverse strand, counting down.
TTTTTAGATATAATTTGAAACCGTAATAGCCTAAAGATTTAATGGTACTTGGTAAGGCATTCCACAGTTTCACACCCGTGTATTTTATGGATTTCTGTGTCCTGCTTGATGAATATCTTGGGACATACCGGTAATATGAACTTGACGAAGCTGATCTAGTAGAGTATGAATGGATATTACTCTGCATTCTGAAAATTCCCGCGAATGCCATGGGAAGCTTGTTATCGAAGTACTGGTGCATGAGTTTCAGTATCTCAAATTCATGGATATGACCAAGCTTAATAATTCGACACCTGTGGTACAAAGGATCTAGTCTAGATCGGAAAGGTGCACTACATATGGCTCTAATTGCTTTGTTTTGCAAAACTTCTAATCTGTGGAGTAGAGTCGATGACGCACTACCCCAAGTTATAATGCCATACTGCAGATACGACTGGAAAAGAGAAAAATAAACCAATCGGAGAGCTGGCATGGTGAGGAATTTTCTTAGTTTAAATAATAAACCTGTTGCACTTGTGATGTCCATTTCAATTGGTCATCAATGTGGATACCTAGGTATTTGTATGAGTTGACATTTTCAAGTGCAACCTTGTCAATATTAATTTGAAGCCGAATTTTATTTTTTTCATTTATCCTGGATTCCTGGGACTAATTAATAAGATTCTTTTCTAAATTCTTTTCTAAAAGAATTTGTGTTTATTTTTCAAATGCTTCTCAGCTTAATAAAATTCTGTCTTTTGCGCGTATCGCTGACTCCCTGGAATAAAAATAAAGCATATACTGCATTGTTTTAACTAATTACTGCGTCATGAGGAACCTATTTCTAACATTTCAATGTGGACAAAGAAAACATAAAAGGCTTTTAAGCTAAAGCGCACTCGTGTTTCCTGAATGTATGTAAGATTAAAGATTCTCACGCTCGATAAACAACCTGCAACAAGACCGAATACCTCATAATAATTAATTAAAAAAAATATCTTGACTGAAACTTTTTCGATGTTAAACAATTTATGTAGGAATCCTATTATACAGATCTTTCAAAAATGATTGTAATATTAGAGAAATTCTACCTCGCGCAGTTTCGACTACCACAGACTTAAGCTCACTAAACGGCAAGAGTTTCAACTGCATTTAAACACCTCAACACAATTCTACATTCTACACTTCAGCAAACGTAGATAGACGAACAGCAATCACGATTTAGTAAGTGATAGCCTATAGCTAATGCTGGCAATATAACACGACAACAACACTGACACGTTTTCATTGTAAATTTGCTTAAAGCAAACTCACGAGAACTTACTCAAAAGATGATCTCTAAGTTAAGCTAACGACGACCACTAATTTCATTTTACTTATTGTCACCATCAAGAATATTAAAGGGATAAATGGAATAGGTTTTCAGGTAGATCGATTTATGACAAGAGTTGATAGGAAAATATATCAAAGCACTTTAGAGTTGAGGCGTATGCGTATATACGATAATATCGAATAATTGCTGGCAAGCAGGTCGAAACATTAGAAATATTGTATGAAGAAAATGCAGCGAAAATACTAAATGACTATCGAGGATAACTTTTTTTTTTATTTCAACCTATTTTTTCTCTACCAATGAGAATATGTACCGACCTTTTATTACCCAAACTTTATCTGAGATATGACTTGAAATTGATAGCTGAAAAACGGGACAACGCGCCAACAAATACTGCATGAAAAAATCACATAGCCAGTATTTAATAAGTTACTGTTAGCATAGCTTATTGACAGAAATAGACCGTTTCTAAACTTTTTGCATTTGAAATGATTCATTTTTTCAATACTTGAGATCATTTGGCATTAGTTAAAATTATATAAATGTACAAAATCGCGTTCGCAGCACCTCGTTCGTGTTAAAAAATTGATGAAACGAAATTTGCAATGAAATAAGAGTCAATATCAATAAACAAGTATAATTATCGCAATATTAAAGTGTATTAGTGTTTTACTATGTTTCTTGATATAAACTTTTATGTGCGTCGGTAGGTCAACTGAACAGATGAAACTACTGAAAGCTGAAAGTGATTGTTTGCAATCGCTGAAGACTTGAGCACACCGCACGGCACAGGTTTTAACTGCGTTTTGCAGGTTCAGGAATTGCCTCATTGCTGCTCACAGTCGTCGGTTGCGGTCACGTTTAGTCGTAGATGCGCCTGTCGTAAAATATTTCTCCGAACCCGGACATGCAAATGAGAAATAGCAGGTGACACGCAATAAGAGCAGAGTTTAAAATCGTACTCCTCGAGACATTGTTCCAAATGTTCTCGGAGTCTCTAGTAAAGTCTGTCTGGTTTTTAATTAACCTCCACAGAGAAAAGTATTCGTCAGGGCAAACTTAGTCCCTGATTCAAAAACAAAGAAACCCAACATTGAGTAACTTTTATGTGAAACGTTTGGATCTTTTTTACAAATCCTGCGTCAAAAAACAACCCCGCCACCGCTCTAACTAAAAAAAGTAAATATCCAGTTAGGGTTTGGCTTGGGGTTAGGAATGCTGATTATTCCGGGAATTAAAATTTTTAAATCATTTATAACCCTAACTTGATGACTGATTTGCTAATTTGTTCTTTTAAAACTTGGCGGGCTTTTTTTTTCTAATCTTGCATTTTCCCATTATTGTCAGGGTCTCGGTATAAAAGATTCAAATGATTATATGCTAACTGATGACTTTCATTGCACTAGTTCGTTAAGTGTAACAGTTTGAACTTGTTATTTAGACACAGTTATGTTGAACGAGAGCTCCCCTATAAGGACTCAGTTCAGTTCTGAATCTGATGACGTTACGCAGTCGACGAAAATCATCTGACGCAGTGTACCATAACAGTATTTCGAAAGTGTTTCGATTAATCACTGTAATTAGCAAATTGATAGCAAGCAGCTCGGATGCATTGTCACTGTCTAGCTTAATTTTCATTGTTAGTTAGAGTCTTCGGAGACGTTTATGATGTTGAGTATTGGTTTTAGTATTCTCAATTTTGCGGTTAGGAATACCTATTTGGATTGAAGTTAGAATCGGGGTTGAATGCGAGATGCCCGATTGTAATTAAAATATAATTTTTGACTGCAGGTTAGGGCTGTATTATAGTTATACTAGGTAAATAACAGCTGCTTTTATATTTTAGCCATTCAAGTTACATTGAGTTCACTTTGGATTAAACTTTATTGGATAGTGTCACCTGGGGATCTAAAACATGTGGTATGTATCTAATCAGTCTCAAATAGAGTAATGTATATATAATTTTATGGATTTAGTTATCTGCTTATATTTGTAAATTTTAATTGCCACTGTACACCACTGTAAGATTTGTTTAGATATCCGCATGTTATATTCAGTTTTTTCATTATTTTCTGTAGGTTAGGTTCGAGATGTCGATGTTCCGGATTTTGTTTCAAGTACCATCGTAATAATTGTTATGAAAGAATTAAACCGATTTCAAATTGGATTCAATTGCGGCAAAACTTTGAGGCACAGAAAGCAAGATGGGCACTTTATCGCTTTGAGTCGAGTTGCTTGAAAACTCAATTTAGTTGACAATAAATCGATTTGGCTGGGACAGGGCATGGGGCACGTTGACAATGGTCTCCATTCACGTAAGCCAGGAAAGTAGAAGATTAACTCATTCTTAAATGTTATCAAAACAAGAAGAACCGTGTTCGCTCGCGATGTAATCAAGTGTGGATGAATGAGTGAGTAAGCTCATTACGGAGTATAATATAATTTCATAAAATGACGAGAGATTACTGACTATACGGAAAATAAAATCAAAAATAATTCTTATGTTGTGACTAGATTTCGGGACTACTTCAAATTGGAAAGTAATGCATTTGGAAAAATACCAATATCTGAAAGATACAGACATGATTTTTTTAGTCAATAATTTGATTTTGAACAAAACATAACGTTCATATATGATTGCTTTTTAATGTGAATAAGAAGATTCTTTAAACAGGGTTATTGTCGAAAATATCGTACGTCTCAAAAACTTACGTATGTCATTATTCTTCTCCAAATCTTCGTAGTCAGAATCTCCTCTTCCATCAATGAATTGAAACATCGTTTTACAAATCTACGTTCTACGTTGGTCAGCATACATATTTAGACGAGCAGGAAATCGCCTGTATCAGTTTTTATCTGCAATCAAATTATAAGTCTTTAAAACAATGTTTATTTTCATTATGACGTCATATTGGATCGGCTTGGTAAACAAGGAATGGTACAGTAATGATGAAAATTTGAATACCAAAAAAGTACCAACGTATAGCACGTATACGCTTTTGACATTTTTCATAGCTGAGGGTTACTTGAGACATGCGTACATAAACTAAGTCGCTGAACCATTGGGTTGAAAGGAAATTGGCACAAGGAATGTCAACAACAGCAATCGCGATTTAGTAAGTGATAGCCTATAATTAATGCTGATAATATAAAACGACCACAACACTGAGACGTTTCAATTGGAAATTTGCTCAAAGTCACGAAAACTCAAAGTGAAGCTACCGACGACTACTAATATACCAATAGATACTGACACTATGTATATATAGGGAAAAATAATATTGCGCGTTAGTAAATATCAACTGACGCAGTTCCTGTTGATTTGATTGAGAAATAACTATGAGGTATTGAATTCCAAATAGCTGAATCTCGTGGAAGAAAATCTCGAAGCATAGAATATTTTGTCTGGTATTTCACTGACTGTAAACGGGTGGGAATTCACAGTAAACCGAACTTGACGAGAAAAATTGTTACACTTCCCAATGCATAACGCGAATCTATGGTTGTGACAATTTCTGTTTACTTATTGTCACCATCCAGAATTAACACTGAAGATAAGAAGAATAAGCTTTCAGGTAAGTCGACTTGAGACAAGAGTTGTAGGTAAATAAAAAATAAAAACTTTAGTTTAGAGTAAAGGTGTATGTCGTATATGCGATAATATCTAAAAATTTCTGGCAAGCAGGTTGAAACATTAAAAATACCGTATGAAGAAAATACAGCGAAAATGCTAAATGACTATCGTGGATAACTTTTTCATTTCAGCCTATTTGTGACCAATGAGATTATGTACCATACTTTCATTTACTAATTTATATCTGAGATATTACTAAACATTTACTAAGTAACTGAAGAACGTACCAACGCGCCAACAAATACTGAAAAAATCTGATAATCACATAGCCAGTATTCATTAAGTCATTGACTGGAACAGGCCGAATCTAACTTCCTTGCATTTGAGATGATTCTTTTTTTTTCAATACTTAAGATAATTTGGTAATTTTATGTTTGCAATAGTTTAGTTAGACCGCTTCATAACTTCAGATATGATGAGATACAATATCAACGAAAGAAAGTTTATTAATATCAGGAACGAATTAAAAGTTTACTTCATCAGCGTTTCAATAGTTACAAACCCGCCTGAAACAAATAGCAAACTCACATTTCACCGGAATTATCCTATTGACCATAGTCCATAGTATATTATACTTTGGGTTTCTCCGCAGACAATTCAGAGTGGATAAATGAGTGCATGAGCTCAAGTTGGAGTGAAATAATTTATACGAATTAAACGAAAATTAAAAACAAATCAATTTCCCTTTTGTGACGAGATTTCGGGACCACAGCATTTTGAAAAATATCAGAATCTACAAGCTATAGAGTTATTTTATTCTATAATTTGATTTTGAGCAAAACATTACGTTGATATGTGAATCAGAAGGTTCCTCAACAGCGTTATATTCCCAAAAAAATATTACACCACAAAAACTTACGCCTTCTATTAATCTTCTCTAAATCTTTGTAGTCAGAATCTCCTCTTCTATCAATGAATTGAAACACCTTTATACGATTCTACACACCACATTGGTCAGCGAACGGCAAGTATTCGTCTGTATCGGTTTTTATCAACAATCAAATTATAACTCCATAAATAATATTTCTATTAATTTTGACGTCATACTGAACCGATGGCCAGCCTGGTGAATAAAAAAGGATAAATTGATTACAAAAGTTTAAATATTAAAAAAGTACAGGCGTTTAGGACCTTTGGAATGTCAATGACAGCAAACACGATTTAGTAAGTGATATAACTGATTCTAACAATATAACACGACCATACAACTGACTCGATTTTATGAAGCGCACTCGCGTTTTCTGAATGTATGTAAGATTAAAGATTCTCACGCTCGAGAAATACCTGCAACAAGACCGAACAACTCATAATATTCAATTAAAATAAATATCTTGACTAAAACTTTCTTGACGTATTAAAAAGAATTTTTACAAAAATTTTAGTATGTTAAACAATTTATGTAGGAATTCTATTATAAAGATCTTTCAAAAAATTATGTAATTCGTAATATTAGAGAAATTCTACCTCGCACAGTTTCGACTACCACAGACTTAAGCCCACTACACGGCAAGAGTTTCAGCTGCATTTAAACACCTTTATACAATTCTACATTCTATACTTGTCAGCAAACGTAGATAGACGAACAGCCAAATTAGATTCATTAAAATAGTGTTTATATTCAGTATGCCGTCATACTAAATCGCAAACCGGCCTGAGAAACAAAGACGGATGAAATAATGATGCAAGATTAAATACCAAAAGCTACCAACGTTCAGGACCCACGCTATTGGCATTTTTCACAGCTTAGGATACCTTACAACATGCGTAAATAAATTTAGTCACTGAAACGTTGGGTTAAAAGAACTTGGCACAAACAATGTTAAATGAGAGCAATCGCGATTTAGTAAGTGATAGCCTATCCTACAACTAATGCTGGCAATATAACACGTCCATAACACTGACACGTTTTCATTGTAAATTTGCTCAAAGCAAACTCACGAGAACATACTCAAAAATGATCTCAAAGTTAGGATAACGACGACCACTAATTTCATTTTATTTATTGTCACAATCCAGAATTATTAAAAATTTGATGAAACAGAGTTTGCAATGTAAGAGGAATCGAACATTTTTCTTCAATATCAAGAAACGAGTACAGGTATCGTATTATTAAAGCGTATTATTGTTTTAATATGTTTCTTGATATAAACTTTTATGTGCGTCGGTAGGTCGTCTGAACAGACAACAAAAGTACTAAAAGCTGAAAGTGATTTTTTGCCGCATGGAACGAGTTTCAACCGCGTTTTGCAGGTTCAGGAATTGCCTCATTGCTGCTCACAGTCGTCGGTTGCGATCTTGTTTAGTCATAGATGCGCCTGTCGTAAAATATTTCTCCGAACCCGGACATGCAAATGAGAAATAGCAGATGACACGCATTATGAGCAGAGTTCAAAATCGTACTCCACAAAAGATTGTTCCAAATGTTCTCGGAGTCTCTAGTAAAGTCTGTCTGGTTTTTAATTAACCTCCACAAAGCAAAGTATTACTGAGGGAAAACTTAGTTCCTCATTCAAAAATAAAGAAACCCAACATTGAGTAACTTTTATGTGAAACGTTTGGATTTTTTTTTTCAAATCCTGCGCCAAAAAACAACCCCGCCATCGCTCTAACTTAAAGAAAGTATTTATTCAGTTAAGGTTTGGCTTGGGGTTATGAATGCTGATTACTCCGGAAATTAAAATTTTCAAATCATTTATAACCCTAACTTGATGAATGATTGCTGATTTGTTATTTTAAAACTTGGCGTGGTGTTTGTCTCAAATCTCGCATTTTACCATTAGTTTCAGGGTCTCGGTATGAAAGATTCAAATACTTGTGTGCTAACTGATGTCTTTCATTACACTAGTTCGTTAAGTGTAATAGTTTGAACTTGTTATTTAGACACAGTTATGTTGAACGAGAGCTCCCCTATAAAGACTCAGTTCAGTTCTGAATCTGATGACGTTACGCAGTCGACGAAAAACATCTGACGCAGTGTCCCACAGCAGTATTTCGACAGTGTTTTGATTAATCACTGTAATTAGCAAATTGATAGCAAGCAGCTCGGATGCATTGTCAGTGTCTAGCTTAATGTTCATTGTTAGTTAGAGTCTTCCGAGACGTTTCTGATGTTTAGTATTGGTTTTAGTATTCTCAATTTTGCAGTTAAAAATACCAATTTGAATTGAAGTTAGAATCGGGGTTGAATGCGAGATGCCCGATTGTAATTAAAATATAATTTTTGACTGCAGGTTAGGGCTGTATTATAGTTATACTAAGTAAATAACAGCTGCTTTTATAGTTTAGACATGCAAGTTACATTGAGTTCACTTCGGATTAAACTTTATTGGATAGTGTCACCTGGGGATCTAAAACATGTGGTATGTATCTAATCAGTCTCAAATAAAGTAAAGTATATATAATTTTATGCATTTAGTTATGTGCTGATATTTGTAGATTTTAATTGCCACTGTACACTACCGTAAGATTTGTTTGGATATCCGCATGTTATAATCAGTTTGTTCATTGTTTTCTGTAGGCTACGTTCGAGATGTCGATGTTCTTGATTTTGTTTCAAGTACCATCGTAATAATTGTTATGAAAGAATTAAACCGATTTCAAATTGGATTCAATTGCGGCAAAACTTTGAGGCACAGAAAGCGAGATGGGCACTTTATCGCTTTGAGTCGAGTTGCTTGAAAACTGAATATAGTTGACAAAAAATCGATTTGGCTGGGACAGGGCATGGGGCACGTTGACAATGGTCTCCATTCACGTGAGCCAGGAAAGTAGAAGGTTAACTCATTCTTAAACGTTATCAAAACAAGAAGAACCGTGTTCGCTCGCGATGTAATCAAGTGTGGATGAATGAGTGAGTAAGCTCATTACGGAGTATAATATAATTTCATAAAATGACGAGAGATTACTGACTATACGGAAAATACAATCAAAAATAATTCTTATGTCGTGACTAGATTTCGGGACTACTTCAAATTGGAAAGTAATGCATTTGGATAAATACCAATATCTGAAAGATACAGACATGAGTATTTTTAGTCAATAATTTGATTTTGAACAAAACATAACGTTCATATATGATTGCTTTTTAATGTGAATAAGAAAATTCTTTAAACAGGGTTTTCGTGTCGAAAATATCGTACGTCTCAAAAACTTACGTATGTTTATTCTTCTGCAAACATTTGTAGTCAGAATCTCCTCTTCCATCAATGAATTGAAACACCGTTATACAAATCTACATTCTGCGTTGGTCAGCATACATATTTAGACGAGGATTTCGCCTGTATCGTTTTTTATCTGCAATCAAATTATAAGTCTTTAAAACAATGTTTATGTTCATTATGACGTCATATCGGATTGGCTTGGTAAACAAGGAATGGTACAGTAATGATGAAAATTTTAATACCAAAAAAGTACCAACGTATAGCACGTATACGCTTTTGACATTTTTCACAGCTGAGGGTGACTTGAGACATGCGTAAATAAATTCAGTCACTGAACCATTGGGTTGAAAGGAAATTGGCACAATGAATGTCAGTAACAGCAATCGCGATTTAGTAAGTGATAGCCTATAATTAATGCTGATAATATAAAACGACCACAACACTGAGACGTTTCAATTGGAAATTTTCTCAAAGTCACGAAAACTCAAAGTGAAGCTACCGACGACTACTAATATACCAATAGATACTGACACTATGTATATATATATAGAATATAATGGTAATGCGCGTTAGTAAATATCAACTGACGCAGTTCCTGTTGATTTGATTGAGAAATAACTATGAGGTATTGAATTCCAAATAGCTGAATCTCGTGGAAGAAAATCTCGAAGCATAGAATATTTTTTCTGGTATTTCACTGACTGTAAACGGGTGAGAATTCACAGTAAACCGAACTTGACGATAAAAATTGTTAGACATCCCAATGCATAACGCGAATCTATGGTTCTGTTTACTTATTGTCACCATCCAGAATTAACACTGAAGATAAGAAGAATAAGCTTTCAGGTAAGTCGACTTGAGACAAGAGTTGTAGGAAAATAAAAAAAAAAACTTTAGTTTATAGTAAAGGTGTATGTCGTATATGCGATAATATCTAAAAATTTCTGGCAAGCAGGTTGAAACATTAAAAATACCGTATGAAGAAAATACATTGAAAATGCTAATGACTATCGTGGATAACTTTTTCATTTCAGCCCATTTGTGACCAATGAGATTATGTACCATACTTTCATTTACTAAATTATATCTGAGATATTACTAAACATTTACTAAGTAACTGAAGAACGGACCAACGCGCCAACAAATACTGAAAAAATCTGATAATCACATAGCCAGTATTCATTAAGTTACCGTTAGGTCATTGACAGGAACAGACCGAATCTAACTTCCTTGCATTTGAGATGATTCATTTTTTTTCAATACTTAAGATAATTTGGTAATTTTATGTTTCAATAGTTTAGTTAGACCGCTTCATAACTTCAGATATGATGAGATACTATATCAACGAAAAAAAGTTTATTAATATCAGGAACGAATTAAAAGTTTACTTCATTAGCGTTTCAATAGTTACAAACCGGCCTGAAATAAATAGCAAACTCACATTTCACCGGAATTATCCTATTGACCATAGTCCATAGTATATTATATATTGGGTTTCTCCGCAGGTAATTCAGAGTGGACAAATGAGTGCATGAGCTCAAGTTGGAGTGAAATATTTTTATTAAATGGCGGTAAGATTACCGATTATAAGAAAATTAAAATCAAATCAATTTCCGTTTTGTGACGAGATTTCGGGACCATAGCATTTTGAAAAATATCAGAATCTACAAGCTATAGAGTGATTTTATTCAATAATTTGATTTTGAGCAAAACATTACGTTGATATGTAAATCAGAAGGTTCCTCAACAGCGTTATATCCCAAAAAAATATTACACCCCAAAAATCCACGCCTCTCATTAATCTTCTCTAAATCTTTGTAGTCAGAATCTCCTCTTCTATCAATGAATTGAAACACCTTTATACGACTCTACACACCACATTGGTCAGCGAACGGCAAGTATTCGTCTGTATCGGTTTTTATCAACAATTAAATTATAACTCCATAAATAATGTTTCTATTAATTTTGACGTCATACTGAACCGATGGCCAGCCTAGTGAATAAAAAAGGATAAAATGATTACAAATGTTTTGATATTAAAAAAGTACAGGCGTTTAGGACCCTTGGAATGTCAATGACAGCAAACACGATTTAGTAAGTGATATAACTGATTCTAACAATATAACACGACCATACAACTGACTCGATTTTGTAAAGCGCACTCGCGTTTTCTAAATGTATGTAAGATTAAAGATTCTCACGCTCGAGAAACACCTGCAACAAGACCGAACAACTCATAATATTCAATTAAAATAAATATCTTGACTAAAACTTTCTTGACGTGTTGAAAAGAATTTTTACAAAAATTTAAGTATGTTTAACAATTTATGTAGGAATTCTATTATGAAGATCTTTCAAAAAAGTATGTAATTTGTAATATTAGAGAAATTCTACCTCGCGCAGTTTCGACTACCACAGACTTAAGCCCACTACACGGCAAGAGTTTCAACTGCATTTAAACACCTTTATACAATTCTACATTCTATACTTGTCAGCAAACGTAGATAGACGAACAGCCAAGTTAGATTCATTATGACGTCATACTAAATCGCAAACCGGTCTGAGAAACAAAGACGGATGAAATAAAGATGCAAGATTAAATACCAAAAGGTACCAACGTTTAGGACCCACGCTATTGACATTTTTCACAGCTTAGGATAACTTACAACATGCGTAAATAAATTTAGTCACTGAATCGTTGGGTAAAAAGAACTTGGCACAAACAATGTTAATGAGAGCAATCGCGATTTAGTAAGTGATAGCCTATCCTACAACTAATGCTGGCAATATAACACGTACATAACACTGACACGTTTTCATTGTAAATTTGCTCAAAGCAAAGTCACGAGAACTTACTCAAAAGATGATCTCAAAGTTAGGATAACGACGACCACTAATTTCATTTTATTTATCGTCACCATCCAGAATTATTGAAAATTTGATGAAACAGAGTTTGCAATGTGAGAGGAATCGAAAATTTTTCTTCAATATCAAGAAACGAGTATAGGTATCGTATTATTAAAGCGTATTATTGTTTTACTATGTTTCTTGATATAAACTTTTATGTGCGTCGGTAGGTCAACTGAACAGACAAAAGTACTAAAAGCTGAAAGTGATTTTTTGCCGCAATTGGAACGAGTTTCAACCGCGTTTTGCAGGTTCAGGAATTGCCTCATTGCTGCTCACAGTCGTCGGTTGCGATCTTGTTTAGTCATAGATGCGCCTGTCGTAAAATATTTCTCCGAACCCGGACATGCAAATGAGAAATAGCAGATGACACGCAATATGAGCAGAGTTTAAAATCGTACTCCACAAAAGATTGTTCCAAATGTTCTCGGAGTCTCTAGTAAAGTGTGTCTGGTTTTTAATTAACCTCCACAGAGCAAAGTATTACTGAGGACAAACTTAGTTCCTCATTCAAAAATAAAGAAACCCAACATTGAGTAACTTTTATGTGAAACGTTTGGATTTTTTTTTCAAATCCTGCGCCAAAAAACAACCCCGCCACCGCTCTAACTTAAAGAAAGTATTTATTCAGTTAAGGTTTGGCTTGGGGTTATGAATGCTGATTACTCCGGAAATTAAAATTTCTAAATCATCTATAACCTTAACTTGATGAATGATTGCTAATTTGTTATTTTTAAACTTGGCGTGGTGTTTGTCTCAAATCTCACATTTTCCCATTAGTTTCAGGGTCTCGGTATAAAAGATTCAAATAATTTTGTGCTAACTGATGTCTTTCATTACACTAGTTCGTTAAGTGTAATAGTTTGAACATGTTATTTAGACATGCTCAATATGGCGTCATATTGGACCGGATTGGTAAACATGGAATGGTACAGTAATGATGAAAATTCAATTACCAAAAAGTACCAACGTATAGCACGTATACGCTTTTGACATTTTTCACAGCCGAGGATGACTTGAGACATGCGTAAATAAATTCAGTCACTGAACCATTGGATTGAAAGGAAATTGGCACAAAGAATGTCAATAACAGCAATCGCGATTTAGTAAGTGATAGCCTACAATTAATGCTGATAATATAAAACGACCATAACACTGAGACGTTTCGATTGGAAATTTTCTCAAAGTCACGAAAACTCAAAGTGAAGCTACCGACGACTACTAAAATACCAATAGATACTGACACTATGTATATATAGGGGAAAATAATATTGCGCGTTAGTAAATATCAACTGACGCAGTTCCTGTTGATTTGATTGAGAAATAACTATGAGGTATTGAATTCCAAATAGCTGAATCTCGTGGAAGAAAATCTCGAAGCATAGAATATTTTGTCTGGTATTTCACTGACTGTAAACGGGTGGGAATTCACAGTAAACCGAAGTTGACGAGAAAAATTGTTACACTTCCCAATGCATAACGCGAATCTATGGTTGTGACAATTTCTGTTTACTTATTGTCACCATCCAGAATTAACACTGAAGATAAGAAGAATAAGCTTTCAGGTAAGTCGACTTGAGACAAGAGTTGTAGGTAAATAAAAAATAAAAACTTTAGTTTAGAGTAAAGGTGTATGTCGTATATGCGATAATATCTAAAAATTTCTGGCAAGCAGGTTGAAACATTAAAAATACCGTATGAAGAAAATAGAGCGGAAATGCTAAATGACTATCGTGGATAACTTTTTCATTTCAGCCTATTTGTGACCAATGAGATTATGTACCATACTTTCATTTACTAATTTATATCTGAGATATTACTAAACATTTACTAAGTAACTGAAGAACGTACCAACGCGCCAACAAATACTGAAAAAATCTGATAATCACATAGCCAGTATTCATTAAGTCATTGACAGGAACAGACCGAATCTAACTTCCTTGCATTTGAGATGATTCTTTTTTTTTTCAATACTTAAGATAATTTGGTAATTTTATGTTTGCAATAGTTTAGTTAGACCGCTTCATAACTTCAGATATGATGAGATACAATATCAACGAAAGAAAGTTTATTAATATCAGGAACGAATTAAAAGTTTACTTCATCAGCGTTTCAATAGTTACAAACCCGCCTGAAACAAATAGCAAACTCAAATTTCACCGGAATTATCCTATTGACCATAGTCCATAGTATATTATACTTTGGGTTTCTCCGCAGATAATTCAGAGTGGATAAATGAGTGCATGAGCTCAAGTTGGAGTGAAATAATTTATACGAAATTATACGAATTAAACGAAAATTAAAAACAAATCAATTTCCCTTTTGTGACGAGATTTCGGGACCACAGCATTTTGAAAAATATCAGAATCTACAAGCTATAGAGTGATTTTATTCTATAATTTGATTTTGAGCAAAACATTACGTTGATATGTGAATCAGAAAGTTCCTCAACAGCGTTATATTCCCAAAAAAATATTACACCACAAAAACTTACGCCTTCTATTAATCTTCTCTAAATCTTTGTAGTCAGAATCTCCTCTTCTATCAATGAATTGAAACACCTTTATACGATTCTACACACCACATTGGTCAGCGAACGGCAAGTATTCGTCTGTATCGGTTTTTATCAACAATCAAATTATAACTCCATAAATAATGTTTCTATTAATTTTGACGTCATACTGAACCGATGGCCAGCCTGGTGAATAAAAAAGGATAAATTGATTACAAAAGTTTAAATATTAAAAAAGTACAGGCGTTTAGGACCTTTGGAATGTCAATGACAGCAAACACGATTTAGTAAGTGATATAACTGATTCTAACAATATAACACGACCATACAACAGACTCGATTTTATGAAGCGCACTCGCGTTTTCTGAATGTATGTAAGATTAAAGAATCTCACGCTCGAGAAATACCTGCAACAAGACCGAAAATCTCATAATATTCAATTAAAATAAATATCTTGACTAAAACTTTCTTGACGTGTTAAAAAGAATTTTTACAAAAATTTTAGTATGTACAATTTATGTAGGAATTCTATTATAAAGATCTTTCAAAAAATTATGTAATTCGTAATATTAGAGAAATTCTACCTCGCCCAGTTTCGACTACCACAGACTTAAGCCCACTACACGGCAAGAGTTTCAGCTGCATTTAAACACCTTTATACAATTCTACATTCTATACTTGTCAGCAAA
Organism: Styela clava; assembly: GCF_964204865.1. Classification (NCBI taxonomy): domain Eukaryota; kingdom Metazoa; phylum Chordata; class Ascidiacea; order Stolidobranchia; family Styelidae; genus Styela; species Styela clava. Next base: position 264,975 of record NC_135264.1, on the reverse strand, counting down.
CGTAGATAGACGATCAGCCAAATTAGATTCATTAAAATAGTGTTTATATCCATTATGCCGTCATACTAAATCGCAAACCGGCCTGAGAAACAAAGAAGGATGAAATAATGATGCAAGATTAAATACCAAAAGCTACCAACGTTCAGGACCCACGCTATTGGCATTTTTCACAGCTTAGGATACCTTACAACATGCGTAAATAAATTTAGTCACTGAAACGTTGGGTTAAAAGAACTTGGCACAAACAATGTTAAATGAGAGCAATCGCGATTTAGTAAGTGATAGCCTATCCTACAACTAATGCTGGCAATATAACACGTCCATAACACTGACACGTTTTCATTGTAAATTTGCTCAAAGCAAACTCACGAGAACATACTCAAAAAATGATCTCAAAGTTAGGATAACGACGACCACTAATTTCATTTTATTTATTGTCACAATCCAGAATTATTAAAAATTTGATGAAACAGAGTTTGCAATGTAAGAGGAATCAAACATTTTTCTTCAATATCAAGAAACGAGTACAGGTATCGTATTATTAAAGCGTATTATTGTTTTACTATGTTTCTTGATATAAACTTTTATGTGCGTCGGTAGGTCAACTGAACAGACAAAAGTACTAAAAGCTCAAAGTGATTTTTTGCCGCATGGAACGACTTTCAACCGCGTTTTGCAGGTTCAGGAATTGCCTCATTGCTGCTCACAGTCGTCGGTTGCGATCTTTTTTAGTCATAGATGCGCCTGTCGTAAAATATTTCTCCGAACCCGGACATGCAAATGAGAAATAGCAGCTGACACGCAATATGAGCAGAGTTCAAAATCGTACTCCACAAAAGATTGTTCCAAATGTTCTCGGAGTCTCTAGTAAAGTCTGCCTGGTTTTTAATTAACCTCCACAGAGCAAAGTATTACTGAGGGAAAACTTAGTTCCTCATTCAAAAATAAAGAAACCCAACATTGAGTAACTTTTATGTGAAACGTTTGGATTTTTTTTTTCAAATCCTGCGTCAAAAAACAACCCCGCCATCGCTCTAACTTAAAGAAAGTATTTATTCAGTTAAGGTTTGGCTTGGGGTTATGAATGCTGATTACTCCGGGAATTAAAATTTTCAAATCATTTATAACCCTAACTTGATGAATGATTGCTAATTTGTTATTTTAAAACTTGGCGTGGTGTTTGTCTCAAATCTCGCATTTTCCCATTAGTTTCAGGGTCTCGGTATGAAAGATTCAAATAATTGTGTGCTAACTGATGTCTTTCATTACACTAGTTCGTTAAGTGTAATAGTTTGAACTTGTTATTTAGACACAGTTATGTTGAACGAGTTCAGTTCTGAATCTGATGACGTTACGCAGTCGACGAAAAACATCTGACGCAGTGTCCCACAGCAGTATTTCGACAGTGTTTTGATTAATCACTGTAATTAGCAAATTGATAGCAAGCAGCTCGGATGCATTGTCAGTGTCTAGCTTAATGTTTATTGTTAGTTAGAGTCTTCCGAGACGTTTCTGATGTTTAGTATTGGTTTTAGTATTCTCAATTTTGCAAATACCAATGCAAATACCAATTTGAATTGAAGTTAGAATCGGGGTTGAATGCGAGATGCCCGATTGTAATTAAAATATAATTTTGACTGCAGGTTAGGGCTGTATTATAGTTATACTAAGTAAATAACAGCTGCTTTTATATTTTAGACATGCAAGTTACATTGAGTTCACTTTGGATTAAACTTTATTGGATAGTGTCACCTGGGGATCTAAAACATGTGGTATGTATCTAATCAGTCTCAAATAAAGTAAAGTATATATAATTTTATGCATTTAGTTATGTGCTGATATTTGTAAATTTTGATTGCCACTGTACACTACCGTAAGATTTGTTTGGATATCCGCATGTTATAATCCGTTTGTTCATTGTTTTCTGTAGGCTACGTTCGAGATGTCGATGTTCTTGATTTTGTTTCAAGTACCATCGTAATAATTGTTATGAAAGAATTAAACCGATTTCAAATTGGATTCAATTGCGGCAAAACTTTGAGGCACAGAAAGCGAGATGGGCACTTTATCGCTTTGAGTCGAGTTGCTTGAAAACTGAATATAGTTGATAATAAATCGATTTGGCTGGGACAGGGCATGGGGCACGTTGACAATGGTCTCCATTCACGTGAGCCAGGAAAGTAGAAGGTTAACTCATTCTTAAATGTTATCAAAACAAGAAGAACCGTGTTCGCACGCGATGTAATCAAGTGTGGATGAATGAGTGAGTAAGCTCATTACGGAGTATAATATAATTTCATAAAATGACGAGAGATTACTGACTATACGGAAAATACAATCAAAAATAATTCTTATGTTGTGACTGGATTTCGGCACTACTTCAAATTGGAAAGTAATGCATTTGGATAAATACCAATAACTGAAAGATACAGACATGAGTATTTTTAGTCAATAATTTGATTTTGAACAAAACATAACGTTCATATATGATTGCTTTTTAATGTGAATAAGAAAATTCTTTAAACAGGGTTTTCGTGTCGAAAATATCGTACGTCTCAAAAACTTACGTATGTCTTTATTCTTCTGCAAACATTTGTAGTCAGAATCTCCTCTTCCATCAATGAATTGAAACACCGTTATACAAATCTACATTCTGCGTTGGTCAGCATACATATTTAGACGAGGATTTCGCCTGTATCGTTTTTTATCTGCAATCAAATTATAAGTCTTTAAAACAATGTTTATGTTCATTATGACGTCATATCGGATTGGCTTGGTAAACAAGGAATGGTACAGTAATGATGAAAATTTTAATACCAAAAAAGTACCAACGTATAGCACGTATACGCTTTTGACATTTTTCACAGCTGAGGGTGACTTGAGACATGCGTAAATAAATTCAGTCACTGAACCATTGGGTTGAAAGGAAATTGGCACAATGAATGTCAGTAACAGCAATCGCGATTTAGTAAGTGATAGCCTATAATTAATGCTGATAATATAAAACGACCACAACACTGAGACGTTTCAATTGGAAATTTTCTCAAAGTCACGAAAACTCAAAGTGAAGCTACCGACGACTACTAATATACCAATAGATACTGACACTATGTATATATATATAATAATGGTAATGCGCGTTAGTAAATATCAACTGACGCAGTTCCTGTTGATTTGATTGAGAAATAACTATGAGATATTGAATTCCAAATAGCTGAATCTCGTGGAAGAAAATCTCGAAGCATAGAATATTTTTTCTGGTATTTCACTGACTGTAAACGGGTGAGAATTCACAGTAAACCGAACTTGACGATAAAAATTGTTAGACATCCCAATGCATAACGCGAATCTATGGTTCTGTTTACCTATTGTCACCATCCAGAATTAACACTGAAGATAAGAAGAATAAGCTTTCAGGTAAGTCGACTTGAGACAAGAGTTGTAGGAAAATAAAATAAAAAACTTTAGTTTATAGTAAAGGTGTATGTCGTATATGCGATAATATCTAAAAATTTCTGGCAAGCAGGTTGAAACATTAAAAATACCGTATGAAGAAAATACATTGAAAATGCTAATGACTATCGTGGATAACTTTTTCATTTCAGCCCATTTGTGACCAATGAGATTATGTACCATACTTTCATTTACTAAATTATATCTGAGATATTACTAAACATTTACTAAGTAACTGAAGAACGGACCAACGCGCCAACAAATACTGAAAAAATCTGATAATCACATAGCCAGTATTCATTAAGTTACCGTTAGGTCATTGACAGGAACAGACCGAATCTAACTTCCTTGCATTTGAGATGATTCATTTTTTTTTCAAAACTTAAGATAATTTGGTAATTTTATGTTTCAATAGTTTAGTTAGACCGCTTCATAACTTCAGATATGATGAGATACTATATCAACGAAAAAAAGTTTATTAATATCAGGAACGAATTAAAAGTTTACTTCATTAGCGTTTCAATAGTTACAAACCGGCCTGAAATAAATAGCAAACTCACATTTCACCGGAATTATCCTATTGACCATAGTCCATAGTATATTATATATTGGGTTTCTCCGCAGGTAATTCAGAGTGGACAAATGAGTGCATGAGCTCAAGTTGGAGTGAAATATTTTTATTAAATGGCGGTAAGATTACCGATTATAAGAAAATTAAAATCAAATCAATTTCCGTTTTGTGACGAGATTTCGGGACCATAGCATTTTGAAAAATATCAGAATCTACAAGCTATAGAGTGATTTTATTCAATAATTTGATTTTGAGCAAAACATTACGTTGATATGTAAATCAGAAGGTTCCTCAACAGCGTTATATCCCAAAAAATATTACACCCCAAAAATTCACGCCTCTCATTAATCTTCTCTAAATCTTTGTAGTCAGAATCTCCTCTTCTATCAATGAATTGAAACACCTTTATACGACTCTACACACCACATTGGTCAGCGAACGGCAAGTAATCGTCTGTATCGGTTTTTATCAACAATCAAATTATAACTCCATAAATAATGTTTCTATTAATTTTGACGTCATACTGAACCGATGGCCAGCCTGGTGAATAAAAAAGGATAAATTGATTACAAAAGTTTAAATATTAAAAAAGTATAGGCGTTTAGGACCTTTGGAATGTCAATGACAGCAAACACGATTTATTAAGTGATATAACTGATTCTAACAATATAACACGACCATACAACTGACTCGATTTTATGAAGCGCACTCGCGTTTTCTGAATGTATGTAAGATTAAAGATTCTCACGCTCGAGAAATACCTGCAACAAGACCGAACAACTCATAATATTCAATTAAAATAAATATCTTGAATAAAACTTTCTTGACGTGTTGAAAAGAATTTTTACAAAAATTTAAGTATGTTTAACAATTTATGTAGGAATTCTATTATAAAGATCTTTCAAAAAAGTATGTAATTTGTAATATTAGAGAAATTCTACCTCGCGCAGTTTCGACTACCACAGACTTAAGCCCACTACACGGCAAGAGTTTCAACTGCATTTAAACACCTTTATACAATTCTACATTCTATACTTGTCAGCAAACGTAGATAGACGAACAGCCAAATTAGATGCATTATGACGTCATACTAAATCGCAAACCGGCCTGAGAAACAAAGACGGATGAAATAATGATGCAAGATTAAATACCAAAAGGTACCAACGTTTAGGACCCACGCTATTGGCATTTTTCACAGCTTAGGATAACTTACAACATGCGTAAATAAATTTAGTCACTGAATCGTTGGGTAAAAAGAACTTGGCACAAACAATAATAATGAGAGCAATCGCGATTTAGTAAGTGATAGCCTATCCTACAACTAATGCTGGCAATATAACACGTCCATAACACTGACACGTTTTCATTGTAAATTTGCTCAAAGCAAAGTCACGAGAACTTACTCAAAAGATGATCTCAAAGTTAGGATAACGACGACCACTAATTTTATTTTATTTATCGTCACCATCCAGAAATATTAAAAATTTCATGAAACAGAGTTTGCAATGTAAGAGGAATCGAACATTTTTCTTCAATATCAAGAAACGAGTATAGGTATCGTATTATTAAAGCGTATTATTGTTTTACTATGTTTCTTGATATAAACTTTTATGTGCGTCGGTAGGTCAACTGAACAGACAAAAGTACTAAAAGCTGAAAGTGATTTTTTGACGCAATTGGAACGAGTTTCAACCGCGTTTTGCAGGTTCAGGAATTGCCTCATTGCTGCTCACAGTCGTTGGTTGCGATCTTGTTTAGTCATAGATGCGCCTGTCGTAAAATATTTCTCCGAACCCGGACATACAAATGAGAAATAGCAGATGACACGCAATATGAGCAGAGTTTAAAATCGTACTCCACAAAAGATTGTTCCAAATGTTCTCGGAGTCTCTAGTAAAGTGTGTCTGGTTTTTAATTAACCTCCACAGAGCAAAGTATTACTGAGAACAAACTTAGTCCCTCATTCAAAAATAAAGAAACCCAACATTGAGTAACTTTTATGTGAAACGTTTGGAATTTTTTTTCAAATCCTGCGCCAAAAAACAACCCCGCCACCGCTCTAACTTAAAGAAAGTATTTATTCAGTTAAGGTTTGGCTTGGGGTTATGAATGCTGATTACTCCGGAAATTAAAATTTCTAAATCATCTATAACCCTAACTTGATGAATGATTGCTAATTTGTTATTTCAAAACTTGGCGTGGTGTTTGTCTCAAATCTCACATTTTCCCATTAGTTTCAGGGTCTCGGTATAAAAGATTCGAATAATTTTGTGCTAACTGATGTCTTTCATTACACTAGTTCGTTAAGTGTAATAGTTTGAACATGTTATTTAGACACAGTTATGTTGAACGAGAGCTCCCCTCTCAGTTCAGTTCTGAATCTGATGGAATTACGCAGTCGACGAAAATCATCTGACGCAGTGTCCCATAGCAGTATTTCGACAGTGTTTCGATTAATCACTGTAATTAGCAAATTGATAGCAAGCAGCTCGGATGCATTGTCAGTGTCTAGCTTAATGTTCATTGTTAGTTAGAGTCTTCCGAGACGTTTCTGATGTTTAGTATGGGTTTTAGTATTCTCAATTTTGCAGTTAAAAATACCAATTTGGATTGAAGTTAGAATCGGGGTTGAATGCGAGATGCCCGATTGTAATTAAAATATAATTTTTGACTGCAGGTTAGGGCTGTATTATAGTTATACCTAGTAAATAACAGCTGCTTTTATATTTTAGACATGCAAGTTACGTTGAGTTCACTTTGGATTAAACTTTTTTGGATAGTGTCACCTGGGGATATAGAACATGTGGTATGTATCTAATCAGTCTCAAATAAAGTAAAGTATATATAATTTTATGCATTTAGTTATGTGCTGATATTTGTAAATTTTAATTGCCACTGTACACTACTGTAAGATTTGTTTGAATATCCGCATGTTATAATCAGTTTGTTCATTGTTTTCTGTAGGTTACGTTCGAGATGTCGATGTTCCTGATTTTGTTTCAAGTACCCTCGTATTAATTGTTATGAAAGAATTAAACCGATTTCTAATTGGATTCAATGAGGCACAGAAAGCGAGATGGGCACTTTATCGCTTTGAGTCGAGTTGCATGAAAACTGAATATAGTTGACAATAAATCGATTTGGCTGGGACAGGGCATGGGGCACGTTGACAATGGTCTCCATTCACGTAAGCCAGGAAGGTAGAAGGTTAACTCATTCTTAAATGTTATCAAAACAAGAAGAACCGTGTTCGCTCGCGATGTAATCAAGTGTGGATGAAAGAATGAGTAAGCTCATTTCGGAGTATAATATAATTTCATAAAATGACGAGAAGATTACTGACTATACGGAAAATAAAGTCAAAAATAATTCTAATGTTGTGACTAAATTTCGGGACTACTTCAAATTGGAGAGTAATGCATTTGGAAAAATACCAGTATCTGAAAGCTTGACAGACAGACATGAGTATTTTTAGTCAATAATTTGATTTTGAACAAAACATAACGTTCATATATGATTGCTTTTCAAAGTGAATAAGAAGATTCTTTAAACAGAAATATTGTCGAAAATATCGTACGTCTCAAAAACTTACGTATGTCATTATTCTTCTCCAAATCTTTGTAGTCAGAATCTCCTCTTCCGTCAATGAATTGAAACACCGTTATACAAATCTACATTCTACGTTGGTCAGCATACATAGATAAACGAGCAGAGAATCGCCTGTATCGTTTTTTTATCTGCAATCAAATTATAAGTCTCTAAAACAATGTTTATGCTCATTATGGCGTCATATTGGACCGGATTGGTAAACAAGGAATGGTACAGTAATGATGAAAATTTAGTTACCAAAAAAGTACTAACGTATAGCACGTATACGCTTTTGACATTTTTCACAGCTGAGGATGACTTGAGACATGCGTAAATAAATTCAGTCACTGAACCATTGGATTGAAAGGAAATTGGCACAAAGAATGTCAATAACAGCAATCGCGATTTAGTAAGTGATAGCCTACAATTAATGCTGATAATATAAAACGACCATAACACTGAGACGTTTCGATTGGAAATTTGCTCAAAGTCACGAAAACTCAAAGTGAAGCTACCGACGACTACTAAAATACCAATAGATACTGACACTATGTATATATAGGGGAAAATAATATTGCGCGTTAGTAAATATCAACTGACGCAGTTCCTGTTGATTTGATTGAGAAATAACAAAGAGGTATTGAATTCCAAATAGCTGAATCTCGTGGAAGAAAATCTCGAAGCATAGAATATTTTGACTGGTATTTCACTGACTGTAAACGATTGAGAATTCTCAGTAAACCGAACTTGACGATTAAAATTATTAGACTTCCCAATGCATAACGCGAATCTATGGTTGTGACCATTTCTATTTACTTATTGTCACCATCCAGAATTAACACTGAAGATAAGAAGAATAAGCTTTCAGGTAAGTCGACTTGAGACAAGAGTTGTAGGAAAATAAAAAAAAACTTTAGTTTAGAATAAAGGTGTATGTCGTATATGCGATAATATCTAAAAATTTCTGGCAAGCAGGTTGAAACATTAAAAATACCGTATGAAGAAAATACAGCGAAAATGCTAAATGACTATCGTGGATAACTTTTTCATTTCAGCCTATTTGTGACCAATGGGATTATGTACCATACTTTCATTTACTAATTTATATCTGAGATATTAATAAACATTTACTAAGTAACTGAAGAACGTACCAACGCGCCAACAAATACTGAAAAAATCTGATAATCACATAGCCAGTATTCATTAAGTCATTGACAGGAACAGACCGAATCTAACTTCCTTGCATTTGAGATGATTCTTTTTTTTTCAATACTTAAGATAATTTGGTAATTTTATGTTTGCAATAGTTTAGTTAGACCGCTTCATAACTTCAGATATGATGAGATACAATATCAACGAAAGAAAGTTTATTAATATCAGGAACGAATTAAAAGTTTACTTCATCAGCGTTTCAATAGTTACAAACCCGCCTGAAACAAATAGCAAACTCACATTTCACCGGAATTATCCTATTGACCATAGTCCATAGTATATTATACTTTGGGTTTCTCCGCAGATAATTCAGAGTGGATGAATGAGTGCATGAGCTCAAGTTGGAGTGAAATAATTTATACGAAATTATACAAATTAAACGAAAATTAAAAACAAATCAATTTCCCTTTTGTGACGAGATTTCGGGACCACAGCATTTTGAAAAATATCAGAATCTACAAGCTATAGAGTGATTTTATTCTATAATTTGATTTTGAGCAAAACATTACGTTGATATGTGAATCAGAAAGTTCCTCAACAGCGTTATATTCCCAAAAAAATATTACACCACAAAAACTTACGCCTTCTATTAATTTTCTCTAAATCTTTGTAGTCAGAATCTCCTCTTCTATCAATGAATTGAAACACCTTTATACGATTCTACACACCACCACACCACTACACAATCAAATTATAACTCCATAAATAATGTTTCTATTAATTTTGACGTCATACTGAACCGATGGCCAGCCTAGTGAATAAAAAAGGATAAAATGATTACAAATGTTTTGATATTAAAAAAGTACAGGCGTTTAGGACCTTTGGAATGTCAATGACAGCAAACACGATTTAGTAAGTGATATAACTGATTCTAACAATATAACACGACCATACAACTGACTCGATTTTGTAAAGCGCACTCGCGTTTTCTGAATGTATGTAAGATTAAAGATTCTCACGCTCGAGAAACACCTGCAACAAGACCGAACAACTCATAATATTCAATTAAAATAAATATCTTGACTAAAACTTTCTTGACGTGTTAAAAAGAATTTTTACAAAAATTTTAGTATGTTAAACAATTTATGTAGGAATTCTATTATAAAGATCTTTTAAAAAATTATGTAATTCGTAATATTAGAGAAATTCTACCTCGCGCAGTTTCGACTACCACAGACTTAAGCCCACTACACGGCAAGAGTTTCAGCTGCATTTAAACACCTTTATACAATTCTACATTCTATACTTGTCAGCAAACGTAGATAGACGAACAGCCAAATTAGATTCATTAAAATAGTGTTTATATTCATTATGCCGTCATACTAAATCGCAAACCGGCCTGAGAAACAAAGACGGATGAAATAATGATGCAAGATTAAATACCAAAAGCTACCAACGTTCAGGACCCCCGCTATTGGCATTTTTCACAGCTTAGGATACCTTCCAACATGCGTAAATAAATTTAGTCACTGAAACGTTGGGTTAAAAGAACTTGGCACAAACAATGTTAAATGAGAGCAATCGCGATTTAGTAAGTGATAGCCTATCCTACAACTAATGCTGGCAATATAACACGTCCATAACACTGACACGTTTTCATTGTAAATTTGCTCAAAGCAAACTCACGAGAACATACTCAAAAAATGATCTCAAAGTTAGGATAACGACGACCACTAATTTCATTTTATTTATTGTCACAATCCAGAATTATTAAAAATTTGATGAAACAGAGTTTGCAATGTAAGAGGAATCGAACATTTTTCTTCAATATCAAGAAACGAGTACAGGTATCGTATTATTAAAGCGTATTATTGTTTTACTATGTTTCTTGATATAAACTTTTATGTGCGTCGGTAGGTCAACTGAACAGACAAAAGTACTAAAAGCTGAAAGTGATTTTTTGCCGCATGGAACGAGTTTCAACCGCGTTTTGCAGGTTCAGGAATTGCCTCATTGCTGCTCACAGTCGTCGGTTGCGATCTTGTTTAGTCATAGATGCGCCTGTCGTAAAATATTTCTCCGAACCCGGACATGCAAATGAGAAATAGCAGATGACACGCATTATGAGCAGAGTTCAAAATCGTACTCCACAAAAGATTGTTCCAAATGTTCTCGGAGTCTCTAGTAAAGTCTGTCTGGTTTTTAATTAACCTCCACAGAGCAAAGTATTACTGAGGGAAAACTTAGTTCCTCATTCAAAAATAAAGAAACCCAACATTGAGTAACTTTTATGTGAAACGTTTGGATTTTTTTTTTCAAATCCTGCGCCAAAAAACAACCCCGCCATCGCTCTAACTTAAAGAAAGTATTTATTCAGTTAAGGTTTGGCTTGGGGTTAAGAATGCTGATTACTCCGGAAAATAAAATTTTCAAATCATTTATAACCCTAACTTGATGAATGATCGCTAATTTGTTATTTTAAAACTTGGCGTGGTGTTTGTCTCAAATCTCGCATTTTACCATTAGTTTCAGGGTCTCGGTATGAAAGATTCAAATAATTGTGTGCTAACTGATGTCTTTCATTACACTAGTTCGTTAAGTGTAATAGTTTGAACTTGTTATTTAGACACAGTTATGTTGAACGAGAGCTCCCCTATAAGGACTCAGTTCAGTTCTGAATCTGATGACGTTACGCAGTCGACGAAAAACATCTGACGCAGTGTCCCACAGCAGTATTTCGACAGTGTTTTGATTAATCACTGTAATTAGCAAATTGATAGCAAGCAGCTCGGATGCATTGTCAGTGTCTAGCTTAATGTTCATTGTTAGTTAGAGTCTTCCGAGACGTTTCTGATGTTTAGTATTGGTTTTAGTATTCTCAATTTTGCAGTTAAAAATACCAATTTGAATTGAAGTCAGAATCGGGGTTGAATGCGAGATGCCCGATAGTAATTAAAATATAATTTTTGACTGCAGGTTAGGGCTGTATTATAGTTATACTAAGTAAATAACAGCTGCTTTTATATTTTAGACATGCAAGTTACATTGAGTTCACTTTGGATTAAACTTTATTGGATAGTGTCACCTGGGGATCTAAAACATGTGGTATGTATCTAATCAGTCTCAAATAAAGTAAAGTATATATAATTTTATGCATTTAGTTATGTGCTGATATTTGTAAATTTTAATTGCCACTGTACACTACCGTAAGATTTGTTTGGATATCCGCATGTTATAATCAGTTTGTTCATTGTTTTCTGTAGGCTACGTTCGAGATGTCGATGTTCTTGATTTTGTTTCAAGTACCATCGTAATAATTGTTATGAAAGAATTAAACCGATTTCAAATTGGATTCAATTGCGGCAAAACTTTGAGGCACAGAAAGCGAGATGGGCACTTTATCGCTTTGAGTCGAGTTGCTTGAAAACTGAATATAGTTGACAATAAATCGATTTGGCTGGGACAGGGCATGGGGCACGTTGACAATGGTCTCCATTCACGTGAGCCAGGAAAGTAGAAGGAGAACTCATTCTTAAATGTTATCAAAACAAGAAGAACCGTGTTCGCTCGCGATGTAATCAAGTGTGGATGAATGAGTGAGTAAGCTCATTACGGAGTATAATATAATTTCATAAAATGACGAGAGATTACTGACTATACGGAATATACAATCAAAAATAATTCTTATGTTGTGACTAGATTTCGGCACTACTTCAAATTGGAAAGTAATGCATCTGAAAGATACAGACATGAGTATTTTTAGTCAATAATTTGATTTTGAACAAAACATAACGTTCATATATGATTGCTTTTTAATGTGAATAAGAAAATTCTTTAAACAGGGTTTTGTGTCGAAAATATCGTACGTCTCAAAAACTTACGTATGTCAATATTCTTCTGCAAACATTTGTAGTCAGAATCTCCTCTTCCATCAATGAATTGAAACACCGTAATACAAATCTACATTCTACGTTGGTCAGCATACATATTTAGACGAGGATTTCGCCTGTATCGTTTTTTATCTGCAATCAAATTATAAGTCTTTAAAACAATGTTTATTTTCATTATGACGTCATATTGGATTGGCTTGGTAAACAAGGAATGGTACAGTAATGATGAAAATTTTAATACCAAAAAAGTACCAACGTATAGCACGTATACGCTTTTGACATTTTTCACAGCTGAGGGTGACTTGAGACATGCGTAAATAAATTCAGTCACTGAACCATTGGGTTGAAAGGAAATTGGCACAATGAATGTCAGTAACAGCAATCGCGATTTAGTAAGTGATAGCCTATAATTAATGCTGATAATATAAAACTACCACAACACTGAGACGTTTCAATTGGAGATTTTCTCAAAGTCACGAAAACTCAAAGTGAAGCTACCGACGACTACTAATATAACAATAGGTACTGACACTATGTATATATATAGAATAATGGTAATGCGCGTTAGTAAATATCAACTGACGCAGTTCCTGTTGATTTGATTGAGAAATAACTATGAGGTATTGAATTCCAAATAGCTGAATCTCGTGGAAGAAAATCTCGAAGCATAGAATATTTTTTCTGGTATTTCACTGACTGTAAACGGGTGAGAATTCACAGTAAACCGAACTTGACGATAAAAATTGTTAGACTTCCCAATGCATAACGCGAATCTATGGTTCTGTTTACTTATTGTCACCATCCAGAATTAACACTGAAGATAAGAAGAATAAGCTTTCAGGTGAGTCGACTTGAGACAAGAGTTGTAGGAAAATAAAAAAAAAACTTTAGTTTATAGTAAAGGTGTATGTCGTATATGCGATAATATCTAAAAATTTCTGGCTAGCAGGTTGAAACATTAAAAATACCGTATGAAGAAAATACAGCGAAAATGCTAAATGACTATCGTGGATAACTTTTTCATTTCAGCCTATTTGTGACCAATGAGATTATGTACCATACTTTCATTTACTAATTTATATCTGAGATATTAATAAACATTTACTAAGTAACTGAAGAACGGACCAACGCGCCAACAAATACTGAAAAAATCTGATAATCACATAGCCAGTATTCATTAAGTTACCGTTAGGTCATCGACAGGAACAGACCGAATCTAACTTCCTTGCATTTGAGATGATTCATTTTTTTTTCAATACTCAAGATAATTTGGTAATTTTATGTTTGCAATAGTATAGTTAGACCGCTTCATAACTTCAGATATGATGAGATACAATATCAACGAAAGAAAGTTTATTAATATCAGGAACGAATTAAAAGTTTACTTCATTGGCGTTTCATTAGTTACAAACCGGCCTGAAATAAATAGCAAACTCCCATTTCACCGGAATTATCCTATTGACCATAGTCCATAGTATATTATATATTGGGTTTCTCCGCAGGTAATTCAGAGTGGATAAATGAGTACATGAGCTCAAGTTGGAGTGAAATAATTTTATTGAATGGCGGTAAGATTACCGATTATACGAAAATTAAAATCAAATCAATTTCCGTTTTGTGACGAGATTTCGGGACCATAGCATTTTGAAAAATATCAGAATCTACAAGCTACTCGATGTTCCTGATTTTGTTTCAAGTACCATCGTAATAATTGTTATGAAAGAATTAAACCGATTTCAAATTGGATTCAATTGCGGCAAAACTTTGAGGCACAGAAAGCGAGATGGGCACTTTATCGCTTTGAGTCGAGTTGCTTGAAAACTCAATTTAGTTGACAATAAATCGATTTGGCTGGGACAGGGCATGGGGCACGTTGACAATGGTCTCCATTCACGTAAGCCAGGAAAGTAGAAGATTAACTCATTCTTAAATGTTATCAAAACAAGAAGAACCGTGTTCGCTCGCGATGTAATCAAGTGTGGATGAATGAGTGAGTAAGCTCATTACGGAGTATAATATAATTTCATAAAATGACGAGAGATTACTGACTATACGGAAAATCAAATCAAAAATAATTCTTATGTTGTGACTAGATTTCGGGACTACTTCAAATTGGGAAGTAATGCATTTGGAAAAATACCAATATCTGAAAGATACAGACATGATTTTTTTTAGTCAATAATTTGATTTTGAACAAAACATAACGTTCATATATGATTGCTTTTTAATGTGAATAAGGAGATTCTTTAAACAGGGTTATTGTCGAAAATATCGTACGTCTCAAAAACTTACGTATGTCATTATTCTTCTCCAAATCTTTGTAGTCAGAATCTCCTCTTCCATCAATGAATTGAAACACCGTTTTACAAATCTACGTTCTACGTTGGTCAGCATACATATTTAGACGAGCAGGAAATCGCCTGTATCAGTTTTTATCTGCAATCAAATTATAAGTCTTTAAAACAATGTTTATGTTCATTATGACGTCATATTGGATCGGCTTGGAGAACAAGGAATGGTACAGTAATGATGAAAATTTGAATACCAAAAAAGTACCAACGTATAGCACGTATACGCTTTTGACATTTTTCATAGCTGAGGGTGACTTGAGACATGCGTACATAAACTAAGTCGCTGAATCATTGGGTTGAAAGGAAATTGGCACAAGGAATGTCAATAACAGCAATCGCGATTTAGTAAGTGATAGCCTATAATTAATGCTGATAATATAAAACGACCACAACACTGAGACGTTTCAATTGGAAATTTGCTCAAAGTCACGAAAACTCAAAGTGAAGCTACCGACGACTACTAATATACCAATAGATACTGACACTATGTATATATAGGGGAAAATAATATTGCGCGTTAGTAAATATCAACTGACGCAGTTCCTGTTGATTTGATTGAGAAATAACTATGAGGTATTGAATTCCAAATAGCTGAATCTCGTGGAAGAAAATCTCGAAGCATAGAATATTTTGTCTGGTATTTCACTGACTGTAAACGGGTGGGAATTCCCACTAAACCGAACTTGACGAGAAAAATTGTTACACTTCCCAATGCATAACGCGAATCTATGGTTGTGACAATTTCTGTTTACTTATTGTCACCATCCAGAATTAACACTGAAGATAAGAAGAATAAGCTTTCAGGTAAGTCGACTTGAGACAAGAGTTGTAGGTAAATAATAAATAAAAACTTTAGTTTATAGTAAAGGTGTATGTCGTATATGCGATAATATCTAAAAATTTCTGGCAAGCAGGTTGAAACATTAAAAATAACGTATGAAGAAAATACAGCGAAAATGCTAAATGACTATCGTGGATAACTTTTTAATTTCAGCCTATTTGTGACCAATGAGATTATGTACCATACTTTCAGTTACTAATTTATATCTGAGATATTACTAAACATTTACTAAGTAACTGAAGAACGTACCAACGCGCCAACAAATACTGAAAAAATCTGATAATCACATAGCCAGTATTCATTAAGTTACCGTTAGGTCATCAACAGGAACAGACCGAATCTAACTTCCTTGCATTTGAGATGATTCTTCTTTTTTTTCAATACTTAAGATAATTTGGTAATTTTATGTTTGCAATAGTTTAGTTAGACCGCTTCATAACTTCAGATATGATGAGATACAATATCAACGAAAGAAAGTTTATTAATATCAGGAACGAATTAAAAGTTTACTTCATCAGCGTTTCAATAGTTACAAACCCGCCTGAAACAAATAGCAAACTCACATTTCACCGGAATTATCCTATTGATCATATTCCATAGTATATTATACTTTGGGTTTCTCCGCAGATAATTCAGAGTGGATAAATGAGTGCATGAGCTCAAGTTGGAGTGAAATAATTTATACGAAATTATACAAATTAAACGAAAATTAAAAACAAATCAATTTCCCTTTTGTGACGAGATTTCGGGACCACAGCATTTTGAAAAATATCAGAATCTACAAGCTATAGAGTGATTTTATTCTATAATTTGATTTTGAGCAAAACATTACGTTGATATGTGAATCAGAAGGTTCCTCAACAGCGTTATATTCCCCAAAAAATATTACACCACAAAAACTTACGCCTTCTATTAATTTTCTCTAAATCTTTGTAGTCAGAATCTCCTCTTCTATCAATGAATTGAAACACCTTTATACGATTCTACACACCACATTGGTCAGCGAACGGCAAGTATTCGTCTGTATCGGTTTTTATCAACAATCAAATTATAACTCCATAAATAATGTTTCTATCAATTTTGACGTCATACTCAACCGATGGCCAGCCTGGTGAATAAAAAAGGATAAATTGATTACAAAAGTTTAAATATTAAAAAAGTACAGGCGTTTAGGACCTTTGGAATGTCAATGACAGCAAACACGATTTAGTAAGTGATATAACTGATTCTAACAATATAACACGACCATACAACTGACTCGATTTTATGAAGCGCACTCGCGTTTTCTGAATGTATGTAAGATTAAAGATTCTCACGCTCGAGAAATACCTGCAACAAGACCGAACAACTCATAATATTCAATTAAAATAAATATCTTGACTAAAACTTTCTTGACGTGTTAAAAAGAATTTTTACAAAAATTTTAGTATGTTAAACAATTTATGTAGGAATTCTATTATAAAGATCTTTCAAAAAATTATGTAATTCGTAATATTAGAGAAATTCTACCTCGCGCAGTTTCGACTACCACAGACTTAAGCCCAATACACGGCAAGAGTTTCAGCTGCATTTAAACACCTTTATACAATTCTACATTCTATACTTGTCAGCAAACGTAGATAGACGAACAGCCAAATTAGATTCATTAAAATAGTGTTTATAGTCCTTATGCCGTCATACTAAATCGTAAACCGGCCTGAGAAACAAAGAAGGATGAAATAATGATGCAAGATTAAATACCAAAAGCTACCAACGTTCAGGACCCACGCCATTGGCATTTTTCACAGCTTAGGCTACCTTACAACATGCGTAAATAAATTTAGTCACTGAAACGTTGGGTTAAAAGAACTTGGCACAAACAATGTTAAATGAGAGCAATCGCGATTTAGTAAGTGATGGCCTATCCTACAACTAATGCTGGCAATATAACACGTCCATAACACTGACACGTTTTCATTGTAAATTTGCTCAAAGCAAACTCACGAGAACATACTCAAAAAATGATCTCAAAGTTAGGATAACGACGACCACTAATTTCATTTTATTTATTGTCACAATCCAGAATTATTAAAAATTTGATGAAACAGAGTTTGCAATGTAAGAGGAATCGAACATTTTTCTTCAATATCAAGAAACGAGTACAGGTATCGTATTATTAAAGCGTATTATTGTTTTACTATGTTTCTTGATATAAACTTTTATGTGCGTCGGTAGGTCAACTGAACAGACAAAAGTACTAAAAGCTGAAAGTGATTTTTTGCCGCATGGAACGAGTTTCAACCGCGTTTTGCAGGTTCAGGAAGTGCCTCATTGCTGCTCACAGTCGTCGGTTGCGATCTTGTTTAGTCATAGATGCGCCTGTCGTAAAATATTTCTCCGAACACGGACATGCAAATGAGAAATAGCAGATGACACGCATTATGAGCAGAGTTCAAAATCGTACTCCACAAAAGATTGTTCCAAATGTTCTCGGAGTCTCTAGTAAAGTCTGTCTGGTTTTTAATTAACCTCCACAGAGCAAAGTATTACTGAGGGAAAACTTAGTTCCTCATTCAAAAATAAAGAAACCCAACATTGAGTAACTTTTATGTGAAACGTTTGGATTTTTTTTTTCAAATCCTGCGCCAAAAAACAACCCCGCCATCGCTCTAACTTAAAGAAAGTATTTATTCAGTTAAGGTTTGGCTTGGGGTTATGAATGCTGATTACTCCGGAAATTAAAATTTTCAAATCATTTATAACCCTAACTTGATGAATGATTGCTAATTTGTTATTTTAAAACTTGGCGTGGTGTTTGTCTCAAATCTCGCATTTTACCATTAGTTTCAGGGTCTCGGTATGAAAGATTCAAATAATTGTGTGCTAACTGATGTCTTTCATTACACTAGTTCGTTAAGTGTAATAGTTTGAACTTGGTATTTATACACAGTTATGTTGAACGAGAGCTCCTTTATAAGGACTCAGTTCAGTTCTGAATCTGATGACGTTACGCAGTCGACGAAAAACATCTGACGCAGTGTCCCACAGCAGTATTTCGACAGTGTTTTGATTAATCACTGTAATTAGCAAATTGATAGCAAGCAGCTCGGATGCATTGTCAGTGTCTAGCTTAATGTTCATTGTTAGTTAGAGTCTTCCGAGACGTTTCTGATGTTTAGTATTGGTTTTAGTATTCTCAATTTTGCAGTTAAAAATACCAATTTGAATTGAAGTTAGAATCGGGGTTGAATGCGAGATGCCCGATTGTAATTAAAATATAATGTTTGACTGCAGGTTAGGGCTGTATTATAGTTATACTAAGTAAATAACAGCTGCTTTTATATTTTAGACATGCAAGTTACATTGAGTTCACTTTGGATAAAACTTTATTGGATAGTGTCACCTGGGGATCTAAAACATGTGGTGTGTATCTAATCGGTCTCAAATAAAGTAAAGTATATATAATTTTATGCATTTAGTTATGTGCTGATATTTGTAAATTTTAATTGCCACTGTACACTACCGTAAGATTTGTTTGGATATCCGCATGTTATAATCAGTTTGTTCATTGTTTTCTGTAGGCTACGTTCGAGATGTCGATGTTCTTGATTTTGTTTCAAGTACCATCGTAATAATTGTTATGAAAGAATTAAACCGATTTCAAATTGGATTCAATTGCGGCAAAACTTTGAGGCACAGAAAGCGAGATGGGCACTTTATCGCTTTGAGTCGAGTTGCTTGAAAACTGAATATAGTTGACAATAAATCGATTTGGCTGGGACAGGGCATGGGGCACGTTGACAATGGTCTCCATTCACGTGAGCCAGGAAAGTAGAAGGTTAACTCATTCTTAAATGTTATCAAAACAAGAAGAACCGTGTTCGCTCGCGATGTAATCAATTGTGGATGAATGAGTGAGTAAGCTCATTACGGAGTATAATATAATTTCATAAAATGACGAGAGATTACTGACTATACGGAAAATACAATCAAAAATAATTCTTATGTTGTGACTAGATTTCGGCACTACTTCAAATTGGAAAATAATGCATTTGGATAAATACCAATATCTGAAAGATACAGACATGAGTATTTTTAGTCAATAATTTAATTTTGAACAAAACATAACGTTCATATATGATTGCTTTTTAATGTGAATAAGAAAATTCTTTAAACAGGGTTTTGTGTCGAAAATATCGTACGTCTCAAAAACTTACGTATGTCATTATTCTTCTGCAAACATTTGTAGTCAGAATCTCCTCTTCCATCAATGAATTGAAACACCGTTATACAAATCTACATTCTACGTTGGTCAGCATACATATTTAGACGAGGATTTCGCCTGTATCGTTTTTTATCCGCAATCAAATTATAAGTCTTTAAAACAATGTTTATGTTCATTATGACGTCATATTGGATTGGCTTGGTAAACAAGGAATGGTACAGTAATGATGAAAATTTTAATACCAAAAAAGTACCAACGTATAGCACGTTTACGCTTTTGACATTTTTCACAGCTGAGGGTGACTTGAGACATGCGTAAATAAATTCAGTCACTGAACCATTGGGTTGAAAGGAAATTGGCACAATGAATGTCAGTAACAGCAATCGCGATTTAGTAAGTGATAGCCTATAATTAATGCTGATAATATAAAACTACCACAACACTGAGACGTTTCAATTGGAAATTTTCTCAAAGTCACGAAAACTCAAAGTGAAGCTACCGACGACTACTAATATACCAATAGATACTGACACTATGTATATATATAGAATAATGGTAATGCGCGTTAGTAAATATCAACTGACGCAGTTCCTGTTGATTTGATTGAGAAATAACTATGAGGTATTGAATTCCAAATAGCTGAATCTCGTGGAAGAAAATCTCGAAGCATAGAATATTTTTTCTGGTATTTCACTGACTGTAAACGGGTGAGAATTCACAGTAAACCGAACTTGACGATAAAAATTGTTAGACTTCCCAATGCATAACGCGAATCTATGGTTCTGTTTACTTATTGTCACCATCCAGAATTAACACTGAAGATAAGAAGAATAAGCTTTCAGGTGAGTCGACTTGAGACAAGAGTTGTAGGAAAATAAAAATAAAACTTTAGTTTATAGTAAAGGTGTATGTCGTATATGCGATAATATCTAAAAATTTCTGGCTAGCAGGTTGAAACATTAAAAATACCGTATGAAGAAAATACAGCGAAAATGCTAAATGACTATCGTGGATAACTTTTTCATTTCAGCCTATTTGTGACCAATGAGATTATGTACCATACTTTCATTTACTAAATTATATCTGAGATATTACTAAACATTTACTAAGTAACTGAAGAACGGACCAACGCGCCAACAAATACTGAAAAAATCTGATAATCACATAGCCAGTATTCATTAAGTCATTGACAAGAACAGACCGAATCTAACTTCCTTGCATTTGATTTGATTCTTTTTTTTTCAATACTTAAGATAATTTGGTAATTTTATGTTTGCAATAGTTTAGTTAGACCGCTTCATAACTTCAGATATGATGAGATACAATATCAACGAAAGAAAGTTTATTAATATCAGGAACGAATTAAAAGTTTACTTCATCAGCGTTTCAATAGTTACAAACCGGCCTGAAATAAATAGCAAACTCACATTTCACCGGAATTATCCTATTGACCATAGTCCATAGTATATTATACTTTGGGTTTCTCCGCAGATAATTGTGGATAAATGAGTGCATGAGCTCAAGTTGGAGTGAAATAATTTATACGAAATTATACGAATTAAACGAAAATTAAAAACAAATCAATTTCCCTTTTGTGACGAGATTTCGGGACCACAGCATTTTGAAAAATATCAGAATCTACAAGCTATAGAGTGATTTTATTCTATAATTTGATTTTGAGCAAAATATTACGTTGATATGTGAATCAGAAAGTTCCTCAACAGCGTTATATTCCCAAAAAAATATTACACCACAAAAACTTACGCCTTCTATTAATCTTCTCTAAATCTTTGTAGTCAGAATCTCCTCTTCTATCAATGAATTGAAACACCTTTATACGATTCTACACACCACATTGGTCAGCGAACGGCAAGTATTCGTCTGTATCGGTTTTTATCAACAATCAAATTATAACTCCATAAATAATGTTTCTATTAATTTTGAAGTCATACTGAACCGATGGCCAGCCTGGTGAATAAAAAAGGATAAATTGATTACAAAAGTTTAAATATTAAAAAAGTACAGGCGTTTAGGACCTTTGGAATGTCAATGACAGCAAACACGATTTAGTAAGTGATATAACTGATTCTAACAATATAACACGACCATACAACTGACTCGATTTTATGAAGCGCACTCGCGTTTTCTGAATGTATGTAAGATTAAAGATTCTCACGCTCGAGAAATACCTGCAACAAGACCGAACAACTCATAATATTCAATTAAAATAAATATCTTGACTAAAACTTTCTTGACGTGTTAAAAAGAATTTTTACAAAAATTTTAGTATGTTAAACAATTTATGCAGGAATTCTATTATAAAGATCTTTCAAAAAATTATGTAATTCGTAATATTAGAGAAATTCTACCTCGCGCAGTTTCGACTACCACAGACTTAAGCCCACTACACGGCAAGAGTTTCAGCTGCATTTAAACACCTTTATACAATTCTACATTCTATACTTGTCAGCAAACGTAGATAGACGAACAGCCAAATTAGATTCATTAAAATAGTGTTTATATTCCTTATGCCGTCATACTAAATCGCAAACCGGCCTGAGAAACAAAGACGGATGAAATAATGATGCAAGATTAAATACCAAAAGCTACCAACGTTCAGGACCCAAGCTATTGGCATTTTTCAAAGCTTAGGATACCTTACAACATGCGTACATAAATTTAGTCACTGAAACGTTGGGTTAAAAGAACTTGGCACAAACAATGTTAAATGAGAGCAATCGCGATTTAGTAAGTGATAGCCTATCCTACAACTAATGCTGGCAATATAACACGTTCATAACACTGACACGTTTTCATTGTAAATTTGCTCAAAGCAAACTCACGAGAACATACTCAAAAAATGATCTCAAAGTTAGGATAACGACGACCACTAATTTCATTTTATTTATTGTCACAATCCAGAATTATTAAAAATTTGATGAAACAGAGTTTGCAATGTAAGAGGAATCGAACATTTTTCTTCAATATCAAGAAACGAGTACAGGTATCGTATTATTAAAGCGTATTATTGTTTTACTATGTTTCTTGATATAAACTTTTATGTGCGTCGGTAGGTCAACTGAACAGACAAAAGTACTAAAAGCTGGAAGTGATTTTTTGCCGCATGGAACGACTTTCAACCGCGTTTTGCAGGTTCAGGAATTGCCTCATTGCTGCTCACAGTCGTCGGTTGCGATCTTGTTTAGTCATAGATGCGCCTGTCGTAAAATATTTCTCCGAACCCGGACATGCAAATGAGAAATAGCAGATGACACGCATTATGAGCAGAGTTCAAAATCGTACTCCACAAAAGATTGTTCCAAATGTTCTCGGAGTCTCTAGTCTGGTTTTTAATTAACCTCCACAGAGCAAAGTGTTACTGAGGGAAAACTTAGTTCCTCATTCAAAAATAAAGAAACCCAACATTGAGTAACTTTTATGTGAAACGTTTGGATTTTTTTTTTCGAATCCTGCGCCAAAAAACAACCCCGTCATCGCTCTAACTTAAAGAAAGTATTTATTCAGTTAAGGTTTGGCTTGGGGTTATGAAAGCTGATTACTCCGGAAATTAAAATTTTCAAATCATTTATAACCCTAACTTGATGAATGATTGCTAATTTGGTATTTTAAAACTTGGTGTGGTGTTTGTCTCAAATCTCGCATTTTACCATTAGTTTCAGGGTCTCGGTATGAAAGATTCAAATAATTGTGTGCTAACTGATGTCTTTCATTACACTAGTTCGTTAAGTGTAATAGTTTGAACTTGTTATTTAGACACAGTTATGTTGAACGAGAGCTCCCCTATAAGGACTCAGTTCAGTTCTGAATCTGATGACGTTACGCAGTCGACGAAAAACATCTGACGCAGTGTCCCACAGCAGTATTTCGACAGTGTTTTGATTAATCACTGTAATTAGCAAATTGATAGCAAGCAGCTCAGATGCATTGTCAGTGTCTAGCTTAATGTTCATTGTTATTTGGAGTATTTCGAGACGTTTCTGATGTTTAGTATTGGTTTTAGTATTCTCAATTTTGCAGTTAAAAATACCAATTTGAATTGAAGTTAGAATCGGGGTTGAATGTGAGATGCCCGATTGTAATTAAAATATAATTTTTGACTGCAGGTTAGGGCTGTATTATAGTTATACTAAGTAAATAACAGCTGCTTTTATATTTTAGACATGCAAGTTACATTGAGTTCACTTTGGATTAAACTTTATTGGATAGTGTCACCTGGGGATCTAAAACATGTGGTATGTATCTAATCAGTCTCAAATAAAGTAAAGTATATATAATTTTATGCATTTAGTTATGTGCTGATATTTGTAAATTTTAATTGCCACTGTATACTACCGTAAGATTTGTTTGGATATCCGCATGTTATAATCAGTTTGTTCATTGTTTTCTGTAGGCTACGTTCGAGATGTCGATGTTCTTGATTTTGTTTCAAGTACCATCGTAATAATTGTTATGAAAGAATTAAACCGATTTCAAATTGGATTCAATTGCGGCAAAACTTTGAGGCACAGAAAGCGTGATGGGCACTTTATCGCTTTGAGTCGAGTTGCTTGAAAACTGAATATAGTTGACAATAAATCGATTTGGCTGGGACAGGGCATGGGGCACGTTGACAATGGTCTCCATTCACGTGAGCCAGGAAAGTAGAAGGTTAACTCATTCTTAAATGTTATCAAAACAAGAAGAACCGTGTTCGCTCGCGATGTAATCAAGTGTGGATGAATGAGTGAGTAAGCTCATTACGGAGTATAATATAATTTCATAAAATGACGAGAGATTACTGACTATACGGAAAATACAATCAAAAATAATTCTTATGTTGTGACTAGATTTCGGCACTACTTCAAATTGGAAAGTAATGCATTTGGATAAATACCAATATCTGAAAGATACAGACATGAGTATTTTTAGTCAATAATTTGATTTTGAACAAAACATAACGTTCATATATGATTGCTTTTTAATGTGAATAAGAAAATTCTTTAAACAGGGTTTTGTGTCGAAAATATCGTACGTCTCAAAAACTTACGTATGTCATTATTCTTCTGCAAACATTTGTAGTCAGAATCTCCTCTTCCATCAATGAATTGAAACACCGTTATACAAATCTACATTCTACGTTGGTCAGCATACATATTTAGACGAGGATTGCGCCTGTATCGTTTTTTATCTGCAATCAAATTATAAGTCTTTAAAACAATGTTTATGTTCATTATGACGTCATATTGGATTGGCTTGGTAAACAAGGAATGGTACAGTAATGATGAAAATTTTAATACCAAAAAAGTACCAACGTATAGCACGTATACGCTTTTGACATTTTTCACAGCTGAGGGTGACTTGAGACATGCGTAAATAAATTCAGTCACTGAACCATGGGGTTGAAAGGAAATTGGCACAATGAATGTCAGTAACAGCAATCGCGATTTAGTAAGTGATAGCCTATAATTAATGCTGATAATATAAAACTACCACAACACTGAGACGTTTCAATTGGAAATTTTCTCAAAGTCACGAAAACTCAAAGTGAAGCTACCGACGACTACTAATATACCAATAAATACTGACACTATGTATATATATAGAATAATGGTAATGCGCGTTAGTAAATATCAACTGACGCAGTTCCTGTTGATTTGATTGAGAAATACCTATGAGGTATTGAATTCCAAATAGCTGAATCTCGTGGAAGAAAATCTCGAAGCATAGAATATTTTTTCTGGTATTTCACTGACTGTAAACGGGTGAGAATTCACAGTAAACCGAACTTGACGATAAAAATTGTTAGACATCCCAATGCATAACGCGAATCTATGGTTCTGTTTACTTATTGTCACCATCCAGAATTAACACTGAAGATAAGAAGAATAAGCTTTCAGGTAAGTCGACTTGAGACAAGAGTTGTAGGAAAATAAAATAAAAACTTTAGTTTATAGTAAAGGTGTATGTCGTATATGCGATAATATCTAAAAATTTCTGGCAAGCAGGTTGAAACATTAAAAATACCGTATGAAGAAAATAATGTGAAAATGCTAATGACTATCGTGGATAACTTTTTCATTTCAGCCTATTTGTGACCAATGAGATTATGTACCATACTTTCATTTACTAAATTATATCTGAGATATTACTAAACATTTACTAAGTAACTGAAGAACGGACCAACGCGCCAACAAATACTGAAAAAATCTGATAATCACATAGCCAGTATTCATTAAGTTACCGTTAGGTCATTGACAGGAACAGACCGAATCTAACTTCCTTGCATTTGAGATGATTCATTATTTTTCAATACTTAAGATAATTTGGTAATTTTATGTTTCAATAGTTTAGTTAGACCGCTTCATAACTTCAGATATGATGAGATACTATATCAACGAAAAAAAGTTTATTAATATCAGGAACGAATTAAAAGTTTACTTCATTAGCGTTTCAATAGTTACAAACCGGCCTGAAATAAATAGCAAACTCACATTTCACCGGAATTATCCTATTGACCATAGTCCATAGTATATTATATATTGGGTTTCTCCGCAGGTAATTCAGAGTGGATAAATGAGTGCATGAGCTCAAGTTGGAGTGAAATAATTTTATTAAATGGCGGTAAGATTACCGATTATACGAAAATTAAAATCAAATCAATTTCCGTTTTGTGACGAGATTTCGGGACCATAGCATTTTGAAAAATATCAGAATCTACAAGCTATAGAGTGATTTTATTCAATAATTTGATTTTGAGCAAAACATTACGTTGATATGTAAATCAGAAGGTTCCTCAACAGCGTTATATCCCAAAAAAATATTACACCCCAAAAATTCACGCCTCTCATTAATCTTCTCTAAATCTTTGTAGTCAGAATCTCCTCTTCTATCAATGAATTGAAACACCTTTATACGACTCTACACACCACATTGGTCAGCGAACGGCAAGTATTCGTCTGTATCGGTTTTTATCAACAATCAAATTATAACTCCATAAATTATGTTTCTATTAATTTTGACGTCATACTGAACCGATGGCCAGCCTAGTGAATAAAAAAGGATAAAATGATTACAAATGTTTTGATATTAAAAAAGTACAGGCGTTTAGGACCTTTGGAATGTCAATGACAGCAAACACGATTTAGTAAGTGATATAACTTATTCTAACAATATAACACGACCATACAACTGAATCGATTTTGTAAAGCGCACTCGCGTTTTCTAAATGTATGTAAGATTAAAGATTCTCACGCTCGAGAAACACCTGCAACAAGACCGAACAACTCATAATATTCAATTAAAATAAATATCTTGACTAAAACTTTCTTGACGTGTTGAAAAGAATTTTTACAAAAATTTAAGTATGTTCAACAATTTATGTAGGAATTCTATTATAAAGATCTTTCAAAAAAGTATGTAATTTGTAATATTAGAGAAATTCTACCTCGCGCAGTTTCGACTACCACAGACTTAAGCCCACTACACGGCAAGAGTTTCAACTGCATTTAAACACCTTTATACAATTCTACATTCTATACTTGTCAGCAAACGTAGATAGACGAACAGCCAAATTAGATTCATTATGACGTCATACTAAATCGCAAACCGGCCTGAGAAACAAAGACGGATGAAATAATGATGCAAGATTAAATACCAAAAGGTACCAACGTTTAGGACCCACGCTATTGGCATTTTTCACAGCTTAGGATAACTTACAACATGCGTAAATAAATTTAGTCACTGAATCGTTGGGTAAAAAGAACTTGGCACAAACAATGTTAATGAGAGCAATCGCGATTTAGTAAGTGATAGCCTATCCTACAACTAATGCTGGCAATATAACACGTCCATAACACTGACACGTTTTCATTGTAAATTTGCTCAAAGCAAAGTCACGAGAACTTACTCAAAAGATGATCTCAAAGTTAGGATAACGACGACCACTAATTTCATTTTATTTATCGTCACCATCCAGAATTATTAAAAATTTGATGAAACAGAGTTTGCAATGTAAGAGAAATCGAACATTTTTCTTCAATATCAAGAAACGAGTATAGGTATCGTATTATTAAAGCGTATTATTGTTTTACTATGTTTCTTGATATAAACTTTTATGTGCGTCGGTAGGTCAACTGAACAGACAAAAGTACTAAAAGCTGAAAGTGATTTTTTGCCGCAATTGGAACGAGTTTCAACCGCGTTTTGCAGGTTCAGGAATTGCCTCATTGCTGCTCACAGTCGTCGGTTGCGATCTTGTTTAGTCATAGATGCGCCTGTCGTAAAATATTTCTCCGAACCCGGACATGCAAATGAGAAATAGCAGATGACACGCAATATGAGCAGAGTTTAAAATCGTACTCCACAAAAGATTGTTCCAAATGTTCTCGGAGTCTCTAGTAAAGTGTGTCTGGTTTTTAATTAACCTCCACAGAGCAAAGTATTACTGAGGACAAACTTAGTCCCTCATTCAAAAATAAAGAAACCCAACATTGAGTAACTTTTATGTGAAACGTTTGGATTTTTTTTTCAAATCCTGCGCCAAAAAACAACCCCGCCACCGCTCTAACTTAAAGAAAGTATTTATTCAGTTAAGGTTTGGCTTGGGGTTATGAATGCTGATTACTCCGGAAATTAAAATTTCTAAATCATCTATAACCCTAACTTGATGAATGATTGCTAATTTGTTATTTTAAAACTTGGCGTGGTGTTTGTCTCAAATCTCACATTTTCCCATTAGTTTCAGGGTCTCGGTATAAAAGATTCAAATAATTTTGTGCTAACTGATGTCTTTCATTACACTAGTTCGTTAAGTGTAATAGTTTAAACATGTTATTTAGACACAGTTATGTTGAACGAGAGCTCCCCTCTCAGTTCAGTTCTGAATCTGGTGACGTTACGCAGTCGACGAAAATCATCTGACGCAGTGTCCCATAGCAGTATTTCGACAGTGTTTCGATTAATCACTGTAATTAGCAAATTGATAGCAAGCAGCTCGGATGCATTGTCAGTGTCTAGCTTAATGTTCATTGTTAGTTAGAGTCTTCCGAGACGTTTCTGATGTTTAGTATTGGTTTTAGTATTCTCAATTTTGCAGTTAAAAATACCAATTTGGATTGAAGTTAGAATCGGGGTTAAATGCGAGATGCCCGATTGTAATTAAAATATAATTTTTGACTGCAGGTTAGGGCTGTATTATAGTTATAGCTAGTAAATAACAGCTGCTTTTATATTTCAGTCATGCAAGTTACATTGAGTTCACTTTGGATTAAACTTTATTGGATAGTGTCACCTGGGGATCTAAAACATGTGATGTGTATCTAATCAGTCTCAAATAAAGTAATGTATATATAATTTTATGCATTTAGTTATGTGCTGATATTTGTAAATTTTATTGCCACTGTACACTACTGTAAGAATTGTTTGGATATCCGCATGTTATAATCAGTTTGTTCATTGTTTTCTGTAGGTTACGTTCGAGATGTCGATGTTCCTGATTTTGTTTCAAGTACCATCGTAATAATTGTTATGAAAGAATTAAACCGATTTCAAATTGGATTCAATTGCGGCAAAACTTTGAGGCACAGAAAGCGAGATGGGCACTTTATCGCTTTGAGTCGAGTTGCTTGAAAACTCAATTTAGTTGACAATAAATTGATTTGGCTGGGACAGGGCATGGGGCACGTTGACAATGGTCTCCATTCACGTAAGCCAGGAAAGTAGAAGATTAACTCATTCTTAAATGTTATCAAAACAAGAAGAACCGTGTTCGCTTGCGATGTAATCAAGTGTGGATGAATGAGTGAGTAAGCTCATTACGGAGTATAATATAATTTCATAAAATGACGAGAGATTACTGACTATACGGAAAATAAAATCAAAAATAATTCTTATGTTGTGATTAGATTTCGGGACTACTTCAAATTGGAAAGTAATGCATTTGGATAAATACCAATATCTGAAAGATACAGACATGATTTTTTTTAGTCAATAATTTGATTTTGAACAAAACATAACGTTCATATATGATTGCTTTTTAATGTGAATAAGAAGATTCTTTAAACAGGGTTATTGTCGAAAATATCGTACGTCTCAAAAACTTACGTATGTCATTATTCTTCTCCAAATCTTCGTAGTCAGAATCTCCTCTTCCATCAATGAATTGAAACATCGTTTTACAAATCTACGTTCTACGTTGGTCAGCATACATATTTAGACGAGCAGGAAATCGCCTGTATCAGTTTTTATCTGCAATCAAATTATAAGTCTTTAAAACAATGTTTATGTTCATTATGACGTCATATTGGATCGGCTTGGTAAACAAGGAATGGTACAGTAATGATGAAAATTTTAATACCAAAAAAGTACCAACGTATAGCACGTATACGCTTTTGACATTTTTCATAGCTGAGGGTGACTTGAGACATGCGTACATAAACTAAGTCGCTGAACCATTGGGTTGAAAGGAAATTGGCACAAGGAATGTCAATAACAGCAATCGCGATTTAGTAAGTGATACCCTATAATTAATGCTGATAATATAAAACGACCACAACACTGAGACGTTTCAATTGGAAATTTGCTCAAAGTCACGAAAACTCAAAGTGAAGCTACCGACGACTACTAATAAACCAATAGATACTGACACTATGTATATATAGGGAAAAATAATATTGCGCGTTAGTAAATATCAACTGACGCAGTTCCTGTTGATTTGATTGAGAAATAACTATGAGGTATTGAATTCCAAATAGCTGAATCTCGTGGAAGAAAATCTCGAAGCATAGAATATTTTGTCTGGTATTTCACTCACTGTAAACGGGTGGGAATTCACAGTAAACCGAACTTGACGAGAAAAATTGTTACACTTCCCAATGCATAACGCGAATCTATGGTTGTGACAATTTCTGTTTACTTATTGTCACCATCCAGAATTAACACTGAAGATAAGAAGAATAAGCTTTCAGGTAAGTCGACTTGAGACAAGAGTTGTAGGTAAATAAAAAATAAAAACTTTAGTTTAGAGTAAAGGTGTATGTCGTATATGCGATAATATCTAAAAATTTCTGGCAAGCAGGTTGAAACATTAAAAATACCGTATGAAGAAAATACTGCGAAAATGCTAAATGACTATCGTGGATAACTTTTTCATTTCAGCCTATTTGTGACCAATGAGATTATGTACCATACTTTCATTTACTAATTTATATCTGAGATATTACTAAACATTTACTAAGTAACTGAAGAACGTACCAACGCGCCAACAAATACTGAAAAAATCTGATAATCACATAGCCAGTATTCATTAAGTCATTGACAGGAACAGACCGAATCTAACTTCCTTGCATTTGAGATGATTCTTTTTTTTTTCAATACTTAAGATAATTTGGTAATTTTATGTTTGCAATAGTTTAGTTAGACCGCTTCATAACTTCAGATATGATGAGATACAATATCAACGAAAGAAAGTTTATTAATATCAGGAACGAATTAAAAGTTTACTTCATCAGCGTTTCAATAGTTACAAACCCGCCTGAAACAAATAGCAAACTCAAATTTCACCGGAATTATCCTATTGACCATAGTCCATAGTATATTATACTTTGGGTTTCTCCGCAGATAATTCAGAGTGGATAAATGAGTGCATGAGCTCAAGTTGGAGTGAAATAATTTATACGAAATTATACGAATTAAACGAAAATTAAAATCAAATCAATTTCCCTTTTGTGACGAGATTTCGGGACCACAGCATTTTGAAAAATATCAGAATCTACAAGCTATAGAGTGATTTTATTCTATAATTTGATTTTGAGCAAAACATTACGTTGATATGTGAATCAGAAGGTTCCTTAACAGCGTTATTTTCCCAAAAAAATATTACACCACAAAAACTTACGCCTCCCATTAATCTTCTCTAAATCTTTGTAGTCAGAATCTCCTCTTCTATCAATGAATTGAAACACCTTTATACGTTTCTACACACCACATTGGTCAGCGAACGGCAAGTATTCGTCTGTATCGGTTTTTATCAACAATCAAATTATAACTCCATAAATAATGTTTCTATTAATTTTGACGTCATACTGAACCGATGGCCAGCCTGGTGAATAAAAAAGGATAAATTGATTACAAAAGTTTAAATATTAAAAAAGTACAGGCGTTTAGGACCTTTGGAATGTCAATGACAGCAAACACGATTTAGTAAGTGATATAACTGATTCTAACAATATAACACGACCATACAACTGACTCGATTTTATGAAGCGCACTCGCGTTTTCTGAATGTATGTAAGATTAAAGATTCTCACGCTCGAGAAATACCTGCAACAAGACCGAAAATCTCATAATATTCAATTAAAATAAATATCTTGACTAAAACTTTCTTGACGTGTTAAAAAGAATTTTTACAAAAATTTTAGTATGTTAAACAATTTATGTAGGAATTCTATTATAAAGATCTTTCAAAAAATTATGTAATTCGTAATATTAGAGAAATTCTACCTCGCCCAGTTTCGACTACCACAGACTTAAGCCCACTACACGGCAAGAGTTTCAGCTGCATTTAAACACCTTTATACAATTCTACATTCTATACTTGTCAGCAAACGTAGATAGACGATCAGCCAAATTAGATTCATTAAAATAGTGTTTATATCCATTATGCCGTCATACTAAATCGCAAACCGGCCTGAGAAACAAAGAAGGATGAAATAATGATGCAAGATTAAATACCAAAAGCTACCAACGTTCAGGACCCACGCTATTGGCATTTTTCACAGCTTAGGATACCTTACAACATGCGTAAATAAATTTAGTCACTGAAACGTTGGGTTAAAAGAACTTGGCACAAACAATGTTAAATGAGAGCAATCGCGATTTAGTAAGTGATAGCCTATCCTACAACTAATGCTGGCAATATAACACGTCCATAACACTGACACGTTTTCATTGTAAATTTGCTCAAAGCAAACTCACGAGAACATACTCAAAAAATGATCTCAAAGTTAGGATAACGACGACCACTAATTTCATTTTATTTATTGTCACAATCCAGAATTATTAAAAATTTGATGAAACAGAGTTTGCAATGTGAGAGGAATTCGAACATTTTTCTTCAATATCAAGAAACGAGTACAGGTATCGTATTATTAAAGCGTATTATTGTTTTACTATGTTTCTTGATATAAACTTTTATGTGCGTCGGTAGGTCAACTGAACAGACAAAAGTACTAAAAGCTCAAAGTGATTTTTTGCCGCATGGAACGACTTTCAACCGCGTTTTGCAGGTTCAGGAATTGCCTCATTGCTGCTCACAGTCGTCGGTTGCGATCTTTTTTAGTCATAGATGCGCCTGTCGTAAAATATTTCTCCGAACCCGGACATGCAAATGAGAAATAGCACCTGACACGCAATATGAGCAGAGTTCAAAATCGTACTCCACAAAAGATTGTTCCAAATGTTCTCGGAGTCTCTAGTAAAGTCTGTCTGGTTTTTAATTAACCTCCACAGAGCAAAGTATTACTGAGGGAAAACTTAGTTCCTCATTCAAAAATAAAGAAACCCAACATTGAGTAACTTTTATGTGAAACGTTTGGATATTTTTTTTCAAATCCTGCGCCAAAAAACATCCCCGCCATCGCTCTAACTTAAAGAAAGTATTTATTCAGTTAAGGTTTGGCTTGGGGTTATGAATGCTGATTACTCCGGGAATTAAAATTTTCAAATCATTTATAACCCTAACTTGATGAATGATTGCTAATTTGTTATTTTAAAACTTGGCGTGGTGTTTGTCTCAAATCTCGCATTTTCCCATTAGTTTCAGGGTCTCGGTATGAAAGATTCAAATAATTGTGTGCTAACTGATGTCTTTCATTACACTAGTTCGTTAAGTGTAATAGTTTGAACTTGTTATTTAGACACAGTTATGTTGAACGAGAGATCCTCTATAAGGACTCAGTTCAGTTCTGAATCCGATGACGTTACGCAGTCGACGAAAAACATCTGACGCAGTGTCCCACAGCAGTATTTCGACAGTGTTTTGATTAATCACTGTAATTAGCAAATTGATAGCATGCAGCTCGGATGCATTGTCAGTGTCTAGCTTAATGTTTATTGTTAGTTAGAGTCTTCCGAGACGTTTCTGATATTCTCAATTTTGCAGTTAAAAATACCAATTTGAATTGAAGTGAGAATCGGGGTTGAATGCGAGGTGCCCGATTGTAATTAAAATATAATTTTTGACTGCAGGTTAGGGCTGTATTATAGTTATACTAAGTAAATAACAGCTGCTTTTATATTTTAGACATGCAAGTTACATTGAGTTCACTTTGGATTAAACTTTATTGGATAGTGTCACCTGGGGATCTAAAACATGTGGTATGTATCTAATCAGTCTCAAATAAAGTAAAGTATATATAATTTTATGCATTTAGTTATGTGCTGATATTTGTAAATTTTAATTGCCACTGTACACTACTGTAAGATTTGTTTGGATATCCGCATGTTATAATCAGTTTGTTCATTGTTTTCTGTAGGCTACGTTCGAGATGTCGATGTTCTTGATTTTGTTTCAAGTACCATCGTAATAATTGTTATGAAAGAATTAACCCGATTTCAAATTGGATTCAATTGCGGCAAAACTTTGAGGCACAGAAAGCGAGATGGGCACTTTATCGCTTTGAGTCGAGTTGCTTGAAAACTGAATATAGTTGACAATAAATCGATTTGGCTGGGACAGGGCATGGGGCACGTTGACAATGGTCTCCATTCACGTGAGCCAGGAAAGTAGAAGGTTAACTCATTCTTAAATGTTATCAAAACAAGTAGAACCGTGTTCGCTCGCGATGTAATCAAGTGTGGATGAATGAGTGAGTAAGCTCATTACGGAGTATAATATAATTTCATAAAATGACGAGAGATTACTGACTATACGGAAAATACAATCAAAAATAATTCTTATGTTGTGACTAGATTTCGGGACTACTTCAAATTGGAAAGTAATGCATTTGGATAAATACCAATATCTGAAAGATACAGACATGAGTATTTTTAGTCAATAATTTGATTTTGAACAAAACATAACGTTCATATATGATTGCTTTTTAATGTGAATAAGAAAATTCTTTAAACAGGGTTTTGTGTCGAAAATATCGTACGTCTCAAAAACTTACGTATGTCATTATTCTTCTGCAAACATTTGTAGTCAGAATCTCCTCTTCCATCAATGAATTGAAACACCGTTATACAAATCTACATTCTACGTTGGTCAGCATACATATTTAGACGAGGATTTCGCCGGTATCTTTTTTTATCTGCAATCAAATTATAAGTCTTTAAAACAATGTTTATGTTCATTATGACGTCATATTGGATTGGCTTGGTAAACAAGGAATGGTACAGTAATGATGAAAATTTTAATACCAAAAAAGTACCAACGTATAGCACGTATACGCTTTTGACATTTTTCACAGCTGAGGATGTCTTGAGACATGCGTAAATAAATTCAGTCACTGAACCATTGGATTGAAAGGAAATTGGCACAAAGAATGTCAATAACAGCAATCGGGATTAAGTAAGTGATAGCTTATAATTGATGCTGATAATATAAAACTACCATAACACTGAGACGTTTCAATTGGAAATTTGCTCAAAGTCACGAAAACTCAAAGTGAAGCTACCGACGACTACTAAAATACCAATAGATACTGACGCTATGTATATATAGGGAAAAATAATATTGCGCGTTAGTAAATATCAACTGACGCAGTTCCTGTTGATTTGATTGAGAAATAACTATGAGGTATTGAATTCCAAATAGCTGAATCTCGTGGAAGAAAATCTCGAAGCATAGAATATTTTGTCTGGTATTTCATTGAGTGTAAACGGGTGAGAATTCACAGTAAACCGAACTTGACGATTAAAATTATTAGACTTCCCAATGCATAACGCGAATCTATGGTTGTGACCATTTCTATTTACTTATTGTCACCATCCAGAATTAACACTGAAGTTAAGAAGAATAAGCTTTCAGGTAAGTCGACTTGAGACAAGAGTTGTAGGAAAAAAAAAATAAAACTTTAGTTTAGAGTAAAGGTGTATGTCGTATATGCGATAATATCTAAAAATTTCTGGAAAGCAGGTTGAAACATTGGAAATACCGTATGAATAAAATACAGGAAAATGCCAAATGACTATCGTGGATAACTTTTTCATTTCAACCTATTTGTCCCCAATGAGATTATGTACCGTCCTTTCATTTACTGAATTATATCTGAGATATTACTAAACATTTACTGAGTAACTGAAGAACGGACCAACGCGCCAACAAATACTGAAAAAATCTGAAAATCACATAGCCAGTATTCATTAAGTTACCGTTAGGTCATTGACAGAAACAGACCGAATCTAACCTCCTTGCATTTGAGATGATTCATTTTTTTTTCAATACTTAAGATAATTTGGCATTTGTTAAATATATATAAATATACAAAATCTTTGTAGTATAACATATAAAGTCGCAATAAACTAGAAGCAAACATTCCCTTTTGAATAGTCTAGCTAGGAGACTTGGTTGTTTCTTTACAGAACCGTGTTCGTGTTCGAGGTACTTCTATATAACATTGCACATTAGGGAACAATTCACGATCAACTTAAAATCCCAGATATGATCAGTTAAATATTTATTGGAAATAAAATTTGCAATGGACTATATTTTTCAAGATATTAGGAAACGAGCAAAATTAAAGCGTATACGTTTTTAACTTTATTTCTGAATATAAGATTTTATATGCGTCGGAAGTGCAACTGAACAGCTAAAAGTACTGAAAGCTAAAAGTGATTTTTTTAACAATTTACAAATTCAATTAATTTAATATTACTAAAACTTGTCCTTGACGATGGAAAACCAAAAATTGCAATGAACTCTAAATCAAACAAGCCTATTTTTTTGATTGCGACATAATTGCTTTTTGTACAGTAACGTGTTAGAGTTGATACTACTATACAATATTATTGAGTTTGGAAGCATTAACGACCCGAATAGTATTTTATGTTTGCAATAGTTTAGTTAGACCCCTTCATAACTTCAGATATGATGAGATACACTATCAACGGAAGAAAGTTTATCAATATCATGAACGAATTAAAAGTTTACTTCATTAGCGTTTCAATAGTTACAAACCCGCCTGAAATAAATACCAAACTCACATTTCACCGAAAATATCCTATTGACTATAGTTCATAGTATATTATACTTTGGGTGCCTCCGCAGGTAATCCAGAGTGGATAAATAAGTGAGTCAGCTCAAGTTGGGGTGAAATAATTTTATTAAATGACGATATTTCCGAATATACGAAAATTAAAATCGAATCAATTTCTCGTGTTGTGACGAGATTTCGGGACCACTTCAAACTTGCGAAATACAGCATTTTGAAAAATATCAGAATCTACAAGTTATAAAGTGATTTTATTCAATAATTTGATTTTGAGCAAAAAATTACGTTGATATGTGAATCAGAAGGTTTCTCAACAGCGTTATATCCGAAATAAATATTACACCTCAAAAACTTAAAACTTCTTTTAAATCTTTGTAGTCAGAATCTCCTCTTCTATCAATAAATTAAAACCCCTTTATACAATTTTACACTCCACTTTGGTCAACAAACGGCAAGTATTCGTCTGGATCGGTTTCTTTCAACATTCAAATTATTACTCCATTCATATTGACGTCATACTGAACCGATGGCCAACCTGGTGAACAAAGAAGGATAAAATGATTACAAAAGTTTAAATATCAAAAAAGTACAGACGTTTAGGACCTTTGGAATGTCAATGACAGCAAATGCGATTCAGCAAGTGATATAACTGATTCTAACAATATAACACAACCATACAACTGACTCGATTTTGTAGGAAAATTTGCTCAAAGCAAAGTCACGCCAAATTACGCAAAAGATCTTTGATCTCAATTTTGTTTACTTCATTAGCGTTTCAATAGTTACAAAATAGCCTAAATACAACAGCAAACTCACAATTCACTGAAATATTCTTGTTATCTTTTTCTCTTCTCTGCAACTGGTTTGACTTCTCCTCCTGTCAATCAATCAATCATTTATTCGTCTTCAAAAAAACATCAAATGCACAAAAAATTGGTACAATAAATAAATATAATAATAATGATATTTGTGCAACAGGAGTCGCGAGGGATCCTATTAGGTCTTCAAGCAGCGACAACTAAAGCGCTGTTACTGGTTCAGTGTAAAAAAATAACTACATTTGCTACAAACATTGACGATGCAATAGTCGTTATGATGAACATATTTTGAATCATTGAAAAAATTCGCAGCAAACGCAACTTTACTAAAATCATATAATAGAGAAAAAAAAAGAAAAACAACTCAACTATAAATTTATAAAAAAGGCATATTTGAATAAATGTATATAAGTTACATAAAAGACAAACGACAAGCGAGGGGAAAATGGTTAGACCAGGGGTCGGGAACCCATGGCTCGCGAGCCATATATGGCTCTTTTGGTGACGGCATATGGCTCCCAGAAAAATATAATATTCTAAGACTAAGCTTACTATTGTTACGAGATCCCAAACTCTTTTATAGCCGAATTTGGCAGGAAATTCCCAATACGTTTCAGAACACGCGCCCAGCACATGTCTATGTTATGTAAGATATTACTAGACAGGCATTGTGACAAACAAGGGGATTCTGGAACATATATTGTGACATCACAAAGCGATATAGTTTTAAAAACACTACGGATATGCCTAAACGAAAAAGGCTGATGAGTATCGTAGATTTCAACTTGGGCTGCATGTGAGCAACCGTTCAAGACCCGCAGCGACTACATGCAGCATCAGAAATCACATTAAATGTATATTGACAATTGACATTATATGTGTTGACTTTTGAGTAAACATTTCAGGCCTGATTAAGTGAAGAAATGGTATATGGCTCGCACGGAAATGCAATTGAAAATATGTATATTTTATGGCTCTCTTGACCAAAAAGGTTCCCGACCCCTGGGTTAGACCAAAGACAAAATTGTAAGTGACTAATTGAATAGAAGTTGGTAAGCTCTATTAAATCATAAAGCGTTGATATGTATATATATACAATATGCTCCACAGTAAGTGGGCATAAAATTTACGAAAGAATGGTAGGCATATGCTTGCTCAATAAATTAAAATATAACGAATTTTGGCATTTTACTGTAGAGGTTGCACCAAGGTTGGTAAAGTTAAAGTACCGGGTACTTTAGAAATAGACTCCTTACACCTATAGTTCCTCCGGCTTTTTGGGCAGCCATGGCGACAGTCTACAAATGCGACTACTGGGCTATGGACAGAAGATGGCGAATCATACTGAATACCGGTACTCCAATCAATGGCTGATGGAAGAGAGATAATAACTAATATGTTTACTTTTTAGATATAATTTGAAACCGTAATAGCCTAAAGATTTAATGGTACTTGGTAAGGCATTCCACAGTTTCACACCCGTGTATTTTATGGATTTCTGTGTCCTGCTTGATGAATATCTTGGGACATACCGGTAATATGAACTTGACGAAGCTGATCTAGTAGAGTATGAATGGATATTACTCTGCATTCTGAAAATTCCCGCGAATGCCATGGGAAGCTTGTTATCGAAGTACTGGTGCATGAGTTTCAGTATCTCAAATTCATGGATATGACCAAGCTTAATAATTCGACACCTGTGGTACAAAGGATCTAGTCTAGATCGGAAAGGTGCACTACATATGGCTCTAATTGCTTTGTTTTGCAAAACTTCTAATCTGTGGAGTAGAGTCGATGACGCACTACCCCAAGTTATAATGCCATACTGCAGATACGACTGGAAAAGAGAAAAATAAACCAATCGGAGAGCTGGCATGGTGAGGAATTTTCTTAGTTTAAATAATAAACCTGTTGCACTTGACAACTTTCCAGCAATGTAATTAATGTGTGATGTCCATTTCAATTGGTCATCAATGTGGATACCTAGGTATTTGTATGAGTTGACATTTTCAAGTGGAACCTTGTCAATATTAATTTGAAGCCGAATTTTATTTTTTTCATTTATCCTGGATTCCTGGGACTAATTAATAAGATTCTTTTCTAAATTCTTTTCTAAAAGAATTTGTGTTTATTTTTCAAATGCTTCTCAGCTTAATAAAATTCTGTCTTTTGCGCGTATCGCTGACTCCCTGGAATAAAAATAAAGCATATACTGCATTGTTTTAACTAATTACTGCGTCATGAGGAACCTATTTCTAACATTTCAATGTGGACAAAGAAAACATAAAAGGCTTTTAAGCTAAAGCGCACTCGTGTTTCCTGAATGTATGTAAGATTAAAGATTCTCACGCTCGATAAACAACCTGCAACAAGACCGAATACCTCATAATAATTAATTTAAAAAAATATCTTGACTGAAACTTTTTCGATGTTAAACAATTTATGTAGGAATCCTATTATACAGATCTTTCAAAAATGATTGTAATATTAGAGAAATTCTACCTCGCGCAGTTTCGACTACCACAGACTTAAGCTCACTAAACGGCAAGAGTTTCAACTGCATTTAAACACCTCAACACAATTCTACATTCTACACTTCAGCAAACGTAGATAGACGAACAGCAATCACGATTTAGTAAGTGATAGCCTATAGCTAATGCTGGCAATATAACACGACAACAACACTGACACGTTTTCATTGTAAATTTGCTCAAAGCAAACTCACGAGAACTTACTCAAAAGATGATCTCTAAGTTAAGCTAACGACGACCACTAATTTCATTTTACTTATTGTCACCATCAAGAATATTAAAGGGATAAATGGAATAGGTTTTCAGGTAGATCGATTTATGACAAGAGTTGATAGGAAAATATATCAAAGCACTTTAGAGTTGAGGCGTATGCGTATATACGATAATATCGAATAATTGCTGGCAAGCAGGTCGAAACATTAGAAATATTGTATGAAGAAAATGCAGCGAAAATACTAAATTACTATCGAGGATAACTTTTTTTTTTATTTCAACCTATTTTTTCTCTACCAATGAGAATATTTACCGACCTTTTATTACTCAAACTTTATCTGAGATATGACTTGAAATTGATAGCTGAAAAACGGGACAACGCGCCAACAAATACTGCATGAAAAAATCACATAGCCAGTATTTAATAAGTTACTGTTAGCATAGCTTATTGACAGAAATAGACCGTTTCTAAACTTTTTGCATTTGAAATGATTCATTTTTTCAATACTTGAGATCATTTGGCATTAGTTAAAATTATATAAATGTACAAAATCGCGTTCGCAGCACCTCGTTCGTGTTAAAAAATTGATGAAACGAAATTTGCAATGAAATAAGAGTCAATATCAAGAAACAAGTATAATTATCGCAATATTAAAGCGTATTAGTGTTTTACTATGTTTCTTGATATAAACTTTTATGTGCGTCGGTAGGTCAACTGAACAGATGAAAGTACTGAAAGCTGAAAGTGATTGTTTGCAATCGCTGAAGACTTGAGCACACCGCACGGCACAGGTTTTAACTGCGTTTTGCAGGTTCAGGAATTGCCTCATTGCTGCTCACAGTCGTCGGTTGCGGTCACGTTTAGTCGTAGATGCGCCTGTCGTAAAATATTTTCCGAACCCGGACATGCAAATGAGAAATAGCAGGTGACACGCAATAAGAGCAGAGTTTAAAATCGTACTCCTCGAGACATTGTTCCAAATGTTCTCGGAGTCTCTAGTAAAGTCTGTCTGGTTTTTAATTAACCTCCACAAAGCAAAGTATTACTGAGGGAAAACTTAGTTCCTCATTCAA
Source organism: Styela clava (assembly GCF_964204865.1). Lineage (NCBI taxonomy): Eukaryota > Metazoa > Chordata > Ascidiacea > Stolidobranchia > Styelidae > Styela > Styela clava. Next base: position 223,079 of record NC_135264.1, on the reverse strand, counting down.
AAATAAAGAAACCCAACATTGAGTAACTTTTATGTGAAACGTTTGGATTTTTTTTTTCAAATTCTGCGCCAAAAAACAACCCCGCCATCGCTCTAACTTAAAGAAAGTATTTATTCAGTTAAGGTTTGGCTTGGGGTTATGAATGCTGATTACTCCGGAAATTAAAATTTTCAAATCATTTATAACCCTAACTTGATGAATGATTGCTAATTTGTTATTTTAAAACTTGGCGTGGTGTTTGTCTCAAATCTCGCATTTTACCATTAGTTTCAGGGTCTCGGTATGAAAGATTCAAATAATTGTGTGCTAACTGATGTCTTTCATTACACTAGTTCGTTAAGTGTAATAGTTTGAACTTGTTATTTAGACACAGTTATGTTGAACGAGAGCTCCCCTATAAGGACTCAGTTCAGTTCTGAATCTGATGACGTTACGCAGTCGACGAAAAACATCTGACGCAGTGTCCCACAGCAGTATTTCGACAGTGTTTTGATTAATCACTGTAATTAGCAAATTGATAGCAAGCAGCTCGGATGCATTGTCAGTGTCTAGCTTAATGTTCATTGTTAGTTAGAGTCTTCCGAGACGTTTCTGATGTTTAGTATTGGTTTTAGTATTCTCAATTTTGCAGTTAAAAATACCAATTTGAATTGAAGTTAGAATCGGGGTTGAATGCGAGATGCCCGATTGTAATTAAAATATAATTTTTGACTGCAGGTTAGGGCTGTATTATAGTTATACTAAGTAAATAACAGCTGCTTTTATAGTTTAGACATGTAAGTTACATTGAGTTCACTTCGGATTAAACTTTATTGGATAGTGTCACCTGGGGATCTAAAACATGTGGTATGTATCTAATCAGTCTCAAATAAAGTAAAGTATATATAATTTTATGCATTTAGTTATGTGCTGATATTTGTAAATTTTAATTGCCACTGTACACTACCGTAAGATTTGTTTGGATATCCGCATGTTATAATCAGTTTGTTCATTGTTTTCTGTAGGCTACGTTCGAGATGTCGATGTTCTTGATTTTGTTTCAAGTACCATCGTAATAATTGTTATGAAAGAATTAAACCGATTTCAAATTGGATTCAATTGCGGCAAAACTTTGAGGCACAGAAAGCGAGATGGGCACTTTATCGCTTTGAGTCGAGTTGCTTGAAAACTGAATATAGTTGACAATAAATCGATTTATCTGGGACAGGGCATGGGGCACGTTGACAATGGTCTCCATTCACGTGAGCCAGGAAAGTAGAAGGTTAACTCATTCTTAAATGTTATCAAAACAAGAAGAACCGTGTTCGCTCGCGATGTAATCAAATGTGGATGAATGAGTGAGTAAGCTCATTACGGAGTATAATATAATTTCATAAAATGACGAGAGATTACTGACTATACGGAAAATACAATCAAAAATAATTCTTATGTCGTGACTAGATTTCGGGACTACTTCAAATTGGAAAGTAATGCATTTGGATAAATACCAATATCTGAAAGATACAGACATGAGTATTTTTAGTCAATAATTTGATTTTGAACAAAACATAACGTTCATATATGATTGCTTTTTAATGTGAATAAGAAAATTCTTTAAACAGGGTTTTGTGTCGAAAATATCGTACGTCTCAAAAACTTACGTATGTCATTATTCTTCTGCAAACATTTGTAGTCAGAATCTCCTCTTCAATCAATGAATTGAAACACCGTTATACAAATTTACATTCTGCGTTGGTCAGCATACATATTTAGACGAGGATTTCGCCTGTATCGTTTTTTATCTGCAATCAAATTATAAGTCTTTAAAACAATGTTTATGTTCATTATGACGTAATATTGGATTGGCTTGGTAAACAAGGAATGGTACAGTAATGATGAAAATTTTAATACCAAAAAAGTACCAACGTATAGCACGTATACGCTTTTGACATTTTTCACAGCTGAGGGTGACTTGAGACATGCGTAAATAAATTCAGTCACTGAACCATTGGGTTGAAAGGAAATTGGCACAATAAATGTCAGTAACAGCAATCGCGATTTAGTAAGTGATAGCCTATAATTAATGCTGATAATATAAACCGACCACAACACTGAGACGTTTCAATTGGAAATTTTCTCAAAGTCACGAAAACTCAAAGTGAAGCTACCGACGACTACTAATATACCAGTAGATACTGACACTATGTATATATATAGAATAATGGTAATGCGCGTTAGTAAATATCAACTGACGCAGTTCCTGTTGATTTGATTGAGAAATAACTATGAGGTATTGAATTCCAAATAGCTGAATCTCGTGGAAGAAAATCTCAAAGCATAGAATATTTTTTCTGGTATTTCACTGACTGTAAACGGGTGAGAATTCACAGTAAACCGAACTTGACGATAAAAATTGTTAGACATCCCAATGCATAACGCGAATCTATGGTTCTGTTTACTTATTGTCACCATCCAGAATTAACACTGAAGATAAGAAGAATAAGCTTTCAGGTAAGTCGACTTGAGACAAGAGTTGTAGGAAAATAAAAATAAAAACTTCAGTTTATAGTAAAGGTGTATGTCGTATATGCGATAATATCTAAAAATTTCTGGCAAGCAGGTTGAAACATTAAAAATACCGTATGAAGAAAATACAGTGAAAATGCTAATGACTATCGTGGATAACTTTTTCATTTCAGCCTATTTGTGACCAATGAGATTATGTACCATACTTTCATTTACTAAATTGTATCTGAGATATTACTAAGTAACTGAAGAACGGACCAACGCGCCAACAAATACTGAAAAAATCTGATAATCACATAGCCAGTATTCATTAAGTTACCGTTAGGTCATTGACAGGAACAGACCGAATCTAACTTCCTTGCATCTGAGATGATTCATTTTTTTTCAATACTTAAGATAATTTGGTAATTTTATGTTTCAATAGTTTAGTTAGACCGCTTCATAACTTCAGATATGATGAGATACTATATCAACGAAAAAAAGTTTATTAATATCAGGAACGAATTAAAAGTTTACTTCATTAGCGTTTCAATAGTTACAAACCGGCCTGAAATAAATAGCAAACTCACATTTCACCGGAATTATCCTATTGACCATAGTCCATAGTATATTATATATTGGGTTTCTCCGCAGGTAATTCAGAGTGGACAAATGAGTGCATGAGCTCAAGTTGGAGTGAAATAATTTCATTAAATGGCGGTAAGATTACCGATTATACGAAAATTAAAATCAAATCAATTTCCGTTTTGTGACGAGATTTCGGGACCACAGCATTTTGAAAAATATCAGAATCTACAAGCTATAGAGTGATTTTATTCAATAATTTGATTTTGAGCAAAACATTACGTTGATATGTAAATCAGAAGGTTCCTCAACAGCGTTATATCCCAAAAAAATATTACACCCCAAAAATTCACGCCTCTCATTAATCTTCTCTTAATCTTTGTAGTCAGAATCTCCTCTTCTATCAATGAATTGAAACACCTTTATACGACTCTACACACCACATTGGTCAGCGAACGGCAAGTATTCGTCTGTATCGGTTTTTATCAACAATCAAATTATAACTCCATAAATAATGTTTCTATTAATTTTGACGTCATACTGAACCGATGGCCAGCCTAGTGAATAAAAAAGGATAAAATGATTACAAATGTTTTGATATTAAAAAAGTACAGGCGTTTAGGACCTTTGGAATGTCAATGACAGCAAACACGATTTAGTAAGTGATATAACTTATTCTAACAATATAACACGACCATACAACTGACTCGATTTTGTAAAGCGCACTCGCGTTTTCTAAATGTATGTGAGATTAAAGATTCTCACGCTCGAGAACACCTGCAACAAGACCGAACAACTCATAATATTCAATTAAAATAAATATCTTGACTAAAACTTTCTTGACGTGTTGAAAAGAATTTTTACAAAAATCTAAGTATGTTCAACAATTTATGTAGGAATTCTATTATGAAGATCTTTCAAAAAAGTATGTAATTTGTAATATTAGAGAAATTCTACCTCGCGCAGTTTCGACTACCACAGACTTAAGCCCACTACACGGCAAGAGTTTCAACTGCATTTAAACACCTTTATACAATTCTACATTCTATACTTGCAAACGTAGATAGACGAACAGCCAAATTAGATTCATTATGACGTCATACTAAATCGCAAACCGGCCTGAGAAACAAAGACGGATGAAATAAAGATGCAAGATTAAATACCGCATGGAACGAGTTTCAACCGCGTTTTGCAGGTTCAGGAATTGCCTCATTGCTGCTCACAGTCGTCGGTTGCGATCTTGTTTAGTCATAGATGCGCCTGTCGTAAAATATTTCTCCGAACCCGGACATGCAAAGGAGAAATAGCAGATGACACGCATTATGAGCAGAGTTCAAAATCGTACTCCACAAAAGATTGTTCCAAATGTTCTCGGAGTCTCTAGTAAAGTCTGTCTGGTTTTTAATTAACCTCCACAGAGCAAAGTATTACTGAGGGAAAACTTAGTTCCTCATTCAAAAATAAAGAAACCCAACATTGAGTAACTTTTATGTGAAACGTTTGGATTTTTTTTTCTTCAAATCCTGCGCCAAAAAACAACCCCGCCATCGCTCTAACTTAAAGAAAGTATTTATTCAGTTAAAGTTTGGCTTGGGGTTATGAATGCTGATTACTCCGGAAATTAAAATTTTCAAATCATTTATAACCCTAACTTGATGAATGATTGCTAATTTGTTATTTTAAAACTTGGCGTGGTGTTTGTCTCAAATCTCGCATTTTACCATTAGTTTCAGGGTCTCGGTATGAAAGATTCAAATAATTGTGTGCTAACTGATGTCTTTCATTACACTAGTTCGTTAAGTGTAATAGTTTGAACTTGTTATTTAGACACAGTTATGTTGAACGAGAGCTCCCCTATAAGGACTCAGTTCAGTTCTGAATCTGATGACGTTACGCAGTCGACGAAAAACATCTGACGCAGTGTCCCACAGCAGTATTTCGACAGTGTTTTGATTAATCACTGTAATTAGCAAATTGATAGCAAGCAGCTCGGATGCATTGTCAGTGTCTAGCTTAATGTTCATTGTTAGTTAGATTCTTCCGAGACGTTTCTGATGTTTAGTATTGGTTTTAGTATTCTCAATTTTGCAGTTAAAAATACCAATTTGAATTGAAGTTAGAATCGGGGTTGAATGCGAGATGCCCGATTGTAATTAAAATATAATTTTTGACTGCAGGTTAGGGCTGTATTATAGTTATACTAAGTAAATAACAGCTGCTTTTATATTTTAGACATGCAAGTTACATTGAGTTCACTTTGGATTAAACTTTATTGGATAGTGTCACCTGGGGATCTAAAACATGTGGTATGTATCTAATCAGTCTCAAATAAAGTAAAGTATATATAATTTTATGCATTTAGTTATGTGCTGATATTTGTAAATTTTAATTGCCACTGTACACTACCGTAAGATTTGTTTGGATATCCGCATGTTATAATCAGTTTGTTCATTGTTTTCTGTAGGCTACGTTCGAGATGTCGATGTTCTTGATTTTGTTTCAAGTACCATCGTAATAATTGTTATGAAAGAATTAAACCGATTTCAAATTGGATTCAATTGCGGCAAAACTTTGAGGCACAGAAAGCGAGATGGGCACTTTATCGCTTTGAGTCGAGTTGCTTGAAAACTGAATATAGTTGATAATAAATCGATTTGGCTGGGACAGGGCATGGGGCACGTTGACAATGGTCTCCATTCACGTGAGCCAGGAAAGTAGAAGGTTAACTCATTCTTAAATGTTATCAAAACAAGAAGAACCGTGTTCGCACGCGATGTAATCAAGTGTGGATGAATGAGTGAGTAAGCTCATTACGGAGTATAATATAATTTCATAAAATGACGAGAGATTACTGACTATACGGAAAATACAATCAAAAATAATTCTTATGTTGTGACTAAATTTCGGGACTACTTCAAATTGGAAAGTAATGCATTTGGATAAATACCAATATCTGAAAGATACAGACATGAGTATTTTTAGTCAATAATTTGATTTTGAACAAAACATAACGTTCATATATGATTGCTTTTTAATGTGAATAAGAAAATTCTTTAAACAGGGTTTTCGTGTCGAAAATATCGTACGTCTCAAAAACTTACGTATGTCTTTATTCTTCTGCAAACATTTGTAGTCAGAATCTCCTCTTCCATCAATGAATTGAAACACCGTTATACAAATATACATTCTGCGTTGGTCAGCATACATATTTAGACGAGGATTTCGCCTGTATCGTTTTTTATCTGCAATCAAATTATAAGTCTTTAAAACAATGTTTATGTTCATTATGACGTCATATCGGATTGGCTTGGTAAACAAGGAATGGTACAGTAATGATGAAAATTTTAATACCAAAAAAGTACCAACGTATAGCACGTATACGCTTTTGACATTTTTCACAGCTGAGGGTGACTTGAGACATGCGTAAATAAATTCAGTCACTGAACCATTGGGTTGAAAGGAAATTGGCACAATGAATGTCAGTAACAGCAATCGCGATTTAGTAAGTGATAGCCTATAATTAATGCTGATAATATAAAACGACCACAACACTGAGACGTTTCAATTGGAAATTTTCTCAAAGTCACGAAAACTCAAAGTGAAGCTACCGACGACTACTAATATACCAATAGATACTGACACTATGTATATATATATAGAATAATGGTAATGCGCGTTAGTAAATATCAACTGACGCAGCTCCTGTTGATTTGATTGAGAAATAACTATGAGGTATTGAATTCCAAATAGCTGAATCTCGTGGAATAAAATCTCGAAGCATAGAATATTTTTTCTGGTATTTCACTGACTGTAAACGGGTGAGAATTCACAGTAAACCGAACTTGACGATAAAAATTGTTAGACATCCCAATGCATAACGCGAATCTATGGTTCTGTTTACTTATTGTCACCATCCAGAATTAACACTGAAGATAAGAAGAATAAGCTTTCAGGTAAGTCGACTTGAGACAAGAGTTGTAGGAAAATAAAAAAAAAAACTTTAGTTTATAGTAAAGGTGTATGTCGTATATGCGATAATATCTAAAAATTTCTGGCAAGCAGGTTGAAACATTAAAAATACCGTATGAAGAAAACACAGTGAAAATGCTAATGACTATCGTGGATAACTTTTTCATTTCAGCCCATTTGTGACCAATGAGATTATGTACCATACTTTCATTTACTAAATTATATCTGAGATATTACTAAACATTTACTAAGTAACTGAAGAACGGACCAACGCGCCAACAAATACTGAAAAAATCTGATAATCACATAGCCAGTATTCATTAAGTTACCGTTAGGTCATTGACAGGAACAGACCGAATCTAACTTCCTTGCATTTGAGATGATTCATTTTTTTTTCAATACTTAAGATAATTTGGTAATTTTATGTTTCAATAGTTTAGTTAGACCGCTTCATAACTTCAGATATGATGAGATACTATATCAACGAAAAAAAGTTTATTAATATCAGGAACGAATTAAAAGTTTACTTCATTAGCGTTTCAATAGTTACAAACCGGCCTGAAATAAATAGCAAACTCACATTTCACCGGAATTATCCTATTGACCATAGTCCATAGTATATTATATATTGGGTTTCTCCGCAGGTAATTCAGAGTGGACAAATGAGTGCATGAGCTCAAGTTGGAGTGAAATATTTTTATTAAATGGCGGTAAGATTACCGATTATAAGAAAATTAAAATCAAATCAATTTCCGTTTTGTGACGAGATTTCGGGACCATAGCATTTGGAAAAATATCAGAATCTACAAGCTATAGAGTGATTTTATTCAATAATGTGATTTTGAGCAAAACATTACGTTGATATGTAAATCAGAAGGTTCCTCAACAGCGTTATATCCCCAAAAAATATTACACCCCAAAAATTCACGCCTCTCATTAATCTTCTCTAAATCTTTGTAGTCAGAATCTCCTCTTCTATCAATGAATTGAAACACCTTTATACGACTCTACACACCACATTGGTCAGCGAACGGCAAGTATTCGTCTGTATCGGTTTTTATCAACAATCAAATTATAACTCCATAAATAATGTTTCTATTAATTTTGACGTCATACTGAACCGATGGCCAGCCTAGTGAATAAAAAAGGATAAAATGATTACAAATGTTTTGATATTAAAAAAGTACAGGCGTTTAGGACCTTTGGAATGTCAATGACAGCAAACACGATTTAGTAAGTGATATAACTGATTCTAACAATATAACACGACCATACAACTGACTCGATTTTGTAAAGCGCACTCGCGTTTTCTAAATGTATGTAAGATTAAAGATTCTCACGCTCGAGAAACACCTGCAACAAGACCGAACAACTCATAATATTCAATTAAAATAAATATCTTGACTAAAACTTTCTTGACGTGTTGAAAAGAATTTTTACAAAAATTTAAGTATGTTTAACAATTTATGTAGGAATTCTATTATGAAGATCTTTCAAAAAAGTATGTAATTTGTAATATTAGAGAAATTCTACCTCGCGCAGTTTCGACTACCACAGACTTAAGCCCACTACACGGCAAGAGTTTCAACTGCATTTAAACACCTTTATACAATTCTACATTCTATACTTGTCAGCAAACGTAGATAGACGAACAGCCAAATTAGATTCATTATGACGTCATACTAAATCGCAAACCGGTCTGAGAAACAAAGACGGATGAAATAAATATGCAAGATTAAATACCAAAAGGTACCAACGTTTAGGACCCACGCTATTGACATTTTTCACAGCTTAGGATAACTTACAACATGCGTAAATAAATTTAGTCACTGAATCGTTGGGTAAAAAGAACTTGGCAAAAAACAATGTTAATGAGAGCAATCGCGATTTAGTAAGTGATAGCCTATCCTACAACTAATGCTGGCAATATAACACGTCCATAACACTGACACGTTTTCATTGTAAATTTGCTCAAAGCAAAGTCACGAGAACTTACTCAAAAGATGATCTCAAAGTTAGGATAACGACGACCACTAATTTCATTTTATTTATCGTCACCATCCAGAATTATTGAAAATTTGATGAAACAGAGTTTGCAATGTGAGAGGAATCGAAAATTTTTCTTCAATATCAAGAAACGAGTATAGGTATCGTATTATTAAAGCGTATTATTGTTTTACTATGTTTCTTGATATAAACTTTTATGTGCGTCGGTAGGTCAACTGAACAGACAAAAGTACTAAAAGCTGAAAGTGATTTTTTGCCGCAATTGGAACGAGTTTCAACCGCGTTTTGCAGGTTCAGGAATTGCCTCATTGCTGCTCACAGTCGTCGGTTGCGATCTTGTTTAGTCATAGATGCGCCTGTCGTAAAATATTTCTCCGAACCCGGACATGCAAATGAGAAAAAGCAGATGACACGCAATATGAGCAGAGTTTAAATTCGTACTCCACAAAAGATTGTTCCAAATGTTCTCGGAGTCTCTAGTAAAGTGTGTCTGGTTTTTAATTAACCTCCACAGAGCAAAGTATTACTGAGGACAAACTTAGTTCCTCATTCAAAAATAAAGAAACCCAACATTGAGTAACTTTTATGTGAAACGTTTGGATTTTTTTTTCAAATCCTGCGCCAAAAAACAACCCCGCCACCGCTCTAACTTAAAGAAAGTATTTATTCAGTTAAGGTTTGGCTTGGGGTTATGAATGCTGATTACTCCGGAAATTAAAATTTCTAAATCATCTATAACCCTAACTTGATGAATGATTGCTAATTTGTTATTTTAAAACTTGGCGTGGTGTTTGTCTCAAATCTCACATTTTCCCATTAGTTTCAGGGTCTCGGTATAAAAGATTCAAATAATTTTGTGCAAACTGATGTCTTTCATTACACTAGTTCGTTGAGTGTAGTAGTTTGAACATGTTATTTAGACACAGTTATGTTGAACGAGAGCTCCCCTCTCAGTTCAGTTCTGAATCTGGTGACGTTACGCAGTCGACGAAAATCATCTGACGCAGTGTCCCATAGCAGTATTTCGACAGTGTTTCGATTAATCACTGTAATTAGCAAATTGATAGCAAGCAGCTCGGATGCATTGTCAGTGTCTAGCTTAATGTTCATTGTTAGTTAGAGTCTTCCGAGACGTTTCTGATGTTTAGTATTGGTTTTAGTATTCCTAATTTTGCAGTTAAAAATACCAATTTGGATTGAAGTTAGAATCGGGGTTGAATGCGAGATGCCCGATTGTAATTAAAATATAATTTTTGACTGCAGGTTAGGGCTGTATTATAGTTATACCTAGTAAATAACAGCTGCTTTTATATTTTAGACATGCAAGTTACATTGAGTTCACTTTGGATTAAACTTTATTGGATAGTGTCACCTGGGGATCTAAAACATGTGGTATGTATCTAATCAGTCTCAAATAAAGTAATGTATATATAATTTTATGCATTTAGTTATGTGCTGATATTTGTAAATTTTAATTGCCACTGTACACTACTGTAAGAATTGTTTGGATATCCGCATGTTATAATCAGTTTGTTCATTGTTTTCTGTAGGTTACGTTCGAGATGTCGATGTTCCTGATTTTGTTTCAAGTACCATCGTAATAATTGTTATGAAAGAATTAAACCGATTTCAAATTGGATTCAATTGCGGCAAAACTTTGAGGCACAGAAAGCGAGATGGGCACTTTAGCGCTTTGAGTCGAGTTGCTTGAAAACTCAATTTAGTTGACAATAAATCGATTTGGCTGGGACAGGGCATGGGGCACGTTGACAATGGTCTCCATTCACGTAAGCCAGGAAAGTAGAAGATTAACTCATTCTTAAATGTTATCAAAATAAGAAGAACCGTGTTCGCTCGCGATGTAATCAAGTGTGGATGAATGAGTGAGTAAGCTCATTACGGAGTATAATATAATTTCATAAAATGACGAGAGATTACTGACTATACGGAAAATAAAATCAAAAATAATTCTGATGTTGTGACTAGATTTCGGGACTACTTCAAATTGGAAAGTAATGCATTTGGAAAAATACCAATATCTGAAAGATACAGACATGATTTTTTTAGTCAATAATTTGATTTTGAACAAAACATAACGTTCATATATGATTGCTTTTTAATGTGAATAAGAAGATTCTTTAAACAGGGTTATTGTCGAAAATATCGTACGTCTCAAAAACTTACGTATGTCATTATTCTTCTCCAAATCTTTGTAGTCAGAATCTCCTCTTCCATCAATGAATTGAAACATCGTTTTACAAATCTACGTTCTACGTTGGTCAGCATACATATTTAGACGAGCAGGAAATCGCCTGTATCAGTTTTTGTCTGCAATCAAATTATAAGTCTTTAAAACAATGTTTATGTTCATTATGACGTCATATTGGATCGGCTTGGTAAACAAGGAATGGTACAGTAATGATGAAAATTTGAATACCAAAAAAGTACCAACGTATAGCACGTATACGCTTTTGACATTTTTCATAGCTGAGGGTGACTTGAGACATGCATACATAAACTAAGTCGCTGAACCATTGGGTTGAAAGGAAATTTGCACAAGGAATGTCAATAACAGCAATCGCGATTTAGTAAGTGATAGCCTATAATTAATGCTGATAATATAAAACGACCACAACACTGAGACGTTTCAATTGGAAATTTGCTCAAAGTCACGAAAACTCAAAGTGAAGCTACCGACGACTACTAATATACCAATAGATACTGACACTATGTATATATAGAGAATAATGATAATGCGCGTTAGTAAATATCAACTGACGCAGTTCCTGTTGATTTGATTGAGAAATAACTATGAGGTATTGAATTCCAAATAGCTTAATCTCGTGGAGGAAAATCTCGAAGCATAGAATATTTTGTCTGGTATTTCACTGACTGTAAACGGGTGGGAATTCACAGTAAACCGAACTTGACGAGAAAAATTGTTACACTTCCCAATGCATAACGCGAATCTATGGTTGTGACAATTTCTGTTTACTTATTGTCACCATCCAGAATTAACACTGAAGATAAGAAGAATAAGCTTTCAGGTAAGTCGACTTGAGACAAGAGTTGTAGGTAAATAAAAAATAAAAACTTTAGTTTAGAGTAAAGGTGTATGTCGTATATGCGATAATATCTAAAAAATTTTGGCAAGCAGGTTGAAACATTAAAAATACCGTATGAAGAAAATACAGCGAAAATGCTAAATGACTATCGTGGATAACTTTTTCATTTCAGCCTATTTGTGACCAATGAGATTATGTACCATACTTTCATTTACTAATTTATATCTGAGATATTACTAAACATTTACTAAGTAACTGAAGAACGTACCAACGCGCCAACAAATACTGAAAAAATCTGATAATCACATAGCCAGTATTCATTAAGTCATTGACAGGAACAGACCGAATCTAACTTCCTTGCATTTGAGATGATTCTTTTTTTTTTCAATACTTAAGATAATTTGGTAATTTTATGTTTGCAATAGTTTAGTTAGACCGCTTCATAACTTCAGATATGATGAGATACAATATCAACGAAAGAAAGTTTATTAATATCAGGAACGAATTAAAAGTTTACTTCATCAGCGTTTCAATAGTTACAAACCCGCCTGAAACAAATAGCAAACTCACATTTCACCGGAATTATCCTATTGACCATAGTCCATAGTATATTATACCTTGGGTTTCTCCGCAGATAATTCAGAGTGGATAAATGAGTGCATGAGCTCAAGTTGGAGTGAAATAATTTATACGAAATTATACGAATTAAACGAAAATTAAAAACAAATCAATTTCCCTTTTGTGACGAGATTTCGGGACCACAGCATTTTGAAAAATATCAGAATCTACAAGCTATAGAGTGATTTTATTCTATAATTTGGTTTTGAGCAAAACATTACGTTGATATGTGAATCAGAAGGTTCCTTAACAGCGTTATATTCCCAAAAAAATATTACACCACAAAAACTTACGCCTCTCATTAATCTTCTCTAAATCTTTGTAGTCAGAATCTCCTCTTCTATCAATGAATTGAAACACCTTTATACGATTCTACACACCACATTGGTCAGCGAACGGCAAGTATTCGTCTGTATCGGTTTTTATCAACAATCAAATTATAACTCCATAAATAATGTTTCTATTAATTTTGACGTCATACTGAACCGATGGCCAGCCTGGTGAATAAAAAAGGATAAATTGATTACAAAAGTTTAAATATTAAAAAAGTACAGGCGTTTAGGACCTTTGGAATGTCAATGACAGCAAACACGATTTAGTAAGTGATATAACTTATTCTAACAATATAACACGACCATACAACTGACTCGATTTTATGAAGCGCACTCGCGTTTTCTGAATGTATGTAAGATTAAAGATTCTCACGCTCGAGAAATACCTGCAACAAGACCGAACAGCTCATAATATTCAATTAAAATAAATATCTTGACTAAAACTTTCTTGACGTGTTAAAAAGAATTTTTACAAAAATTTTAGTATGTTAAACAATTTATGTAGGAATTCTATTATAAAGATCTTTCAAAAAATTATGTAATTCGTAATATTAGAGAAATTCTACCTCGCGCAGTTTCGACTACCACAGACTTAAGCCCACTACACGGCAAGAGTTTCAGCTGCATTTAAACACCTCTATACAATTCTACATTCTATACTTGTCAGCAAACGTAGATAGACGATCAGCCAAATTAGATTCATTAAAATAGTGTTTATATCCATTATGCCGTCATACTAAATCGCAAACCGGCCTGAGAAACAAAGACGGATGAAATAATGATGCAAGATTAAATACCAAAAGCTACCAACGTTCAGGACCCACGCTATTGGCATTTTTCACAGCTTAGGATACCTTACAACATGCGTAAATAAATTTAGTCACTGAAACGTTGGGTTAAAAGAACTTGGCACAAACAATGTTAAATGAGAGCAATCGCGATTTAGTAAGTGATAGCCTATCCTACAACTAATGCTGGCAATATAACACGTCCATAACACTGACACGTTTTCATTGTAAATTTGCTCAAAGCAAACTCACGAGAACATACTCAAAAAATGATCTCAAAGTTAGGATAACGACGACCACTAATTTCATTTTATTTATTGTCACAATCCAGAATTATTAAAAATTTGATGAAACAGAGTTTGCAATGTAAGAGGAATCGAACATTTTTCTTCAATATCAAGAAACGAGTACAGGTATCGTATTATTAAAGCGTATTATTGTTTTACTATGTTTCTTGATATAAACTTTTATGTGCGTCGGTAGGTCAACTGAACAGACAAAAGTACTAAAAGCTGAAAGTGATTTTTTGACGCATGGAACGAGTTTCAACCGCGTTTTGAAGGTTCAGGAATTGCCTCATTGCTGCTCACAGTCGTCGGTTGCGATCTTGTTTAGTCATAGATGCGCCTGTCGTAAAATATTTCTCCGAACCCGGACATGCAAATGAGAAATAGCAGATGACACGCAATATGAGCAGAGTTCAAAATCGTACTCCACAAAAGATTGTTCCAAATGTTCTCGGAGTCTCTAGTAAAGTCTGTCTGGTTTTTAATTAACCTCCACAGAGCAAAGTATTACTGAGGGAAAACTTAGTTCCTCATTCAAAAATAAAGAAACCCAACATTGAGTAACTTTTATGTGAAACGTTTGGATTTTTTTTTTCAAATCCTGCGCCAAAAAACAACCCCGCCATCGCTCTAACTTAAAGAAAGTATTTATTCAGTTAAGGTTCAGCTTGGGGTTATGAATGCTGATTACTCCGGGAATTAAAATTTTCAAATCATTTATAACCCTAACTTGATGAATGATTGCTAATTTGTTATTTTAAAACTTGGCGTGATGTTAGTCTCAAATCTCGCATTTTCCCATTAGTTTCAGGGTCTCGGTATGAAAGATTCAAATAATTGTGTGCTAACTGATGTCTTTCTTTACACTAGTTCGTTAAGAGTAAAAGTTTGAACTTGTTATTTAGACACAGTTATGTTGAACGAGAGATCCCCTATAAGGACTCAGTTCAGTTCTGAATCTGATGACGTTACGCAGTCGACGAAAAACATCTGACGCAGTGTCCCACAGCAGTATTTCGACAGTGTTTTGAATAATCACTGTAATTAGCAAATTGATAGCAAGCAGCTCGGATGCATTGTCAGTGTCTAGCTTAATGTTTATTGTTAGTTAGAGTCTTCCGAGACGTTTCTGATGTTTAGTATTGGTTTTAGTATTCTCAATTTTGCAGTTAAAATAACCAATTTGAATTGAAGTTAGAATCGGGGTTGAATGCGAGATGCCCGATTGTAATTAAAATATAATTTTTGACTGCAGGTTAGGGCTGTATTATAGTTATACTAAGTAAATAACAGCTGCTTTTATATTTTAGACATGCAAGTTACATTGAGTTCACTTTTGATTAAACTTTATTGGATAGTGTCACCTGGGGATCTAAAACATGTGGTATGTATCTAATCAGTCTCAAATAAAGTAAAGTATATATAATTTTATGCATTTAGTTATGTGCTGATATTTGTAAATTTTAATTGCCACTGTACACTACCGTAAGATGTGTTTGGATATCCGCATGTTATAATCAGTTTGTTCATTGTTTTCTGTAGGCTACGTTCGAGATGTCGATGTTCTTGATTTTGTTTCAAGTACCATCGTAATAATTGTTATGAAAGAATTAAACCGATTTCAAATTGGATTCAATTGCGGCAAAACTTTGAGGCACAGAAAGCGAGATGGGCACTTTATCGCTTTGAGTCGAGTTGCTTGAAAACTGAATATAGTTGACAATAAATCGATTTGGCTGGGACAGGGCATGGGGCACGTTGACAATGGTCTCCATTCACGTGAGCCAGGAAAGTAGAAGGTTAACTCATTCTTAAATGTTATCAAAACAAGAAGAACCGTGTTCGCTCGCGATGTAATCAAGTGTGGATGAATGAGTGAGTAAGCTCATTACGGAGTATAATATAATTTCATAAAATGACGAGAGATTACTGACTATACGGAAAATACAATCAAAAATAATTCTTATGTTGTGACTAAATTTCGGGACTACTTCAAATTGGAAAGTAATGCATTTGGATAAATACCAATATCTGAAAGATACAGACATGAGTATTTTTAGTCAATAATTTGATTTTGAACAAAACATAACGTTCATATATGATTGCTTTTTAATGTGAATAAGAAAATTCTTTAAACAGGGTTTTGTGTCGAAAATAACGTACGTCTCAAAAACTTACGTATGTCATTATTCTTCTGCAAACATTTGTAGTCAAAATCTCCTCTTCCATCAATGAATTGAAACACCGTTATACAAATCTACATTCTACGTTGGTCAGCATACATATTTAGACGAGGATTTCGCCTGTATCGTTTTTTATCTGCAATCAAATTATAAGTCTTTAAAACAATGTTTATGTTCATTATGACGTCATATTGGATTGGCTTGGTAAGCAAGGAATGGTACAGTAATGATGAAAGTTTTAATACCAAAAAAGTACCAACGTATAGCACGTATACGCTTTTGACATTTTTCACAGCTGAGGGTGACTTGAGACATGCGTAAATAAATTCAGTCACTGAACCATTGGGTTGAAAGGAAATTGGCACAATGAATGTCAGTAACAGCAATCGCGATTTAGTAAGTGATAGCCTATAATTAATGCTGATAATATAAAACGACCACAACACTGAGACGTTTCAATTGGAAATTTTCTCAAAGTGAAGCTACCGTCGACTACTAATATACCAATAGATACTGACACTATGTATTAGGCTTGCACGTAATTGACAAAAATCAATTCCGTAATTACGGCAAAATCAATTACGTAATGACCCCTAAATGCTGATAATATAAAACGACCACAACACTGAGACGTTTCAATTGGAAATTTGCTCAAAGTCACGAAAACTCAAAGTGAAGCTACCGACGACTACTAATATACCAATAGATACTGACACTATGTATATATAGAGAATAATGATAATGCGCGTTAGTAAATATCAACTGACGCAGTTCCTGTTGATTTGATTGAGAAATAACTATGAGGTATTGAATTCCAAATAGCTGAATCTCGTGGAGGAAAATCTCGAAGCATAGAATATTTTGTCTGGTATTTCACTGACTGTAAACGGGTGGGAATTCACAGTAAACCGAACTTGACGAGAAAAATTGTTACACTTCCCAATGCATAACGCGAATCTATGGTTGTGACAATTTCTGTTTACTTATTGTCACCATCCAGAATTAACACTGAAGATAAGAAGAATAAGCTTTCAGGTAAGTCGACTTGAGACAAGAGTTGTAGGTAAATAAAAAATAAAAACTTTAGTTTAGAGTAAAGGTGTATGTCGTATATGCGATAATATCTAAAAAATTTTGGCAAGCAGGTTGAAACATTAAAAATACCGTATGAAGAAAATACAGCGAAAATGCTAAATGACTATCGTGGATAACTTTTTCATTTCAGCCTATTTGTGACCAATGAGATTATGTACCATACTTTCATTTACTAATTTATATCTGAGATATTACTAAACATTTACTAAGTAACTGAAGAACGTACCAACGCGCCAACAAATACTGAAAAAATCTGATAATCACATAGCCAGTATTCATTAAGTCATTGACAGGAACAGACCGAATCTAACTTCCTTGCATTTGAGATGATTCTTTTTTTTTTCAATACTTAAGATAATTTGGTAATTTTATGTTTGCAATAGTTTAGTTAGACCGCTTCATAACTTCAGATATGATGAGATACAATATCAACGAAAGAAAGTTTATTAATATCAGGAACGAATTAAAAGTTTACTTCATCAGCGTTTCAATAGTTACAAACCCGCCTGAAACAAATAGCAAACTCACATTTCACCGGAATTATCCTATTGACCATAGTCCATAGTATATTATACCTTGGGTTTCTCCGCAGATAATTCAGAGTGGATAAATGAGTGCATGAGCTCAAGTTGGAGTGAAATAATTTATACGAAATTATACGAATTAAACGAAAATTAAAAACAAATCAATTTCCCTTTTGTGACGAGATTTCGGGACCACAGCATTTTGAAAAATATCAGAATCTACAAGCTATAGAGTGATTTTATTCTATAATTTGGTTTTGAGCAAAACATTACGTTGATATGTGAATCAGAAGGTTCCTTAACAGCGTTATATTCCCAAAAAAATATTACACCACAAAAACTTACGCCTCTCATTAATCTTCTCTAAATCTTTGTAGTCAGAATCTCCTCTTCTATCAATGAATTGAAACACCTTTATACGATTCTACACACCACATTGGTCAGCGAACGGCAAGTATTCGTCTGTATCGGTTTTTATCAACAATCAAATTATAACTCCATAAATAATGTTTCTATTAATTTTGACGTCATACTGAACCGATGGCCAGCCTGGTGAATAAAAAAGGATAAATTGATTACAAAAGTTTAAATATTAAAAAAGTACAGGCGTTTAGGACCTTTGGAATGTCAATGACAGCAAACACGATTTAGTAAGTGATATAACTTATTCTAACAATATAACACGACCATACAACTGACTCGATTTTATGAAGCGCACTCGCGTTTTCTGAATGTATGTAAGATTAAAGATTCTCACGCTCGAGAAATACCTGCAACAAGACCGAACAGCTCATAATATTCAATTAAAATAAATATCTTGACTAAAACTTTCTTGACGTGTTAAAAAGAATTTTTACAAAAATTTTAGTATGTTAAACAATTTATGTAGGAATTCTATTATAAAGATCTTTCAAAAAATTATGTAATTCGTAATATTAGAGAAATTCTACCTCGCGCAGTTTCGACTACCACAGACTTAAGCCCACTACACGGCAAGAGTTTCAGCTGCATTTAAACACCTCTATACAATTCTACATTCTATACTTGTCAGCAAACGTAGATAGACGATCAGCCAAATTAGATTCATTAAAATAGTGTTTATATCCATTATGCCGTCATACTAAATCGCAAACCGGCCTGAGAAACAAAGACGGATGAAATAATGATGCAAGATTAAATACCAAAAGCTACCAACGTTCAGGACCCACGCTATTGGCATTTTTCACAGCTTAGGATACCTTACAACATGCGTAAATAAATTTAGTCACTGAAACGTTGGGTTAAAAGAACTTGGCACAAACAATGTTAAATGAGAGCAATCGCGATTTAGTAAGTGATAGCCTATCCTACAACTAATGCTGGCAATATAACACGTCCATAACATTGACACGTTTTCATTGTAAATTTGCTCAAAGCAAACTCACGAGAACATACTCGCAAAATGATCTCAAAGTTAGGATAACGACGACCACTAATTTCATTTTATTTATTGTCACAATCCAGAATTATTAAAAATTTGATGAAACAGAGTTTGCAATGTAAGAGGAATCGAACATTTTTCTTCAATATCAAGAAACGAGTACAGGTATCGTATTATTAAAGCGTATTATTGTTTTACTATGTTTCTTGATATAAACTTTTATGTGCGTCGGTAGGTCAACTGAACAGACAAAAGTACTAAAAGCTGAAAGTGATTTTTTGACGCATGAAACGAGTTTCAACCGCGTTTTGCAGGTTCAGGAATTGCCTCATTGCTGCTCACAGTCGTCGGTTGCGATCTTGTTTAGTCATAGATGCGCCTGTCGTAAAATATTTCTCCGAACCCGGACATGCAAATGAGAAATAGCAGATGACACGCAATATGAGCAGAGTTCAAAATCGTACTCCACAAAAGATTGTTCCAAATGTTCTCGGAGTCTCTAGTAAAGTCTGTCTGGTTTTTAATTAACCTCCACAGAGCAAAGTATTACTGAGGGAAAACTTAGTTCCTCATTCAAAAATAAAGAAACCCAACATTGAGTAACTTTTATGTGAAACGTTTGGATTTTTTTTTTCAAATCCTGCGCCAAAAAACAACCCCGCCATCGCTCTAACTTAAAGAAAGTATTTATTCAGTTAAGGTTCAGCTTGGGGTTATGAATGCTGATTACTCCGGGAATTAAAATTTTCAAATCATTTATAACCCTAACTTGATGAATGATTGCTAATTTGTTATTTTAAAACTTGGCGTGATGTTTGTCTCAAATCTCGCATTTTCCCATTAGTTTCAGGGTCTCGGTATGAAAGATTCAAATAATTGTGTGCTAACTGATGTCTTTCTTTACACTAGTTCGTTAAGAGTAAAAGTTTGAACTTGTTATTTAGACACAGTTATGTTGAACGAGAGATCCCCTATAAGGACTCAGTTCAGTTCTGAATCTGATGACGTTACGCAGTCGACGAAAAACATCTGACGCAGTGTCCCACAGCAGTATTTCGACAGTGTTTTGAATAATCACTGTAATTAGCAAATTGATAGCAAGCAGCTCGGATGCATTGTCAGTGTCTAGCTTAATGTTTATTGTTAGTTAGAGTCTTCCGAGACGTTTCTGATGTTTAGTATTGGTTTTAGTATTCTCAATTTTGCAGTTAAAAATACCAATTTGAATTGAAGTTAGAATCGGGGTTGAATGCGAGATGCCCGATTGTAATTAAAATATAATTTTTGACTGCAGGTTAGGGCTGTATTATAGTTATACTAAGTAAATAACAGCTGCTTTTATATTTTAGACATGCAAGTTACATTGAGTTCACTTTTGATTAAACTTTATTGGATAGTGTCACCTGGGGATCTAAAACATGTGGTATGTATCTAATCAGTCTCAAATAAAGTAAAGTATATATAATTTTATGCATTTAGTTATGTGCTGATATTTGTAAATTTTAATTGCCACTGTACACTACCGTAAGATGTGTTTGGATATCCGCATGTTATAATCAGTTTGTTCATTGTTTTCTGTAGGCTACGTTCGAGATGTCGATGTTCTTGATTTTGTTTCAAGTACCATCGTAATAATTGTTATGAAGAAATTAAACCGATTTCAAATTGGATTCAATTGCGGCAAAACTTTGAGGCACAGAAAGCGAGATGGGCACTTTATCGCTTTGAGTCGAGTTGCTTGAAAACTGAATATAGTTGACAATAAATCGATTTGGCTGGGACAGGGCATGGGGCACGTTGACAATGGTCTCCATTCACGTGAGCCAGGAAAGTAGAAGGTTAACTCATTCTTAAATGTTATCAAAACAAGAAGAACCGTGTTCGCTCGCGATGTAATCAAGTGTGGATGAATGAGTGAGTAAGCTCATTACGGAGTATAATATAATTTCATAAAATGACGAGAGATTACTTACTATACGGAAAATACAATCAAAAATAATTCTTATGTTGTGACTAAATTTCGGGACTACTTCAAAT
The DNA here is from genome assembly GCF_964204865.1 of Styela clava. NCBI lineage: Eukaryota > Metazoa > Chordata > Ascidiacea > Stolidobranchia > Styelidae > Styela > Styela clava. The sequence goes on along the minus strand of NC_135264.1, from coordinate 201,685 downwards.
TGGAAAGTAATGCATTTGGATAAATACCAATATCTGAAAGATACAGACATGAGTATTTTTAGTCAATAATTTGATTTTGAACAAAACATAACGTTCATATATGATTGCTTTTTAATGTGAATAAGAAAATTCTTTAAACAGGGTTTTGTGTCGAAAATAACGTACGTCTCAAAAACTTACGTATGTCATTATTCTTCTGCAAACATTTGTAGTCAGAATCTCCTCTTCCATCAATGAATTGAAACACCGTTATACAAATCTACATTCTACGTTGGTCAGCATACATATTTAGACGAGGATTTCGCCTGTATCGTTTTTTATCTGCAATCAAATTATAAGTCTTTAAAACAATGTTTATGTTCATTATGACGTCATATTGTATTGGCTTGGTAAGCAAGGAATGGTACAGTAATGATGAAAGTTTTAATACCAAAAAAGTACCAACGTATAGCACGTATACGCTTTTGACATTTTTCACAGCTGAGGGTGACTTGAGACATGCGTAAATAAATTCAGTCACTGAACCATTGGGTTGAAAGGAAATTGGCACAATGAATGTCAGTAACAGCAATCGCGATTTAGTAAGTGATAGCCTATAATTAATGCTGATAATATAAAACGACCACAACACTGAGACGTTTCAATTGGAAATTTTCTCAAAGTCACGAAAACTCAAAGTGAAGCTACCGTCGACTACTAATATACCAATAGATACTGACACTATGTATATATAAAGAATAATGGTAATGCGCGTTAGTAAATATCAACTGACGCAGTTCCTGTTGATTTGATTGAGAAATAACAAAGAGGTATTGAATTCCAAATAGCTGAATCTCGTGGAAGAAAATCTCGAAGCATAGAATATTTTTTCTGGTATTTCACTGACTGTAAACGGGTGAGAATTCACAGTAAACCGAACTTGACGAGAAAAATTGTTACTCTTCCCAATGCATAACGCGAATCAATGGTTGTGACAATTTCTGTTTACTTATTGTCACCATCCAGAATTAACACTGAAGATAAGAAGAATAAGCTTTCAGGTAAGTCGACTTGAGACAAGAGTTGTAGGTAAATAAAAATTAAAAACTTTAGTTTAGAGTAAAGGTGTATGTCGTATATGAGATAATATCTAAAAATTTCTGGCAAGCAGGTTGAAACATTAAAAATACCGTATGAAGAAAATACAGCGAAAATGCTAAATGACTATCGTGGATAACTTTTTCATTTCAGCTTATTTGTGACCAATGAAATTATGTACCATACTTTCATTTACTAATTTATATCTGAGATGTTACTAAACATTTACTAAGTAACTGAAGAACGTACCAACGCGCTAACAAATATTGAAAAAATCTGATAATCACATAGCCAGTATTCATTAAGTCATTGACAGGAACAGACCGAATCTAACTTCCTTGCATTTGAGATGATTCTTTTTTTTTCAATACTTAAGATAATTTGGTAATTTTATGTTTGCAATAGTTTAATTAGACCGCTTCATAACTTCAGATATGATGAGATACAATATCAACGAAAAAAAGTTTATTAATATCAGGAACGAATTAAAAGTTTACTTCATCAGCGTTTCAATAGTTACAAACCCGCCTGAAACAAATAGCAAACTCACATTTCACCGGAATTATCCTATTGACCATAGTCCGTAGTATATTATACCTTGGGTTTCTCCGCAGATAATTCAGAGTGGATAAATGAGTGCATGAGCTCAAGTTGGAGTGAAATAATTTATACGAAATTATACGGATTAAACGAAAATTAAAAACAAATCAATTTCCCTTTTGTGACGAGATTTCGGGACCACAGCATTTTGAAAAATATCAGAATCTACAAGCTATAGAGTGATTTTATTCTTTAATTTGGTTTTGAGCAAAACATTACGTTGATATGTGAATCAGAAGGTTCCTTAACAGCGTTATATTCCCAAAAAAATATTACACCACAAAAACTTACGCCTCCCATTAATCTTCTCTAAATCTTTGTAGTCAGAATCTCCTCTTCTATCAATGAATTGAAACACCTTTATACGATTCTACACACCACATTGGTCAGCGAACGGCAAGTATTCGTCTGTATCGGTTTTTATCAACAATCAAATTATAACTCCATAAATAATGTTTCTATTAATTTTGACGTCATACTGAACCGATGGCCAGCCTGGTGAATAAAAAAGGATAAAATGATTACAAAAGTTTAAATATTAAAAAAGTACAGGCGTTTAGGACCTTTGGAATGTCAATGACAGCAAACACGATTTAGTAAGTGATATAACTTATTCTAACAATATAACACGACCATACAACTGACTCGATTTTATGAAGCGCACTCGCGTTTTCTGAATATATGTAAGATTAAAGATTCTCACGCTCGAGAAATACCTGCAACAAGACCGAACAACTCATAATATTCAATTAAAATAAATATCTTGACTAAAACTTTCTTGACGTGTTAAAAAGAATTTTTACAAAAATTTTAGTATGTTAAACAATTTATGTAGGAATTCTATTATAAAGATCTTTCAAAAAATTATGTAATTCGTAATATTAGAGAAATTCTATCTCGCGCAGTTTCGACTACCACAGACTTAAGCCCACTACACGGCAAGAGTTTCAGCTGCATTTAAACACCTTTATACAATTCCACATTCTATACTTGTCAGCAAACGTAGATAGACGATCAGCCAAATTAGATTCATTAAAATAGTGTTTATATCCATTATGCCGTCATACTAAATCGCAAACCGGCCTGAGAAACAAAGACGGATGAAATATTGATGTAAGATTAAATACCAAAAGCTACCAACGTTCAGGACCCACGCTATTGGCATTTTTCACAGCTTAGGATACCTTACAACATGCGTAAATAAATTTAGTCACTGAAACGTTGGGTTAAAAGAACTTGGCACAAACAATGTTAAATGAGAGCAATCGCGATTTAGTAAGTGATAGCCTATCCTACAACTAATGCTGGCAATATAACACGTCCATAACACTGACACGTTTTCATTGTAAATTTGCTCAAAGCAAACTCACGAGAACATACTCAAAAAATGATCTCAAAGTTAGGATAACGACGACCACTAATTTCATTTTATTTATTGTCACAATCCAGAATTATTAAAAATTTGATGAAACAGAGTTTGCAATGTAAGAGGAATCGAACATTTTTCTTCAATATCAAGAAACGAGTACAGGTATCGTATTATTAAAGCGTATTATTGTTTTACTATGTTTCTTGATATAAACTTTTATGTGCGTCGGTAGGTCAACTGAACAGACAAAAGTACTAAAAGCTGAAAGTGATTTTTTGCCGCATGGAACGAGTTTCAACCGCGTTTTGCAGGTTCAGGAATTGCCTCATTGCTGCTCACAGTCGTCGGTTGCGATCTTGTTTAGTCATAGATGCGCCTGTCGTAAAATATTTCTCCGAACCCGGACATGCAAATGAGAAATAGCAGATGACACGCATTATGAGCAGAGTTCAAAATCGTACTCCACAAAAGATTGTTCCAAATGTTCTCGGAGTCTCTAGTAAAGTCTGTCTGGTTTTTAATTAACCTCCACAGAGCAAAGTATTACTGAGGGAAAACTTAGTTCCTCATTCAAAAATAAAGAAACCCAACATTGAGTAACTTTTATGTGAAACGTTTGGATTTTTTTTTTCAAATCCTGCGCCAAAAAACAACCCCGCCATCGCTCTAACTTAAAGAAAGTATTTATTCAGTTAAGGTTCAGCTTGGGGTTATGAATGCTGATTACTCCGGGAATTAAAATTTTCAAATCATTTATAACCCTAACTTGATGAATGATTGCTAATTTGTTATTTTAAAACTTGGCGTGGTGTTTGTCTCAAATCTCGCATTTTCCCATTAGTTTCAGGGTCTCGGTATGAAAGATTCAAATAATTGTGTGCTAACTGATGTCTTTCATTACACTAGTTCGTTAAGTGTAAAAGTTTGAACTTGTTATTTAGACACAGTTATGTTGAACGAGAGATCCCCTATAAGGACTCAGTTCAGTTCTGAATCTGATGACGTTACGCAGTCGACGAAAAACATCTGACGCAGTGTCCCACAGCAGTATTTCGACAGTGTTTTGATTAATCACTGTAATTAGCAAATTGATAGCAAGCAGCTCGGATGCATTGTCAGTGTCTAGCTTAATGTTTATTGTTAGTTAGAGTCTTCCGAGACGTTTCTGATGTTTAGTATTGGTTTTAGTATTCTCAATTTTGCAGTTAAAAATACCAATTTGAATTGAAGTTAGAATCGGAGTTGAATGCGAGATGCCCGATTGTAATTAAAATATAATTTTTGACTGCAGGTTAGGGCTGTATTATAGTTATACTAAGTAAATAACAGCTGCTTTTATATTTTAGACATGCAAGTTACATTGAGTTCACTTTGGATTAAACTTTATTGGATAGTGTCACCTGGGGATCTAAAACATGTGGTATGTATCTAATCAGTCTCAAATAAAGTAAAGTATATATAATTTTATGCATTTAGTTATGTGCTGATATTTGTAAATTTTAATTGCCACTGTACACTACCGTAAGATTTGTTTGGATATCCGCATGTTATAATCAGTTTGTTCATTGTTTTCTGTAGGCTACGTTCGAGATGTCGATGTTCTTGATTTTGTTTCAAGTACCATCGTAATAATTGTTATGAAAGAATTAAACCGATTTCAAATTGGATTCAATTGCGGCAAAACTTTGAGGCACAGAAAGCGAGATGGGCACTTTATCGCTTTGAGTCGAGTTGCTTGAAAACTGAATATAGTTGACAATAAATCGATTTGGCTGGGACAGGGCATGGGGCACGTTGACAATGGTCTCCATTCACGTGAGCCAGGAAAGTAGAAGGTTAACTCATTCTTAAATGTTATCAAAACAAGAAGAACCGTGTTCGCTCGCGATGTAATCAAGTGTGGATGAATGAGTGAGTAAGCTCATTACGGAGTATAATATAATTTCATAAAATGACGAGAGATTACTGACTATACGGAAAATAAAATCAAAAATAATTCTTATGTTGTGACTAGATTTCGGGACCACTTCAAATTGGAAAGTAATGCATTTGGAAAAATACCAATATCTGAAAGATACAGACATGATTTTTTTTAGTCAATAATTTGATTTTGAACAAAACATAACGTTCATATATGATTGCTTTTTAATGTGAATAAGAAAATTCTTTAAACAGGGTTTTGTGTCGAAAATATCGTACGTCTCAAAAACTTACGTATGTCATTATTCTCCTGCAAACATTTGTAGTCAGAATCTCCTCTTCCATCAATGAATTGAAACACCGTTATACAAATCTACATTCTACGTTGGTCAGCATACATATTTAGACGAGGATTTCGCCTGTATCGTTTTTTATCTGCAATCAAATTATAAGTCTTTAAAACAATGTTTATGTTCATTATGACGTCATATTGGATTGGCTTGGTAAGCAAGGAATGGTACAGTAATGATGAAAATTTTAATACCAAAAAAGTATCAACGTATAGCACGTATACGCTTTTGACATTTTTCACAGCTGAGGGTGACTTGAGACATGCGTAAATAAATTCAGTCACTGAACCATTGGGTTGAAAGGAAATTGGCACAATGAATGTCAGTAACAGCAATCGCGATTTAGTAAGTGATAGCCTATAATTAATGCTGATAATATAAAACGACCACAACACTGAGACGTTTCAATTGGAAATTTTCTCAAAGTCACGAAAACTCAAAGTGAAGCTACCGACGACTACTAATATACCAATAGATACTGACACTATGTATATATATAGAATAATGGTAATGCGCATTAGTAAATATCAACTGACGCAGTTCCTGTTGATTTGATTGAGAAATAACAAAGAGGTATTGAATTCCAAATAGCTGAATCTCGTGGAAGAAAATCTCGAAGCATAGAATATTTTTTCTGGTATTTCACTGACTGTAAACGGGTGAGAATTCACAGTAAACCGAACTTGACGATAAAAATTGTTAGACATCCCAATGCATAACGCGAATCTATGGTTCTGTTTACTTATTGTCACCATCCAGAATTAACACTGAAGATAAGAAGAATAAGCTTTCAGGTGAGTCGACTTGAGACAAGAGTTGTAGGAAAATAAAAAATAAAACTTTAGTTTATAGTAAAGGTGTATGTCGTATATGCGATAATATCTAAAAATTTCTGGCAAGCAGGTTGAAACAATAAAAATACCGTATGAAGAAAATACAGTGAAAATGCTAAATGACTATCGTGGATAACTTTTTCATTTCAGCCTATTTGTGACCAATGAGATTATGTACCATACTTTCATTTACTAAATTATATCTGAGATATTACTAAACATTTACTAAGTAACTGAAGAACGGACCAACGCGCCAACAAATACTGAAAAAATCTGATAATCACATAGCCAGTATTCATTAAGTTACCGTTAGGTCATTGACAGGAACAGACCGAATCTAACTACCTTGCATTTGAGATGATTCATTTTTTTTTCAATACTTAAGATAATTTGGTAATTTTATGTTTCAATAGTTTAGTTAGACCGCTTCATAACTTCAGATATGATGAGATACTATATCAACGAAAGAAAGTTTATTAATATCAGGAACGAATTAAAAGTTTACTTCATTAGCGTTTCAATAGTTACAAACCGGCCTGAAATAAATAGCAAACTCACATTTCACCGGAATTATCCTATTGACCATAGTCCATAGTATATTATATATTGGGTTTCTCCGCAGGTAATTCAGAGTGGATAAGGGAGTGCATGAGCTCAAGTTGGAGTGAAATAATTTTATTAAATGGCGGTAAGATTACCGATTATAAGAAAATTAAAATCAAATCAATTTCCGTTTTGTGACGAGATTTCGGGACCATAGCATTTTGAAAAATATCAGAATCTACAAGCTATAGAGTGATTTTATTCAATAATTTGATTCTGAGCAAAACATTACGTTGATATGTAAATCAGAAGGTTCCTCAACAGCGTTATATCCCAAAAAAATATTACACCCCAAAAATTCACGCCTCTCATTAATCTTCTCTAAATCTTTGTAGTCAGAATCTCCTCTTCTATCAATGAATTGAAACACCTTTATACGACTCTACACACCACATTGGTCAGCGAACGGCAAGTATTCGTCTGTATCGGTTTTTATCAACAATCAAATTATAACTCCATAAATAATGTTTCTATTAATTTTGACGTCATACTGAACCGATGGCCAGCCAGCCTAGTGAATAAAAAAGGATAAAATGATTACAAATGTTTTGATATTAAAAAAGTACAGGCGTTTAGGACCTTTGGAATGTCAATGACAGCAAACACGATTTAGTAAGTGATATAACTTATTCTAACAATATAACACGACCATACAACTGACTCGATTTTGTAAAGCGCACTCGCGTTTTCGGAATGTATGTAAGATTAAAGATTCTCACGCTCGAGAAACACCTGCAACAAGACCGAACAACTCATAATATTCAATTAAAATAAATATCTTGACTAAAACTTTCTTGACGTGTTGAAAAGAATTTTTACAAAAATTTAAGTATGTTTAACAATTTATGTAGGAATTCTATTATAAAGATCTTTCAAAAAAGTATGTAATTTGTAATATTAGAGAAACTCTACCTCGCGCAGTTTCGACTACCACAGGCTTAAGCCCACTACACGGCAAGAGTTTCAACTGCATTTAAACACCTTTATACAATTCTACATTCTATACTTGTCAGCAAACGTAGATAGACGAACAGCCAAATTAGATTCATTATGACGTCATACTAAATCGCAAACCGGCCTGAGAAACAAAGACGGATGAAATAAAGATGCAAGATTAAATACCAAAAGGTACCAACGTTTAGGACCTACGCTATTGGCATTTTTCACAGCTTAGGATAACTTACAACATGCGTAAATAAATTTAGTCACTGAATCGTTGGGTAAAAAGAACTTGGCACAAACAATGTTAATGAGAGCAATCGCGATTTAGTAAGTGATAGCCTATCCTTCAACTAATGCTGGCAATATAACACGTCCATAACACTGACACGTTTTCATTGTAAATTTGCTCAAAGCAAAGTCACGAGAACTTACTCAAAAGATGATCTCAAAGTTAGGATAACGACGACCACTAATTTTATTTATCGTCACCATCCAGAATTAATAAAAATTTGATGAAACAGAGTTTGCAATGTAAGAGGAATCGAACATTTTTCTTCAATATCAAGAAACGAGTATAGATATCGTATTATTAAAGCGTATTATTGTTTTACTATGTTTCTTGATATAAACTTTTATGTGCGTCGGTAGGTCAACTGAACAGACAAAAGTACTAAAAGCTGAAAGTGATTTTTTGCCGCAATTGGAACGAGTTTCAACCGCGTTTTGCAGGTTCAGGAATTGCCTCATTGCTGCTCACAGTCGTCGGTTGCGATCTTGTTTAGTCATAGATGCGCCTGTCGTAAAATATTTCTCCGAACCCGGACATGCAAATGAGAAATAGCAGATGACACGCAATATGAGCAGAGTTTAAAATCGTACTCCACAAAAGATTGTTCCAAATGTTCTCGGAGTCTCTAGTAAAGTGTGTCTGGTTTTTAATTAACCTCCACAGAGCAAAGTATTACTGAGAACAAACTTAGTCCCTCATTCAAAAATAAAGAAACCCAACATTGAGTAACTTTTATGTGAAACGTTTGGATTTTATTTTTCAAATCCTGCGCCAAAAAACAACCCCGCCACCGCTCTAACTTAAAGAAAGTTAAGGTTTGGCTTGGGGTTATGAATGCTGATTAATCCGGAAATTAAAATTTCTAAATCATCTATAACCCTAACTTGATGAATGATTGCTAATTTGTTATTTTAAAACTTGGCGTGGTGTTTGTCTCAAATCTCACATTTTCCCATTAGTTTCAGGGTCTCGGTATAAAAGATTCAAATAATTTTGTGCTAACTGACGTCTTTCATTACACTAGTTCGTTAAGTGTAATAGTTTGAACATGTTATTTAGACACAGTCATGTTGAACGAGAGCTCCCCTCTCAGTTCAGTTCTGAATCTGATGACGATACGCAGTCGACGAAAATCATCTGACGCAGTGTCCCATAGCAGTATTTCGACAGTGTTTCGATTAATCACTGTAATTAGCAAATTGATAGCAAGCAGCTCGGATGCATTGTCAGTGTCTAGCTTAATTTTCATTGTTAGTTAGAGTCTTCCGAGACGTTTCTGATGTTTAGTATTGGATTTAGTATTCTCAATTTTGCAGTTAAAAATACCAATTTGGATTGAAGTTAGAATCGGGGTTGAATGCGAGATGCCCGATTGTAATTAAAATATAATTTTTGACTGCAGGTTAGGGCTGTATTATAGTTATACCTAGTAAATAACAGCTGCTTTTATATTTTAGACATGCAGGTTACATTGAGTTCACTTTGGATTAAACTTTATTGGATAGTGTCACCTGGGGATATAAAACATGTGGTATGTATCTAATCAGTCTCAAATGAAGTAAAGTATATATAATTTTATGCATTTAGTTATGTGCTGATATTTGTAAATTTTAATTGCCACTGTACACTACTGTAAGATTTGTTTGAATATCCGCATGTTATAATCAGTTTGTTCATTGTTTTCTGTAGGTTACGTTCGAGATGTCGATGTTCCTGATTTTGTTTCAAGTACCATCGTATTAATTGTTATGAAAGAATTAAACCGATTTCAAATTGGATTCAATTGCGGCAAAACTTTGAGGCACAGAAAGCGAGATGGGCACTTTATCGCTTTGAGTCGAGTTGCATGAAAACTGAATATAGTTGACAATAAATCGATTTGGCTGGGACAGGGCATGGGGCACGTTGACAATGGTCTCCATTCACGTAAGCCAGGAAAGTAGAAGGTTAACTCATTCTTAAATGTTATCAAAACAAGAAGAACCGTGTTCGCTCGCGATGTAATCAAGTGTGGATGAAAGAATGAGTAAGCTCATTTCGGAGTATAATATAATTTCATAAAATGACGAGAAGATTACTGACTATACGGAAAATAAAATCAAAAATAATTCTAATGTTGTGACTAGATTTCGGGAATACTTCAAATTGGAGAGTAATGCATTTGGAAAAATACCAGTATCTGAAAGCTTGACAGACAGACATGAGTATTTTTAGTCAATAATTTGATTTTGAACAAAACATAACGTTCATATATGATTGCTTTTCAGAGTGAATAAGAAGATTCTTTAAACAGGAATATTGTCGAAAATATTGTACGTCTCAAAAACTTACGTATGTCATTATTCTTCTCCAAATCTTTGTAGTCAGAATCTCCTCTTCCGTCAATGAATTGAAACACCGTTATACAAATCTACATTCTACGTTGGTCAGCATACATAGATAAACGAGCAGGGAATCGCCATTGAGCAGTCACTGAACCATTGGATTGAAAGGAAATTGGCACAAAGAATGTCAATAACAGCAATCGCGATTTAGTAAGTGATAGCCTATAATTAATGCTGATAATATAAAACTACCATAACACTGAGACGTTTCAATTGGAAATTTGCTCAAAGTCACGAAAACTCAAAGTGAAGCTACCGACGACTACTAAAATACCAATAGATACTGACACTATGTATATATAGGAAAAAATAATATTGCGCGTTAGTAAATATCAACTGACGCAGTTCCTGTTGATTTGATTGAGAAATAACTATGAGGTATTGAATTCCAAATAGCTGAAACTCGTGGAAGAAAATCTCGAAGCATAGAATATTTTGTCTGGTATTTCACTGACTGTAAACGGGTGAGAATTCACAGTAAACCGAACTTGACGATTAAAATTATTAGACTTCCCAATGCATAACGCGAATCTATGGTTGTGACCATTTCTATTTACTTATTGTCACCATCCAGAATTAACACTGAAGATAAGAAGAATAAGCTTTCAGGTAAGTCGACTTGAGACAAGAGTTGTAGGAAAATAAAAAAAAACTTTAGTTTAGAGTAAAGGTGTATGTCGTATATGCGATAATATCTAAAAATTTCTGGCAAGCAGGTTGAAACATTGGAAATACCGTATGAATAAAATACAGGAAAATGCCAAATGACTATCGTGGATAACTTTTTCATTTCAACCTATTTGTCCCCAATGAGATTATGTACCGTCCTTTCATTTACTGAATTATATCTGAGATATTACTAAACATTTACTGAGTAACTGAAGAACGGACCAACGCGCCAACAAATACTGAAAAAATCTGAAAATCACATAGCCAGTATTCATTAAGTTACCGCTAGGTCATTGACAGAAACAGACCGAATCTAACCTCCTCGCATTTGAGATGATTCATTTTTTTTTCAATATTTAAGATAATTTGGATTTGTTAAATATATATAAATATACAAAATCTTTGTATTATAACATATAAAGTCGCAATAAACTAGAAGCAAACATTTCCTTTTGAATAGTCTAGCTAGGAGACTTGGTTGTTTCTTTACAGAACCGTGTTCGTGTTCGAGGTACTTCTATATAACATTGCACATTAGGGAACAATTCACGACCAACTTAAAATCCCAGATATGATCAGTTAAATATTTATTGGAAATAGAATTTGCAATGGACTATATTTTTCAAGATATTAGGAAACGAGCAAAATTAAAGCGTATACGTCTTTAACTTTATTTCTGAATATAAGCTTTTATATGCGTCGGAAATGCAACTGAACAGCTAAAAGTACTGAAAGCTAAAAGTGATTTTTTTAACAATTTACAAATTCAATTAATATTAATATTACTAAAACTTGTCCTTGACGGCGGAAAACCAAAAATTGCAATGAACTCTAAATCAAACAAGCCTACTTTTTTGATTGCGACATAATTGCTTTTTGTACAGTAGCGTGTTAGAGTTGATACTACTATACAATATTATTGAGTTTGGAAGCATCAACGACCCGAATAGTATTTTATGTTTGCAATAGTTTAGTTAGACCCCTTCATAACTTCAGATATGATGAGATACACTATCAACGGAGGAAAGTTTATCAATATCATGAACGAATTAAAAGTTCACTTCATTAGCGTTTCAATAGTTACAAACCCGCCTGAAATAAATACCAAACTCACATTTCACCGAAATTATCCTATTGACTATAGTTCATAGTATATTATACTTTGGGTGCCTCCGCAGGTAATCCAGAGTGGATAAATAAGTGAGTCAGCTCAAGTTGGGGTGAAATAATTTTATTAAATGACGATAATATTTCCGATTATACGAAAATTAAAATCGAATCAATTTCTCGTGTTGTGACGAGATTTCGGGACCACTTCAAACTTGCGAAATACAGCATTTTGAAAAATATCAGAATCTACAAGTTATAAAGTGATTTTATTCAATAATTTGATTTTGAGCAAAAAATTACGTTGATATGTGAATCAGAAGGTTTCTCAACAGCGTTATATCCGAAAAAAATATTACACCTCAAAAACTTAAAACTTCTTTTAAATCTTTGTAGTCAGAATCTCCTCTTCTATCAATAAATTAAAACCCCTTTATACAATTTTACACTCCACTTTGGTCAACAAACGGCAAGTATTCGTCTGTATCGGTTTCTTTCAACATTCAAATTATTACTCCATTCATATTGACGTCATACTGAACCGATGGCCAACCTGGTGAACAAAGAAGGATAAAATGATTACAAAAGTTTAAATATCAAAAAAGTACAGACGTTTAGGACCTTTGGAATGTCAATGACAGCAAATGAGATTCAGCAAGTGATAGAACTGATTCTAACAATATAACACAACCATACAACTGACTCGATTTTGTAGGAAAATTTGCTCAAAGCAAAGTCACGCGAAATTACTCAAAAGATCTTTGATCTCAATTTTGTTTACTTCATTAGCGTTTCAATAGTTACAAAATAGCCTAAATACAACAGCAAACTCACAATTCACTGAAATATTCTTGTTATCTTTTTCTCTTCTCTGAAACTGGTTTGACTTCTCCTCCTTTCAATCAATCAATCATTTATTCGTCGTCACAAAAACATCAAATGCACAAAAAATTGGTACAATAAATAAATATAATAATAATGATATTTGTGCGACAGGAGTCGCGAGGGACCCTATTAGGTCTTCAAGCAGCGACATCTAAAGCGCTGTTACTGGTTCAGTGTAAAAAATAACTACATTTGCTACAAACATTGACGATGCAATAGTCGTTATGATGAACATATTTTGAATCATTGAAAAAATTCGCAGCAAACGCAACTTTACTAAAATCATATAATAGAGAAAAAAAAAGAAAAACAACTCAACTATAAATTTATAAAAAAGGCATATTTGAATAAATGTATATAAGTTACATAAAAGACAAACGACAAGCCAGGAGAAAATGGTTAGACCAAAGACAAAATTGTAAGTGACTAATTGAATAGAAGTTGGTAAGCTCTAATAAATCATAAAACGTTGATATGTATATATATATATATATATATATATATATATACAATATGCTCCACAGTAAGTGGGCATAAAATTTACGAAAGAATGGTAGGCATATGCTTGCTCAATAAATTAAAATATAACGAATTTTGTCATTTTAGTGTAGAGGTTGCACCAAGGTTGGTAAAGTTAAAGTACCGGGTACGTTAGAAATAGACTCCTTACACCTATAGTTCCTCCGGCTTTTTGGGCAGCCATGGCGACAGTCTACAAATGCGACTACTGGGCTATGGACAGAAGATGGCGAATCATACTGAATACTCCAATCAATGGCTGATGGAAGAGAGATAATAACTAATATATTTACTTTTTAGATATAATTTGAAACCGTAACAGCCTAAAGATTTAATGGCACTTGGTAAGGCATTCCACAGTTTCACACCCGTGTATTTTATGGATTTCTGTGTCCTGCTTGATGAATATCTTGGGACATACCGGTAATATGAACTTGACGAAGCTGATCTAGTAGAGTATGAATGGATATTACTCTGCATTCTGAAAATTCCCGCGAATGCCATGGGAAGCTTGTTATCGAAGTACTGGTGCATGAGTTTCAGTATCTCAAATTCATGGATATGACCAAGCTTAATAATTCGACACCTGTGGTACAAAGGATCTAGTCTAGATCGGAAAGGTGCACTACATATGGCTCTAATTGCTTTGTTTTGCAAAACTTCTAATCTGTGGAGTAGAGTCGATGACGCACTACCCCAAGTTATAATGCCATACTGCAGATACGACTGGAAAAGAGAAAAATAAACCAATCGGAGAGCTGGCATGGTGAGGAATTTTCTTAGTTTAAATAATAAACCTGTTGCACTTGACAACTTTCCAGCAATGTAATTAATGTGTGATGTCCATTTCAATTGGTCATCAATGTGGATACCTAGGTATTTGTATGAGTTGACATTTTCAAGTGGAACCTTGTCGAAATTAATTTGAAGCCGAATTTTATTTTTTCATTTATCCTGGGACTAATTAATAAAATTCTTTTCTAAATTCTTTTCTAAAAGAATTTGTGTTTATTTTTCAAATGCTTCTCAGCTTAATAAAAGTCTGTCTTTTGCGCGTATCGCTGACTCCCTGGAATAAAAATAAAGCATTTACTGCATTGTTTTAACTAATTACTGCATCATGAGGAACCTATTTCTAACATTTCAATGTGGACAAAGAAAACATAAAAGGCTTTTAAGCTAAAGCGCACTCGTGTTTCCTGAATGTTTGTAAGATTAAAGATTCTCACGCTCGATAAATACCTGCAACAAGACCGAATACCTCATAATAATTAATTAAAATAAATATCTTGACTGAAACTTTTTCGATGTTAAACAATTTATGTAGGAATCCTATTATACAGATCTTTCAAAAATGATTGTAATATTAGAGAAATTCTACCTCGCGCAGTTTCGACTACCACAGACTTAAGCTCACTACACGGAAAGAGTTTCAACTGCATTTAAACACCTCAACACAATTCTACATTCTATACTTCAGCAAACGTAGATAGACGAACAGCAATCACGATTTAGTAAGTGATAGCCTATAACTAATGCTGGCAATATAACCCGACAACAACACTGATTACGTTTTCATTGTAAATTTGCTCAAAGCAAAGTCACGAGAACTTACTCAAAAGATGATCTCAAAGTTAAGCTAACGACGACCACTAATTTCATTTTACTTATTGTCACCATCAAGAATATTAAAGGGATAAATGGAATAGGTTTTCAGGTAGATCGACTTATGACAAGAGTTGATAGGAAAATATATCAAAGCACTTTAGAGTTGAGGCGTATGCCGTATATACGATAATATCGAATAATGGCTGGCAAGCAGGTCGAAACATTAGAAATATTGTATGAAGAAAATGCAGCGAAAATACTAAATGACTATCGAGGATAACTTTTTTTTTTATTTTAACTTATTTTTTCTCTACCAATGAGAATATGTACCGCCACTCTTAACAGAAAAAGAGGATATTTGCCATTTCCACCCCCTCCATTGGGGTGTAGTGATGAATTTTCCATCTTATTTCGTTGCATAATTTTATATACACCGTGCTAATGCATTCAGAGGGTGTGTTACCAAACATTTTCTCCACTAAACTTGGTGGAAATGCATGAACGCGTCATGTCACGTGATATCGAGGTGACTGTGACGATTTGAGAAGGCTGAACGCTATTGGCTGAAATCGTTTCGAATATTTTTATGCGCGGTGACTTGACTTGATCTTGTCAAGCTTTGTTCGCTAACGTTAAGTGACCAGTACTAGGCCTAGATAAGATGGGTGTCCTGAAGTACGCGCCGCAGGTACCTACTTATAGTTGGCCTGTCTCGACAATTTTGGAAATATCTAATTTCTAACCCCCACATGACTACGTCATCCGGAAATTACATCACTGCATCACCATCGCGTCATAGAGCTTTCTAAAGTATAGTTACGATCGTCCGAAATGGCATCTGTGCAGCGATCTCTCTTTTATCGCTGTATCGATACGGTATCGTTTCGACGACAAGAAATAGGCTAGCTTGCTCAATTTTGGATGATTGTCTGTGCAACCATCCGTATACTTTTGATGGCCGTATTACGTCATTGCGACTTCGCAGTGATGTGATTTTTGGATGACGTAGTCATGTCTGCATGTGGGGGTTAGAAATTACATATGTAAATATTGTTGAGCCAGGCCAACTAGAAATACTTGCGACGCATACTTCAGGAGACCCGATAAGACCATATAAATACAGAAATATAACGTTATCAGTAACTTATATTGCGAGTCTAACTTCTGAACTTCGTACCAGTAACGGGAGCTATCTCAACTAATCTTGATTTGCCAAACTTGCTAAAAAGATTCTGTACAGGCTATTGCTGTATTGGGCTTATTTATCTGTTTATTATCTGTTTGGTGAGTCGAGCGGGAACAATTTATTTTTCTTTCGTGCTTAACTTGGAATTACACAATTTTAACAGCTATCATACATTTTGTTAGTAGTCTACTGAGCACATAACTTTCTATTCAGGATGTTGATTTTCTTGAAAATGAAGATGATCACAGTATTGAGACTTACAAGTCTGCAAGTAGATAATAGCAGAGGAACTAAATGAGAGAAATATAGCAGATGAGCAGTGCTGCAGTGAACAACTCATAGGTGAGTCTTGTTATTTTATGCAATAAGAATATCGCCGGATGAGAACAAAACAGGCCTAAGTCACAATTTCGAGTTTTGAGTAAAATGCAAAAAAACAATTCGTAATTTTTTTATTTTCGAATTCCTAAATATTCACACTTAGTAAATACCTGAGCTCTGGTTATTTTAGTGTGGATGAGAATATCTTTGTAATCGATATTTTTTGGGACTTCAGCTTCAATTCCTTCCAGCTTTTTTACCCCCATAAAGGATTTTGGGCCCATTCTGTTCTCAATAACTTCTGAATTTTTTGTATGGGATGCAAAGTAAAACAAGGTGACTTAGGCCTAAGTTGCACTGAATAATTTTTTAGGGATGTAAGTTTTGGACATTTCATTTCTGATGTTCATGCTCATCATACTGGAACTTAGGACTCTTTTTTTTTTCAATATTTTGGGGTTCTGAGCATTGGGGTTTTGAGCCATGCTCTACATTCTACAAGGTGGTGGTCTTGAAATCCTGAATTTCTCAATAATAAAAATTTAAGCTGGACTTCGGCCCATTCTGTTCTTAACTTCTACAAAATATTATAGTCCTAGGTCCAGCTGAAATTTTTATTATTCAGAAATTCAGGATTTCAAGACCATCCACTGTGTAGAGCATGGCTCAAAACCCCAAAATATTGAAAAAAGGTGAATTTTCCAAAAATGTGACTTAGGCCCCTTCTGTTCTCATCCGGCGATATGCAAGTCTAATAATGGTATATGTTTTTAAATCTAGTGCGTTGTATTTGGGTGTAAAATACAGTGCGAAAATGAATAAAATAATGTCACCATTACAAATATATTGTTGAAAATAACTTTCTATTCAGGATGTTGATTTTCTTGAAAATGAAGATGATCACAGTATTGGAACTCACAAGTAGCTAATAGCAGAGAAACTAAATGGGAGAAATATAGCAGATGAGCAGTGAACAACTGATAGGTTGGTACATGTTTTTAAAATTAGTGCGCTGTATTTGGGTGTAAAATACAGTGCGAAAATGAATAAAATAATGTCACCATTACAAATATATTGTTGAAAATAACTTTCTATTTTTCTATAAATTTTTGACTCTATATAGCCTATATGTAGATGTATGATGATATCACTCTATGCTTTAAAATCATGAAGAGTTAGAATCAATACTTATTACTTATGTCTAGCCCTAGTGGATTGGGATATAACTTAGTTTAGTGAAATTCGTCTATTTCAATATGACCTTGGTAAGTAGACAAACTGGAAAAATAGCTAGTCTGTGTTGTTCAGCACTTTTATAAATTACTATCATAAATTACTTGTCCAGCACAAGGACTGCAATTCAGTTTGAAACATTTGTATTGAATATGTTCGAAGTTAACATGCGACCGTTTTTCTACTGCAAAAGACATACTCATCTAATCTCTTTTTTTGTATTTTTAGATTGTAAGTCCATTCCAATGATGAACTCTGGATCATCACTAGATCACAGTTCGAATGGAAGCTTTAATTACACAAAAGCAATGGCAGTGGCCAGTGATGGACTCTTTGTTACAGGATTTTCAATCTACAAATACCAGGTAGCAGAAAAGCTTGACATTCATCACAGCATGCCTACTGCTCCTGCCAAATGAAGAATTCCCATTCAAAAAACGAAAAAGGCGTAACTTGACTTTCTCATTACGACTGTATTTATCTGCGACCTTTAGTAGTCAATTTCGCCAAATATTTACTGTTTTAATAAATTGTTTAAATCTTGAAAACCTGTCGTGGTGTCATGCTTCCTTTGGGTGGTTATAGTACGTTTCCAGGCTTGCAAGAAGGTTGATCTTCCTACCGATGTGGGTGGGGTTGTTAGGGTGGAAGGAGTAGAAAACCTTGTGAAACAAACAAAATTTGCAATGAAATAAGAGTCGAACATTTTTCTTCAATATCAAGAAACAAGTATAATTATCGCAATATTAAAGCGTATTAGTGTTTTACTATGTTTCTTGATATAAACTTTTATGTGCGTCGGTAGGTCAACTGAACGGATGAAAGTACTGAAAGCTGAAAGTGATTGTTTGCAATCGCTGAAGACTTGAGCACACGGCACGAGTTTTAACTGCGTTTTGCAGGTTCAGGAATTGCCTCATTGCTGCTCACAGTCGTCGGTTGCGGTCACGTTGAGTCGTAGATGCGCCTGTCGTAAAATATTTCTCCGAACCCGGACATGCAAATGTTCTCGGAGTCTCTAGTAAAGTCTGTCTGGTTTTTAATTAACCTCCACAGAGAAAAGTATTCGTCAGGGCAAACTTAGTCCTTGATTCAAAAACAAAGAAACCCAACATTGAGTAACTTTTATGTAAAACGTTTGGATTTTTTTTTTCAAATCCTGCCCCAAAAAACAACCCCGCCACCGCTCTAACTTGAAGAAAGTATTTATTCAGTTAAGGTTTGGCTTGGGGTTATGAATGCTGATTACTCCGGAAATTAAAATTTTTAAATCATTTATAACCCTAACTTGATGAGTGATTGCTAATTTGTTATTTTAAAACTTGGCGTGGTGTTTGTCTCAAATCTCGCATTTTCCCATTAGTTTCAGGGTCTCGGTATAAAAGATTCAAATAATTATGTGCTAACTGATGTCTTTCATTACACTAGTTCGTTAAGTGTAATAGTTTGAACTTGTTATTTAGACACAGTTATGTTGGACGAGAGCTCCCCTATAAGGACTCAGTTCAGTTCTGAATCTGATGACGTTACGCAGTCGACGAAAATCATCTGACGCAGTGTCCCATAGCAGTATTTCGACAGTGTTTCGATTAATCACTGTAATTAGCAAATTGATAGCAAGCAGCTCGGATGCATTGTCAGTGTCTAGCTTAATGTTCATTGTTAGTTAGAGTCTTCCGAGACGTTTCTGATGTTTAGTATTGGTTTTAGTATTCTCAATTTTGCAGTTAAAAATACCAATATGGATTGAAGTTAGAATCGGGGTTGAATGCGAGATGCCCGATTGTAATTGTAAAATAAAATTTTTGACTGCAGGTTAGGGCTAACAGCTGCTTCTATATTTTAGACATGCAAGTTACATTGAGTTCACTTTGGATTAAACTTAATTGGATAGTGTCACCTGGGGATCTAAAACATGTGGTATGTATCTAATCAGTCTCAAATAAAGTAAAGTATATATAATTTTATGCATTTAGTTATGTGCTGATATTTGTAAACTTATTCCTAAATGTTATCAAAACAAGAAGAACCGTGTTCGCTCGCGATGTAATCAAGTGTGGATGACATTTCGGAGTATAATATAATTTCATAAAATGACGAGAAGATTACTGACTATACGGAAAATAAATCAAAAATAATTCTTATGTTGTGACTAGATTTCGGGACTACTTCAAATTGGAGAGTAATGCATTTGGAAAAATACCAGCATCTGAAAGATACAGACATGAGTATTTTTAGTCAATAATTTGATTTTGAACAAAACATAACGTTCATATATGATTGCTTTTTAATGTGAATAAGAAGATTCTTTAAACAGGAATATTGTCGAAAATATCGTACGTCTCCAAAACTTACGCATGTCATTATTCTTCTCCAAATCTTTGTAGTCAGAATCTCCTCTTCCATCAATGAATTGAAACACCGTTATACAAATCTACATTCTACGTTGGTCAGCATACATATTTAGACGAGCAGGAAATCGCCTGTATCAGTTTTTATTGCAATCAAATTATAAGTCTTTAAAACAATGTTTATGTTCATTATGACGTCATATTAGATCGGCTTGGTAAACAAGGAATGGTACAGTGATAATGAAAATTTAAATACCAAAAAAGTACCAACGTATAGCACGTATACGCTTTTGACATTTTTCATAGCTGAGGGGGACTTGAGACATGCGTAAATAAATTAAGTCACTGAACCATTGGGTTGAAAGGAAATTGGCACAATGAATGTCAATAACAGCAATTGCGATTTAGTAAGTGATAGCCTATAATTAATGCTGATAATATAAAACGACCACAACACTGAGGCGTTTCAATTGGAAATTTGCTCAAAGTCACGAAAACTCAAAGTGAAGCTACCGACGACTACTAATATAGCAATAGATACTGACACTATGAATATATAGAGAATAATGGTAATGCGCGTTAGTAAATATCAACTGACGCAGTTCCTGTTGATTTGATTGAGAAATAACTATGAGGTATTGAATTCCAAATAGCTGAATCTCGTTGAAGAAAATCTCAGTGCATAGAATATTTTGTCTGGTATTTCACTGACTGTAAACGGGTGAGAATTCACAGTAAACCGAACTTGACGATAAAAATTGTTACACTTCCCAATGCATAACGCGAATCTATGGTTGTGACAATTTCTGTTTACTTATTGTCACCATCCAGAATTAACACTGAAGATAAGAAGAATAAGCTTTCAGGTAAGTCGACTAGAGACAAGAGTTGTAGGAAAAAAAAATTTAGTTTAGAGTAAAGGTGTATGTCGTATATGCGATAATATCTAAAAATTTCTGGCAAGCAGGTTGAAACATTGGAAATACCGTACGAAGAAAATACAGGAAAATGCTAAATGACTACCGTGGATAACTTTTTCATTTCAACCTATTTGTCACCAATGAGATTATGTACCGGCCTTTCATTTACTGAGTAACTAAAGAACGGACCAACGCGCCAACAAATCTGAAAATCACATAGCCAGTATTCATTAAGTTACCGTTAGGTCATTGACAGAAACAGACCGAATCTAACTTTCTTGCATTTGAGATGATTCATTTTTTTCAATACTTAAGATAATTTGGCATTTGTTAAATATATATAAATATACAAAATCTTTGTAGTATAACATATAAAGTCGCAATAAACTAGAAGCAAACATTCCGTTTTGAATAGTCTAGCTAGGAGACTTGGTTGTTTTCTTTACAGAACCGTGTTCGTGTTCGAGGTACTATACTATATAACATTGCACATTAGGGAACAATTCACGACCAACTTAAAATCCCAGATATGATCAGTTAAATATTTATTGGAAATAAAATTTGCAATGGACTATATTTTTTCAAGATATTAGGAAACGAGCAAAATTAAAGCGTATACGTCTTTAACTTTTATTCTGAATATAAGCTTTTATATGCGTCGGAAGTGCAACTGAACAGCTAAAAGTACTGAAAGCTAAAAGTGATATTTTTAACAATTTACAAATTCAATTAATATTACTAAAACTTGTCCTTGATGACGGCAAACAAAAAATTTCAATGAACTATAAATCAAACAAGCCTATTTTTTTGATTGCGACATAATTGCTTTTCGTACAGTAGCGTGTTAGAGTTGATACTACTATACAATATTATTAAGTTTGGAAGCATTAACGACTCGAATAGTATTTTATGTTTGCAATAGTTTTGTTCGACCGCCTGAAATAATTACCAAACTCACATTTCACCGGAATTATCCTAATAACCATAGTCCATAGTATATTATACTTTGGGTTCCTCCGCA
The DNA here is from genome assembly GCF_964204865.1 of Styela clava. Classification (NCBI taxonomy): domain Eukaryota; kingdom Metazoa; phylum Chordata; class Ascidiacea; order Stolidobranchia; family Styelidae; genus Styela; species Styela clava. The sequence goes on along the minus strand of NC_135264.1, from coordinate 179,498 downwards.
GGTAATCCAGAGTGGATAAATAAGTGAGTGAGCTCAAGTTGGGGTGAAATAATTTTATAAAATGACGATAATATTTCCGAATATACGAAAATTAAAATCGAATCAATTTCTCGTGTTGTGACGAGATTTCGGGACCACTTCAAACTTGCGAAATACAGCATTTTGAAAAATATCAGAATCCACAAGTTATAAAGTGATTTTATTCAATAATTTGATTTTGAGCAAAAAATTACGTTGATATGTGAATCAGAAGGTTTCTCAACAGCGTTATATCCGAAAAAAATATTACACCTCAAAAACTTAAAATTTCTTCTAAATCTTTGTAGTCAGAATCTCCTCTTCTATCAATGAATTGAAACACCTTTATACGATTTTACACTCCACATTGGTCAGCAAACGGCAAGTATTCGTCTGTATCGGTTTCTTTCAACATTCAAATTATTACTCCATAAATAATGTTTCTATTCATTTTGACGTCATACTGAACCGATGGCCGCCTGGTGAACAAAGAAGGATAAAATGATTACAAAAGTTTAAATATCAAAAAAGTACAGACGTTTAGGACCTTTGAAATGTCAATGACAGCGAACGCGATTCAGCAAGTGATATGACTGATTCTAACAATATAACACGACCATACAACTGACTCGATTTTGTAGGAAAAATTGCTCAAAGCAAAGTCACGCGAAATTACTCAAAAGATCTTTGATCTCAATTTTGTTTACTTCATTAGCGTTTCAATAGTTACAAAATAGCCTAAATGCAACAGCAAACTCACAATTCACTGAAATATTCTTGTTATCTTTTTCTCTTCTCTGAAACTGGTTTGACTTCTCCTCTTTTCTGAAAAAAATGGGTGTTTATTTTTCAAATGCTTCTCAGCTTAATAAAATTCTGTCTTTTGCGCGTATCGCTGACTCCCTGGAATAAAAATAAAGCATTTACTGCATTGTTTTAACTAATTACTGCGTCATGAGGAACCTATTTCTAACATTTCAATGTGGACAAAGAAAACATAAAAGGCTTTTAAGCTAAAGCGCACTCGTGTTTCCTGAATGTATGTAAGATTAAAGATTCTCACGCTCGATAAATACCTGCAACAAGACCGAATACCTCATAATAATTAATTAAAAAAAATATCTTGACTGAAACTTTTTCGATGTTAAACAATTTATGTAGGAATCCTATTATACAGATCTTTCAAAAATGATTGTAATATTAGAGAAATTCTACCTCGCGCAGTTTCGACTATCACAGACTTAATTGTTATGAAAGAATTAAACCGATTTAAAGTTGGATTCAATTGCGGCAAATCTTTGAGGCACAGAAAGCGAGATTGGCACTTTATCGCTGTGAGTCGAGTTGCTTGAAAGCGGGGCACGTTGACAATGGTCTCCATTCACGTAAGCCAGGAAAGTAGAAGATTAACTCATTCTTAAATGTTATCAAAACAAGAAGAACCGTGTTCGCTCGCGATGTAATCAAGTGTGGATGAATGAGTGAGTGAGCTCAACTCGGAGTATAATTTAATTTCATAAAATGACGAGAAGATTACTGACTATACCGAAAATAAAATTAAAAATAATTCTTATATTGTGACTAGATTTCGTGACTACTTCACGTGCAAGAAGAATGATTTATCTCGTGCAGACAGGACCAATCTGATGAGATGAGTCGCGCTTTTTAACGTACTTCGTACGTTAAGCTTGCGTCAAGTAACTCCTCATTTGGAGAGACGCTTTGTGCCTTTATTTTAGTAAAAACACTTCTCTATTTTAAAGCGTTGGTCTTGTGACAGCAGTGACAAACCGCTGAGCTGACTTAGCTCCATGGAATCTAGATTTTTCAGCTGGTTCCGGAGTCCCAACTTGGACGGACTTGTTTGTTCTTTGACGATAGCGCCAGGCCTGCTACAGGTAATAAGATTAGTCAAATATATATGTTTTCTAAATTGGATTCATTCAGCAAGTAAGGGTGATATGTTGTATTATTCTTTTTCTCGATGTTTGTTTCTAACGTCATCTGCTTTTTAACTCGGCAAACAAGGTGTCGCTGATACCACGACTTCAGTCGTCCTTCGCAGCCCCTCGTCAATTGCGAAAATATTGTTTATTTGTTTATTTAAATTAAACGTTTATTATTGTATTTGTTTTGTGTCGTTACAATATTTCATGCTGGAAAAATAAAATATCTGAATTTTCAAAGCCTATTGCATGTACCTGATGGTCAGTACCAGTACGTTCATGACATAAAACACCAATGCTTGATCCCCTTACAGTGAGATCTTCCTATGCATTAGCATTTCTGTCTTACATTACATTATTATTTCAATCTTTCTGAAACTTAGGCAACGAGGAACTACGGTTAAATGCCAAAACACATATTAACACACGTACTCGCAAATGCGCGATGAAGGCGAGTCCGTTTCCGAACTGCGGTGGATTTTTGGTGAAGTGGTTTTCAAAAACAGAAGTATAGAAAACTAAGTCGACTTTATGTGAATAGTAAGCGTCAAATCAATCACTTTTTTATATCGACATGTTATATTTTTACACGTTCAAAGGTTAGATTGATATCTTATATATTTGTATTTATTTTGTATATGTAATTATTTTCCCCTGCGCTGGAAAGGCCAGGGTTACTGGAGAATGCACCATGGATAATTTTAATAAAAATACATAAAATCAAAACACGCACCAATTTGTCTCATTTTCCAGACCGTTTACCGGAATCCCAAATACAAAAATAGCAACAACAAAATATAGTTACCAATAAAACCGCCATCCTGCATCTTCTCCATCTTTACAATCACCCCTTCAAAGGTTCCCCAACAGAATTCGTTTACTTTTACATTACTTTTTATTATTAAATAATAATTACATTTGTTTTGAGTATTTTGAACGGTGATAGTGAAGTTCGCACAAACATATATATAGCAAAAAAGTGTTAATAGAAGTTGCTAATATACACCTCATCACCTAATAAAAACTTCATAATCACTTTTGAGCATATGCATTATTTGTGCTAATTCATTATCCGGTTAACCCCCACAATAACGTTCAAATATTCAGATAGCAAACCTCTCGTTTAAAAGGTTGTCTGAATAATCCAATCCTAGTTATATCCATGGGCCATTCCAAGCAAAAGTTAAATGCAATTTTTTAAAAAGTGTAGTGAAAGTAATTTTTTTTTTTTTGATATCAAAAGACATTGGAATTTTATTGGACTGAATTCATTACATCAGACAATTTGAAATTTCACCAAGGTTTTTGATGGTTTATAAAAATTGTCTGAAAAGTAGATATTTTGGTGTAATTGACATATTTTGTGATGATTCCTGACACAAAGTGTTTGATTTTGGGGTACAGTTATTTCGTATGAAATTGACGCACTGGATTTAAGTGGTTAAAGTTTGAATGTTTGCAGTGCTGTAGGACATTTCTCCATCCATTTAACGATCTATTACCAGAATTTTAATCAATCAATCAATCGTTTATTTTGTCATCACAAAAAAACACGTTCAAACATAAAGTGACATAATGAATAAATTACAGTACTAATCATGTTTTTGCGTGACCGGAGTCGCGAGGGACCTAAGAAGGTCTTCAAGCAGCGACACCTACAGCGCTACAGGTTACAATAAATATAATTAAATGAGGGATAAAATGAATAAATCCTAGGAATACGTCACAACTGATACAATTACAGCGACATTCGAAATGTATGCGATTATGACACAGTAAAACAGAAAATGTAACTTTCACGGAATAATTACTAACAACTAATAAAAACGCGAGGAAAGCAAGATAAAAGCACAGAAAAAATATAGGAAGGGCAAGTTTGGCGGAATATGCAACTAAAAGCAATATAAGGCAAACAGTAAATCGAAAATATTTACAGCAAATGCAATTTAGGAGACACTTACGAAAAATTGATAAGGTCTAACAATGAGCATATATGCTCATTGGGTCTAATGAGGAATACAAACAAACTATTACATCTATATAATGTACATAATAAAGAGGAAAAGATAAAACGGCCTGGTCATTGAAAATAATAGCGAACGTAGGTTAAGGGCAATAAGCTATCGCTCTCCACTCTGAACGATTTTTGAATCAACTATTAATGTAGCAGATACTCTCGGATTCCGACTCCTTGCACCTATTTTCGTTCGGGTTGATTGACGTTAGCCAGTGTAGGTCAGATCGTTACGGTAATAAAAAGTAAGCGATCTTAGTAGAAATTTCAATGGTTACCCGTACTGGTATAAGAGGAGAGATAATCACCGATATATTTATTTTTTAGGTCTCTTTTAAAAGTGCAATATGCTAGGGATCTAATGGTATTAGGTAAAGCGTTCCACAGTTTCACACCTATATATTTAATGGATTTCTGTGTTCTGCTCGAGGAGTACCGGTACCTTGGGACATGGAATGAACCTGATGAAGCCGATCTGGTAGAGTAGGAATGGATATTACTCTGCTTCGTAAAAAATTCGGTGAATGCCATGGGAAGTTTGTCATCAAAGTACTGGTGCATGAGTTTCAATACCTCAAATTCATGAATATGACCAAGTTTATTTATTCCACATCTGTGGTATAAAGGATCTAGTCTAGACCGAAATGGTGCGTTACCGTACATATGGATCGAACTGCTTTGTTTTGTAAAACCTCCAATCTTCGAAGGAGAGTAGTCGATGCGTTACCCCATGATATGATACCATACTGTAGATATGACTGGAAAAGAGAAAAATAGACCATTCGAAGGACTGGCATGGTAAGAAATTTTCTAAGTTTGTATAACATACCAGTTGCACTTGCCAGCTTTCCAGCAACATAGTTAATATGGGTGGCCCATTTCATTTGATCATCAATGTGGATGCCAAGGTATTTAAATGAGTTCACATTTTCGAGTAGAGATCCATTAATGCTAATCTCAAGTCGAATTTTATTTTTACGATTATTTTTGTGGCTAATCAATAGGCATTTAGATTTTTCGACATTAATCGTGAGTTTATTGTTAGTCATCCAAGTTAAAATTTTATCCATTTCAGAGTTCATACCCAATTCCAAATCACTTGGAGAAGCTGAACTTCCAAACAATCCGGTATCATCAGCAAAGAGTTTGACAAGCAAGTTAGTGGCGTGCGGAAGATCATTGACGAAAAGGAGGAACATTAATGGGCCAATTATCGAAACCTGTGGAATTCCACATTGTACAGTTGCAAGCTCGGAGCAACTTGATCCGATTTTTACACACTGCTGGCGATAACTCAGATAGCTCTGGAAAAATTTTGACGCGTGGCCGCGAAAACCATAATGGTTCATTTTTCTAATTAGTATGCTATGGTCAACGGTATCGAATGCCTTTTTGAGGTCAAGAAAAATAGCACTGATAAATTCCCTACTCTCTAACTTATCATAGAAATAAGAAATCATATCGAGAATTGCATGATTAGTGGAGTGTTGTTTTTGGAACCCAAACTGGGATTTGTTTATAATGCCATGTCTTTCTATGAATTCGGTTGGTCTAGCATGTAAAAGCCTTTCAAATACTAAAGTCAATGGGGATAGAACTGATATTGGACGATAATTTGATGTACATTCTTTATCCCCAGATTTATATACCGGTGAAACTTTGGCAGTTTTCAAACTATGAGGGAAAATTCCAAAGTCTATAGAGGCATTAAATAATTTACATAGCAATGGGGAAACTATGTCAACAGCATATTTTAGAAATTTCGCTGGAATATTATCATAACCAACTGATTTACCATCAGGTAAACTTGCTATTGTGTAATATACTTCATTGACGGTTATTGGTCTCAGAAAAAAAGACTCTTTTATTGGATTCTTAAGGTTGCTCAAAAAAGATCCAGTGTGAGGGATTTTTTCAGAAAGCTTAGGGCCTATAGAGATAAAATAATCATTAAAATAGTTGGCAATAAGATCTGGATTGCTTACTTTCTGCCCAGTTTCTGTTTTTAGTGCTTTAATTGTAGTTGTTGATGTTGTGTCTTTTTTTATATTGACCAGTCGCCCAATTAGGTTCCACGTTGATTTAACGTCGCCACTGACTTGTTTAAATTTATTAAAGTAATACAATTTCTTTGCTTTAGCTATCAAGACTCTAAGTAAATTGCTGTAAGTTTTGTATAATCTATATTTTGTGTCGCTACCATTTTTAAAATATTTTTTATGCATTTTCTGTTTCGTCTTAATTGATACGCGGATGCCTTTAGTCAAACAAGGTTTAGCTAGAAGTCTATTCTCTCGCCGACTCAGTGGTTTCATTGGTGCATTGGCATCAATGGTTGATTTAAATATCCGAATGAATGAATCGAATAAAATATTTAAATTATCAGATGTAATTTGGCAATTCGATATGGGGTGCAAAGAACATTCTAGGTCAGATCTATAGCTATTAATAGAGAAATGTCTCATATCTCGCCTTAGTAATCTGTTTTTATTTATCTTACTAACGGGAGCAGAGATTGTACAAAATTGTGCATAATGATCACTAATATCACTTAGGATGACAAAGCTTGACAAATCATGGTTAATGGAATTTGTAAAAATATTATCTATCAATGTACTGGATGTACGAGTTACTCGTGTTGGTTTAGTAATTAGGGGCAGTGATAAATTGGCAAGGTGTATATCAATATACCTCATAGTGGCCAGATCTGTTGAATGACTCAATAAATCAATGTTCCAGTCACCCAGTAGGATAAATAATCTTTTGTCCCTATTCAACTTTTCTAATGCATTGGAAATAGTTTTGGTAAATTTGATGATATCTTTTCTGGGGTGTTTATAGATTACTCCAATTATGAAAGAGATGTTGGAATTTAGTTTTAAGTTGATCCATAAATCTTCACAGTCTGGATGTTCTAGATCGTATTCATGAATCTCACAAAAACCAAGGTCTCGAGTAATATATAGGCCAATCCCCCCAGCAATTGTTTTGGAAGGTTTGTGAATGAATTCATAATTATAAATGGAAATATTTGAGGTGGGAGTCGCACCAAGCCTCGTTTCTGAAATGGCAATGAGATGTGGGGGTATAACTAATTCAGATAATAGATTGACAAGCTCATCATGATTTTTTTGGAGAGATCTAATATTTAGGTGAAAAGCAATAAAACAATTTCTTGGCATGGACCTACTGGTAGAATTCAAATCGGATACTTGTATATTTGCGCATTCACATCTACTTATTTCCCTTAGAAATTTGGAATTCTGGTCAAGTGCACTATGAACCTTAGGGTTAGATCGAGGGGGAGAGATTCCATTCAAACACGAATAACAAAAATAAGGCTGAGATCGTGGTGCGCGAGGGGATGCGGAGGCGAGAGCACATTCAGAGTGGAATAGTTTGGCACATATTTCACAGTTTGTTTTAGTTTGATCAGATAATAATAGTTTGCTACATAAATGACATGTTATATCAGTATTAGTCAACATAGAATAAGTAGAAAATGGCACTCACATAACAGTTATTTGATTTTTGACAGATCTTCATCACATCTAATATTTAGTGAGTTTTTGACATCGCTGTTCTTTTTCACGAATACCTTTCCATTTGAGGTCCATATAAATTTGTATCCGCAGTTATTTTTTGCAGCTCTAGCTCTGAAGTACAGATCTTTATTCAGAGCCGTTAGATTTTCTGCAATAAATATTTTTGAAGGATGTTTAAACACTGCGCTTGATTTTATTGATCGCAGGGACTTTCTTTTTTCAAAGATCTTCATTTTGTTTTTGCGGTGGACGAATTTTGCAATTATGGCAGGAGTTCTAGTATGTTGGGCTCCTGTTGGCATTCTGTGTGAAACAGAGATATCGGTGGCATGGATGTTAACGCCAATCATCTTTGCTATGTTACAGACTATTTCATCCGTATTCTCATTTTCAGTGATGGGGACTCCATGAAACTCGAGATTCTCTAGACGCCCGCGTCTTTCTTGATCTTCAAGCTTCTCCGAGACATAGTATAGATCGTCTTCCAGATCATATATTCGCTCAAGAAGATTATCGATAGTTCTTTTGTTATCGGATACTTGTTTTCCCAAGATTTTGTTCTTATTTGCGAGGTCATCATACATCTTGGTATGAAATGATTGGCTTTCTTCTATTTCAGCTAATTCTGATCTTATTTCTCGCATGGACTGGCTCAAATCACTGAGTACTTCTTGGATATTTGGTGTTATAGGGGTTAGTATATCAGAGTTATCTGAAAAGTCATAGTTTTCCTGGAGGCACTGGCCTACCATGGCAGGAAGTTGCAAGGTGATGCCTTGTATTATATTCCTTGTTATTAGAGGAAGGATTCCACTCGCTATGTTGAGATATGTCAGATGTTGTTGACACGTTGAGCGGAGCTCCTGCTATCCCGGATTGTTGCTGTTCTTCTTTTTTGTTACATTTTGTTGTTATTACCTTTTTGGTCTTGCAAGGTGTTTTTTCTCTGGGTGGTGGTGTTGGTGGATTCATATTGAGTTTAGAGTCATATACAGTATACTATATTTAACTATAACCTGTGAGATCTTAATAACAGCAATAATTAAGATATGATAGAGGCCGCTATTCCGAAATCCAGCGGCTTCTTAGTTTGGTAAACCTGTTATCTATCGTAAATACAGCACATTTGACAATGTTGTAGTGTGACTTTTTTGGCCTCACATTTTTGATATTTGTAGTTGATGTTTTTTTCTATAAGGAAACAGGCTAAAATTTTTCTTCACACCCAAATAATATTCAGTTTGACCTTGATCTGCTTTATAAATAATGTAAAATGGGCTAAATATTTTTACAACTTAGTAATAACCTCATAACAATAAGGCATGTTTATGCAGAAAAACCCCCTACCTAAACCTCATTTTGTATTTCCGTCTAACCAATGACATTAAACAACATGATGCGCAACTCCGGCATTTTTGTCCGAAGATCGTATTCGATAGCACGCTCCAATGCACATACTTGACGAGACGAAAACGAGCGGATGTGTGCTGCTTTCAAGGCGTAGCACGAATGGTGTTCGTGCCTGCTTTGACAGTTGTTGTCGATTTTAATGATATTTTTGAAAGTTGGGGTAAAAAGAAATCGGTAAAAGGTAAGGTGAATACTATTGTTGTATATCACACCCGGGCATCGCACTGTTAAGTACATGTGGGAAAGCCAGCCTTTGTCAAATACTACGAAGTTATTAATTCAGTACGGTACGTAGTTGCCCATTTGCCGAAATTACATATTTACTTACCCGTCATGGTTTCAAATAGTTCATGCACCTCCAGTTAGATTTTTTTAATCAGTGAGGATATATACTCATTGTTGATTGCTGCTCATTGTAACATACTATTACGCATTCACTTTTATTTGCGTATTGAATCAAAGTGTTAACAAGTTTACCTAACATTTCACTCATACCGGTCTATATTGTATAGTCTGATTTCTCAAGTATTTGGAGCCACGAATGCTTGTAATTTTCTGACTAAACCCTTTTATTAGTTGGTTTATATACCAAATTCAGTAAAATATTTTTTAAATAAAACATGAGATATTGGATTTATTAGCTTTTCCATTCTGAATCATATAGACTGCTTTATTTATTCTTAACGAAAATTAATAAATCTCCTCTCTTTCTTCAGATGTGAAAGTTGTGGACAAACCTGTCTAAGCATTGCGAGACTCTTGCAGCACAAGAGGCAATAGCAGAAATAGTAAGTATATCAATCAAGAAATTAAGCCGACATAAAGCAAAACTTTCAACTATTCGTCTAATCTCAATTTCCTATTATTTATTCACAGGACAACTATAGCAGACGGGGAGATATCAGAAGTCTGGCGACATATCAGTGACAGTGTGATTCCAAGAAATATAATGCAATTGAAAATAGAAATTTGCAATAGAAAAACAACCTATGGAGGCATGCAAAGACATTTGACCCTCCGGTAGAGTTGTGTATGGCCCCCACATCCTGCAGGGCTTGAGGAAAATAACTAAAAATTCCAAAGCGTAAGATTGCTTAAGCGGTCTTATTTGTAAAAAGGCACAAAACACGCCAGACATACTTAAAACAGCTTTGGAAATGAGGATTACGGGTACCTCACTGCACCTGTGTTATATTTGGTTCATCAACTTTTGGTAGTACTATAGAAGAAATTCCGGAAGGGGTATAATCATCATTCATGATAAAATACTATCATATATTTTTTGAACAACTTCAATCTAGACCAGGGATCTCAAACTCGCGGCCCCAGAGAACTTCCAGTGCGGCCCTCGATTAACAATAATTGTAATAGTATTTTGGAAGTTTTTTTTTTTATCTAAATGTAATAGATTTTTCAAACCTTTTAAAGTGAAATTGATTATTCACACAGAAAACAATTTACTGAAAGTAGTTTTGGAATATTGATTTTTTTGTCCACATTTTGACCCAATTAAGAATACACATCAAGCTAGCAAAAGAATACTTGAATAAAACACTTGAGTAATTAAATTAAACGCAAAGTACATGAAGAAGGTGGCATTTTCGAAGAAAATGGGAGTTGTAACATTTCTGCTCTTCACAAAATTCTGAAGCACATTGTTTAATTTGTCATATTTCCATCAATACAATCAAAAAACACAATAAGCTCAGCAGTCAATATGACAAATTCGAAGACCAACTTCGAACAGAAAATTTCCATGTGTTTGTATATTAATATAATTATACAACGACTTAGTTACTAAAAATCAATATCAATAATAATTCAAGCAATCCTATGCCACGCAATGTAGTGCGAAATGTCTTGTCGAAAAAATCTGTCATTTGTTTTTTTGCTGATCTATACATGAAATGATAAAAGTAACTTTTTTGCATTACTGGAATTAATTAAACATTCGTAAAGATCCAGATAAACCCATGATCATGTGGCCTCGTTAGTTAGAGTTGGTACTATAAAATCATTTCAGACTGGCCTTAGTATGCTGGTGACACAAAAAAGATGCCAAACGCCAGGACAAATGTAATTATTAAAACATTGAGTTTATACTGTAGTATTTTTGTTAATTTTAGGTTCATATATTTAGATTAAGTTATTTTTGGTGTATGTATCATTCTTTCCTTATTCAAAGCTTGTTCAAAAATGATTTTGATGGTTGTACATAGAATTTTACGATTTTTTATAATAAATACTGTAACTTGCAAATGTTGCAATAATAGTGGAATGCAAATATTAATATGTAATTGCATTTGAAATTGAAGAAAATAATAAAACTTAATCCAACTGTTTAGTTGCATCACAATATATGTCACAAACTTAAACTATCTTAAAAATATCTTTTAAGTATACATTATCAAAAACTGTTTGCGGCTCTTTTTACAATTTTCAAAATGCAATGCGGCTCTCGAAAACCCATGAGTTTGACACCACTGATCTATTCTAGACGATTCAAGCATTGCTTTGGGAGATTATATCACTTCAATTAAATTGAAATAATCTCGCTATATTAAATACAAAATCGTTGCTATCATAAAGGTAAACCAATTCAGCCACTCGAAATATATTGGCCTTCACAAAGCAATGGAGGCAAAATTGAGAGTTCATGAGCTATGAACATTTGTCTTTTTCTTTGTCTTGAACTTTCCATACTCCACAGCCCCTATTAATTTTTTTTAATTTTAATTACCATGTGATGGTCATACATATCTTTAACTTGTATTTTCTGTCATGATGTATTATCTCAATGTGCCAAACTATTAATTAGTGTGCATATTTTGCTTCCAGATGACATAAATGTATTGTCATGTTTATTACCTCAGCTTGGAGTATTGACAAGAAAAAGGTGCCAGTAAATTAGGTAAAAAAATTTTCAACTCATTGTTATAATCAGAATTCACAATCAATAGGAATTATAAACAGCCAACAATCAGTGAGAATTATATGCGAAATCCCTCAGAATAAATTTGTCTAAAATCGGAGGAAGGCAAAAAATATAGGTAGTTTCCATCCACACAAGCATTTCAAGGAGACTTGCTCGAGCCAAACTAAATGAGCATCGTCAGGTGATCGGTAAGGCTGCAAGTTGAATTCAGCCCTGCAACCTCCTGCATAGAAGATAATATTAATTAGTGGGCTATGAGCTAAATTCCTAAATTTAAACAAACCTCTATGATGCATTATGTACCAGCAATGTTACCTACGATTAACTGAATATGTAATATGTCTAATAAATTCACCTACAAAAGCAAGTTCGATAGGTGCAAACTTTGTGTTATGGAATTGTATCGCAGCACAGTTTTGTATGACACCCTCTTTAAATGAAATTTCAATGATTAAGCGCAAACATTAAAATTACTAACTTTGAACTTTGTCATTATCTGCAAAATGTTCCACACAAATCTTTCCGCTATCGCGTTTGTAATCTTCTCTGATAAAAAAAAACGTCTATGATGTCCAGAATTGCTCTTTACAGCTTGCCTGTTATTCCAGCTTTCCAAGTAAGCAAAACTTTTTAGATATAGAGATTATTTTGTTTCGTTACAGGCGCAAAAAGGCAGGTACTACACGTAAAAAAGACGCCGAGTAGCAAAAGCGAGCGGAAAACGGACGCGAAAGGCGACGAGAAATATGTGCATTGGAGCGTATCATGAAATACAATGTTTTGCCTGTAGTCTTATGGAGTGACGTCAGAGTTGCCTATCATGTTGTTTAATGTCATTGGTCTAACTAGTCCGGCAGATAAGGGGACCTTTTTGGCCCAAGTTTGATTTCAGACATAAAGTTTTTTTTATTTGTGATTATTCATCTTGGGGTCATTGCCAATCATTTCTACATGGGTGTAGAGTTTGCAGCCTTGAGCAATTTTTGTTTACGGCTCGATATTTGTATTAGTGTTTTTCGTCAAATTTGTGCATCATAATGACGCACATCCTGAACCATAACCTGTTACAATACTATGTTCAGGTTGTGCGCAATCTTGGTGCACAAACTACGCAAGCACCAAATTTACTAGGAAATAAAATCAATAACTTTTAGGTATTTGTTGAGCCCAGCTTTGGGTCCCGACATACATACAGTATATGGAAATACTGTCGAAACATACGCGTAAAATACAGAGTACTATTTCAAAATACCTGTTTTTGTTGCAAATAACTATACAAGCCAGCTAATGCAGTCGCCAGTGGTTCAAGTGGATATACACCCGGTGGAGAACAGTCAATTATTTGTTAGCGAGAACTGTTATGCAGCAGGATGATCACGACGACGCAGTGAAAGATAATGATATCACGAGAACAAGAATGTGAAAATTGCTACATTTTATAGTATATCCCTGGGAAAGAATGTAGTTGATTCTTATGTTCCATGCCAATCCTTTTCAAACTACATTCTTCTCTTCTATAAAAATACAATGTTATTATATATTCGCATTTCCATCTGTTTGTTCGTGCTCCCAGATAACCGATCAGCGGCCTCCAAGGAGGACGGGGTTCCCTTTTAAGAAACCCCGTCATAAACTAGAAGAGGCGACCGTGCTTCTCTTGCCTGTTGTCATGCTGTCCCTGGAATTCAGCTACAACAAAAATTTCACGAAAACGGATTCTTAAATTTTATGATTTTATTAATATTCTCAACAATGATATACAGGTGGTCAAATGCCAAGTTATTCCAACAACATGATCATGTTTTGCAATTTACAACCAATATTTTGTATGTAACTCTGTTTGACAGAGCCCCAAGAGCTCTAACTACAAATATCAAAAATGTGAGGCCAAAAAAGTCACACTACAACATTGTCAAATGTGCTGTATTTACGATAGATAACAGGTTTACCAAAATAAATTACATGAAAAATGGTAAAATAAAGATCAATTCAGCAATATCTACTGGGTGATATGCATCTGTTGATGATTTTATGTGTTTGTTTCGGAAGTTTAATAACAGAATTAATTGTGGTTGTTAGGGACGTTTTAAAAAAAGGTTGCATGGAAAAAGGTTTTCACAAAATGTCAAGGTTTGATGGTAGTAGAGAAGTAGAAAAAATACACCCATTTTTTTTTCATTTGATAACCACGCCACAGAACTTCCCCGATAAGTATACGCAGCAATTGCGAGAGGCAGAAATGCCAAGATGGGATAATATTAGCAATTCTCATATAAATTCGCGCATTCCCATCTGAACAGCGTGGAAAAGATTATACCCATCTACACACTTTTAGAACTATGCCAGATGAGCGTCATATTATCGAATATCAGTAAAGGAATAGTGCAATGGGAAAAGACATATAAGTCGGAACTTCCAGTAGTATGCAATCAAATAATCTTATTGTAGTAGGCCTATATATATTTAAAAACATTTCGTCACGCCAACTGCAGTCCGAAACTTTTTGTCTCTGGCTGAGCTTAGATACCAATTGGCACTCATGTAAACTGGTAAGACTGTAAGAGGCGCGCGATGGAGCAGATACTAAGAGTGATCCCAGCTGTCATTTGAGTGGATACTGCTGTTTTTATTGCAGGTGTTACTGATCTTTTTGTATTAAAGATTTACTGGCATCACCGATTTAAGGATGTTGGAAACCAACACGCAATATTACAAAACTTACTTTCAACACGCGATTTGAATGAATGAAAAAGCTGAAACTAGTATTCTTTAGAACAGCATACAAATTCTATGGAATGAAATCATACACAAAAGCTCGTCAAAAACCTATAGCTTAATAATCAAGTGGAATTTGATGCATGTGCGCAAAAATGTACGCGTTACTACGTACAACCGAAGCACGCAGGAAAATACTACGTACAACCGAAGCACGCAGGAAAATGTGTGTGATGTACTAGAATTCAATACGTTTGACTCAACTATGTTGGCATAACAGGTGCACATCTCGGTTTCGCATACGCATACCTTCTATCTCCACAAGGATAATTAATTTTGCCAAAGTCAATGCAGCACTGAAAGGTTGCGGTTCTTTCAAAAGAAAACACGTTACACATCTTTAGATACCAGTGGATGGTTTTACATGGCCTTGTTCGGAGACGAGGTCAAATATTCCAATCCAATTAATAAAATATTTCCCAAGTCCCTAAGCTTAAACTAGGAAAACGAAATGCGCGCGGCAACGCAAATGTAGTTTGAAGAGCGCAATAGAAAGTGGCTAGATGCTGTCGATGGATCTTGGCTTGTATTAGTGAAATAAACTACCATTTATTCTACTAAAATTGAATTTCCGACATTGTAAGGAGATTCAATGTTACTAGGTATGCAAAACTAAACCATGTAGTTATGAAATAATTGTTTTTAACAAAAAGGCGCTCCTGAAGTATTCGTACTAAGATGGCCCACAACCTGAACATTGTATGTTTACAAGGTTAGGGTTCAGGATCGCGTGCGAGAAGAATGGTAGAGAGCACATTTCGCATCTTGCTGCCTACACAATTTTTTGAGGAGAGATGTTGCTGGGGCTGCACCAGTTGACGATGACAACTGCTGCATGACATACACTGGGAATGGTGGCCGTGCAACTCAGAGCGCACAATCGGTTCGCGACACCTTTGCCAACTACCTTGCGGGAAAAGATGCTGTGCCCTAGCAATGGCGCCTTTGCTGATCTTTTAGCAAATTTGTAGACGATTACTGAACTGGAGAGGTAGCCTATCACAAGTCTTATATGCTAGTATATTTGATACTCCCGAAGTATGTGAACCAAGATGACGGACACCTGAACGTAGTATGTGTACCAGGTTAGGTTTAGGCCATAATTTTATTCCAATTGCCCTTATTTTAATTCTACTACAAATTCGGGGACTAGCCAAGTGACTTACTTAGTATTTGTAAATTTTGTAGCTGAAATTTTTGCCTAACCCTAACCTGGTAGACATACTAAGTTCGGTATCCGCCATTTTCGTTCACATACTTACCGTATAATTATTAATTGAAAACAATGTGTTCCTGTAAATTATATTTCCCCAAATTCAATATTGTACAGAAGCTCGTGAATTTTAATCTTTGTAAGTTGCAAACGTTGTGCTGGTAGCCTGCGTAGAGTATCTACCAGGCTCAACGCAAATTTTTCAGCATCATCACATTCTGTATGTAAATAAAGGTATGATTATTAGATTGGGAATCCGTTGTGTGACACAAATATGTCTCATAGAAAGGTTTTAGGGTGTTAGAATTAAATACCTTTGTTGACAAGACTCATGATAGTTTCGTCAATATCAGTTGGTTTTGTAATTGTATCTTCATCAAATGCTGATGTAGTCCAACTGGTGTTCGCATGAGGTAAGTTGTCAGCTTCATCACTCATTTGGACATTATCTCCATCTTGAAGCACCACGAGAGTGACGTCTTCGTCAATATTTGAAGACGTTCTCCGGAAAAGAGTAAGTTGCATGGTCATACTGTGGGGTGCCAAGAGATAGAGTAGTCGTTTGCGCCCGTTGATGTTGTGGGGTAGGGATTAGCAATATTATTGCGTTTGTCACGAAAGTAAATAATACTTACGTTCGAAGGTCGACGTGCTCGTCCAGGAACTTCCACGCTCTGTATCCCCCTGCTGCTGCCCCACTCTTCGTAGCTTTTGTTTCCCTCCTTTTCTCTCTCCTATACCTATCTTTTGTCGACCTCCATCTTTGAAGTTTATTTTGTTATTTTTGCATCTCGCATTTACTTTTATTTCTTCCTAATTGGTTTTAGATGCAATATAGTAACTGATTACTATTCTGGGCTCATACTCATTTTCTTACCGCTTCTTCCCACGCCTTTCCTTTTGCAATTGTATCCCTGTAAGCTGCTTCTTTTACAGCGTAAAGACACTTCCTTTCTCTAACCTCAACTATGAGATATTCTAAATTCATACCGATAACTCTTCAATCTGTATAAATCATTGTACAGTTTTTATTGTTTTGAAAATAATAACCAGTGTATTGATATACAACTGCATTATACACTCGCCAAAAAGCCTCAAATTTATATCAAAACAACAGCTGTCTTACCTACTTACTGCTTTTCACACAATGCCTATCAAGTTCCTGATCCAAAATACCGGTACCGCTGCACCCGGATTATATGACCTTTTGACATGCGTCGACGTAACGCAGTGTGAACAAGTTCAACGCATTGCGTCTGCGTAGAAATTTACCGCAACGAACTGCGTTGGTGTGAATGGATGGGGTAATAAATACTTGCATTTCGGTTTCACCAAAGTGAATTTATAGTCACTTTGGGTTTTACCATGGACCTTTCCCCTACCTTTGACCCCCGAAAAATTTTCCCTATACTTTACCATTGCAAAATGTTCGGGGCTATTTTAAGTATGCTTTTGCGAGTTGGAGCCTGTAAAATGGGGTATGTGTTTCAAACCATCATCATGATTCATTGCCTACGCCGTACAACAATCTGTTTTTTAAAAGTATCGGTAAAGAGTTTTAGCCTAGTTTATCACAGCTATTTCCACACTAATTTTTTTTACTGCAAAGAAAGTAAAACTTCTAGGAAGACAGAGTGATCATTGAAATATCTGATTTATATTTAAGTTTGCGAAACACAACAAAAAACTTACGAATAGAGTTCAAAAACGCGAAAACGAGGTAATGTTTACGACCACGCTTGAAAATCTGTCTGAGTGAGAAATGTGTCTGAGCGGATGCGAAAAGGGAGCATTGTTACGTCACTTTTTGCATCTCGCTGATTGGCCAATGTCACGAAGTAAACAAGGAAGTCAATGCTCGTGGAAAGGTCCATTGCAAAATGTTCTGTGCTTATTTTTAAAGTGGATTCGCGAGTTGGCGCCTGTAAAATGGGGTATTTGTTTCAAACCATCATTCTGATTAATAGCATTCAACAATCTGTTTTTTATAAGTACCGGTAAAGCAATTTAGCTACATTCTTTTTTGAAAACTGCAATCAAACTGACACTCCTAAGAAGACAAAGTGATGATTGAATTATTTAATATATATGTTCGAATATCCGAAACACAACTCAAAACTAACGAATAGAATCGTAGTATATATATTTAGTACAGTAGTATATATTTATGTATTTTAATTCAAAAACGCGAAAATTAGGTAATGTTCACGATTACGCCTGAAAATTGGTCTGAGCGAGAAACGTGTCTGAGTGGATGCGAAAATACGTCACTTTTTGCATCTTGCTGATTGGCTAAGGTCACGAAGTAAACAACGAAGTCGTTGCTCGGATAAAGGTCCATTGCTGTCAACAGTGAAAAAGTATCTCCACCGCTTGCTTAGTCCCGAGATCAGTGTCAAAGTCATAAAATTGATTGGCCTTTCCTTGGGCACCGACTTCCTTGTAACAGTGGCCAATCAGCAAGATGAAAAAGTGACGTAACAATGCACCTTTTTCGCATCCGCTCAGACACTTTTCTCACGCAAAAAGATTTTCAGGCGTGGTAGTCTTTACAGTAGTATTTACATATTTATCCCGGGGGAGAGGAAAGCCGATAAGACGGCTCATCCATATGGCGAACCACGGCCTCTCGTCCGGTTACCATTCCAAGTCGGGTATGGGATTAGTTATATTGTTTGTTTTCGGAAGCATGGACTTGGTGGTGGAGGAAGCCGTAACCGACCAGCGGTTACGTGAACCACCCAACGACGGCGAGGAGTCCAGCAATCCTCTCGCACATAACCATCCCTGCATGGGATTCGAACCTGCGAACCCATGCGTTTTTGTACTCTATTCGTTAGTTTTCAGTTGTGTTTCGGAAATTTAAATATAAATCAGATTATTCGAAAATCACTCTGTCTTTTTAGGAGTTTTAATTTAATTGCAGTAATAAAAAATAGTGTAGAAATAGCCGTGATAGACTGGTCTAAAATTCTTTACCGGTACTTTTAAAAAACAGATTGTTGTATGCGATGAATCATAATGATGGCTCAAAACACATACCTCATTTTTACAGGCGCCACCTCGCGATACCATTCTTAAAATAAGCCCCGAAAATGTTGCAATGGTAAAGTATAGGAAAATTATTTCGGGGGTCAAAGGTCCGGGAAAAGTTCATTTTGATTTTATAATGTTATATCGTGACCTTTGACCCGAGTCCGTTCATGTCTATTCTGAAAGTGACTTTCAAGTAGGCTGGTTCATATACTTATCACGTGTACGGGTAGTTATAAAATGTCTATGTCCGCTATGTCCCTACTAAAATGGCTATGTCCCATCCGAGACAGTCAATTTTATTTATATTTCTGATATTTAGTATGACGTATAATTGTATAAATCTATGGTGCCAATATCCTTGGGTTCTGTTTTCAAAAGTTTTTTCACCACTGCTAGTTTCAATTTGTGTAGTTGATAAGTTCTGTAAAAGTTCTTGGATTGTTAATTTCGTATGAACTTTTATTGTCTAGAATATCATACATCATACTGCTATATTAGTCTACAATATTATACGAATTTCAAAATGGTAAAAGGAGCAAAAATTGTTGAGGTATGTACAGCATTTTTACATATTATTTATCTCGGTGGTGAAGAAAAGCCGATAAGATGGCTTAACCATATTAACATATGGCGAACCATGACCTCTCGTCCGATTACCATTCCAAAGTCGGGTATGGGATTAGTTAGGTATTTGTTTTCGGAAGCATGGACTTGGTGCTGTGATGGTGGAGAAAGCCATAACCGACCAGCAGTTATGTAAACCACCCTACTGCTCTACGGCGGCAAGGATTCCAGGAATCCTTTGAAAACAATACACTATTCAGCTATTCGTTTTCATTATATATTTTTTGATTGTATAAGAAAATGTTTGGCTCGGGAGTCCTTATGTGTTCCGAATGTTCTTAATTTTCTGAATCTTTAATATTTACATTTAAAATTAGAAGTTTTCATCCAGTTTATATGAATTCCGGCTCTGTGTCATTCAGTAAAAGGACTCCCAGACCAATGTTCCCTCTAATTTTTTGTAGTATGTGTGCGCAGAAATTTTGGTGTGTGCGCACTTTTTTGGAAATAACTAATATTTGTGCAAAACCAATAAAGAAATTTTGGCGTTCTAACCGGGTAATAAGTGGGCCAACAACAAACTTTTTTCAACCTGCCAACCGAGCACATTGTTACATTACATCGAAATACGTCTGTGTGCAGTAAATCTATGCGTGTGCGCAGCCTCTGAAAGCTGTGTGCGCGCGCACACTTTAGAGGGAACACTGTCCTAGACTATCTGACTATGGCTGTCACGGCCAGGTTAAACAAAAAAAAAATTCGATTCCAGGATTAGCTCCTAATTTCTGAACTTCAAGATAACCAAATTTTGACTGGATAAACTGATAAATAATAAATTTTTATTAGATTATGTTGCAAATTTCGAAAATGGTAATATTGTGGCTTTTCAATTTTGTTTGAAACTTGACTCACAACCTCATTTTCATGTATTTTAGACAGCGGGATGTTGTGTAACCGTTTTCTCATTTTCAAGGCAATGGAAAAAATAAATAATCTGCACCCAGAATCGCAAAAACGTCTGTATTTTTGAATGTTTATAAAATCAATATATCAAACTTTTTCAGGTTAAAGAAAGGAAGAAGAGGAGGGAGGCGGATATGCGAAGTAGAATAAAGATGAAGAGGTAAATTGCTTAGATAAATATATTACTTGGCTTGGAAGAATGATGAGACAAATGTTGTCAGATGATATAAGGAGAGGGTGTCAATTCAAATCACTCTCGCAATTTCCTAAAATAGAACTGTAACCCATTCTGAAATATCGATGAACAATCTTTGAATTATTGAATACATTTCTATTTTAAAGTTCCATTGCATTGTATTCTTTCTAGGCTAAAGATTCTTGAACAAGCACTTGTGCAACCACGAGGTATGTTTTACTATTATAAAAAAAAACATTTTAGAACTGCATATCATATCATAAGCTTGTGAAACTATTGAACACAATATTCTGACATATTATAATTTTTAATTTATTTACATAATTATATGGATATAGTGGGGTCATACTCATAATTAGGGCTGTCCAAGCGAACCAAATATTCGAAATCGGATAAAAAATTATTCGAAGAGTTTTGCGGCCAATTTGCGAATCGGTGAAATAAAATACATCAGGCTTAAGTATTTGTTCAGCCGCTATTGAGTGACGCTTTTCACCGGGCAAGTACCGTTGCCTCATGCGTAAACATTTTTTTTCATGTTTTTTTTTATTTCTTTTTTATTTTTTTTATTTATGCATCATCTGTCTCAGAGCAGTATCATATTGATACGTCATATCTGAGTCACTACGGTATTTCGCTTCGTAAGCATATTGTGCAACATTCATACTCATATCTGGGGGACTGCTATGATAGCCGCCATTCCTGAAGCTTCCGTTCATCATTTCTGCCGGACGTTTGATGGTATTACTTAAAAAGTATGCTATCATTTATGGGTGGCGAGTGAGTGGGGGTGTAAACTTAGATTTATGGTCTAGTTTTACATAATCTCATCATAATGTGGCGAGTAAAGCTCTTTATAACCTCGTGTTGTATTGCTTTTATGTATAAATCATTTACGTATCTATCTTCCCTATCCAGTTTATGAATTTAGATTTTAAAATACCTTGTATACACGCATATAGGCCGCCCCGTATAGGTCGCACTATTTGTTTTGTGTTAAAAAAGTTGAATTTAGAGTTGACTCGCACATAAGTCGCACTGAAAATCTAGGGATTTAAAAGGAGCCCTTTCCCTAGCTTTTTTCCATAGATAACTTTCTATTTTTTATGTATGGCTTAATATAATCAAAATATGTTAATGACACCTATGAGTGATAATAAGGGCATGTATGCAAGCGCAGATAATACCCTGTTTGAGAAATGACAAAAACATATACACACATAAATTTGTTAAGAAAATTCATTTGAAAACTTTATATTTAACTTGAAACGTCAATTAAAACATTGTAAAATATCCACCGGAAAGTTCAGCTCAAATGTCAAATTACTTGTGGGTACATTTCAAAAATTTATTATAGACTAGTCTCAATATGCACATTAGCTGGTGAAAATTAAAATAAAGTTTCAATCAGATTCAAATCCTTCAAATTCCTGACTTTCATCGTCACCCTCAAAGAGCTGCCTCATTTGCTCATCACCTACAAAGTCATCAACTCCATAATCATAATAGTCATTCATTTCATCATCATTACCGGTAGTTTCATCTCGAGCTCCATCTTGAGGATTAATGAGATCAGCAGGTGCTGTACTGGGAGCCATCAAATCTTCATACAAAATGTTATCTTCTGTGCCATCCCTTGCATTGGACATACCACATTTCTTAAATGATTTCATAATGATGTCATCAGAAATGCTCTCCCAGGCCTGGGCCAGCTTAGCCCAGGCCTCTTCATCGCCTCTCTTTTCATGAACTTCTTTTTTCCAGATACCATCCAGGTAAGTCTTAAAAGGTTTATCAATTGATACGTCAAAGGTTGCAAAACAGAGGTGCACCCACCTGGAATTACTGCTTGTCTGGTTCCCTACTCCGCCCACTGAACGTATCCCAGACCAATAAAGTTTTGGGTTTCAGCAAACCACCTGGTCTTCTCATGAACACTTCATCTAACCAAACTTTTGTTAGAGCTTCATCCATCCATCCTTTTTGGTGAACTTCAACAACAACATCTGGTGGAAAAGTCTCCTTTGGCATGTTCTTTCGCTTGAAGATAACCAGTGGACGAATTTTTTTTCATTAGCTTGGCAAGCAAGCACAACAGTAAAATGTTGCTATTCGTGCCATGTGGTTTTCACTGACACAGTTTTACTTCCTACTTTATCCACTGTTGCATTTCCAGGCATGTCAAAATACATAGGCTTTTCGTCCATGTTGATAATGTTTTTTAATAGGGCAAAATTGAACTTTTTCGAATAGTCAAGTCTATTGACAAAAATACTACGTGTATTCAGATAATTGTGTATATTTTCTTTTCAAATTCAAAGCCTTTACAAATTCTAATATTTAAGTCTAGAATATTCTACTACCTACCAGTATATTTGTATATTAATTTGTGTGAACCATATTGTTATTATGTGTAGCATATCGCTATGTCTGATATTAGCAATAAGTTAGAGCAGGGCTACTCAACTATTTTTACCCAAGGTCCGCATACAAAACTTTAAACATATTTGGGTCCGGACTTCCCAGAAATTATATTTCGGCATCCTTAATTCCTCGGCCGACTAATGATAAGATTGTGAAGATTGTTTGGTATGGCGTTATTGTCCTTTTCATATATATTTTTAAATCTATAACAGTGATTTTATAAAAAGAAATTTCAAAAGTGGGGCTAATGATCCAAAATAAAGAATTATACGCAGTCCGAATCGAATATCCGAAAGGTCCGGATTCGGACCGCGGTCCGCCAGTTGAGTAGCCCTGAGTTGGAGGATAGATGACCACCACTACCAGGCGCGCAGCCAGGATTTTTAAAATCGGAAACTCCCATTGCCGCCTGTAACAGCCACCGCGATTCCACGCTCGTTTCGTCCTTCCAGCGCATAATGATCATCCCGTCACGTAAAATATACGAGATTCTAAAATATCTTTATATATTAATTTTATGAGTCCAGCGTAACTTGCAGTTGCTTCTTTTTACGTCCAAATTAAAACATTACTATTCGGTCGACAGCGATCTGGGGCCTAAAAATACGAGTTAAACTGCCTGATGTATTTAATTTTAATACATATTTTTGCCATCTCACCAACTCGTTATCGCCGTGAGAAAAATCTCAATAACTGATATCAAATTCGGTAAAGTGTAGAGTACAACTTCATTTCATACAATGAATATACATATAAAGTTTCGCAGGAAATTAAAAATACATATCGCCGCGATTACATTAAAAGAGCCGACTTTTACAACGAATATATATTTTTCTGTTGTGCAAAGTGATTGATTCCTGACCGATACGGGCACATTTAAAATGTCTTGCTTTATTCATTTAATTGTTTTCAATTTAATCTGCGGTTGCGTCAACAAACTAAAAACCCCACCACTCTAATATACCATGGCAATCCGCGGACATAAAAATAAAAATGTGTGGTAGTAAACTGCCCGATTATATATTGTTTTGAATTTGATCCGTATTTTGCGAATTCAGCAAATTTGAGATGTGTAACACTGACTCCGCTCAATCGAAATGCCGCCACTCTGATTATTTTTACAATAAAAACGTTTGAAAAATCCATAAATCTGTCGTAAAATCTCAGAGTAAAATTTATTTCAGCACAATAAAAATTGATTGAATATTCTTTAGATTAATCATATTATATACGGTACATTTTCACAACCTGGTAAAAGTCGAGTTTCAAACCTTGTATAATGTTCACACAACGATTTTCGACGGCAATATAATTAAAGTAATGGATAATCAGGCAAATCCCGCCCTCAATTAGTGACGATATGTTTCTGAACGCGGACCAAACATAATGTGGAAATTTTGCGATTTTCACTGCCTAAAAAAGCGTTTTTTGAACTGTCGCGGGCTTCAATGAAACATATTTTGTTTACGTTTTTTTTTCAGTTTTATAAGTTTTTCAAACAAAAAATTTGCATTTTCCTTAGAAACTCGCCGTTGATGAACGTATTCACCGGGTTCACAATTCCGAGAGAGTACAAAAATAAAATATTTGTCATCGTTTGGAAAATTTGCGTTTTAGAGAAAATATCACAAACGTAAAGGCATTTACGGCCTAAATAATACGTCCGCTGATAAAGCAATCGCGCACAAGTTTCTTTCGATAATGTTTTCATTCAACGGAAACGTCTTGAAAGCGGCGTCGAAAATGTGTGACGTCACACGAATATTCGATATTCTTATAAACGCTAATTTCGATATTCGAATGACGAGATATTCGAATACACTCGAATACTTTATTCGAATTGGCCATCCCTGGTCTCATGTAGTTTTGTACCTTGCATACTTCTAGTGGGTGTAGAGTAAAAAATTTCACATGTCAATTCTAACCCCTAACAGACCTCAAAAAATTAGGTCACAACAACATCACAATCACATCATAGTGCTTGCAAAATATACATAAAATCACCCGAAATGGCAGCGCTGCCGACAATAAAACGCTTACTAACGTCAGCGATCTCTCTCATATTTGGATCGTCGTGATGAGATAACAGAAAAAGCCGCTCAATTTCAGGTGTGCGGGTGCGTCTTACTCTTGGATGACAGTTCGTATAGTTGAATATTGTTGCTCTTCGCTCATCAGAAGGTTGTTAGGTACGACACTACATGAGACCAAATATTTTACAAACATTGCTTATGTGCGTGCACGAGTGCATTCACCCCTTATGTCGATCGGATTGGTCGCACCTACATTTTAAAAAAAAAAATTATGAGAAATAAAGTTGCGACCTATAGGCGATTATATATGGTATATATGATTATAGAACATCTTAGGCACGGCTACAATGATAGGACCGTTGTACGTGTTGTCTATAACAGTGGTTCCCAAACTTTTAGTACCATCGCCCCCCTATAGTAGTTTATATAACTTCATAGCCCCCCGGCACTGCAAAAAAATCGAAAGTCTGAAACGAATATATTACAGTCCAAATAAGAAGACGAATCATACACCCTCTTACACCATATCAGAGGTCGGGAATGGAAGAATCCAGTATTCTACCTCCTCAAAAACCGTCGTGTACTTTTGCATTTAACTCCCTAAATTCACCCCATTTCACATTAAAATGATAAAAAAAAATTAATTTTCCAAAACTTATAATAATGATTTTCGTACATCTCATTCATCCCTACAGCCTCCAGTTCGATCACCAGTCCATAGAATTAATCAGCCATTTGTTTTGTATTCGCGGACTCGGATGGCCTAGGGGTCGGCAAATTTACGTCGCTCGCGGGACAAAATTTA
The DNA here is from genome assembly GCF_964204865.1 of Styela clava. Lineage (NCBI taxonomy): Eukaryota > Metazoa > Chordata > Ascidiacea > Stolidobranchia > Styelidae > Styela > Styela clava. The sequence goes on along the minus strand of NC_135264.1, from coordinate 153,621 downwards.
GGGTTGCTGTTCTTTTGCGGATCGCATATATTTTTTGAAAGTTAAAAACGGAACATCGTGCGAAAACTGTGACAATTCGTGAACTCAACTCAGTTGTCTTATTAAAAAATTATTACAATGACATTCAATGTGTCACTGTCTTGTTTCTGCATCACGCTTGATAGCATCACTAGTTCTTTGCTTGTTCTTTGTAATGTTCATTTTCGAAAATAATTGTTCGCACAAATATGTACGGTACTTCCAAACATCGAAGTGAATATTTTCGCATGGTTTGTGAAATTTTGATAACGATTTTCTTTAAGATACCCTCGAATAGAAAATGGATTTTCTTTTCTTATTGCATTGCAATTTTTTTGAATATTTACTGCGCTATTGAACCCCTGCACTCAGCATCAACTCTTCTGCGTGTTTCCTGCGTGCGGATACGCAAACTACCGTACCTTACTATTCTTTCGCTTGTGACATCGCCCACGTGATCCAAACCTACGAAAGCATGCAGAGTACAGTAATCAAGTGCACAATGCGCAAAGAAAAACAGGTTTCGCGAAATCGCCCCCTTCGACTTTTTCGCCCCCCTTTGTATTGTTTTCGTCCACTGGGGGGGCGATAATAAAGCCCACTTTGGTAATCACTGGTCTATAACATCCACTCGGGATACATTCAAATTTCGGCCAGTTATCGCTCGCAGGAATACCTAACATCATAATGAATCCTAAGTTTTATGGCGCTTGATAAAAATATATGGGTAGTAGTTAGGGGTGGTCAAAATGTAATCTTTTTTCGAATCGAATAGTTCGAATATTTTTTTTATACACAACCGGGGTCCAGAACGTCGAAGGTCGATAATATCTCAATAATTGAAAGAAACATGGAAAGCGATTTTTTCGGCAACAAAGCGTTTTTTTTACTGGTCAAATTCATCATAAAGTCTTATGTGTTTTTGTCACCGCGATCGCTTCGACTGCAACACCCTAAAGTTGGTAATCTCTAATCCTGTGCTTTCTCTTTTTTGGAGATTGTAATACTTGCGGGTCGGCGAACATCGAAGTTTTATATTTCTGGTATAACCGTGTGTTCACATCGGCAACAGATGTTGAAGACATTAATAAGGACTTATTTCGAAACCGAAATTAATTATATTCTGATTTTTATCTTTTGCTTTGGCTTTGATCTTACTTACCTCAGTTTGTAAATTAACCGTCCCACTAATATTATTATCGACACCGGGATGCAGATATTTATTAATAAAGATAAACCTTGCAAGTAGGGCTGTCCAAGCGAACCAAATATTCGAAATCGAATCGAATCGCAAATTATTCGAATCGTTTTTCGGCTAATTTTCGAATCGCTAAAATTAGGTACCGGTACATAAAGCGGAAACCACCTTTACGGGATGTTTTTCATCGGGCAAGCGGCGGCGCTCCGAGCTCAGACCACTCTCGCTCCCGGCTTGCTTAATTGGTTTCCCGATATTTCTCTCGCCTTCATTTTGTGATAAACATGTCATTACTAATGCCCGCCCGGTGGCACGTGATTAGCCATTTCATGCGTGGTCATCATAACAAGGTATAGTCGATCGTGACGTTTTTGAGAGAGAACAAGGAGAAAAAGGAGACAATTTAGAAAACGATAGTTCTATAAATAGAATCGATTTGAAGCTGTTGAGTTAGTTATTATAGGAACATGGTACAGGCAACTCAAAGCTGAAACAGGTGTTTTGGGATCCTTATGATGGCAATACCTTCTTTAAATGGAATTTGTAATTTCTCATGATGGCATTACTGTATTATCCATCTATATACCAAGACAAACAATTGCACTCTTGCATTTTGATGGCTGTTGTACACTAACAATATTATAGTCCTCAAATAATATTGTCATCAAACTAGCTTGGAATTTTAAAAGCAATTTTGAACTTGAGCAACAGTTTTATCTATATTGATGGTTGTTATTATTTTGCTGAAAATTACACAAAAAAACATAAAGACTAGTGAATAGGATTAAAATAGCATCTACAGGCTTTATATGTCCTACTAAAACTGAATCCATCAAAATTGAGATTGCAATTTTTGAATAGTGCAATTTTTACTCTTAACACTCAACAGTTTTCGAGACCCAAATTTTGGAGTTCTCCAATTTTTTTGACCAGTTCATACAAGCGTGTGATCTCTTTTGATGTAACTGCACATACGTTACCACAACATCGAAGGGCAGGCGTTTATTGAATAATAGAGACAGATTTACTATTGCGCAATAATATTCGATTATTCGGTTCGATTCGGCGAAAATATTCGATTCGATTCGAATCAAAAAATTATTCGATTTTGGACAGCCCTACTTGCAAGTTTGCGGATGCATGAATCCTGAATGTTGATTTGAGAAAGTGATTAAATAAACTGGAAAGAAATGCATTTTTACGTGATAATAAAGACTCTCATTATAACTGATTCCCTAAGTTTTAACTTTTTTTTCAACAAAAATACCTCGACGGTTATATAGCTAAAATTGTTGCAGAGTAATTCACAATTTTATTTACGCAATTTGCAATTTCAACCCCTCACTTGACGATTTTGATGATGTCATTCCCTAATTATTACTGCTAAAATGCTTCAAAATACAAAAAATGTAATCATTTCCGACGATAACAGGCGCAACAATTTGTTAACGAGCTAGTGTGCGGAGTTATAACAAAATTCGCAATTGATTTTACCTTCCCATGTTTACAATTTTAACATTCTGCCGTCCATGTATGGCAGAGTAAAATATTCGCATATTCGTAACATCACTTGGCCAAGAATAGAAGGGATCACTTAAAGAGCTAATGGAAAGTACTGTACATTGGATTAAACGGAGTATGGCCTGTCATTTCTTATCTGGCTGCAACTTGAAAAGTGTTTTTCATACAAGTAACTGATACCTGCTTTGGGAAACACGTTGACTGGTCCTTCTCAAATTGATGCTATTTATATAAATAGAATTTTCTGACGTCCCAAAATCGTCTTTTTTCAATTTGGCAAACTTCAATCAATGTTTGGGTCATGCAAGAAATAGATAATAAACGGTCACCAGAGTTTAAATCAAAATCTGAGAAATGTTATTGTAAATATCTGATCTGGTTTCTAAAGTTATGGAACAGTCAGTACGTATTTTGCAAAAGAAAGTAAATAACACCATAACGCAAAGACAACAACTTTTCAAATTTGTCGGTTTTGTATGTATGAGTGCTGTGGGTGAATTCTTGTGCAATTCACAATTGATTTAACACAATCGAGTTCCGTGTCCGGTCGAAGCGGCAGGTGACATGCTAACGGATATTTGAATAGTAAAATGTCATTTGAATATTTGATTCGCTATTCGAATATTTTGCCCAGCCCTAGTAGTAATAGTATCGGGGGTCTGTTACAGAGCTTGCAATCTAACTTTAAGTTTTCGTTGTCACATGTTAATCCGTATCTCTATTTTCTATGCCAAAAAAGGTAGATATCTCTTTTTTCTTTGATAGGCGGTTTGACGTTCCGGATTTGGGGATGGTTTTTGCCAGTTGTTTAGTAGATTTATTTTTTTGCCAATCTGTGGTTTTAGAATTTTGATATTCATAGAACTTTTGCTTTAATTTTTTGTATAGAGAACTCAAGGTTGTGTCCTCCCATTCGCTTGGATCTAGATCAGACATGGGCAAATTAAGGCCCGCGGGCCAATTCTGGCTTGTTGGGTAATTCAATCTGGCCCGCCTGATGCTGTCACTACCAAACTAAAACCAAATTTTGCTGTTTTAGCCAAAAATAGCTCAAGGAATTTGTTGGGATTGCGATAAAATTGAGTTGTGGCATGAGGCTTATCGTTTTCTTTGTTGTATAGCAGGGATGGCGAACCACTGACCTGCGGGTCACAAAGTGACCCACTGGGTTTTTTCGGTGACCCACCAAGGCACGAATGAAATATAAACATACTACTAACATATAAATGATGAAAATTGATATAACCGGCTCTAGTTAAATTTACCAATAAGTAAACTTATAATGTGCCGTCATTTAAGCAGCCAGGCCCGCGAATGCTCAAATTCAAATTTTTTATTTCTGGGTCTGTATGGTAATTTTCAAAACTCCTAATCTTGGACGTACGTGTTTCCCTGTATTCTGTTATGCAGCTGTGGCTGTGATATCGTTAATGACAAAACGAGAGTATCGGTCGGAGACCGAAGACTTATCGATCGAAACTGCGGTTCCGTTCATCACTCTATAGCAGGGGTCACCAAACTACGGCCCGCGGGCCGGATCCGGCCCGCGACGTCATTTTATCCGGCCCGCGGCGTCATTTTATCCGGTTCGCAATAACACGCAAAAATGGCTAAATTTTTTTCCAAGGAAGATTTTCACGAGCATCGTCGTCCTTGTTTATTTCGTAACATTGACCAATCGGCAAGATGCAGAAAAGTGACGTAATAATAGGCCTTTCGGCATCCGCTCAGACACTTTTGTCACCCTGACAGATTTTCAGTCGTGGTTGTAAACAAAACTTCGTTTTTGCGACTTTGAATGCTACCAGTACGTAACGTTTTCTGCGATACACTTGTACACTCGTGGCGCTTGCTTTCTACGAAACTGTTTGTTTTTCGTGCTAAAATAAACGTCGAATGTGCATTTTGTGCTAACAGTACTGTAATCCCTCGCGTACTTCTCCAATTTCAAAAGCCACACTAACTTTTGTACTGCTTTAATGCGGATATTCATGTAGGTATGTTACAAAAAAATTGAAGTTCATCCGATTTAAATAAAAACTGCTCCAGTGGAAAGATCTGAGTAAAAATAGAAAAAAGAAAACAATACCAAGTTTGGAATAAACGGTCAAGAAATAACGGAGATATCGGAATTTTAGTACCGCCCGACAGCCAATTTTTTCCATAATGATTGTATTACTTTTTTGATAAGAACTGTACTAAATATGGAAAAATAACACATATCAATCACTAATCTTTCGATGTGCGTCACATCTATGGTATATTGAGATAATTTCAGGATTTTATTCTGGCAACGGTCATTGACACCGCCGAAAGATCGTCGCAAATAAACGCGGGAGTTGTGCATGATAGTTTGACAGTGGTTCATTGTGGGTAATAATTAACGATGTTCTGATTGTACGAACTTCATAAAAATTGGTAAGTATCAAGTTAGACAAGAAATACACACGTCCATATAAATTTTATTGGTGTCCATAGACAATATCAATAATTTGCACTACGTATAACTGGGGCGTAATTTTTAAAAGCGTCGAATGTTGGGAAATTTATGCGCTAATGAAAAAATTCAAATACCAGATAATAGTTGTTTATTTTATCTAAATTATGTCAAAATTTCATAGAATTCCAAGCTACAGCAGGCAGTCGTTTTTATGAGCGGTATTTCAACACGGCGTAACGGTACTTAGCAGACGTGATGCGTACATTTTTTGCCGCGGATTTTGTAACATTTCTAATTCATGACAGCAACGTTTTGATAACAGCTAAACTCAGGATAGTTGTCTAGATATATAAATCTTGTTAATTTTTTTTCCTAGGATGTTCTCGATCTATATTCTGCGATATTCTCAACATTTGTGAATTTATTGTATTGCATTGACAAAAATATTCATCCGGCCCGTTTCAACACAATTTGAGTCATACCTGGCCCGCGGTCAAAAAAGTTTGGTGACCCCTGCTCTATAGTGACACAGCGCGTCCCATCACTAATTAATAACTCGCTAATTATATGACATAATTCATCCAAAATCAATAGGCTTCTGGTCCGAGATATGATGAATGCACATGCAAAATTTGGAGCAGATTCAACCACGCCTTCGTGAGATATCGCGTGCATCTAACAGACAGACAGACAAATACCTATCAACATACTTACCGATCTAAAGATCGATAAGTAACAATACAATAGTCTGTTCATTTTGTCGCAACGTGTTGTTACAGCGCACCCTTTCGGAAGTGCATGAACGAAAAGGCACTGCAAACTGTTTTGTTTTTTATCAGTATACGAGAACTAGATGCTACTTTGCATTTACTTGTTTCTCGCCTACAATGCCGTTGAGAGAAAAAATCTTTTAGACTCAAATTTTAAAGACCTAGAAAACTGAAATAACAATATGGCAGTGTGGAAGAAGTTCCTTAATGTGGTTGAAAGTCGATCGAAAAATATAATTTTTTCACAGTGGAATTCCCTCAAGTCTTTGACTGCTTAAAAAAATTGCCGCATCATCCCAACTGTTTTGGGGTAATTCATATCCATGTTTTTGTGTGCAAATTTCATGAAATCGAGTGCCATAAGGAGTCTAGTAGCCCCTGATAGAAGTGCTGCACGAAAAAATCCTAAAACATCGACTGAAGCTTATAAGATTTGCAAGATAAGATGCAGCAGCAAGTTTCTTATAAATACAAACATTGATATCTGTGACCTACACTCTTCTGTTTCGTGATAAAAATATAATTTTTGACCCATTGATTGAAAAAGGTTCGCCATCCCTGTTGTATAGGATTTGCATCTTTTGGAACAGGGATGCTGTGTCTTGAGTTTGATGTCTACCATGTCGATTCCGCCCGTAGACAACTCTAGCCCCTGGAATATCTTGTTTTCAATGTTTCTCTCGCTTTCATTTTGTGTTGAAAACTATGTCCAGTGGCATGGTATTAACAATTTCATGCATGGTCATATTCGGGAAGTTATTATTGGTAATTAACATTCAAAATGACTTTAAAATTGTGGAAAAAATACAGAGCAAAAAAGTCAATTTAGTATGTCAGAAATTGCTAGTTCTATAAATGGCATCAATTTACATCTGGTGAGTTAGTAATCATGAAAACATGGCACGGGCAACCCGAGGCTGGACAGTTTGAGGTGCCCAATATGGCAATACTTTCCTACAATGGACTTTTTATCAGCTCACAACACTTTGCCCTCTTTTGTCATTGGAAATAATTATACTTATATTGCATAATTATGGATGGTTGCTGTACAAAGATCATCAAACTAGGCGGCATTATTGCGATCTTATTATTTCTTAGGAAGCTGGTTTTATTTATACTGTATTAAAGATTAGCATTACTGTATTAGAATAATCATTTTGCTAAAAATTACTCAGAAAGTTAAAGAATAATGATAATAGGATTAGAATAGCCTTAAAGGCTTCGCATGCCCTTTTAAAACTGATTCCATTGGAATTGAGTAACTGAAGTATATTGGACCGCTTTAAAGAGTTTTTGACCAGTTTATAGAGTAAAGCATGTGATCACCTATTATACCCTGAAACTCAGTTATGCAAAATACCATCCGTGTTTTAGATGTAACTACACATATATTATCACAATACCAAGTTTGTTATTGTATGATGAAAACAGAATTTGGGTTGTGCAATAATATTCCATTATTCGGTTAGATTCGAGAAAAGTATCCGATTTGATTCGAATCAAAAAATACACAATTTTGGACAGCCCCAGTCATAATTGATGTTACTAAATACACTCATCAATCATGTTCATAAATTCTGCTCTTAGTCAAGTTTTTCATTTTTTATTCACAGAACCATCAATATCAGAAATCAGTGCTTGTGTAAAATTTCAATATATCCAAAATTTGTTATTGTTTTTCAGATATAACCAAAGTACAAGTTCACAAATTTCTTCAAGGACTCCCGAGATGCACAGTAAGTTTTCTTTTATGACTCGATTCACCATGAACGTACAAGTAGCCACTGATATGTAACAATATGTAAGGCAGTGGTTCTCAAACTTATCAAGTTGGTCCCCCCACCTCGAAAATAACTAGCTTACTATAAGCCAGGGGTGTGCAACCTTTTTCGTGGGCGGGCCAGATATTAATAACTGAGTAAAACCGCGGGCTGCACCTTTATTTAACTAAGCCATTTTTTAGTTACAAAATAATGTATTTTTGTTATTGATCTTAGGGCATTATTAAGGGTAGTTGCAGAAATGATGAGTTTAAAGTCACAAATTTTTTAAACTGTCATTCAAATTTATTGTCACACCAAGTTTAAACGAATTCAGTGGGAAATTTGCTGTTGGATTCTTTTCACTACTACTTTTATCCACATTTGCTTTAATGGAAGTGCTAGCAATTCGATATTCATTTTCAGAGGCTTCGTCTTTCAGGCGGTTTTATGACGCCCATTTTAGAAAAAAATATTTGGAGTCGAAATGTGCCATATTTGAAGCCATGACTTTTTTCAAATGTGAAAAGTTATATCGATAGAGATGTTTTCGGTAAAACTTGAAAAGATTCACTTCCAAATAATTTGCTGTCAAATTTTATTATAAATTACTGGTAGATTTCAAAAAAATCAACGTATAGGCTGAAACCAAAACTTATTTAGCTTTTGTATCTTTCAATATTGGGAGATATAGGACACTATAACGTCATATGCATAGACAATAAATTGGTCTCTGATACCAGATTGTAAACTGAATTACACAATTTCGATGGCCGCACACCATTCAAAATTGGCACTTCTCTGCGGGCCGCACAATTTTCCCTTGTGGGCCACATTTGGCCCGCGGGCCACACTTTGCACACCTCTGCTATAAGCTACAAATAACAGATAGTGACGCGAAAGTATGTTCTAGCATCTGAGATTTGTGAACTAAAAGCATGAAGTTGCACTCTCAAACATGCTCCACGCAAAGGATAATAAAAAGACGAGCACAACAGCTCTATGTCACCTCTGAAAAATAAAAAAATGTAAATATCCAATATAAGCCTGGCAAATGAAATCTAGCAAATATTTTTAATTGCTCCACACCCCATCAATATTGTTTTCACCCCACCTTTTGAGAACCACTTATGTTAGGAGTTCAAATATTTTGAAAATACCTTAATTTACTCAATTCGTTACATCCTGGGTGAGGTGGTGTATATATGACTTGAATCACAGATGTTGCGATACCAATACAGTTCAGCCCAATGCTTTTGTGACAGTAGAACTGATAGGCCCAAATTTCAGTAATCGTGCATAAAACCCACTTTATCAATTTGAATCATTTGCCCAATCACCAGTCAATTCTTTCAGAACTTGAATATTTCAAATTGATTTCTGTCCTGCAAAACCAACAGTCATAAACAGAACTCATAAATTTGATAGAGTTGGAAAATTTGATTTAATTACTATGCCGTATGTCTAGATCAATTGTCGGCAGACTTTATGTACTTGTGGGCCAAATATACACATTTCCGGTAGTGCTCATGCCACATTATTTTTGCCTACAAACAATCGCCACATTAAACTTCAAATTATGGCGAACTTGCACTTTCTATTGCTGTGTAAAAAATCCTCGACTTGAATTGACATTGGAATGTTTTTTAAAAATTGACAGAACTTGACTTTTAATTACAACCAACAATAGGATTTAGCCGGTGGTGGCAATTTGTCAACCCCTGGTCTAAATTAATTCAGTACATATGCATTCATATCTAGTTTCGCTTTTATTTTACTACTAGGTGACCCAATAAAACAGAACCCATTAATTTCCTAATTACTTCTGCGCAAATGAAGAAAACTTTTCCACACTTTAATTTCTGTTTGTGTATGATTATAGGATAGGATTTTACATATTTATCCCGGGGGAGAGGAAAGCCGATAAGACGGCTTATCCATATGGCGAACCACGGCCTCTCGTCCGGTTACCATTCCAAGTCGGGTATGGGATTAGTTTTACTGTATTGTTTGTTTTCGGAAGCATGGACTTGGTGGTGGAGGAAGCCGTAACCGACCAGCGGTTACGTGAACCACCCAACGACGGCGAGGAGTCCAGCAATCCTCTCGCACATAACCATCCCTGCATGGGATTCGAACCTGCGAACCCACGCAGAGTAATTAGAGGTGCGGTGGCGAGCGTATTCCTAACGCTTAGCCCGTTGAGCCACACCTATTATTATTATACCTAAATTATATTGTATCTTCAGTGGTCTAGCATGATTTGTGCATATTTTAAGCTCCAGCTAGAACTGACATGGGCAAACTAAGGCCCCCAGGCCAAATCTGGCACGTTGGATAATTCAATCCTGCCTGGCTGATTCAGCCACACCAAACTAAGCCAAATTTTGATGTTCTAACTGAAATATAGTCCAAGAAATTTTTTAGGATTGTGATTAAATTTAGTTTTGGCACAAGGCTTACCGTTTTCCACTATTGCTTTATTAATACAGTACTGTAAATATTGTTCATAAAATATAACTTTTTACGCCACCTTACATGACACTTACAGAAATATTTCAATATTCTTTATTTTAGTTGAAGTTACCTGATATCGTCAATAAAACAAATTACAGCAAATGTAAGTTTTTTTTTCCTTTCTCTTTTGTAATTATCTATTTTATTCGAAAATGATGTGGGAGTTTTGGAATATACTTACTTTTCATTGAAATCCCAAAATATTAAAAAAATCATATAAGTTCCAAATTCTGAATTGCTAATGAGAATGGTACAAGATGTTTTATTTCTTGGACATTACTAAGTAAGTGAGAATATGGTTTTCATTTTATGTGTCTCGAAGAGTCATGTACACTAATACAGTATTTTTGTATTATACGCATACAGTGATAGTCCACCAGAGTAAAGACATATAGGAAGCACTTTTCATAATACTGTGAATTGAAATTTTCTAAGTTACCCTATCATACAAAAATACAATCTGTGTCAAGACATAAGACTTGGTCAATTTCAGATCAGAATACCATAAAATCTCATCACATTTTTTTGACATGATAGGTTCAACTAATTCTGGAAAAAGACCGGCATCAAAACGAAATATATTTGTGGAAATCAAGTATGATATGTTTTCTTAGTTTAGAGTTACACATGTTTATGCAAAGATCAGAAATAATACAGTAGAATACTGTACCATACCATTTCCATTATTATGATTATTTTCCAACTTTTTTGGTCAGAATTATATTATAGTTCAATCAAAAATTAGTGAGTTGATATACTTTTAACTGAAATCTGAAGCTAGAATTGATTTACTTGGGTCTGTGTGGACAGTTTTTTGATCACGTTTGAGCATTGTTTTCTAGGTTTATTTTTATTACAATTTTCTTATACAGCGTTTTCTATGTCTTTTGCTTCAAACAAGGTTCTGCACAAGCACTCACTGATCGGTACGAAGCTATTATAGTTTGGAAATACCAGGAGCTTTTGTATTTTTACTGATAGTTTTAACATATGATGATTATAAGTCAGACACCACTAGGCTGCCTGGCCACTGATATAGCTGAATTAGAAAGCCCATTTTTATTCAGGTCCTGCACAAAGTCTGTTCAATCTACTAGAAGTAATTGTTTGAGGTGACCTATAATTTAAATTTTTGTTTTAGACATTCAATCACTAGGGAAAAACAAATGGCAAACTCAAAATTACGTCAATTATTTGGATCGAGGAAACGAACCTTTTCACCAGGAAATACGGTAAATCGGTAATACAAGCTTTTTAAAATACTTGTCAGTTTCAAATTGATGCTATTTATATACCTTGAAAATTCTGATGACCAAAATATGCTAACATCGTTTTACCAATTAATTTCTGTTTAAGAATTTCATGTTCCGACCATGCATGATATGACTAATAACATGCCACCAAGAATTGAAATATAACTACAATAATAATTTATAATCAATAATTTTTATATTTGGATTCAAATTGAAAATCCCTCAGCTTAACCAAAAATAGGTTTCGATGTAAAATGTATTTCGATGAGATATTCTTTTTTATGTTTTTTGTTTGTATAAACATTCATTTATTTAAATATGACAAAAGTATTGAAAGCACATTTAGTATTCACTGTTGAAACTTTGTTCAGGAAAATTTTCCCTTATACTCTAATAATAAAGTAAACCTTGTAGTTGTGGACTTGTGGCCCATCTCTGGTACATATGTAGTTGAATATCCCTTTTGCTTGATTTTCAGAACCAAGAAGTTCTCGCTAAACGTTCCAGGAATCAAAACTCCAGGTAACATTTTTATTTAAAGTTTGTAAAATATCCACATGTGAATATTTGACTTTTCTGGGTCTTTATAGTCATTTTCAAATAATTTACCAAAACTGATGTCAAGCGAAAACCCAAATATGGTGCAAGATCGCATATTTTTGCATTGATTCACCAAAAAAGATGTTTTCATTATCACATAAAAATTCTTAACTAATATGTAATCACCCGTCTTTACCATTTTACATTGTTTTGTATTTCATTCAACTTGTTATCTTTTGCTTCACAGCTATCCATCACCGAGATCAATATTAAAACGAAAGCTGGAGGAAAGAAAAGAGTTAAGAGGTTAGTTAGTCAGTTAGACGAGAATATTGGTTCTTCTTTCGCCCCCTTAAAATTTGAAAATAACTCCAGGTTGAAGGCAATTTTGACTTCAATTTATAAAAACATGGAAAACTCTGGCATATACAAACTTTTTTATTTGACTATTGAGAATGCTTGTTCAACATAGGGCTATTTGGGATTCTTTCATTAAATATATGAGTTTTGTATCGCAACTCTAGAAGATTTCAACTTTCGACTTTAACACCTGCACCTAATTCTGTACCAAAAATTTAAATGTATATCAATTAATTGATGCTAATATTTATGCATTTCATTCAGATGTCGATATCATCCACAGCGAGTCGGAAGATTCTAGGAGATCTTCCGACTCGTATTATGTGAAGAAAAAAGTTCGATTCTCTCTTACACCATCCTCCAGCTTTTTCAAAGAAAATCTGGTTAATTCTAAAAGTGAGTATTCCCAACAGCAAGGCAAAATATTTTTCTAGTGTTACAACTAGAAGTATTGTAGAAGTATTGTGCAATCCCATGTATCTCTTCTAATTTTGTTGTTTGTCTCTAGTTTTGAAATTGTCGCTGCATTGGATTGATGATATATTAGTGACTTACTACTTTCTCTATGTCTTAGTATGCTAAAATTATTGCAACCAATTTAAGATTTTATATTCTATTTGGCTAAAAATTAAATTGCCTTATGTGCAAGATAAAATCTTCTAACTTTACAAATTAACTTTCATTTATTAACAACCTGAATTTGCATATATTAACATTTTTTTTTTCAATTTTAGTTCAACCTTCACCTTCAAATAAAAACAGCTGCCTCTGGCGTAGCCAGCGACTACGCATGAGGCAGCTGAAACCTGATCAGAACAATATACTTGGGTATGTTCTTAGATACATTAGTAAGGATATTAACGATAGGATTGACATTTTATCCTGGAGAAGAAGAAAGCCGATGAGGTGGCTTAATAACCTTATGTCAACCCACGGCCTCCCGTCCGGTTACCATTCCATGTTGGGTATGGGATAAGTTAGTTATTTGTTTTTTCACAAGCATGGACTTGATAGTATAGGAAGCCGTAACCGACCACCGGTTACATGAACCACCCTACCACGAGGAGGAGTCTAGCAGTCCTCTCACACATAACTATCTCTTCATGGGATTCGAACCTCCAAATCCATGCAGAGGAGTTGGTGAATATTTTTTTGCAAGTCCTATTTTAAACAATGACCATTATTAGTCCGTAGTCAGCGGTTACCTGCATTTAGAAAAAAAAATTAAAATCGCGAAAATTAATTTTAGAGGGAACTACGTTATGACTCGCAGATGTCAGTAGCGTCGTATTGGTTTATATGAACAAAAACACCCTCGCATGTAGCGTCGATTAAATGCATGAAATGTAAAACTATTACTTGGAATTTATTGTGAATGAAGTTGATTTTTCATGTGCCGTAATTAGTGACGGGAAAAATCGTATTTTTTATTCAAGTTATATATAGTTTATAAGTAAGTATCACGTATATCGAAGTTTGGTTTTTATATTTCGGACTGGATTGTGAGTTCACATCGACGAAGATGTTAAAGACAACTATTTAGGAGTGCATTCACAACACAAATTAATTTTATTCTGATTTTTATCTTCAGTGTAGGATTCGTATCACGGTTTGTAAATTACTTTCCCAATTTTGAGCAAACAATATTATCATTACTGGCCCCGGGATGCGATATTTGTGAAGCGGATAGTTGACATTTATATGCTTTTAATTTTAGATCATGTCCGTGTTACTTGGTATTGAATAATAATTGAAATCTCTGCAAATTGGTAATCTCTTGAATACTAGAGTGTCGAGTATTCACGTAACTCAGCTTTGGGTCAAAACACGGATACTATATTCTTGAGAAATTTCCATAAAATACATTGTTTACCTAACTTACTCTTCTTGTTTGACGTTTCTAAATTTACAAAATTCAGTGTCTGGTATTCACGTAACTCAGCTTTGGGTCAAAACACCGATACTAAACTCTTGAGACATTTCCATAAAATACTTTGTTTACCTGTCTTACTTATCTTTTGACGTTTCTAAATTTACCAAAATCAGTGTCGAGTATTCACGTAACTCAGCTTTGGGTCAAAACACTGATACTAAACTCTTAAAAAATTTCCATAAAATACTTTGTTTACCTGTCTTACTTATCTTGTTCGACGTTTCTAAATTTACAAAAAACTCAAAAAGAGTCGAATATTCACGTAACTCAGCTTTGGGTCAAAACACTGATACTAAACTCTCGAGAAATTTCCATAAAATACATTGTTTACCTGTCTTACTTATCTTGTTCGACATTTCTAAATTTACAAAAAACTCAAGAGTCGAGTATTCACGTAACTCAGCTTTGGGTCAAAACACTGATACTAAACTCTTGAGAAATTTCCATAAATTACATTGTTTACCTGTCTTATCTTGTTCGACGTTTTTAAGTTTTCAAAAAACTCAAGAGTCGAGTATTCACGTAACTCAGCTTTGGGTCAAAACACTGATACTAAGCTCTTGAGAAATTTCCATAAAATACATTGTTTACCTGTTTTATCTTGTTCGACGTTTCTAAATTTACAAAAAACTCAAAGAGTCGAATATTCACGTAACGCCGCTTTGGGTCAAAACACTGATACTAAACTCTTGAGAAATTTCCATAAAATACATTGTTTACCCGTCTTACTTATCTTGTTCGACGTTTCTAAATTTACAAAAAACTCAAAGAGTCGAGTATTCACGTAACTCAGCTTTGGGTCAAAACACTGATACTAAACTCTTGAGAAATTTCCATAAAATATATTGTTTACCTGTCTTACTTATCTTGTTCGACGTTTCTAAATTTACAAAAAACTCAAAGAGTCGAATATTCACGTAACTCAGCTTTGGGTCAAAACACTGATACTAAACTCTTGAGAAATTTCCATAAAATACATTGTTTACCTGTCTTACTTATCTTGTTCGACGTTTCTTAATTTACAAAAAACTCAAAGAGTCGAGTATTCACGTAACTCAGCTTTGGGTCAAAACACTGATACTAAGCTCTTGAGAAATTTCCATAAAATACATTGTTTATCTGTCTTACTTATCTTGTTCGACGTTTCTAAATTTACAAAAAAACTTATAGTCGAGTATTCACGTGACTCAGCTTTGGGTCAAAACACTGATACTAAACTCTTGAGAAATTTCCATAAAATGCATTGTTTACCTGTCTTATTTTGTTCGACGTTTTTTAATTTACAAAAAACTCATAGTCGAGTATTCACGTAACTCAGCTTTGGGTCAAAACACTGATACTAGCCTCTTGAGAAATTTCCATAAAATACATGGATTCCCTGTCTTACTTATCTTGTTCGACGTTTCTAAATTTACGAAAAAACTTATAGTCGAGTATTCATGTGACTCAGCTTTGGGTCAAAACACTGATATTAAACTCCTGAGAAATTTCCATCAAATACATTGTTTACCTGTCTTATCTTGTTCGACGTTTTTAAATTTACAAAAAACTCAGTATTCAGGTAACTCAGCTTTGGGTCAAAACACTGATACTATCCTCTTGAGAAATTTCCATAAAATACATTGATTACCTATCTTACTTATCTTGTTCGACGTTTATATATTCACAAAAAACTCATAGTCGAGTATTCACGTAACTCAGCTTTGGGTCAAAACACTGATTCTAGCCTCTTGAGAAATTTCCATAAAATACATTGTTTTCCTGTCTCACTTATCTTGTTCGACGTTTCTAAAGTTGCAAAAAACTCAAGAGTTTAGTATTCACTTAACTCAGCTTTGGGTCAAAACACTGATACTAAACTCTCGAGAAATTTCCATAAAATACATTGTTTACCTGTCTTACCTATCCTGTTCAACGTTTCTATATTTACAAAAAACTCAGAGTTGAGTATTCACGTAACTCAGCTTTGGGTCAAAACACTGATATTTTAAACTCCTGAGAAATTTCCATCAAATACATTGTTTACCTGTCTTCAGTGTTAACTCTAAGCAAATTATGAGTGCGAAAGTGCTTCGCAGTCGAAAAAAAAAGTGCGAAAGTGCTTTTGCCGATTTTAACAAGTTAGGTGCCCTAGCCTTTCATATAACCCATTTAAAACGGCATAGATACTCGAAAAAGCGCTCTTCTGGTTAATATTATGAATTAAAGAGAAGCCTTTCCTTAATGAGTTCCCTTTTAGCGAATTCATGTTTAATTAGAACGAGTGAATTCATCGGCAACGAAAGGACATCTGCTACCACCTGCCGCTACAAAACTTTCATGCAAGTATCACAGTGTCAATTGCTTACTCGCGTGAACAGCAAAGGCTTTCACATTTGTTACTCCTTCCGTCTAACAGACAACGATTGGAACAGGCAGACTGGAAACCATATTAGTTACAGGGTGGATCATTTGTACAAATCCCGTGCAAAATAATCCCCCCCCTCCCCAAAAATATAAATAGCAAATCAACTAATTAGGGTTAGGTGTGCCCGTGCGCTGGAAATTCAACTTTTCGATTTATCCCTAAACCTAATCTGATAATTATTATTTTGTGATTTTGAACCACTTTGAAAGTCGCCACCCGCTGTTTTAAAAGATAGGTTAACCTACCTTCCCTCCGAAATATTAAGCAGGATACTCCCCTGTTTTAGGAGATAGGTTGACCTACTTTCCTTTCAAACTTTTTTCTCCGAAATATTACACAAGATCACTTTGAAAATCCTCCCGTTTCCTGAGCTAGCGTGACCTAATTTCTCATTTACATTTATATTATACTATTTCAGAGCTTACCCAAAGACAAGTAATTTTTGAATGTCCACATGCCTTGGTTTGCGTGCGAATTAGTTTAAATCGGGCAGAAAACATCATATATTGGCAAAATGTTTAGTAATGCCATGTACTTTCAGCATTCATAAATAGCACTCTTTGTAATGCTGCTGACCTAGTATCAAATATTCGCATCACAACGCCACTTGCGAGGTTTCCATATATTTCAATTACACTAATAGGAACGATTACACCAACGAGTTTTCTTTTGCTAAGGTACACGAAATATAACGAGGGTGATTCTTGAAAAAAACATGAATTTAAAAAATAAACGAATGATATGATAGTGGATCCCAAATAATTTTGAGAGTGTCTCGAAATACCAATTCATTTGATAAATAATTTTTATTCGACCACATGAACACTGATATCCTGAAAATTAATGTTGAAAGAGAGTACGCATTCTCAGATATAGGACATCCAGTCGCGATATTCAATCGTTCATATGCACAAATCTCACATTAATAGTAATTGCTACCCAAGTTTGTAAAGTTTAGAAACCAACAAACATAAAATAACTTATCCTAAAACACAATTAAAATTCAGTCGGCAAT
This sequence comes from Styela clava, assembly GCF_964204865.1. NCBI lineage: Eukaryota > Metazoa > Chordata > Ascidiacea > Stolidobranchia > Styelidae > Styela > Styela clava. The sequence continues at coordinate 135,889 of NC_135264.1, read as the reverse complement.
AAATTGCGCCAAGACGATGCCATACAAAACAAAAAAGATTTGGTCGCGAGAGTTATGTTAGATGACTGCAAAACGACGTTGTTTTTTGAGTAGAATGTAAAACAATCAAATTGAAAAAACGGGAGTTATATTGTACTTATACACCTGTTGGAGTATTTCGGACAATTTCGAATTTAAAATAAATGAAAACCCGACATATAATAAAGACGCAAAAGTAAAATGAACATTTATTGAAAAAGTTATTATTTAAGAAAGACAACATGATCGTACAATTCCGCCAAAACCTCTATGTTCGCAAGTGAGATGATAAATAAATACTTCCCTGTATTCGATCAATTAACTTTAGCGTATCGTTGTTCTGCCAACAAACAGCTGGGTGCAAAATATTTCCGTCCTGTGATATGCTCACAAATATTCTCGATATTAATATCATACCCTCGCGTATGTACTTTCTATTAGCTCTTTAGTGATCCCTTCCATCCTTGGCCAAGTCATGTTTCGAATATGTGAACGTTTTATTCGGCCATACATGGCCGGCGAGATGTTAAAATTGTAAACAAGAGAGAGGTAAAATCAATCGCGAATTTCGTTATAACGCTCGTTTACGAATTGTTGCGCCTGTTATCGTCGAAAATGATTACATTTGTTGTATTTTGAGGCATTTAAGCAGTAATAATTAGGGCATGACATCATCAAAATCGTGAGATCTTGAAATTGCAAATTCCGTAAATAAAATTGGGAATTACTCGGTAACGAATTCAGCTTTAATGACCGTCGGGGTATTGTTTTTTTTGAAAATTATAATTAATGTGAGAGCGCCAAAAACATACAGTCCATACCGATGCGACTGCAATTTATATGGCCGCACTTGGTGTGGCGCGTTTATTAATAGTGTAAAATAAATTAAACGAATATCAATTATAACCAAGCCTGTGAGCGTGTTTATTTACTGTGGGCAAAAATCGTAAAATACCGTCTTGAGACAAATTCACTTCTATTGCAAAATCTTAATTTTCAGTTATTGTCGTTATAGAAATAACGTGTGGCAACTTTTAAATTTATCGGCGACCAAAAAACCGCCCCACACTCGTCCAAACGTGTGTCGAGCTTGAACGACAGGAACAGATTCATCGACGACTTTAATTAGGGAAAATATGTATTTTATTGGAAATGCAAAATAAATGTAACAAAACGCATTTTTTTGTGATATAACTTTGTATTTTCGAAAGGTAAAATTTGATCTAAATTAATCGCAAAAATGTTTTATTTTAAATGTAACAAAACACATTTTGCGATATAACCTTGTATTTTCGAAAACGGGTGTCCTGAAAATTAAAATATGATCTAAATTAATCGCAAAAATGTTTTATTTTAAATGTAACAAAACACATTTTTCGCGATACACCTGTATTTTCGGATACCGGGTGTCATGAAGATTAAAATATGATCTGAGTTAACCCTAAATAATGTTTCTTTCCAAATGTATCAAAACGCATTTTTTGCGATATAACTTTGTATTTTTTAATGTTTTATCTATCGTCTAACTAACGTCTGGTACACATCATTTTCGGGGAGAACTCTAGCCCGCGAAACGTCATTTAATTTAAAATAGAGAATGTTTCACCCAATCCAAAATGGAAAATCGCCAGTAAGTCGACAGGGATTCAACCCTCCAGATTCAGTATTCTATATCCCCCCGTGTCAGAACTTTCTGAAGAATGGAACAAAGAACCCGTCAAACCACGGCGGAAGAAGGGGAGTATTTTTTGCACTAATAATTAGGGCGTGACATTATCAAAATCGTCAAGAAACTTGTGAATTTGCAAATTCCATAAATAAAATTGTGAATTGCTCGGTAACATTTCAGCTATAATTATCGCCTGGGTATTGTTTTGTTGAAAACAGGTTGAAAATTGAGGGAATTAGTTATAATTAGCGCCTGACCTCTATTAGGCACTCGAGCACTCGAAAAAAAAGCACTCGAGCCCAATCTTTTTTAGCATTAAGCCGCATACGTAAAATATCGTGTAGAAGAAGTGCTGTTCATTAACGTCATCTCGTCTTATGATCACACAGAAATGCCTTTATTGCCGAATTGTTCAATCACTATTTTAAATCAACATTCAGGATTGGCACAATTTCAGATTTGCGAAGTTTATCACCATAGAAAAACATGAGAAAGTTAATTATTGTCTTAATAAATATCTGCATCACGGTATCGACAATAATATTACCATTCGCATAAAATTGGGACGGTAAATTTACAAATCTTGATAGGTAATAATAAAGCCAATGCAAATGTTAATTTGGGTCCTCAATGTCTTCAACAGCTGTTGCCGATGTGAGCGAACCGGTAAACCCGAAATATGAAACTTCGATGTCCTCCGACCCGCAAGAATTCATATTTGTAAAAAAGAGAGGGCGGGAATATAGATTACCAAAACCTGGATATCGCCAACAAAACGATCGGTGACAAGAACAATTAGCGATTACAACGGAATTAACCAGTAGAAAGGCTTTGTTGCCGATTTTACCGACGTTCCAAAAATATTTGTTATTCGGTACTCGTTAAAAATATTCGATTAAAAAAAATATTGAATTTTGCCCACCCGTACTCGCATATCAATGAGAAATAGTTGTGTGAATATCGCAAAATTCCGGAAAATGCCATGTGCTTTCAACATTGTGATAACAATAAAATGGCTCTTAATGGTATTTAGTGAATTTGGTGATTTTGCAAATCTGTGACATGCTGCTAAAAGTTTCGTCTGATTTGAAAATCGTGCATATTGGTCACAATTCATCCAAAGTGACTATAACACTTTACTAACACTTTTATAGTCATTTTAAATTCATCGATATCATTGGTAGTCACATGACCACTCTCGTTAAAAGAAACGCACTGCGTAGTATTCCAACATCTGGTTTCAAAGACGCTGGGAGCGTTTTTGCGGGAGAAGCCGAATGATGTGCTCACATAATAATCATATCATAAACAAGAATTTTGCCGTTAATGCAAAAGCTTTATCTCCTATGTCTGCATCTCATAGGTTAGAACTCCGGTAAATATCGTTATGATATGCAGAATTGAGTTACAAAAGTACTAGTATGTTACTTATTTGCCAACTTAATACTCGAAAATATTTGTTAACTTTGAATTTTTATTCTATTCAAAATGGGAAAAAAGTGCTATTTCTCTTTAAAATCGGGAAAAAGTGCTATTTCGCAGTCCCTAAAAAAAGTTGCGAAAGTGCTTCGCAATTTTCGCAAAAAAGTGCGCTAATAGTGAACACTGCCTGTCTTACGTATCTTGTTCGACGTTTCAAAATTTACAATAAACTCAAGAGTCGAATATTCACGTATCTCAGCTTTGGGTCAAAACACTGATACTAAACTCTTGAGAAATTTCCATAAAATACATTGTTTACCTGTCTTATCTTGTTCGACGTTTTTAAATTTACAAAAAACTGAAGCGTCGAGTATTCACGTAACTCAGCTTTGGGTCAAAGCACTGATACTATCCTCTTGAGGAATTTCCATAAAATACATTGTTTACATGTGTTATCTTGTTCGACGTTTTTAAATTTACAAAAAACTCATAGTCGAGTATTCACGTAACTCAGCTTTGGGTCAAAACACTGATACTAAGCTCTTGAGAAATTTCCATAAAATACATTGTTTACCTGTCTTAATTATCTTGTTCGACGTTTTTAAATTTACAAAAAGCTCAGAGTCGAATATTCACGTAACTCAGCTTTGGGTCAAAACACTGATACTAAACTCTTGAGAAATTTCCTTAAAATACATTGTTTACCTGTCTTATCTTGTTCGACGTTTCTAAATTTACAAAAAAACTTATAGTCGAGTATTCATGTGACTCAGCTTTGGGTCAAAACACTGATACTATCCTCCTGAGAAATTTCCATAAAATACATGGATTACTTGTCTTGTTCGACGTTTCTAAATTTACAAAAAAACTTAGTCGAGTATTCATGTGACTCAGCTTTGGGTCAAAACACTGATCCTATCCTCTTAAGAAATTTCCATAAAATACATGGATTACTTGTCTTACTTATCTTGTTCGACGTTTCTAAATTACAAAAAAACTTAGTCGAGGAATCATGTGACTCAGCTTTGGGTCAAAACACTGATACTAAACTCTTGAGAAATTTCCATAAAATACATTGTTTACCTGTCTTACTTATCTTGTTCAGCGTTTCTATATTTACAAAAATCTCAGAGTTGAGTATTCACATAACTCAGCTTTGGGTCAAAACACTGATATTAAACTCCTGAGAAATTTCCATCAAATACATTGTTTACCTGTCTTATCTTGTTCGACGTTTTTAAATTTACAAAAAACTCAGTATTCACGTAACTCAGCTTTGGGTCAAAACACTGATACTATCCTCTTGAGAAATTTCCATAAAATACATTGATTACCTATCTTACTTATCTTGTTCGACGTTTATAAATTCACAAAAAACTCATAGTCGAGTATTCACGTAACTCAGCTTTTGGGTCAAAACACTGATACTAGCCTCTTGAGAAATTTCCATAAAATACATTGTTTACCTGTCTTATCTTGTTCGACGTTTTTAAATTTACAAAAAACTGAAGCGTCGAGTATTCACGTAACTCAGCTTTAGGTCAAAGCACTGATACTATCCTCTTGAGGAATTTCCATAGAATTCATTGTTTACCTGTGTTATCTTGTTCGACGTTTTTAAATTTACAAAAAACTCATAGTCGAGTATTCACTGTTCACGTAACTCAGCTTTGGGTCAAAACACTGATACTAAGCTCTTGAGAAATTTCCATTAAATACATTGTTTACCTGTCTTATCTTGTTCGACGTTTTTAAATTTACAAAAAACTGAAGCGTCGAGTATTCACGTAACTCAGCTTTGGGTCAAAGCACTGATACTATCCTCTTGAGGAATTTCCATAGAATTCATTGTTTACCTGTGTTATCTTGTTCGACGTTTTTAAATTTACAAAAAACTCATAGTCGAGTATTCACTGTTCACGTAACTCAGCTTTGGGTCAAAACACTGATACTAAGCTCTTGAGAAATTTCCATAAAATACATTGTTTACCTTGATTATCTTGTTCGACGTTTTTAAATTTACAAAAAACTGAAGCGTCGAGTATTCACGTAACTCAGCTTTGGGTCAAAGCACTGATACTATCCTCTTGAGAAATTTCCATAAAATACATTGTTTACATGTCTTATCTTGTTCGACGTTTTTAAATTTACGAAAAGCTGAAGAGACGAGTATTCACGTAACTCAGCTTTGGGTCAAAACACTGATACTAGCCTCTTGAGAAATTTCCATAAAATACGTTGTTTACATGTCTTACGTATCTTGTTCGACGTTTTCTCGCATGAAAAGTTTATTTGCCCTAAAGGCAGATACACATATACCGGTCCTTTATCCAGGCCTATCACAAACTATAATGCACCATCACCAAAGCAGCACCTTCACACAAACATGTGTAACAAGTAATTTTCGCTAGGTAACAACAAGTAATGTGACAATAATTACAATTGTCCGGTGAAGTAATCAGACCAAAACATTCATGGTTAGTATTGAGGGTTTTCGTCATATTTCAGGCCATATTCTTTATAATCTGCCATAGTTAGCAAATATCTATTAAGAAACCCATGATTATAAAATAAATTTGCTTATTATTTGCTGCTGAATCTTGTGCTCTAGCTTGTCAATTGGCAGATACGATGTGTAAGAAACATATTTCAAATTTGCCATGTTTATACGGAAATTAGGGTTGCTATCCGTGCCAACTAGCAGATAATAACTTATCCTAAAACACAATTAAAATTCTGTCGGTAATGAATTGCGCTAAGGTGATGCCATAACAAACAAGAAAGATTTGGTCGCGAGATCTACGTTAGATGACTGTGAAACGAGGTTGTTTTTTTAAGCTGAAGGTAGAACAATCAAATTAAAAAATTATTATAACGTGTGTAAAAAATATTCGACTATTTGGTACTCGTTGAAAATATTCGATTCGAAAAAATATTGGATTTTGCCCACCCCTACTCGCATTTGAATGAGGTATAGTTGCGTTTGATTTTTGACCCTGGTCTGATTTCGATTTATCGTAAATGACTAGATAGTATTAAATATCGCAAAATTCTGGGTAATGCCACAGGCTTTTAACATTTATGGTTACAATAAAATGGCTGTTAGTACGACCTATGTATTCTGTGAATTTGTTGATTTCGCAAACCTGTGACATGCTGCTAAAAGTTTCTTGTAATTCAAAAAATAATGGTCAAAGTTTACTTAAATTCATTCCATTACTAAACAATGTCGTGTTGGGTAACAGACCTTTCTGGATAGCTCCAATAAATTCACTAAGAAGGGAACAAAGACCCGTGAAACCAGCACTAGAAAATCGTGCACTGTGGTCACAATGATGTCATTGATATTCACATGACCACTCTTGATCAAAGAAACGCCATGCCTAGTATTCCAACGTCTGGTTTTAAAAACGCCACAGAGCGTTTTTGCTGGAGAAGCTGAATCTGTGCGCTTGTATAATAATCATATCATAAACAAGAATTTTGCCGTTAATGCAAAAGCTTCAACTCCCATGTCAATTTTGCTGTTAATGCAAAAGCTTCAACTCCCATGTCTGCACCATACAGCAAATATCGTTATGTAATGAAAAATTGGGTTACAAATATACTAGTACGCAACTTTTTTGTCAACTTCATACTTGCACGAAAATATTTGTCAACTTCACTGCTAACGATGTCCATATATTTGAGCATTGGTCTCTTGTTTGATATGGCAAATTTACTTTATTTTTTATTTTGTTTGTTCTCATACACTACATACTATTTTTATTCAACTTTAAAATTCAAGTAAAATATCCTCTTTTTTATATAGAAAATCTCACTCACCGGAACCTTCAGACAAAAGTAAGTACATTTTTTCTACATTGATTACTATTCTTAGGATATTCAGAATGACTATTTAGTGGCTTCATTTCAAAGTCTTAAGTACTGTTAATCATTATAGCCCTGTTTATCATTATAGTGCAGGGGTGGGCAAAATTTTTTAGTATAAGAGCTGCATGCAGCAAGTCAGAAATATGTGGGAGCCTCATAATTCTTGAAATTAGTTATGTTAGAATACCATGAACTGAAGAACTTTACGCAAATGTATACTAACAATATTGCAAGGTATATATTCTTCGACCGCTTAATGAATTAAAAAAACTGTTTCGCTACAGTTTCTCTTAGTTAAATTTGGATAATATATACCGGTAATTATTGCCGGCGAGTCGCATGTGAGCCGCAGTTGGCTCACCATTGTTTTAGTGTAGGGGTCACCAAACTATGGCCCACGGGCCGAATCCAGCTCGTGGCGTTCTTTGATTTGGCCCGCAATAACACGAAAAAAGGACCAAATTTTTTTCCAAGGGATGTTTTCCATTGAGTTGTATAGGGGATGTGTTCCATTAAGGTTACGGTATCTATTGTTGTATGGATCTAGATATCTTGTATATTTGTTTTGCTATGACGTTCTCGGTCTATATTTTGCGATATAGATAGAATTTAATAATATTCAAGCCTTCAGAAATGTAGAATTTATATTGTTGAATAAATTGAATGGATTTCCTAACTTTTGTGAATTTATTGAATTACATTGACGAAAATATTTGTCCGGCCCCTTTCAACACAGTTTGAGTTATACCTGGCTGACTGGCTCGCGGTCATAAAAGTTTGGTGACCCCTGTCATGCCAAATCGCAAAATGTTCAAACAATTCATGTTCTACAAAGTGGACTCAGATTTTTAATAAACAGGGAAATTTGGTTTTGCAATCGCTGCTGCATTGGATTTAATGATAGATTAGTGTCTAACTACTCTCTCTACTTTTTAGTATGCTAGAAATATTGTTAACAATTTTAGAGTTTATATTGTATTTGGCTAAAAATTGAATGTTTGAAATAAAATCTGCTAACTTTACAAATTAACTTTCATTTATCAACAACCTGAATTTGCATATTGACCTTTTTTTTTTATTTCAGTTATCCCACCTTCAAATGAAAAACCTGGCCAAGACAATATACTTGGGTATGTTCATATTTTTGTCTGTTAAGTCATATGATAGGATTTACATACTTATCCCGGAGGAGAGGACATAACATAGAAATGCTTTTTAGTCAAAAAATTTTATGGTTAAATTAAAAATTAGTGAATTGATTTATTTGAACTATGAATCACAATATAGAATTGATCCATTTGGGTAGGGCTATCCAAGCGAACCGAATACTCGAATATATATTATCGATTTTCGGCCAATTTGCGAATCTCTATAATGAGGTACATCAAGCGGAAAAAAGCCCACAAACACCTTTGCACGGCATATTCCTCGTGGTGGAAAAGTGAATCTCCTAAATTTTCTGATTGACAATGTCTACCTATATCATTAAATTATGGTGATGTACTGAGCTTGGAATTTGAACTAGAGTTTTTTGAATTGTAACCTTGATATATGCTTTACCCACTGTTTTTTATTTTCCTCTCAGACTCTCATTCAATAAAAAACAACAGAAAAAAACAGATAATATCACGAAGGTAAAATACTTTGTTTCTTTATTGTTCACTTATCTATCGTAGTTTGTTCGATATTCTAAATTTTTAAATCTCAGCTCTTTATGCCCTTTGACCAGAATGTGGCCCTATACAAGCAGCAACTGATATGAAAGTAGATACAGAGAAATTTTTTTGTTTTGCTTTTAAAAGTTGAATGAATTAAATAGTAAATTTTATATAAAATTTCGAGCCAGAGTCAACGTAAGATTTGTGTGTATTTGGGCTTAGTTTATTTATATAATAAAGAGATATGTTTAAATAAAAAAAATGCAGGTTAGTATTGGAATTTTATTCAAGAAGGTTCCCATAATAGTAAATTCTGTAGCTCTGCTTCATCCCTGGCTGTTAGTATGTAGTTGAATTTTCTTTGTACTTGATTTTCAGACTCAAAAAGTTTCCAATGCCAATCGTGACTCAAGGTGAAGTTTTTAGTTTAGTAAAATTCAGATTATTTAATATTGTATTTGCATATTATCATATCAAGAGTGATAGACACGGTCATAGGCTCTTGGAGAAATACTGGAAGGGATAGAGATTCAAATATATAAATTTATTTTGGTTGATATGACAAAAATATCAAGTACTAGTAAAAGAAAGTAAGGAAATTTTTTTAAGTTGGGGGAACTTTTATTAAAAATTACCTTCTGGAATACTCATAAAGTTGGCAAGTATCTCAGGACAAATTTTTGTTAGTGAGCTAATGAGTTTGCAAGGTTATTGCGGCCAAAATAAATTTTATCATTATACTTTCAAGTAAAATGAAACTACACTCCCAACTATTTTTTTTGTAAGTGCTAACAAAACTGGTTGCAAGTTACTTATCCCAAAAAATAACCACCAAGCTAACCAGTCAATTCTCAAATAACACTACTAGATTCAAATGCATACATCAGTTAATTAGTATGACTATTTTTTTTTATAATCATTTCACTGAAATTTAAGATCAAAACTTCAGAATTCAAAAAAGCAAAATTCATACCTCACCTTTGTGGGTAAAATTATATAGTCAATATAACTTTATGCTTCTTTGTAGTAACGACTCTTGTTCACTATTTTATATGCATTTGCATTTTTTGATTAGTAACATTTTTTTTGCAGCTGCCTCCATCCATCTTCAAAGCCAACAAGAATAATGACTAGAAAACGATGCCTGAAACATACAAATTTGTCAGATAAACATATATGGGCGGACATTCTAAACCGACAAAATACCAAACAGAAATCTGGCAACCAACAACAAAATACCAAACAGAAATCTGGCAACCAACAACAAAATACCAAACAGAAACCTGGCAACAAACAACAAAATACCAAACAAAAATCGGGCAACCAACAACAAAATACCAAACAGAAACCTGGCAACAAACAGCAAAATACCAAACAGAAATCTGGCAACCAACAACAAAATACCAAACTGAAACCTGGCAACAAGCAGCAAAATACCAAACAGAAATCTGGCAACCAACAACAAAATACCAAACTGAAACCTGGCAACAAGCAGCAAAATACCAAACAGAAATCTGGCAACCAAAAACAAAATAACAAACATCGGACTCTGAAACAATTCATCCAACAAACAAATTTCAAACGTAAGTATTTTCAATAAGAAGACATAAAATTTACCACTTCTAAGAATTGAAGAAAAAAGGCTTCGCCAGTTGAACTCGCATATATTATGAAAATGTGTGTAACTCTAATCTCAAGTTCAGCCCTTGGTAATTACAAATAAAGTTATTGCATCAATTTTCACTCAACACCTATTTACACCTTTCGCTTCAAATAAGGTCACAGAGCAATCATTCACTGGTATTTAAGGATGTGTTGCACCCAGTAGCAGCCAGGGGGTGTTTCGGGGTCGAAACCCCCTTTTTGACATTGAAATTTTTTGAAAACTGAAAATGTCGCAAATAACGTGTGCAATTGCATGTTGCTAAAATCGCCGATTATTTCCATTAGCGTGACGTGTTATTTAGGCCGTAAACCCCTTTATAGTACGCGACAGTCTAAAAACGGAATGGAAATCTCAAATTTCCGTGTGCCTCGGCAAATATTATTTTGGGTCTGCGTTTAGAAACATATCGTCACTAAACGGAAACGCGGTTAATTGTGGGCGGGATTTTTATCCATTATTTTGAATTGTTGAAGAAATTTTTGTATTAACATTATACAAAAATGGCACCGCGACTTTTTTCCGGGTTGAGATGATATATAAGATGATTATTCTTAAGTATACATTCAAATTTTATTGTAATGAAATAATTTTTACTCTGTCAGATTTTACAGCAGATTTATGAATTTTTCAAAAGATTTTATCTTAAAAATGATCGAACTGGCAGCATTGCGATTGGACGGAGTCTGTGTTACAAGTACATCTCAAATTTGTCGAAATGCGAAATAGCATTATACGCTGAATAGACGCCTCTTTAAACAAGCGCGTATTCGCGGTGACTGTTACAAACGGTAATGGGAAGTTCCGATTCTGAAACCCCCCCTTTTGAAAATCCTGGCTGCGCGCCTGATTGCACCCTTAAATCCTTTTGACCAAGCGGCCCCTCATGTTCCTCGAATATGGTTGAAATTGGATACATTCAATATGATATTTCTTTATATGTTCATTTGCTTTGATTTTCATTTATCAGTTATGACCAAATCGTGTAAACAACACAATGAAGTTCACACTATTTGGAATTGAATGTGAACCAGAATTTTAAAACCACAAATCTATTCAATTTTAAATTTTTCACAGCGGTACTGAACGAAAGACACATCACAGATGAATTAGAAATTGTATGCCTGGGGAAATGGAATTGCGTATCAGCTTTTATCAGGTATCCATTTATAATGATTTTTTTACTGATTTCAGTAATTAGTTTTGTTAATTGGATTGCTTTTAATACACAGTGATAGTTGTTCAGAATTAGTGTTGAACTCCTTATTTGTTTGGGAGCCGAAACATCTTTTTTCATTAGAAACAATTGTAAATATTTCAATTCATTCATTACTTTCACAACAATAATCATTTAAATATGTACATAATAAAGATAAAGTTATGAAGATGTATGTATGTGAGAGCACATTGACTCCTACTACTTCATTTTGGCCTTCACATTTATATTAGAGTTGCTATTTCGGGACCAGATTTGAAATCCAGATTTTTCGAGATTTTCACCGTTTAATCCTGGAATTTCTTGAGATTAATAAAATTGAAAAGACGCACACAAAACAAATATCGTAAGCAGTCATTTTCATTTCCTACGAACGAAAAGTCATGAGAGACAGTCATTAGGACAATTTCTGATTTTGTTGGTGAAAAATCCAAGAGCTGAAAATATATGCTCAGCCTTAACTGATGTAAGTTGGATTGTTTGTGATGCGTCATTAAACTTTTCCTTAAACTTTCTGGCTTCTCCCTGCGTGTCTCATATAGCAGTATTTTTTTCAACCATCTGTTCAACATCCATAAGCACACCTTCGTTCCTTTTTGTTTTCATCGTGTGCAACAAGAGCACGAATATGGGCTAACATCATTAAAGTGTCTTCGTCAACGCTGCTATCTTTTTTGATCAAATATTCAGCTTTTTTAAGGTGTTTTGATTAAATAGGTAATTACAGAAAAATCTTTGAAAGCCTTTTCAATGTCCAAAAATATTCAATCAGGATTATTAATATTAAGAGGATTAGGATGTTGAAGAATAGTGGGGAGAGCTACTAGTTAACAATCCATTGAAGCTGTAATAAATAATGTAGTTTTTATGCAGTGAGAAATGGCAAAAAAGTTCTAAAATAGGCAAAGGTTGGGAACCACTAGTCTGAAATATTATGTTTACGGTAATTACAATTGTTCCAGAAAGTTTAAGTTTGCTCTTGTATGAATACATCTAAAATTATTTATATTCAATAATGCAGATTCATTAATTTGGGGACAAAATGGAATGTTTTTGACTAATTGACATTTGTAAATTTTTCTTATGAACATTTTAAATATTCTGCAATCAAATAAATAATATTTTGAACATAAAGCCAACGATTCAACCATTTTCCATCTTTTCATTAATAAATATAATATTTTCTTGCAGAAATCGTCCATCTCAAACCTGAACATTTACTGTGAAATTGCCTACTGTGAAACAAACCTAGTGTTATTTTTTGTATGTATCGAGGATAAATAAAGCACTTGCATGATATGAAAAAGACAACAACGCCTTTAATTACAGGATGACAATTAATCCTCAAAAAGTATCTATGTGGTAAAATTCAAAGAATAATATTTTTCTGTAGAGTGGTAAGTTTTCTTAACCCTTTCCATGCAATTTTTATTTTTTATTAAATAATCGTATTTGCTACGCCGATTTTATGCATTTGTACCCCCACAACTAATCGATCGACTAACGAAAAACTAATGATCATCTGCTGCTCACTGACGGCTCGTTGGAAAGCTTATTTAAAGAGCTTGCAATTGGCGATTAAACAAAAAAGTTTTTTCAAAAGTGGTGGTCTGAGTCACAAACCGGATAGAAAAAAGGCATTTTTTTTTCTTGGGAGTTGAAACTTCAAACCATAGCATAATATTGCTGTAGCCATTTCGTGATCTAACTCAAAATACTTTGATAGATGGAAGGGATAATATATCTTCTATTACCATCCAAAAAACACCGAAATTTGCATAAATTTCAAAAACACTCCCTCGTTCCGCCGCAAATAAAATTCCCGTCGTAAACGAAAGCCAGATTTACCGTCGCTTATGTTAATATCGAAGAAGACTTCTTATCAATAAACTAAAACCCGGAAAAACTAGACCAACAGTTTGCGACCGATTGCTAAATAAAACAGTGGAGTACATCAACGTACCCGCCGCAATCTAGCGACTTTTGTCGTTGGTACGTATACGTGCCACCGCACGGAAAGGGTTAAATCCTGCTCTTTATATTACTCGATGCTGTGATCTGTCGACAAGGCATGCTTGTAAAAGTTCGAATTTCAAAAATACCCAAACCAATTTGAGTTTTTGTACCTTGACTGTCAAATTCAGGTACTCAAAGTGTTGATAGTGCTTCCAGCTATTTATTGACCTATTCTATCATAGTGTAAGATTAAAAAAATAAATTTAAAAGATGTCGCAATGCGCCAGTTATTTTAATAGATAGGACGGCTGATCCAATTCTGAGCCCTATGTTTGGATATTTACAGTTAATGTATATAGCAGAGATTCCCTAAGGGTGTGCCGCGAAAATGAAAATTTTGTTGAACAATTGTTTTACCTTTCTATGTCGTTTACTTTCCATTATGTAGTGTTTGCCTCTATTGTTACTCAACAATAAAGATAGTCAATACTTGCAGCAGTTCATTTATATGCTGAACCAACCAAGTTTAGCAAACATTATTAAAATTAATTAGTTATAATTAGTGCCCAACCTCCCACTAGATGCAAAAACACTCAATCTCAAGTTTTTTTTACAATTTATTGGGCATTAGGTCGCATTTGGGGATTTGACATCCTATTTAGTGTCATCTCTCCGAATAGAACTCTAACGTATGCTTTTGAAAAGTCATGAATCAATTTCTAAGGCTGGTTGGCAATTTAAAAAGAAGTAATATTGAATATGATGGTGGTTCACTTGTCTTCCATTCATCCAAGTTGATTTAATTGGAAGTTAAGAAAAAATAACTTACAATTATAATTTGAATTATATATTTTAAAATTTTTCGACATCGTATAATGTGTGCCATAGAGATTCGGAGACTTTGCGATTAACATTAGATTTGGCGTCTAAAATATTGTATTTGTCACAGTGATCCTAAAGCAAAAGCGATTATGTTTTTTTGTTTAGTGATGATTTTACTGTCTTGGGTCTTGCTTGTAATGGAAAAAATCCAACCGGAAATGAGAATATTAAAAAAAGTCTAAATTTAACAGCCAGATTAGAGGTTACAGTTATTCTATCGTTTATTGTAGGTAAATTCCTAGCTTCTATTACTTGATTGCTTGATAGATATTTTTGAAAGATATTTTTGGTAATTGCTGTTCTGTAAATGTTGCTTAAGAGTTTCATTATGTCAAAAAAGTCTGCAGTTGGGCATCTTTGTGTAGTTCTTACTGCTAGTCCATGGGGAATGTTCTGGTAAATACGCTTTCTGTTGCGGGGTGTAAAAGATATTGGTGTGTGTGTGTGTTGGTTTGGAATGAAGTTTTCAGTTTATCTATTAGGTGAACCATTGGATCTAAAATTACTAATGGATAAATTGTAGAAGTAAACGATTTTAATAAATTTTCTCTCGGATCTAACACACTAACGAATTCGCAAGATCGCAAAAATAAAGATTAAAACTAAATACAATTAGGAGTGTTTATCTCATATTTTTATGTCAACAGATGATATTTTATAGAAGTAATGTTTTTATTTTGACGCATAAAGACATAATGGTGAGTTACCTTGGACTCGATTATATTAATATGGAAAGATTTTAGATTCTCGTAGCTGACATGGATTGAATATTTGACGTGACGCAAAAGTCGTTATACGCTAAAAAACTTGGCTCTTCTAACGAGCGCACAATCACGGCGACAGTTTCAGAAGGGAATGGGAATTTTTCGATTTTGAAACCCCCCATTAAAAAATCCTGGCTGCGTTCCTGGGTGTGGCAAATATATTGAGGAAAGTTCTGGTAGTTCTCTTGCACACTGGTTGTATCACTCTAGTAAGAGGTCATTTCATTCTGTAATTAGTTTCTCTCCCTAGTTCATTTAGGAGCCACTTTTTGTACAAATGGTAGTGTTGAGGTTGATATGTGATGTAATCTTGAAAAGTTTTTACCAGCGGGAATGCTTTATTTATTAATCAGTGGTATTCAACTTCCATTTTTTCTAGGCTACAAGTAACAACAGAAAAAGGGAATTCTTAGAACATCTGTATTGTAATACACATACACCTCATTTGTGAGAGCATCAACTAGCTCCCTTGTTTGTTGATAAATGCTTTGCAAGCAATAGGGAGTACTATTATGTATTGAATTTTCATACCAAAATTTTGACTTTGCTTGAAATCTTGCCGAATTGGACCCTTCACATTGAGTGATTCGCATTTGTGATATGGTTGACAGTGATCGCGCATGTAGAGCTCTAGGCATTCTCGGGAATTTTTGGTAGGGAGCCTCGTTTGCATCATGCAGGGCGTCACTTATTGTGTCTTCCTTTGGTCTTTGTTGATCTTCACTGTTGCGCTCTGTGTGTTCCTGTGGTATTTCATTAGTCCTGTCTTCGCTGGATCCTTCAGGTTCATACCAAAAAGTATGTTTTTGAATTTCATTCTTTGGACCTGGGAATGATGTAATTCTTTAAGGTTCCTATTTCTTGGAAAGCAGCTTAATATCTTTTGATAATATTTCTGGCTGGGTTGGCCTCACCTAGGCTGTGATGAGTAAAGTTTCGGTATTGCAGCCTGCATATTCGTCGTTCGTTGAACTCAACGATACCGACCACATATATTCGAGCATTTGTCACTGTTTTGCAGTACATTACACTGCCTTCGTAATACCCCGCACATCTTAGTGGCTTAGATCCATATGGTCGAATTTTAGTTCTTTTAAGCGGTAACTTGAGCTTCTGAGCATTGACATTGATATCAGCTCCAGTGTCGACAAATGCTTTGACGACTCTTTCTCTGATGACTATGTTGATAAAGTAACTGCTGCTGGTTAGTTTTGTCTGATGTTGCTTGTGCAACCGTTTGATCGGCAAGATAGTCGTTTGATTCTTGTTAGTTTTTTGAATGTTGACACGATGTGTCTTCGGCATAGACGATTCATTGCTGTTCATGGAACTGTCCCTCCGATTTTTCTCATCCTCACTCTTGGTCTCGAGCCGTCGAGTGTCTCTTCTCTTTTGGGGTTTTATATTTGCAGCTTTTTGTACCTTTGAAGTGGCTTTTCATACAACAGGCAAAACATTCTAGACCATAAGCCATGCACCTTTTCCTACCTTAGCAGGTTTTAGAAGAACATGTTGTACATGTGATTTTGTTGGCTCGTTCTTCTGGACTTCTCCTGGTGCTTCTTGATTTGCGCGAATACTTGCCTGGTTTTGTACGCAGCACATTATTTTAAGCAATTATTCTTTCCGCACTGAGGGCTGCTGATTCAATCCTTCTTCCGTTATCAATTAGCTTCTTTGGATCCCACTGATTCTTCAGTGCTTTTTTCTGATTTCTTGATTAATTGTACCAATGATTATTTGGTCACGTATCAGTATGTCTGCTACGGTGCATGTTTTACTGCACATGAATTTACAGGCCTTGCGAAGTTGTCAATACTTTCTTTTTCTTCCTGATGCAGTTCATGAAATTCAAAATTTGCAATGGTGTAGTTACGGGTTGGCCCGTATCACTCTTTCATTTTATCAACAAAATCTTTGAATTCGAGATCTGCCACTTCACCTTCTGGCACGACATCTTCATAGTCTTTTTGAAAGTTTTTCGATGCAATCTTCCAAGGAATACTTTTCGCCTATTCCTCTCGATCCATGCGTCTCTGTGCCCTCCTCTTTCGGAGGATCTCTGGCAATGGCATCGTATTCCTATTGGGATGAATCTACAAATTCGCAGAATCCGTCATGATAATTGCCGCAGTGATTACAGGATCAAATTTGTCAAGCTGTGTCATTTGGAAAGCCATGTTGGTCTGTACGTTAGGACTTCAAGAGTTGTTAGTTGAGTTTATCCTGGTCGCCATTAATAAGTTCCACTTTATGCAAACACAAGATACTTAGATTTAAGGTTAAATTGAAGTCCTAACCATGCAGTCTAAAATACAACGAAACAGATAGTTAGTTGGCATGTAGCTAGTGAGAACAAGGTAATATGGGCCAGATTCGCAAACATAACACTACAGTCTAACTAGAATAATCCATAGTCAAGGATAAGTCAACCACAGGTGGACGTGGGCAAGACTTTTCATCTATAAGCTGACTATGTTCAAAACACTATTTTCTTTCCAGCATCGATGATCAATCTTTTTATATTTTCTTTTGACGCATGCCCAAACTGTTTGTTAATTTTCAATGTATTGTTTTATAACTTTTAACCCGTTTTCTGACTATAAAGATTCAGTTTCGAGGTCATAGACCAGTGGTTCCCAACCGATGGGAAATTTCCCACTAGTGGGAAATTTGGTGGTTGCAGGTGGGAAATTGATTGCTCCTCTAAAAATGTTTGTACAACAACACAATTATTAAATATTACACAATGAAAATCACAATATATGCCATGAAGCGGAAAAAGATTCCCATTCAATTAATCAAAACTTTAGTAAAATATCAAGTTGATGGGCATGATATTCTGATCTTGTTACGCAACTCATTTTGATCTTTGGTCGGCCGATAACAACCTCACAGGCCTGTCTCGAGCGAGCACCAATGCTTTAAATTGAACGTTACGCAAGAAGATTTACGTTGCAGAGCTGCAAAAGAGAACAGTTTTTATTCAAATGTCTCGGAGATATTGGGTGAGCACGCGCTCTCACGAACAAATATTTGACTCGTCCCTCCATTCTGCTAAATTGTTAGAAAAAGGTAATGACTTATGTAAAAGTAAAGTACGATCATAGTCATCTCGACTACGTTTCACGTTTTTACCGAAAATTTTTGAGCAACTGCCGCAATGCTTTTTTTGCACTAAGACCACATGTATTCGAGCATTTGTCACTGTTTTGCAGTATATTATTACACTGCCTTCGTAATACCCCGCACATCTTAGTGGCTTAGATCCATATGGTCGAATTTTAGTTCTTTTAAGTGGTAACTTGAGCTTCTGAGCATTGACATTGATATCAGCTCCAGTGTCGGCAAATGCTTTGACGACTCTTTCTCTGATGACTATGTTGATAGAGTAACTGCTGCTGGTTAGTTTTGTCTGATGTTGCTTGTGCAACCGTTTGATCGGCAAGATAGTCGTTTGATTTTTGTTAGATTTTTTAATGTTGACACGATATGTCTTTGGCATAGACGATTCATTGCTGTTCATGGAACTGTCCCTCAGATTTTTCTCATCCTCACTCTTGGTTCCGAGTCGTCGAGTGTCTCTTCTCTTCTGGGGTTTTATATTTGCAGCTTTTTGAACCTTTGAAGTGGCTTTTCATACAACAGGCAAAGCATTCTAGACCATAAGCCATGCACCTTTTCCTACCTTTGCAGGTTCTAGAAGAACATGTTGTACATGTGATTATGTTGGCTCGTTCTTCTGGACTTCTCCTGGTGCTTCTTGATTTGCGCCAATACTTGCCTGGTTTTGTACGCAGCACATTATTTTCAGCATTTATTCTTTCCGCACTGAGGGCTGCTGATTCAATCCTTCTTCCGTTATCAATTAGCTTCTTTGGATCCCACTGATTCTTCAGTACTTTTTTCTGATTTCTTGATTAGTTGTACCAATGATTATTTGGTCATGTATCAGTATGTCTGCTACGGTGCATGTTTTACTGCACATGAATTTACAGGCCTTGCGAAATTGTCAATACTTTCTTCTTCATCCTGATGCAGTTCATGAAATTCAAAATTTGCAATGGTGTAGTTACGGGTTGGCCCGTATTACTCTTTCATTTTATCGACAAAATCTTTGAATTCGAGATCACCTTCTGGCACGACATCTTCATAGTCTTTTTGAAGGTTTCTCGATGCAATCTTCCAAGGAATACTTTTTGCCTATTCCTCTCGATCCATGCGTCTCTGTGCCTTCCTCTTTTGAAGGATCTCTGGCAATGGCATTGTATTCCTATTGGGATGAATCTACAAATTCGCAGAATGCGTCATGATAATTGCCGCGGTGATTATCAGGATCAAATTTGTCAAGCTGTGTCATTCGGAAAGCCATGTTGGTCTGTACGTTAGGACTTCCAGAGTTATTAGTTGAGTTTATCCTGGTCGCCATTAATAAGTTCCACTTTATGCATGCAAATTATATAAACTAACACAAGATACTTAGATTTAAGGTTAAATTGAAGTCCTAACCATGCAGTCTAAAATACAACGAAACAGATATTTAGTTGGCATGTAGCTAGTAAGAACAAGGTAATATGGACCAGATTCGCGAACATAACACTACAGTCTAACTAGAATAATCCATAGTCAAAGATAAGTCAACCACAGGTGGGCGTGGGCAAGACTTTTCATCTATAAGCTGACTATGTCCAAAACACTATTTTCTTTCCAGCATCGATGATCAATCTTTTTATATTTTCTTTTGACGCATGCCCAAACTGTTTGTTAATTTTCAATGTATTGTTTTATAACTTTTTAACCTGTTTTCTGACTATAAAGATTCAGTTTCGAGGTCATAGACCAGTGGTTCCCAACCGATGGGAAATTTCCCACTAGTGGGAAATTTGGTGGTTGCAGGTGGGAAATTGATTGCTCCTCTAAAAATGTTTGTACAACAACACAATTATTAAATATTACACAATGAAAATTACAATATATGCCATGAAGCGGAAAAAGATTCCCATTCAATTAATCAAAACTTTAGTAAAATATCACGTTGATGGGCATGATATTCTGATCGTGCTACGCAACTCATTTTGATCTTTGGTCGGCCAATAACAACCTCACAGGCATGTCTCGAGCGAGCACCAATGCTTTAAATTAAACGTTACGCAAGAAGATTTACGTTGCAGAGCTGCAAAAGAGAACAGTTTTTATTCAAATGTCTTAGAGATATTGGGTGAGCACGCGCTCTCACGAACAAATATTTGACTCGTCCCTCCATTCTGCTGAATTGTTAGAAAAAGGTAATGCTTATGTAAAAGTAAAGTACGATCATAGTCATCTCGACTACGTTTCACGTTTTTAACGAAAATTTTTGAGCAAATGCCGCAATGCGTTTTTTGCACTAAGACCATTTCCAATGGTTCTATGTAGCCCCATGAAATGAGGCAACATATTTCAAATACCCATTTGCTTATCAGTTTGCTAAAAAAATTGCAAAATGAAAGCAGAATAATCTTCGACAACATGGGCAATTTCAAATGAGTTCAAAGATAATAACTGTGTCATTTGTAGATGTCCTGTGAATAGCAAGAACCGAAAGTTCCATAACATCAGTAGGACAAAAATGAAATCAAAGGCAGCTGACCAGACCTAAGCTTCGAAAATGCAATGGCTGTGGAAGCAATGAACGCAGTTCATTCGATCAGAAGAAAACTACATTGCAAAGCAATCTGCAGAGCCTGAGAAAAATGTGGCATAACGATTCACTTTGCAACAGTGTGTCGATGGAAGGATTCTGCAATGGAGTTAACGGCATCTGCCCATCATTCTGAACAAAAAACAACATAACATGGATCTTAATCAATGTCACCATACCAGCTTATGATAGTAATCTTAGGCGACAAATGTATTTCTACGTATCCAGACTGTGTAACCAGTATATGTCTTGCAGGATTTGCCCTTTTAAACACATTTACCCAGCAATCTAATCTAACGCCATGTAAGAAAGTTATGCAAACAGTCGGAAACTTCCGATTGGCCTGGGTGCATGAATATGCTCTCCACCGCACCTTTGATTACCCTGTGTGAGTTAGCAAGTTCGATTCCCATGAGGGATGGTTATGTGTGAGAGGATTGCTGGACATCTCGCCGCCGCAGGGTGGCTCGTGTTACAGATGGTTGGTTATGGCTTTTCTTCACTATCAAGTCCATGCTTCCGAAGACAATAACTGGCTAACTAATCCCATACCCGACATGAACTGGTAACAGGACGAGAGGTTGTGGTTCGCCAGATGAATAAACTGTCTTATCGGCTTTCCCCTCCTCGGAGATAAATATGTAAATCCTATTGTATACTTCCATGCCACTATCTAATTCTCTACTAGGCAGCAAGTTCACAGACAAAACCGTATATGCCTCCCAAAATTATACTCTAGCCGAGATACATGCATTGAACTCAACATCATTCCCAATTCCAAGGGACAACACTGTTCACAGTTGCATAAGACCGCAAACATGGGCCCTCGCCCCGAACAACCAGTATTCATACCTTTTCAGCTATCTGAAAACAGTGTGCGAAAAGCTAAACCTAAAAGCACTTTCAATAGCACTAGTGCATTTTCCTTATAGAGTAGGTAGTTGTTCCCTCATCCTATGAGTGACTGCACCAGTCTTGTTAAAAGGGCTTTTGGCTAAGGTTCCTTAATAGGTTTTTAGTTTTTCGCATAGATTGTTTCAGATTGCTATAAAGGGTGGCATACTGAGGGTTGGGGTCTACTCTGCTTGCTAATCAAAGTAGCTGTGAACAGAGTTGTTCTGTCCTACCTTTAATGATGATTTTATCATTTCCCTTAGGATAGTGACTGGATGACATCCATTGGAATGGGAAAAAATGTTGAGTTCAATACATGTATCTCTGCTCGAGTATAATTTTGGGAGAAATATACAGTTTTGTCTGTGAACTTGCTGCCTAGTAGAGAATTAGATAGTGGCATGGAAGTCTAGGATAGGATTTACATGTTTACCTGGAGGAGGGTAAAGGAAATAAGACGGTTTATTCATCTGGCGAACCACGAACTCTCGTCCTGTTACCAGTTCATGACGGGTATAGGATTAGTTGGCCAGTTATTTTGTTTTGGGAACATGGACTTGATGGTGAAGAAAGCAATAGCCAACCATTTGGAACATAAGCCACCCTATGGCGGCGAGGAGTCCAGCAATCCTCTCGCACATAACCATCCCTCATGGGATTCAAACTTGTGAACTCGCACAGGGTAACCAAAGGTGTGGTGGAGAGCTAATTCATGCACCCCATCGCAGAGCTGTGACAGGCCAGTCGGAAATTTTCGACTGTTTGCACAACTTTCTTACATGGTGTTAGATTACATTGTTGTGAAAAGATAGTGTTTAAGAGAGCTAATCCTGCAAGGCATATGCTGGCTTCACTGTCTGGATAAGTACAAATATGTTTATGGCATAGATAACAATCATGGGCAGTTGTGGTGGCATTGATTATGATCTCTGTTATGTTGTTTCTCTGTTCAGAATGATTAGCATATGCTGTTAACTCCATTGCAGAATCTTCATGTCAACACCCTGTTGCAAAGTGATTCGTCGTGCTACTCTCATGTTTTGCAGAATGCTTTGCAATGTAGTTTCCTCTGGTTTGATGAATTGTGTTCATTGCTTTTACAGTCACTGCATTTTCGAGATATAGGTCAGGTGGTCTGCATTTGATTGTATCTGTATTTTAAATCTCATCCGAACAACTACCATGTCTTGAGAGTAGCGAACTTGGCTTAGTCAACTTGTAGGAAGTCATCTGAGAGCAGGGGTGCAGCCGGGTTTTTTTTATACTCACAATGTCGCAAGGTGTTAAAAAAATAAAATTGTGTGCAGTTCACAACAAAGCTCTAATGACTAAATTCCAGATTGGGCCTGTAGCTCGCTTCCCTTTGCCAGACGTCTGAATATTTTGCCAATTTTTAGCATCTACATGCTACATGTTGTCCGAATATTGCTGAGAATATTTATAAAGCTGATGATAGACTTTTTTATGCATTCAATTTTCAATCGTATCTGTGTTATTGTCGACTTATAAATAAAAACCAGCAAGTTTGTTATTGTATGAATACTCGGTACTGCTTACTTTTTAAAAAATGGCTATAATGAGGCTATAATGGTTTTTCGGAGGGGTCAAAATAATATTTTCCCCCATAATCTCAGGAAATTTTCATATATTACCTGTGACGTGTCTGGATTTTAAAAAAACTTTGTTGAAGCGCTTCATGCAAAATTAGGAATTTAACACATATGATGGGCGCAGAATAAGTAAAACACCATAAAACAAATATTTCTCACATTTATTCATTCTGTCTGTTAGCAAGAGCCTTAGGTGAATTGCAACTCTGTGACCCGCGGCTGTGCCCCTGTTTGATATTGATCCATCCCTTGCAGCACCATGTGCATTCCACCTGGAGACATTAATGTGTTTTTTTGCTCATTTTCCAGTCGAATTAAAAGCTACTGCATTGGGTTCATCGTGACTGTAATCCTAAGTAATTTGAATGTTTCTTTCTTTGTGGGCGTTTTCATGCGGTATGCTTCTTTTTTTGACATTTTCCACTCTTTCGCAATAAGTTAACAGTCTGATAAAGGTATAAAATATAACGCCCGATATGCTGGTACTATGTGGGGCATAGTGTTGCTGTACAGGTCCTTGTTTAAAGATTTTATTTTAGAGCCTAGAGAATAAAAGGCTTCATAGTGCCAAGATTGGTCCCACATTCTATCGTCAATAAATGACTGTTCATTTCGAGTATCTTTTCTATTATGAATTCTGTGTTGTCTTAATTTTTTGCAAATGTATGTCAAAAGGGTCGAATGAAAAAACATGTATCATTTGTGTGAATTACATTTTTATAGTGTTCAACAAAGTTATGTAGAATTCCTTACTAATTTCGTCTATCCCAGTTGATTTGTTGTTTCGCAGTGATTTTATAGAGTTGTAATTTTGTCGCTGTTGACGGGTTGTTCCAACATAAAAATCTCTTGTTTGGATATTTTGGATGAGCTCATTAGCGATATCATTGGTGGTAATCATTTGTCTCGACCCAAGTCATATGAAGTATAGATATTGATCTGGAATGATAAGTGAAGATTTGTTTTTTAAATACTTTTTTCTGAAAGTGTCGAAAATATTATTGGTTCGTAGAAAGTCTTGAAAAAATTTTTTGGTGATCGAAGTTTGAAGTCTCTTATTAATTCTTATAGCGTTTATTGGTTCCAAGATGATATTAAAGTCTCCCACTATTAGGAAATCTTAGAGTTGCAATAGCTGCTCAATATATCGACCAAACTTTTATACAATTTTGTTTTTATTGACCCGTTATTTGCAGGGCCATATCCGTTAAAATTATTTTTATTTGACTATCGATCCGAATCTCAATACTAGCTATGTGTATGGTATGAGTTGGTGGTGAAATCATATTTTCTACATTAACTAATATTAAAGATCTCTTGTCTAAAAGTTGTATGGTATTTCTCTAGTTTGTCCAAAGTATTGTAAGAGATGTTGTATCCCAAGTTAGTTGCCTAATGGTCTACCAATATTTTATTTGGCTAGATGGTGTTCTGGTGATGGTGATGGTATTTTCTACATTAACTAATATTAAGATACTGGTGATGGTGATGGTATTTTCTACATTAACTGATATTAGGATACTGGTGATGGTATTTTCTACATTAACTAATATTAAGATACTGGTGATGGTGAAAATATATTCTACATTAACTAATATTAAGATACTGGTGATGGTGATGGTATTTTATCATTAACTAATATTATTAAGATACTGGTGATAGTGATTGTATTTTCTCATTAACTAATATTAAGATACTGGTGATGGTGATGGTATTTTCTACATTAACTAATATTAAGATACTGGTGATGGTGATGGTATTTTCTCATTAACTAATATTATTAAGATACTGGTGATAGTGATGGTATTTTCTACATTAACTAATATTAAGATACTGGTGATGGTGATGGTATTTTCTCATTAACTAATATTATTAAGATACTGGTGATAGTGATGGTATTTTCTACATTAACTAATATTAAGATACTGGTGATGGTGATGGTGATGGTATTTTCTACATTAAGTAATATTAAGATACTGTTGTTGGTGATGGTATTTTCTACATTAACTAATATTAAGATACTGGTGATGGTGATGGTATTTTCTACATTACCCAATATTAAGATCTCTTGTCTAAAATTTGTATGGTGTTTATCTGGTTTGTTCAAAGTATTGTGAAAGAGCTTTTTTTGCAATGTCTGTACACTGCTTCGTTTTCGCATTCTGTATATCTGTGGGCTGTGGCACATTGGAACATATGGTTCTCGAGGGAGAAAAGTTTTACTCTTCAATAAATGCGAAGTTGGGCATGCGATCTTTTTTAAAATTGTCCATTAGGAAAGAGGTATAACCGTTGAAAAGTTGAGTTCCTCGTGAAAGTTTCTTACAGCATTTCATATCTTTCCGAATCCAAGGTATCTTTTTTTTGCCCGCCCATTGGCCAAGGTGAATCCCTCATCATCTTTTATTAATATCAAATTTTCAAAATGCGATTCTGACACATGACAACTGTAAAGTGAACTTTTTTCCCTGAGCATAATGTAGTAGGTTTGTTAGGATCGGTTTGTAATATGTGGGTGGTACCACGATCTCGTACTTCCCATCATTGTCTTAGATCCGAGAATAAAAGGTTTTCAGTTCTGGAAAACTTTGATTGTATTTGATGAATGCGTGACTGGTATATTTTGTATGCTGTGCATGTGAGAATAAATTGCCTATGGTCCCTTATGTCATTTACCAGGGCTGTATTAATTTGTGGATCAAAATGTGAATGTGTGCTCTTTCAGCCAAGGGAGTCTTTAATTTTTTTTTGTTTCATCTAGGCTTCTGTCTGAGAATATAGCAATATGTGGTCTATGGTCAGTGGTTACTATTAAATGCGGGCATCCAAGGGTAAAAATGTGAATGCTTAAGGCCTCAAGCGATAGCGAGGGATTCATGCTCTGAATGAGAGTATCTGGATTCCAGCCAGTTTATAAAGCGTGATGAGCATCTATGACGGTTTTCTTAGAGTGTGGTGGGCTTTGGCATGCCAACATGAAAGGTGGCTGATTTATTCACTACGGCTGCCTAGTCTTAAAATGCTTGACTGTGTTGTCAAATGTTTTCAGGGCAGCGGATTCGGCTAGCATATCCACCCGTAGGATGTCGTCTGATGGTGCCCTGATAAAGTGATTCATTGCGACATCTTTTTTAAAGTCGTATTTGCATTTTGTACAGCTGTACTAACGATCTGTAATAGCCTGTAGAAACCGTGTGACAAAATCCTGTATTAATTCTTTGTCTTGTTGCATAGTCGCATGTAATTTAATACAAAGTGATGATAGGCCAATTTCAGACCAATATTATTTACCTCAGTGCAGATAACGCCAAATACCTGTTTTTTTTTGTCAGCTAGAGTGCCAATAGGTGGATGATTCCCATAAAAAATACTAGTTCATAAATAAAAATATGTATCCTATCTCTTATCTATTGTTTCTAACATGCTTTCTGCGAAATTATTGTCAACAGTCGAACATATTAATAATTCGGTAATATTAAAGTTTGGATCTTACCTTAGTTGTTCAAAACTATAGCAAAATTTTATTGTATTTGAGCTACCGCTTATAAGGCTTCACGTACCTTGGAACTTGACAGTAAAATAAAAATAATTTAAAACATCACTACACATGCCAGGCAGCATTGCAACATTGATGGGATTTGAAAAGAATACATAGCGTTAATAAATGCATGTCATGTGCGAGACGCAATACAAAATAAATCAATATATAAATAATCTAATATGTCAAATGGAGGATTCATATCATGCTTGTGCTTTGTCGATTATTATTATTGTTTATTATTATGGCTGGTGTTTATTATTTATTATTATTTGAAATGAACCTGAATTTATCCCGGGGGAGTGGAAAGCCCATAGGAACACCTATTCATATGGCGCACTATTGTTACCAGTCCATGTCGGGTATGGGATAAGATATTTTAGACTGCTTCATCATACTATACTCAATACGACTATCGCAGCCTCTTGCCTGGTTACCTGTCCATGTCGGGTATGGGATTAGTGAGCCCTAACATGTTTTTATTCATTTTTTTAATATATTGCTCTTATATACATTTTCTTCATATCGTTCTTTTTTTCAATCTATCTATATGGTCCTTCTATGACATGGTTACCAGTCCATGTCGGGTATGCAATTAATTTATCCCAAGGGAAGAGGATAGTCTATAAATCTGCTTAATCATGTGGCGTTTCACAGCCTCTTGTCTGGTTACCAGTTCATGCCGGGTATGGGATAAGTTAGCCAGATACTTTATCCAATTTTTTATTTATATTGTTTTCTATATACAGTGTATTTCATTTCTTCATTTCATGGTGTGCTTATTTTCTTTTTCAATAAATTAACTAGTGCGGCTGTTTTCTATGTGCAGTGTATTTCATTTCTTCATTGTGTGCTTATTTTCTTTTTTCAATAAATTAACGAGTGCGGCGCTGTTGCTCATCGTGCTAAGCGTTGGAAATATGCCCAACTGCATCATGCCCCCACATCCTGGTGGGAACGGTGCCTCCATCTAAGCCGTGGCAGAAATAAGGAAAGAATGATACCCACATCCCATCGCAATACCAGTGAAAATGCGAAACATTGACAGAATAGTGCTCCCAAGTATTTATGATTTTTTTTCTCGGAAACTATCCTCTATTTGTATTTGAAGACTTATTTAATATGCTGTATTGCAATGGTTTTCAACCAGGGTTCCGACAATTCAGCTCAGGGGTTTCAGTTAACATTTATACCAGAGGTTTTCTATCATTACAGAGGAATTGCACGGGTCACGTGACTATGTTTACGGGACGGCAAAAAAGCGAAAACGTCCATTTGGCTCCCGTCAGTTTAGGGTTACCATATTTTTGTGACTTCAAATCGGGACGCCTCGAAAGGCAACGACCCCTTAGCTGTGATTTTATAACTTTACATTTTCCGATTTTACTACATTCCTGCATTTAAAGCTGTCTCGGCTTTTAATTAACCATATTGTTATCGAAATTTCATGCGCATATTCTCTGTCCAAATATCGGATTCAGTTCGAAAAATAGGAAGGAATGGACGTTAACGATACCTGTACAAATAATTCGAATTTAGACTAATTAGTATTGGTTTTACATGCGATACGTCTGTCATCAATGGGAATCAGCAGGAAACGAACGCATTCACCTTCAGTAATAACAGTG
Organism: Styela clava; assembly: GCF_964204865.1. Lineage (NCBI taxonomy): Eukaryota > Metazoa > Chordata > Ascidiacea > Stolidobranchia > Styelidae > Styela > Styela clava. The sequence continues at coordinate 107,418 of NC_135264.1, read as the reverse complement.
ACTTATCGGGAAAGAAATCTTCATTAATGGTCAGAAGGTGTTGTCTGATTGTTTCGTTAGTTAGCAGGTAATCTATTACTGATCTGATACACAAACTTGGCACTGTCAAATGGTGATTAGTGTTTAATTTCTTTTCAGGAAAAAGGAAAGATAACCCATTATCAGATGCTTATAAGAGCCATCAATATTTGAATTTTGCCATTCCAGAGAGGAAAAGAATAGTTAGAAAAGGAGGGATTTTAAAGAAAGGCAAAGGGCAGGACTATTTCAACAAATTCTGTTAACTTGTATGCGTTGCAATATCACTTTGCAGTTGTTAGCATAAACATTTAATGTGTCTTTCGACTAGCTAGACCTACCACACTTCAAAAGAAGCCGCCTATACCCATAACACTGTATAAAATATTTGATAGAAATTACCCCCAAGACATCATATCTTCCATTTGAAAGAGCTGTGGAGGCAGATACATTTTTTACTCTAAATTATGGAATGTTACTTCCAGGTTATCTTATCCTTATACATATCTTGATGTTAGTGACTCCAATTGACCCAGAAAACAGTCGAATCTGAGCACGTTGGATTCACGTGAAACACGTAATATATCCCATCCGGAGCAGCACCGATCCACAACCTCCTGCCTATGGAATCAAAACATTAGACAAATTGGTGTACTGTGCGCATTCACAAATCTTTGCGAATCAAGTGTGCCTTTTGACTAAGAAAAATTTAGCATTGAGATGGTCAATCTCAATATAAACCTGATAAAGTTAGAAGTGGAGAGAAAGATCTCCACATGGGCCGATGCTTCGCCCCAGAGGCGTAGCCAGCATATTTTGCACCCGGGGCAAAATATAAAATTGGCGCCCCGGCCCCCACGTTTAATCATGTTTTCTATTGCATTTAATTGTATATGTAAAAAAAATTATATTTCGTCACGCTAATAACCGAATTGCGTAAGTCATTTTTAGCTGTTTTGAGAAAAACGTAAAAAAACTTCCTAATGATATTGCTATGCCATTGAGAGTCTTTAATTTGCCATAGTTCAACTTTTTGATCGTAGCCGGATTTAAGTTAATTTGTATGACGCAGTCATGTGACGTCATAATGGCACACTGTGATTTAGGCAAAAATGTGTCTATGGCTAGAGGACATACGCAATTTTGCAACTTGTCTTATGTACCAGTCCTGAAAACCAAACAATCCAAAATCCCCAAAATAGCTAATCTGTTTCAATTACATTATTTTTTATGTTTAAAAATATATATTTCATCAATATAACACGCTCTGCACATCACCGAAATAAGACTAAAGTTAAATATAAAGAATAAAACAGTAATGTACTCTTATATAAAAGTCAACCATGGTGAATTGGACTCAGACCGTAAATATCACAAGTGCACGCCTTCCTATACAGTAGTATAAATTGAAAATTATTAGCGCTAAGCTAGAATCTGAGATGCAAAAACTCGAAAATCCTTCGCCTAGGTTATTTTGCATTTGTGACGTCACAATAGTCCTGCGTTAACAATGATAATTCCTTATGACGGAACAATTGAACAAATTTGCATATAATACAAAATTTCTATTTTTATGGGTTTCGGAATTCTTAAAATAAAATCTGAGTTAACAGACAGGTGCGCAGCATTACATAAATACCTATTTTATGAAAAATTCAAAACCGCCCAAAATGACTTACGCAATTCGGTTATTAGCGTGACGATATGTGAATTCAAATTTATATGTAATTATATATTTTATTATTTATTCAAAAATATATGTATATGTAAATTCAAATTTTAATGGAACATTTTATTTAAAGAAGAAGCAAAGCTATACAAAATAGAGCATATGTCCCACTCAGTTACTGTCAAAGATGATCTACATAGTCTAAAATAAATTCATTTTTTCAATTTCACTGTCGTAAACTGGTTAACACGTCATCAAAATCTGTTTTTTTCCAATGTTTCTCTTTCAACACTTAGAAGTGCAAGATCACGGAGACGATCCTGTCCCGTTGATGCACGCGAATACGACAAAATAAGTTTCAATCTGCTGAAAGACCGTTCACAGCTTGCAATTGAAACTGTTATTGTTAACAAAATTTGTAGAGAAATTCGCAGATTGAATAAAACGTCGTCTCCAAAAGACACAATAAAACCAAGAAGAGCCAAAGGAGTTTCTGGTTGATCTCCAATTTCGGTGAAAAGTTCGTGGCCATTGATGTCCGTGTGGTAGAGATTTGCAAAATCTGTGCAATCTCGACGAATTGTCGAAAACGGCATTGAGGTCTTTTAGCACAGTATAATATATTTTATGTAACTCTGCCGCAAAGTACGGTACTTTGACAACAAAATACAAAACCACGTATTACTCAAAACATGTATTAACATCATTCAACCAAATTCCGTTTCCATTTGTCTCCAGCACAGAACTAATATCAACTTACATCCGAGTGCGCAGGCAAGAACTTAACGATACATGAACCACGTAATTAACCCGGTGCATTTTGTTACCTAACGTTACCAAATCAAATTTTGCTTTGTTTTCCGGCCAGATTTTTTTGGCCATGTAATTACGATGGAAATCTGACCGTGCTATGTGCGTGATGACGTCGGCAGTCGTAAGTGGTTTGACCAAGTGTGCAGTTTGCCATGTACTAAGATTAGATGTCTGCCGCCGGTGCGATCTTGCTTGTGACCGTTTTTTACCTTTGTTGTGAAATTTTTGCCAGCCCCATTTTGGCGCCCCTGTACCTTGGCGCCCGGGGGCATATGTACCCCACTGCCCCCCCCCCCCCCCCCCCCCTAAGCTACGCCTCTGCTTCGCCCATCTGGCTCAGAGGTGTTTTCCCAATTGAGAAAGCTGTCAAAGCATGCGTCTCATGGACATTTTTGTTCTTCTCGTCAATGGTCGAGGTAAATTTTTCAATTTTTTTTTTGTGAAGTCATATTTTTTCAACGCAATTCTGACATAAGAGCCAAACCCTAACTAGATAATTACTTTTATTTTTAATTAGAGCGGTGGCGGGGTTGTTTATGGCGCAGGATTCGTAAAAAGATCCAAACGTTTCACATAAAAGTTACTCAATGTTGTTGTTTTTTTGTTTTTGAATCAGGGACTAAGTTTGCCTTGAGTCATACTTTGCTATGTGGAGGTTAATTAAAAACCAGACAGACTTTACTAGAGGATCCGAAAATCTCTTGTGGAGTGCGATTTTAAACTCTGCTCATATTGCGTGTCATCTGCTATTTCTCATTTGCATGTCCAGGAGACATATTTTACGACAGGCGCAATTACGACTGAACTAGACCGCAACCGACGACTGTGAGCAGCAATGAGGTAATTTTTGAACCTGCAAAACGCAGTTAAATTCGTGCCGTGCGGTGTGTCAAGTCTTCAGCGACTGCAAAAAATCACTTCCAGCTTTCAGTACTTTCATCTGTTCAGTTGACCTACCGACGCACTTAAAAGTCAATGTCTAGAAACATAGTAAAACACTAATACGCTTTATTAATACGATAATTATACTCGTTTCTTGATATTGAAGAAAAATGTTCGATTCTTATTCCATTGCAAATTTTGTTCCATCGAATTTTTAAAATGAACGGGGTGCTGCGACCTGCGATTTTGTACATTTATATACTTTTACCAAATGCCAAATGATTTCAAGTATTGAAAAAATGAATCATTTCAAATGCAAGGAGTTTAGAAACGGTCTATTTCTGTCGATAACCTAACGGTAGTTTAATGAATACTGGCTATGTGATTTTCAGATTTTTTTCAGTATTTGTTGGCGCGTTTGACCGTTTTTCAGCTATTAAATATAATTCATATCTCAGATAAAGTTTAGTAATGGAAATGTCGGTACATATATATTCTCATTGGTGAAAAAAAAATTTAAATAAAAAAAAGTTATTCTCAATAGTCATTTAGCATTTTCGCTGCATTTTCTTCATACAGTATTTCTAATGTTTCGACCCTGCTTGCTAGCAATTTTTCGATATTATCGCATATACGGCATACACGTCAACTCTAAAATACTTTGATATATTTTCCTATCAACCCTTGTATCAAATCGATCTACCTAAAAAAACTAATTCCCTTTATAATGATGACAATAAGTAAAATGAAACTAGTGGTCATCGTTAGCTTGACTTTGAGATCATCTTTTGAGTAAGTTCTCGGGACTTTGCTTTGACCAAATGAAAACGTGTCAGTGTTATGGTCGTGTTATATTGCCAGCATTAGTTATAGCTTATAGGCAATCACTTACTATATGGCGATTGCTGTCATTAACATTGTTTGGGCCAATTTCTTTTCAACCATATGTTTCAGTGACTAAATTTATTTATGCATGTTGTAAGTTATCCTCAGCTGTGAAAAATGCCAATGGCGTGGATCCTAAACGTTGGTACCTTAGGGTATTTAATCTTGCATCATAATTTCATCCTCCTTTGTTCGCCAGTCCGGTTTACGATTTAGTATGGCGTCATAATGAGGATCAACACTATTTTAATGAATCTAATTTAGCGCTTCAGCTTGAGCCTTTTATGCTTTCTTTGTCCACATTGAAATGTTGGAAATAGGTTCCTCATGACGCAATAATTAGTTAAAACAATGCAGTTTATTTTTATCCCAGGGAGTCAGCGATACGCGCAAAAGACCAACTTTCATTAATTAACCAGCTTTCACCATGACAACAAGAGGACAAATTAACGAAAAGATTTTATGATAATGAATCCTGTAATAAATCTAATACAAGAATAGGAGCCTCACAAAATATTTAATGTATTACAAGTTTTATAGCAAGTCATATTGTGCCAGAAGCTAAGTAATCAGTAGGCCTACAGTGATGAGGTGTTCTATCAGGACTAGGACAAAAGAAGTCAGAAGTCGGTCATATATTTATATGCATAGCTTCGGATAATTCATCACTCGGCCATTTATGAACTATTGTTTGCCCATAAGTCCCGTATTCAGCGATATATGGTATTATTCATTGCCCGTGTGGATATGCAAAATACAGTTCGACTACTGTAGGCCAAAAATAGGAAACGAAATCAGTTTCCGGATATTTGCAGTTTCCTATGTAATATATTTGGTGGGAGATACTAGAAAATATATGGCGAGACCATGCGCACATTTTTATACCTACCAATTAATTAACAAAATTATCACAATGTTTCATTTTTGTATTCTAAATTCAAGGTTGGCATACACAGGTAAAAAAATATTTTCTTCATTTTTCGTATTGCGTTAGATTTGGCCTCATTGGATAAGAAGTGTATTTGTGAATTATTTAGAATTTAATGTGAACTATTCCGCTTAAATTTTTGTTGCGGTTGTTGCTGTTGAATTTGTGCATGTTGTTTTGGTAAAAAATCGCTTTTCTCGCAACTAATGGCCCGATATATTTTGAATTTTCGGGATATAAAGAAGCTAGGAGGCCACTTTTCAACCATTCAATACCCAACATCAACTGGTAAACAACTGCTAATTATTTAGAATTTAATGTGAATTATTCCGCTTAAATTTTTGTTGCTGTTGAATTTGTGCATGTTGTTTTTGTGAAAATTCGCTTTTCTCGCAACTAATGGCCCGATAAATTTTGAATTTTCAGGATATAAAGAAGCTAGGAGGCCACTTATATTATTTATATTTTTAATTTATTTTTAGAAAACCAATGTCTATGGAACTGTGATTTTACTGTTTATGTTAGTTCCTGGGAATAATTTTAAATGACCTTGATGTCGCATTGAATTAAACATGCACTGTTAAAAATTTTTTTCCAAATTTACTAAAAAAAAATGGCAGCAAAAGTACTGGCCCCATGTAAAAAAATTTACAGGCCCTATCAGTAGTATTATGAACAGTATTTTTAGTAAATTTACATAGATTGATGGTAGCAAAAATTACTATAAAACTGTAAAAAATACTACTTTTTTGACGGCAGTAAACCTACCCACCAGTAGTAATATTTTTTACCTTAAAATAGTAAATAAAATTACTATCTCGATGGCAGCTACCTTACCCGACAGTAGTACCATACAATACTAGCATGATGGTAATTTCTCACTCGCGATGACCGAACCACTACGAGAGTAGCAAAGCTATTTACTAGCACGACACAACAGTAAACACACATATTACAGTTAAAATAAAAAAAAACGAGATTCTGGAAACGAAAATCATTTTATTACAATTGATATTTTTATAAAACCATAAATACACACTGAACGCCTTTAAGGCTTGTAAAACAGTTTCGAAAGAAATTTCAGAAAATATATGGTCTACAGTCAAATTTAAACACCTATTAGGAGACGTTGAAGGCTATCCATGCAATAAAATGAGGGCACAAGTTCTTGTAGGACATAGGAATTCTGTATGTAATGGATCAAAATCGAGTTTCTATTGGCACTTGTTAGAAATCTGGTCTATACATTTCGAGGTCTATTTATTTATCTCAATAGATCCAAATAAAGTCAAACAAGAAAACGTTTTAGGACTGGGTTGTTTAGTTGACAAACTTATTTTGAAATCAAATTTCTGGATACCAGGCTATGAGACGCTGGCAAACGTGACATAATAACGAGACTATTGTAAGAATTTCACGATTTTTTGCACTTTACTCTAATTATAATGTTTCAAAATGAAAATTTTGGGAAATATCATGCAACCTATTTTGTAGCTATGGCAAGAGTTTCAAAGATGACAAATTCTAAAGTTAATTATGCAAGATAATTTTCAAGATAAGATTTCAAGGGGCGTGAAGTCGAAGAGCGGGAGTTTGAGGATTTTGGTAGGAGCATGAGTGGGAGTTCTAAATTTTGAAGCTTGCGGAGTCTATAGAGTTAATCATAGTCGGAGTTTATCCACACTTATGAATAGAGTTTGACTGGACATTTTTAAAGCTCATGAGCTAGGAGCAGAGTTTGCAGAAGTTGCAAATTCAAAAATGTTAAAATTGATAAAACTGGACAAAAAGTTACACTAAAGCAGCTAGCATAGCAGCAGTCAAATCTTATAAGATCAGGGAGTCAAGAGTTTTAATTCATATTTTGAAAGAGTCTTGAGCAGAAGACGGAGTCATATATTTGCAAATGTGGGAGTTGATAGTCATGAGTGGAAGCCAGAAATTTTGTGGTTGAAGAAGATTACGGAGCAGAGTTTGTTTAAAATTATCCAGACTTCACACCCAACACACAGCTAAATCATTTTTTATCAAATTAATCGATCAGCCAAAAGCAGGGCTGCGAACTCGAACTTCGAAAAACTCTATCAAATACATGAACTCAAACCCCTGACCAGGGTAATGAACTCGAACTTGAGAAACTCAATCAAAGGCATGTGAAAATTTGATCGAGTTTTCACCCCTGGTCAAAAGTGATGTAAGCTGCAGTAACACCACCAAAGTTTACTTAAACATCAATTTCTAACAACGGCACATATAACGCCTGTGATAGATTCACTCTTCTTGCAAGGCCGATTACTTTTGCATGAACGTCTTTGCCTTTACTTTTTTTCGACTTAGTGCCTCTGGGGTTTATGTCACCGAAGAACCTGAAAAAAGACCGAACTTAAATGGCGAATAGGTTTCACATATGAAATTTGGAAAACGTCCTGTCATCTCACCACCAAAATAGTAAAAACACAAACACTGGACAAAAATAGTAAAAATGTCAGGTATTTATAATGTATCGTGCCTTGCCAAGGGATAAACAAAAAACTGCCAGTGGGCCAGGAATGCAATTGCTAAACCAAGAAGCACCAGATCCTCCTAGCCTCCAGTTGTCGCAAATCGCAATAGGCTCATCCGCTCGTTGACATTCGATTGCAAATGCAGCAATTGAAAAATATTGTATTAATTTCTGTCATTAGTAATGATTTTTTGCAAATATATCAAAAATTTCCTGCTACAAAATGGAGAGCACAGTGACATCGTTTGAAATTGAAGTTCACTAAAATAGGATTGTTGTGAGTTCATTTTTCACATATGGATGTAAAACATATTAGATAAGGAGGAAACATGTGTGGTACCGCCAGTCAGTCTATTATTAACCACCTAAAACTGTTTAACTAATTAAATTATTCTCAGCCCCACTTATGGCCCAGTCCCCAGGATATGGACACCATGAGTTTGTGCAAGTCCAGTCACATATTTCCTTTTCACAACCCATTTTTTGTATTGTATGTCATCAAATAACACTACATGACAGAAGAAACAGGTAATTCGTCAACAACGTGTACATTGTGCCAACAGCAAGAATTATATCAGCACTGTAGACTAGCACATTTTTTCTTACCTCTGAATAAAATCAAACGTCAGCAAGGCCTTCTTTGGATATTCTATGTTGAAAACATAGAACGAAGCAAACTGAAAAGCTACCGCTTCAAAAAACGATCTACAGGAACACACCACTTCTCGTTCAGCGATGACGTAAAAAGTCTCAGCAGTCGCTACCGTGTTACCTGAAACACAAGATTGTAAACTTTAGCTTCGAATCTATAGGCTTATGAATAAAGTGAAAGTCACTCGACAGGTTGATTAATCTTATTATCTCAACTTCTAAAGCCAACTAATAACAAATACACTTACTAGAGGTGGATGATTAGTGATTTTTTTGATAATATGCAATTACACAATTATTAATTGTATAATAGTACGATCATCTCCAAATTGGCTTTGGCTATATATCTAACATAGCAGACATGGATTTGTTCTTATTTTCACTCACCGTTGATAGCAAGCGCAACACTGATAAAACGAAGGGAGAACTTATTACATTGATGAGGCTTATGATGCGCATTACGTTCTTTCAGAAATAATATATTTCATATTTCAAGCAATGCATACTGTGACGCAACAGTTAAAGCAGGTTGCATGACAGAAGCTGGTGATATTATTTTATAATAATCACAACTGAGAAGTATATGGCGACACAAAATGGCCTTTGAAAAAGTTGCGCAGAATTAATCACAGGAAAACAGCTATCATATCATTTTTCGAAATTGTTCCCGATATTCACAATTACATCGCTCACCTCTAACACTTACCTATGCAAGCAATAAATGGAGATTTTGGAATATCTTTTAATATCTGGGAAAAAGTGGTTTCTTTCTGAAAATAGGCAAAGTAGTGAATGTATATGCAAAAAAATTCCGTTAACCACTATCATGCAGTTAGTTTCCAATTAATTTGCAGTCGGCTCACAAAACTTTATACGAACAGTGTTGTGCAGAAGTTACATTACTCTTGATGCAAAAACTTTCAAAAAAAAGTACTTTACACAAAAAAAGCATAGAACATACCTGGAAACACTTAAATATTTGGTTTAGGTTTTCTCCGAAATAATAGGCGATCAACGTGACCACCCCAGTCGATTTTGGTAATTCAGTTTTCAGACTCTTTGATTCCGATTTTGAAGAACTTATAAATTCAGAAATTTTCTTATTGGTTGAATATTTCAATGTTCTAAATAATAATGCCTGCTAAAACGCTTAAAAACAGTGAAAAACCGTCAAAAAACACCCAGAACCCTGCTAAACGCTTAAAAACAGTGACCAACCGTCAAAAAACACCAAGAACCCTGCTAAAACGCTTAAAAACAGTGAAAAACCGTCAAAAAAACACCAAGAACCCTGCTAAAACGCCTAAAAACAGTGAAAACCCGTCAAAAAACACCAAGAATCCTGCTAAAACGCTTAAAAACAGTGAACAACCGTAAAAAACACCAAGAACCCTGCTATAACTCTTAAAAACAGTGAAAAACCGTCAAAAAACACCAAGAACCCTGCTAAAACGCTTAAAAACAGTGAAAACCCGTCAAAAAACACCAAGAACCCTGCTAAAACGCTTAAAAACAGTCAAATAATACAGTGTAAATTGTGAAATCGCCAAATACGTTCCGAACAAGATGGCCGCCTTGTAGACTTTGTAGGTATAGTTGAATTCATCTGTCTGTTACCGGTACCGTACCTATTGTTGCCACTGACTTGTAACGTTTGAACGTATCCTATCACCATAGGCTACCGGTAAGTTACATCTATTCCGAAACAAATACTGAAATAGCCAATTCAGATTTTTACTCTTGGTCGTCGATATATACCGGTACCGGTAAGACGGCGAAACTAACGCAGTGTGTAAGCATGTCGCTGTATACAGGTAGGCTACGGTACCGGTACCATTAGATGCTGATGTACACGGTATTTAAAGAATATTTTGGTCTACCAACTACAAGTCTGCTACTGTAACACAAACATGCTCAATTAACGCATGAAAAGCTACAAAAACCAACCGCCTAAAATAAACATCCACTAACGACAAAGAGCCTCGCTTACCGAGTCCTAATTCCTGAACCAGAAAAAGCGCGGGCTACAGGCACGTGACATTTGAGTGATGTCATAATTGGCACATTACCGGTACTAAATGACCTATGACCGGAAAGAGAAGGATTAAAATATAGGACACTTTGATCTCTGCAAAAAGTACCAGTACCGGTACCTCAATATTCAGACCACTACCCGTGGTAAATTCGCAGCTACCGTACAGACCGTTGCTAACACAATCATCAAACTCAGACTCACGCTATTGCATACTTAACATACGTACCGCATTCAGTTTTCATAAGCACGCAACCGATGCTGAGCTCCCAAACAGCTTAGCGTCCCAGCCGAGATGGGCAAGGAAACTCGAAATCAAAAATGCTGCGCACGCAACCTGCCTCGTGGAGTTTTTGCGGATGAATTTTTGGACAAATAGGTCCGCTTACTTCCGGAAAAATAATATATAAAAACAATATCTTATCTTGTCTAATGCAATAGCAAAACAATCAGAATTTTTGGGTGATGAACCAAAATAATTTTAGAATAAAATTAATTCAAATTAATACCCAGAGCAAAATTTAGATGAAATTCTAAAGGAGTATTTAAATTTGCTTCGTGACTATATCGCATGCGTAGGTAGATAAATTCGTTTATTGGAAAGAATAGTTACTCGTAAATTAGAGGATCTTAGATTTTTTTACTTTTTCCAAGTATACTAATCTTTTTACTATTTTTCTGTTATATTAATTACTAACTGATCAGTGAAATTACTATTCATTAGTAAACTATTAACAAACAAGCACCCTGATTGGCTCAGCTAAGCAAGTCACGTGATTTCAATAAAATACTCTTGTAGAAAGTAAAATTCAACGAAAAATTAGTAAAAATTTACTAGAAAAATTAGTATATTTACTAATTTTTTTAACAGTGTGTATAGCAGGGGTGGCCAACCTGCTTTCGACCGCAATCGACTGAAATCTTCTGAATAGCTCGCGATCGACTGATCGGTAAATGGTCATACACAAAAACGAATGATTACTGAGTATGCAAATGAGTACACATATGCATAGAAAATTACACCGCTGCCAATAAGCTCGGCTCTGTGGGCGCATTCTTAATAAAATCGCCACACAAATGTGTATGTTTTCATGTTCCATTTGATTTGTTATTAATATGATTAGGTAATTGTACCGGGATTGAACGATTCATCATCTATTTAAGATGTATTCAAATAATACAATTCAGAAATACAGTCTGTCTAATTTTTGGTCGTAAATCTTAAAAACTTGTATATATTTGTATTTATGTATTATCTAAACAGCGAAAAATATATATTTTCAAACCATAAATGTTACATGACTGACCAAACTTCAGTATCTAATTTACAATTTCTTCCGAGTCCAATTCTTCGCTCGCTCGGAATTAGGAAAAAATTGGCATTCTGATGTCACTGCTGCCGTTGCAAATGAAATTAATTTTATAGCTACTCTTGGAGTAAGACAATAACTTTCACATACTGCAAAAGTTATTGTAGGATTGTTTGTCAGTCAAGACACACAACATCTGAAAGTTTTTAATAGTAAACTTCGAATATTTTTATGGAGAGACTTCATAGATGAATCGAAGCACCAGCATAACAAATAATTTTAATAATACCCATATTTAGAAAACCCACTAGGTAGACTCAAACATACAGTATTTTTCCTAGGCTACTAATCTAAATTGGGCTAAACAGTCAAATTACCATTCAGATGCACATGTATAGTAAAGCGGTAGGTAAGTGGAAAGCCCGATTATGCGCCATGAAATTTATACTTAAGACGCCATTGTCATCAATAACACCGTGTTTTTGACATCTAGTCGCGGGAGCCGACAAAAATGAATAACTTAACTTCAATTTAAGCATTTAGGCAGTTGGTAACTTCAAAATTCAGTTAATTTAATGCCTCACAATTTTTTGATCCATTTTTTTCCCCTACAAGAAGTGCAAAGTTCTTTCGTATCAAATGAATATTAATAATTATGAATGAGGTAAAGTTTTTGAAGAATTTTCATCTGTTTTAATTGTTTAACAGTCGATTTTAACATGAATTGTTTGATTCTAATTATTCATGCAATACTATTGGGTCCATTGTAAATTAACTCACCGTTAATGCAAGATATTGAAACGTTGGCAACGTCGACATACATGATGGGACAAATCAATGGAGCAGTTTGGACAAAATATGCCACCAAGATAATTACACATCCGAGTTCGATTTTCTCGTGATACAGTAGCGTTTGGCAAATCTGAAACACAACAATGTGAAATATATTCCAGGTTAACAAATAAATTGATTTCAGCAATGACAGTAATTTTAGAATAATAAACTTCATGTCCCGTATAAGTTGTATTTTTCATATTTTTGAATGTTTATTGTTCAGTCAACAGGCAAAATGCAAGCAGATAAAGCCCAACTCAGGTACACAAATGAAAATTATTATGAAGCAGTAAATAGTACTAAAGAACTTGTGATATTACCTCATGGGCTTAAGAACGACTTAATTAACTACTTTCTAGATTACTTCAGACTTAATATTAAGATTATTAACTATATATTCGATTCATATCATATCAATCAACCTGTCATATCAATGTTCGCGTTGCATAAAAGATCAGTTGCATTAGTTAAATTGTAAGCAGCAGCTTGCAATTTCATGCTTTTGACATCGAAAAAATTCCAGTTGAAGAAAAGTTCTGGAGGAGACATTGTAGCTACATCACTATCTGATGAGTAACATCTACACCAGTGCCCGTGTTTGGTTCATTAGGTGATTTTCGTCTCGGACATGCAGTTGAATCCTAATGACAAGTCGGAATATCAGGCATTTCAGAAAAATTATATAACTGTTTAAAACTTCAAATAGTGTCATTCGATAAATAAAAAAAATCTCACTTTGAATATGAATTTGAACGAATATCAGCATCGAAAATATTCGGATGTTCATCATTATGCTTAAAATGGCACTCATAGGTACAACTAAACATAAATTAAAAAGTTTAACGCATTCAAACCATATTTTGGATAGTTTGTCGTGTAACGATGTACAATTTCAATTTTTGTTTTCTCTTCCCCTCTATTAGATTTCACAAATAAATAAGGATACGAAGATTCCGAATTAGTCATTTTATCTGACTTTCCTTGTAAAGATGTGCAATCTAAAGTAAATTTTAGTTCCGGTTCTTCATAAGATTTTAAAATGAATAACGATACACATCTATTTATAAAGAATCCTAATGATTCGCCACTTCAGGACTTGAATTTGAGCAAACCGATTTTCACACGCTTGTTTATTTTTATGTATAGTTCTATAACTTATACCACAACAAACAATGATTGAGCAAGGATTGGACCAGAAGCATAGAACAAGGACAGGTATAGCAAGTTCGCCTAAATAAAAGCTAAATCCAAACCATTATGTTCTCAAGTTTTTCTTTGTCAAATAAGTCAAAGTTGTTTATTTAAAACTATTTTGATGTCTTTAGTAAAACTCTATTATCAAATTATCAAATGTTGTATTCCCTATTTACAAATATTGCCGAATGTAATGTCGACGAGGCGCATGCATGTTTGGAATCTTTGACCATCTGTGTGAATATAGATAAAACTAAAATATAGATAAATTTTGTGATAATACAAATAGCGGCAACATTTTCATAAGTGGGCTTGTCATGTGTTCAATCCAATATCTTCCCTTATATCTTCCTTCACTGTAGAGCAGCGATTCTTAAACTGGGGGCGCGAAGGTAAGTCAGGGGGGGGGGCGTGAACTGTCAAATGTAAAACAAGCTAAAAATCGTGAAATTACGACAAACAACGAATCCAACAATGCTTCCGAAGAATAATTTTATTAACTCGCAGTTTCAGCCACCTCCTGGCGGTCACTCGTATGCTACGCATTGCAGTACTACCCGCAATCACGAACGGTTTTTCGTAGCTGTGTCACCAACGTGGCTCCGCGGTGGCACTATCTCACGTTTACGACATAATTACATTCAACTTCAAAAGTGGACACGCCTCACTCCCACCCATCCCGTCTGACTGCGGCTATCCTTGTGACGCAATAATTGCACGGAGATGACGGGCCTGGTACGCTTAAGTCTAAACAAGCGTAGCTCATTAGATATCGATATACAAATTATTTAGTCGTAAGACACAAGATGAATTCAAAAAAAAAGAAAGTTCGACAGCCAATATGGATTCACTGATGCGACGGAAAATGGTCAGGTCGTAGCAAAATGCGTCATATGCCTCCAAAGCTTGAGTAATGACGCTCTGAGGCTAAGTCGGCTGCAGCGTCATCTTCGAACCAAACACAGTTCTCTTCAGAACAAGCCGTTGGCTTTCTTCCAGACCAGAGAAGAGTCTTTCAAGAAAATGAAGATTGTGGGTGAAAAGAGCTTTCGCCAATCCTCATCTGCTGAAGTAGTTGAAGCGTCTTACGAGATAGCTAATATGATTGCTCGTGCAAAGAAACCCCACAATATTGGTGAAACCTTGATCAAACCATGCATGCTAAAAGCAGCCAGCCTTTTGTTGGGAGAGAAAAACAGCAAGAAGCTAGCGAATATTTCTCTATCCGATTCCACGATAAAACCGCGCATTGATGAACTCGCAAAGAATATCGAATTGCAGGTTATCGAAAAGATACATTCATCACCTTGTTTCGCCATTCAATGTGATGAGACAACTGATTTAACCCAATTGTCTCAGCTGATGGTCTACGTCCGTTTTATCGGATCTACAAGCATTGAAGAGGAAATGTTGTTTTGCAAACCCCTTGAAACCACCACCAAAGCGGAAGATGTGTTCGAAGCTGTTGCTGCGTATTTTGACAGCAACGCCATCAAATGGGAGAACATTGTGGGAATATGCACTGATGGGGCCCCTGCAATGCTTGGGTCACGAAGTGGATTTGTTAGCAGGATGAAGCAGAGAAGCCCCATCGCAATCGGAACTCACTGTGTAATTCACAGGGAAGCTCTGGCATCCAGGACCTTGCCTCCTGCATTGGATGACAAGCTTGCTGTTGTCATACGAATTGTTAACTTCGTCAAAGCAACACCAGTCAAATCGAGGTAGTTTGCCAGGTTGTGCAAGAATATGGATTCTGATCATGAGGCTCTTCTGTTTCACATGGCGGTTCGATGGCTGTCAAAAGGTAATATGTTATCTCGCGTTTATGAGATGTGGGAGGAAGTGAAGCTATTCCTCGAAGCGCAGGGAAAACAGGACCTCCTGCTGTCATTCGCGTCAGACAGTTTTCAACTTGGGTTGGCATACCTTGTTGAAATTTTTGAAGCCCTGAATCTTCTCAATAGATTATTACAAGGCAATAATACCAGCCGAATAGATCACTACGATGCCATACATACGTTCATAGCAAAACTTGGACTATGGCTTCGTCGAGTTGAAAGGGGAAACGCGGCATCATTTCCTACCCTCGACGCTGCCCTTGATGAAAACAAGGCTGATCTGAAGGGAAAACTAAAGACTGAAGTGGAAGCCCATCTCCAGCTATTGAAGCAGGAATTCGATATTTCCCAGCGATATTTCCCAGACCTGGCTAACACTGAACTACCAGATTGGAAAATGACCAGGAATCTCTTTCGTCTCAATGAAGACATTCTGCCTGACGCTTTGCAGGATGAATTCTTGGAGATGAAGTGCAACTCCATTGCAAAAGATGACTTCGAATCAATGCCTCTCAACGATTTTTGGGTGAAATACATGGGCGTGTATAAAAATGTTGGTAAAGTGGCTTTGCGTACTCTAACACCATTTTCTGCCACTTATCTATGTGAAAGTGGCTTCTCTGCACTTGTGAGTGTCAAAAAAAGCTCGTAACAAACTCGACTGTGAAGCCGACCTTCGATGTGCATTGTCCACTACGAAACCCAGAATCAAATTCCTGGTTT
Source organism: Styela clava (assembly GCF_964204865.1). Taxonomy (NCBI): domain Eukaryota; kingdom Metazoa; phylum Chordata; class Ascidiacea; order Stolidobranchia; family Styelidae; genus Styela; species Styela clava. Next base: position 91,135 of record NC_135264.1, on the reverse strand, counting down.
CCAAAAAACAGCTACATACTTCCCATTAATCACAACTAGGAAATAAACATTCATTTAACATTTCTTGACTTGATCACAACTAGGAAATAAACGTTCATTTAACTTTTCTTGACTTGATCACAACTAGAAATTAAACGTTCATTTAAAATTTCTTGACTTTTTTCGGAGGGGGGGGGGGGGGGGGGCGTGAGTTTTTATTAAACTTCCAAGGGGGGCGTGGCCAAAAAAGTTTAAGAACCCCTGCTGTAGAGCATTTGAGAAATGTACACAAATTCTTTTAGAAAAGAGGAGACAACAAACCAGATTCAGAGAAGAGCAAAAGATAATAAGATTATTTCAGTGAAATGTGAGTTTGCTGTTGTATTTAGGCTATTTTATAACTATTGAAACGCTAATGAGGTGAACAAAATTGAGATCAAAGATCTTTTGAGTAGGTTCGCGTGACTTTACTTTGAGCAAATTTTCCTATAAAATCGAGTCAGTTGTATCCTCGTGTTATATTGTTAGAATCAGTTATATCACCTACTATATCGCGTTTGCTGTCATTGACATTCCAAAGGTCCTAAACGTCTGTACTTTTTTTGATACCTTCTTTATTCACCAAGCTGGCCATCGGTTCAGTATGACGTCAAAATGAATAGAAACATTATTTATGGAGTTATAATTTGATTGTTGATAAAAACCGATACAGACGAATACTTGCCGTTTGCTGACCAATGAGGAGTGTAGAATCGTATAAAGGTGTTTCAATTCATTGATAGAAAAGGAGATTCTGACTTCAAAGATTTAGAGAAGAATAATGAGAGGCGTAAGTTTTTGAAGTGTAATACTTTTTTCGGATATAACGCTGTTGAGGAACCTTCTGATTCACATATCAACGTAATGTTTTGCTCAAAATCAAATTATTGAATAAAATCACCTTATAGCTTGTAGATTCTAATATTTTTCAAAATGCTGTATTTCGCAAGTTTTAAGTGGTGCCGAAATCTCGTCACAACACGAGAAATTGATTTGATTTTAATTTTCGTATAGTCGGTAATCTTATCATCATTTAATAAAATTATTTCACCCCAACTTGAGCTCACGCACTCATTTATCCACTCTGGATTACCTGCGAAGGAACCCAAAGTATAATACATATACTATGGACTACGGTCAATAGGATAATTCCGGTGAAATGTGAGATTGGTATTTATTTCAGGCGGGTTTGTAACTATTGAGACGCCAATGAAGTAAACTTTTAATTCGTTCCTAGCAACAACAGAAATATTTAATTTTTAGAATCACAGAATACATGCCCATGACTGACGAGGCTTGCATGTATGCATATCGAATGCCATTTTTAGTTATATATGTTTATTTTAGACGTATAAAAATTGAAAAACGTTCGATTCGTAGTTCATTGATAAATTTTCTTCCGTTGATAGTGTATCTCATCATATCTGAAGTTATGAAGCGGTCTAAACTCCAAACGATTGCAGACATAGAATATACAATTTGAGTCGGTAATGGTTCCAAACTTAATAATATTGTATAGTAGTATAGGGGGGGGGGTCCATATATATTTATAATTTTATTATATTTTCCAAATTGCTCGAATTGTAAGCTGCACGCGCGATGTCTTGTGATTGTTTTGTATACAGTATTTCTCTCCGCGATTGATGATGTGATCATAAAGGCCGTTCCAGCTCGAAATCTTTCATGATCCGCGGGGTGCTCTATGGTGTTGAATAGGATTTTGTATCCGAATGATCTCGCCCAGTTTTCTGCTTTTCCTCGGTTAATTTTGTGTACTTCTTGAAGTAGCGTTACTTCTTGGTTTATGCTCTAGGATAGTGTGTTTGGTTTCATCTAATTCTAGGACCTTCTAGGTGGATCATAAGTCCGTTGACGTTTAAGGACCTAATTTTTATAGTGATGTGTAGTTCATCGCTTTAGGGGGTATCGGAGTGCTGACTTCTACTTTCCTTTTTTTGCTGTTGGTGGGGGGATTGATGATGATGATGATTTCGTTTCAGCCCTGTCTCTCGATTGAGTGACCTGATTATGGTATGTGTAGCTGGGTTTTCGGTATTTTGGTTTTGCAGAGCGTTGTCTTCCGTACCGAGGCATGCCGGCGCGGAGGAAATAAGTGGTAGATCGGAGAAAACCGATGAGTAGAATGTTGATTGCGAGCCGTAGTCCGGGTTGTTAGTTTTAATTTAAGATTCTCCAAGGTTTACGGGCCGAAATGGTGTGTTTCCGATGGTTCATGTAGTTTTTAGCTTAGGCTTGCGAGGAGCTACCGGAGGAGGTGTCGTGGGGTATTGCGATGATACGTAATTGTCTGGACTAAGGGACCAATCTTTAGTTTCCTTGCTTTCGACATCGATGGTTTCAGAGGGGGAACTATCTTGGGAAAGATTAATTACTGGTGTGACTGTTTTAGTTGTGGCCGTGGTTACTGATGTTTTGTTTCTTTGGTTTCTATGTTAAGATTTTGGGGTATGTTTTGGGAACTTTTCGGTTTAGTTACCACGTTGTATATTAGCCATGATGTGAGGGCTTCCTGTTTCCCTTGAATGTTTTCAGGGCAATTTGATTTAATGTGTCCATCCTTAAGACACAGACGGCATTTTTTTAACGGCAGCACAACTTTGTTGGGTATGGCCCTTTTCTAGACAGTTCACGCATGTTGGTGTGAAAAGCTACGGGGGCAAATAGGTCTTAAAGCGCGCTCCGTTTATGCTAAGGAAGGGCGGAAATCTGGTCTGATCGAATTCTGAGATCCAGGCCGCAATGTATCCGTTGTAAAGGGACGTTCCTCGTTGATATTGTTTACTAATGTTGCGCAGTTTCCGCAATTAGTCTTTATTATGGCATCCCAGACTAATTGGCGTCGCGTTTCGTCGGGCACGTCTTCAATACTGACTCTGGTTGAAGGCTTTGTAGGCGGGAGGAAACGTATGTTTACGTCGGGAGTCGAAAGATCTGATCATTTGAATATTTTCAGCGTCATTAAACCATTTGCGCTCAGCATCAACTTTGTTACGTTCTGTTGCGTCCAGTTGACTAATTATAATCAATTATAGGCTCATTAAACGAGTGATTGTTAGGTTACAATATAATTTAGTTTCTCAAATAAAATTTTGTCACGTCAAAAACTTAATCTTCAATAAAGCTGTTTTGTTAATATAATTCAGTGAAGCGTCACGAGCCGTAGTTTGCCGACCCCTGGGGTAAACCCTTCAATGAAAGTTGGATCATTTTACCGTGTCGGCCGATATTTGTCCCATCGAATTAAAGGTATCAACTTCATAACTGCAAACTCTCCTTTAACAACGAAACATTGCGATAATCCTAAGTGCTGAAAGAGCAACTTAAAATACGATTTCAATCCATTTATTGCTAGTAGACGGTTTTCATGGTTGCCGTATTTCATGGTTGCCGTAGTATATTAGTCAACCCAAAGGCGAGCAACGATGAACACAACTGAATTGATATTACAAGACATTTTAAATTATTGGGTCGGCCATGGATTGAATATCTTACGCAACAGAAATCTCATTATCCGCTGAAAAAGACGTTTTCAAAGAAGTGGTCTAATCGCGATGAGTGTTGCCCGGGAATTTTCTATTCTGACCCCCCCCCCCCCTTTTAGAAAACCTTGGATGCTGCGCCCTTGGTTATAGGTAATTTTATATTTGAATCACTACCACATTTCGACACCACTGTTGTCAAATTTTATTAATGACGTTAATGCTTCTTCACAGATACAAAATTAACCAAGTCAGTTTTTTAAGTGAACGAATACCTCGCGAAGCCCATGAGTGGGTTTAACGGAGCCCTGAGGCTACGTACGGAGCACTTATAGACCTATACAACAGATAGATCATACCATATTCAAACTACCGCCTGATTGACACATTTCAACACTACTTAGTTAACATGTTTGTCAATGGTCAAATTTACAGCCCAAGTATATATAGAATTCAACTGTGAAATTTAGATTTTTTTCTAGCTGTATAAACCCCCTTGAGGAGGTTTAGTATTTTAATTGAGTAGAGTAATTTTAATTTACCCAAGGACAATAATAGGTAATAACTAATGTTTTTTCTTTCTTTCATAAATTCAGTGTGGGGCTCCGTGAATAATTGTCAACCATGTTCCGCAAAACCAAAAGTTTGAGAACCTCTGGCGTAGACAATTGTATTGATTTGCAGCAATGCGAGGTTGGCAGTATATGTGTCGAATTGCTTGATAAAGAAAAATGATAAGATTTGTCTATTCTGATTTAGGTATTTAGGGTGCTGTTGCATTTGTTATTGTAAGGCATTCTTGATTAAATATCAAATTTAGCAAGGTTGAAGATTTTAAAGGTAGCAAACTGCTTACTGGAGAATATCCAAAAAAGCCGCCAGTGGAAGATACAACGGAGAAATAAGTGACAACCGAACACCGCATGCCCCTTCAAACATTTTCGTGACTCCAAGCAGTGGGGATCAACGCCCGACAAAAGACTCATCTCTAGGCCCTCATCGGATAGAAATACATCACTCAAATCATACATTTAAGCGGAAGAACATCTAATAATGTATAAAGATTGGTTTCACGTGAATTCCTAAAAATGATAATTCATGTCCTCAATGTGTTGTTTGTTCCAACGATCAAACGTTCCTCATGTTCTTACCCACAAAATCTTGAAATCAGCGATATTGAAATGCCATCTTACAGCAAAGCATCCAAAATTCATTAAAAACCAATACATTTTTCTCCACTTATTAGCGTTTTTATACATAAAATACAATTACAGATCAAGGCTAGAGGTAGAAAAATATCTTCGAGTTGCCGTCTCCCAAATTAAACCTCGATTTGATATGTTGTGTATTATACACAAAGCTTATAATTTGCATTAGTCATAATAAACACTATTATTCCCAGTTTTATGTGATAAGTTTCATATAATTTTGTGCAAGAAAAATGCTAGTGTCGACAATAGTCTTAAAATCGATAACTAATTACATGCTTATTGCTTACCAAATGCTTGGGTCGCGAGCAGTTAGGAAAAAAAATTTTGGGTTGTGCTAAAAAGTAGTTGCGGACCCCTGCTCTATAGTAGTAACGTTAGTTCTCAACTTTTTACTTACTGCGTACCGGTGCCACTTGATTGTTTTTTTTCTTTCCATGTACCATTGAAGAAGCCGCTTTTTGGATGGGGAACTATGACACAGAAAACGGGCTATGGAAGTATTTTATAATGTGGCACTACATCCATTTTTTCAGGGACAAATTATAACCAGTGGCAAAGTTACAATGCATTAAATATATGCAGTAACAACATGTTATTTGCTCTCTTCGTTTCTGATTTCCCAATGCAGACAGACAACTTTTGACTTGATATAAAAACATGCCAGTCTCTTTCGTTTTAGGTGTGTAGTGGCAGGTTAGGGCAATCGGTAAAAACGAGGAATGGATTGCATGCAATATAAAAAAAATTAAGAGAGATAGTGTTGCTCCCATAAATTACCAAACCTAAAAATTTGTTGTTGCAATAATTTAAAGATGCTCGCATATCTTTTGAAGTGGTACCACTGCTCTACAGTTGGCGCCTACAACGCAATAAGCGCTACCCACATATTCCCAAGCTTCTTGCACACTATTTCCATCGTGGACACTGAGAATCCTTTATGACAAAGCTACCATATATACTTAAATATGAAACTTCACCACATGTCAACTTTTTGTTAAGACAATTATCAAATATTTCTATAATTTTTACAGGCAAATCAAATTTCAAAAAAGGGTGACAATGTGCATGTTATTAAATTTTATTAAAGAAAATTACACAAGAACTCAAGTTTTATGTGCAGTGGTCACAGAAAAACTCCCCGCTACAAGCAAAATCAGTGCAATATTTGTGGCACCATCTTTTACACCCATCACATTCATCGCCCTCAGATTCTAACCAACCGGAAAAATGAGTAAAATTTTCTTGCATACGCGATGAGTAGTGACCTCAAGCTGATACTCAACATCCTTTTTATGGCAAAGAAAATTTCTCAATATCATCAAATTATATCTGTGGGCTCCGCCTCTGAGTTTTAACCTACTTAGCCATGTTCAATGACAGTTCTGACTATCATTAAATTATTGCTGTGTGTTACCAACATATCCGTGACCGCATAGATTTATGTATGGCTGTTGGGGCGCCAGTTGTTACTTGACCTCCAGCACTGCTCTCCACGCTTGAATAAAAATGACTTATGCTTTGACCTAGTTAATAAAATAATAATGCACCTGTGGCTTCCAATAGAAACTTTTCAAAATGGATTCTGGAAATTTGACAGATGCCTGTTGAATGTTCAAAGTTTGTTGTACATCCTGTTAAGATTGCTCCGGCATCCTAGAATGTAAAACAACCCATATTTCTATAGATTTGCACCAATGAGATGATTTAAAAATAAGGTTCAAGTTGAATGGTTGTGGTATCAATATATACTACTAGTAGTAAATTATCAAAGCACGCAGTTTACTCACAAATATAAATGAAAATTTAAAGATCTATCGTAATGAGCCCTCAAAGCCTTCCAGTCTCAAAACTTGCCTGGCGGAAAGCGTAAAAAAGAACAGCCATGATTAGACCCACAACACATAAGAACAATTTCACACAGCAATCAAATTTCATTTTTAAATCCTTATCCTTTTTTCAAAGTTTTCTAAAAACAGTATATTCTTGCTAATATGAGCCTTCATACCTAGCTTGCAATCTCAGTGCAAAAAACTCGTACGATTCATACAGTTTCAGTAATCTGTTCTTGATATTTTAACACTAGTATAGATTAAAATGCATGACTAAAACATTCATGTACTATCATTGGACTCAATAAGGGCATGATAATTTAAAATAAATCTGTGAGTGATGGATAGTTTATTTTAAAAACTCCACAATCTGACAATACAAACAAGAATATCGGTGGGAGACCGAAGACTTATCGATCGAAACTGCGGTTTCGATTCATGTGTCTTTAGTGACACCGCGTGTCCCATTACTAATTAATTAATAACTCGCTAATAATACGACATAATTCATTCAAAATCAATAGCCGGGATCAGTTCTGGTCCGAGATATGATGAATGCACATGCAAAATTTGAAGCAGATTCAATCTCGCCTTCGTGAGATATCGCGTTCATCTAACAGACAAACAGACAGACAGACAAATACCTATCCACATACTTACCGATCTTAAGATCGATAAGTAATAAAAAATGGAGAACTCTGGAGATCGAGCAAAAGTTTATAACAATATGAGTATTATGTGCCCGCTCACCAACATGCATTCACAAAAAAAAACTTTGTTTAACAAGGCTTGGGCCATAAATAAATACAGAAATACACAAAAAATATGCGAATGTAATAAACTTTCGGGCTGTTGTTTACTTCTAAAATAAAATTGTTTACTTCTAAAAAAGACTAATTAAATCCGATAAAACAAGCCAATAATTATTTAGTCAAGCAGATCACCACAAATCTCCAATTCTTCATCAGAGTATCAGCATAAGTCTCTTCATGCATGATGGCCAATAGGATCGTAAATAGTAACACTCCCTTGAGATGGATCTGTAATCTGAAACTATGAAACTTTGTTCACAAGAGTAGAAGAATTTCTTGTTTAAAGAGCAATACAATACAGAATATGCTATATTTGCTTAGACGTCATATATTAAAACATTTTGTAATTGCATTTGCGTAGAATATTTCTCAGAAAAATTTCATTTAAATTAACAGAGACCTAGCAATTCACCTACCATTAGAGTTCAATGATTGCTTTACCGTGCCCGTACCGTACTGGCAGACTATCCAGCTATCAGACAGTCCGAAAAATTCTATAAACCACAGAGTCTTGCATGGATAACAGCTCACAAATCTTACAACTCTGTAACTGGAATTACCAAAGTCGAAATGCACTAAATCTAATCAGGCACATCAGTACTCACCTACCATCATCCAGTCGTCCATAGAACAAAAAACCCATTCATGGTTTTCATTCACGCAACATTCATGGTCATACCACGTACCGAAACCATTTTCCGAAGCTGCCTTGAAACCATGGCAAATCTGCCGCGGTAACGGCAGTACTTTTTGCCATCGCCGAGGTATATACACACTTGCCACGGTTTGCTAATAGCCAATTAGCCATGGCAAGAGACTTTCGTGGCAGGAGCTGCCATGAAGTGGTAAGAACTGCGCCTTTCAAGTTGTGTAAAAGGGCTGAAACCTAAGTGCAGGGGGATATTCACTTGGCTAACACGGACAGTCCCCGAACTCATAATAGAACTAAAATGAAGGAAAGTCGGAATAAAATTATGGCTCAAACCTACCCTGGTACACATACTTCAGGAGTACTGATTTTTGAATCATAATACATTTAAATGTATCCGATCGATTAGTCTGTTATTTCTGGGGATTTGGAGAAAACGCAGTGTATTTTGACATTCATGTCTATTCTTGTAATAATCGTGTTAAGCCGACCGCGTATCAGCCGGTTGAGTCTAATTTCGTATGAGAATAGTTAACTACGGTAGTTATTTGTTGGTTCAGATGCATGAAGCTGTTACCGACCATATAATTGGCGAAGAGAACAGTAATTTTTGTCCTGGACTCGAATGGTGTTAGACACTTGACTTGTACTTGAAATCGTTGTCAAACATTGTCGGCACATAGAGTATCCTATACGAATTCGGCCTAGATTCATCTAGTTTGCATCAGATTTGAGAAAATCCTCTTTGGGGCTATAATTCTTAGACTCGTTGTTTTTATTGCAACGACGGGGATTAGAAATTAGTTATTAAACAGCTTCATGCTTCAGTCTATGCTTCGAAAAACAAATAACTGGCTAACTAATTTCATACCCGACATAGACTGGAAACCGGACGGTGGGCCGTTCCTCTCCTCCAGAAGAAATATGTAAATTCTAACGTCGCAATCAAAACATCAACTAGATAACGATCGGAGACCGCCGACTTATTGATCTGGCGGCGTGGATTCATCGGTCTGACCCAATAGCGACACCGCGTGTCCCATCACTAAATGATTAATAACTCTATAATTATACAACATCCAAAATCAATGAACCATTCCCCGAGTATCGACTTCCTTGTTTAATTCGTGACATTCGTGACAGAAGATTACTGATTATACGGAAAATAAAATCAAAAATAATTCTTATGTTGTGACTAGATTTCGGGACTACTTCAAATTGGAAAGTAATGCATTCGGAAAAATACCAGTATCTAAAAGCTACAGACATGAGTATTTTTAGTCAATAATTTGATTTTAAACAAATCATGACGTTAATATATGATTTCCTTCTAATGTGAATAAGAAGATTCCTCAAACAAGGTTATTGTCTAAGATATCGTATGTCTCAAAAACTTACGTATGTCATTATTATTCTACAAATCTTAGTAGTCATAATCTTCTCTTCCATCAATAAATTGAAACACCGTTATACAAATCTACATTCTACGTTGGTCAGCATACATAGATGGACGAGCAGGAAATCGCCTGTATCGGTTTTTATCTGCAATCAAATTATAAGTCATTAAAACAGTGTTTATATTCATTATGACGTCATATTGGTCCGACTTGGTAAACAAGGAATGGTACAGTAATGATGATAATTTAAATACCAAAAAAGTACCAACGTATAGCACCTACGCTTGTGACATTTTTCACAGCTGAGCATGACTTGAAACATGCGCAAATAAATTCAATCACTGTACCATTGGGTTGAAAGGAAATTGGCACAAAGAATGTCAATAACAGCAATCGCGATTTAGTAAGTGATAACCTATATTTAATGCTGATAAAATAAAACGACCATAACACTGAGAGTTTATATATATTGTAAATTTGCTCAAAGTCACGAAAACTCAAAGTGAAGCTACCGACGATTACTAATATACCAAGAAATACTGACACTATGTAAAGAGAATAATGGTAATGCGAACTAGTAAATATCAACTGACGCGAGGCTTGAAGCAGTTCGTGTTTATTTGGTTAAGAAATAACTATGAGGTATTGAATTCCAAAAAGCGGAATCTCGAAGCATATAATATTTTGTCTGGTATTTCACTGACTGTAAACGGGTGAGAGTTCACTTCACAGTAAACCAAACTTGACGGCTAAAATTGTTGGACTTCCCAATGCATAACGCGAATCTATGGTTGTGATCATTTCTGTTTACTTATTGTCACCATCCAGAATTAACACTGAAGATAAGAAGAATAAGCTTTCAGGTAGATCGACTTGAGACAAGAGTTGTAGGAAAATGAAAAGAGCACTTTGGTGTATGTCGTATATGCGATAATATCTAAAAATTTCTGGCAAGCAGGTTGAAACAATATAATATACCGTATGAAGAAAATACAGCGAAAATGCTAAATGACTATCGCGGATAACTTTTTTATTTCAACCTATTTGTGACCAATGAGATTATGTACCGGCCTTTCATTTACTAAATTATATCTAAGATATTACAAAACATTTACTAAGTAACTGCAGAGCGGACCAACGCGCTAACAATACTGAAAAACATCTAAAAATCACATAGCCAGTATTCATTAAGTTACCGTTAGGTCATTGACAGAAACAGACCGAATCTAACTTCCTTGCATTTGGAATAATTCATTTTTTTTCAATACTTAAGATCGTTTGGAATTTGTTAAATATATATATATAAATATACAAAATCCGTGTATGCAATCGCAATAAACTAGAAGCAAACATTCCCTTTTGAATAGTCTAGCTAGGAGACTTGGTTGTAGGGTTGCCAACCGCCCTTTATTTCAAAGGACAATCCTTTATTTGAGATTTTTGTCCTTGTCCTTTTTAAGATGATAATTGTCCTTTATTTTTTCCAACGTCGTTTTGCCCGATAGTTATAGTACTGTGCGTGATATTGTTTCATTCTTAAATCGCCTCCGTTTATGTATTTGCAAGCTTTTAATTATTCTTTTTAATTTCGCTTCGGCACGGCTCAAATAGCCAAAGAAATACCAATTTTATTAACAATTTCAAATATTTTGCATTAATTTTCCGAAGATGACAAGTGGCAACACTCCAAGATTTAAGTGAATTCTAGTTCAATAACTAGAATATAACTAGAATTTCACCTATATTTTAATATAATTTGTCTCTAAGATTTTAGATTATTTCTCAACTCTGCCATAACGTATTTGGAAAAAAGATTTGACTTTGATGAAAATTCAACATTTGGAAAGTAATCTCTTTTGGATAATCTTTCTCCAAAATATCAGACACTTGTAAAAATTGTAGAGCATTTGAAGCTAAAAGACAAACTTAATTTGAATATGTTTAACCTTCTTGATCAAAAAAAATTTGGCACAATTCAAAGCACTAAACTGTTCACAGAATGCAGCTTGATTGGGTCAATGTTAAATAAACATTGAATAAAAAATACATGAAGATTTTTTATTATATCTTTTTAGCTTGTATATAATTCGTAGTTCATTGTTTTATATTGTTCTTTTCTGCAGGTTACAAAATAAATGATGACGGTAATCTATGTCCTTTATTAAGACTTTTCATAGTTGGCAACCCTACTTGGTTGTTTTCTTTACAGAACCGTGTTCGCGTTTGAGATATTACCATATAACATTGAAGAGTCGGGAACAATTCACGACCAACTGGAAATCCCAGATATGATCAGTTAAAAATTTATGGAAAATAAAATTTGCAATGGACTACATATTTCAAGAGCAAAATTAAAGCGTAGGCCTATACGTCTTTAAAACTTAGTTTCTAAATATAAACTTTTATATGCGACGGAAGTGCAACTGAACAGCTGAAAGTACTGAAAGCTGGAAGTGATTTTTTTAAACAATTTACAAATTCAATAAATATCAATGATACCAAAACTTGTCCTTGATAATGAAGAACAAAAAATTGCAATAAACAATCAACCAAACAACCCTTATCCTTTTTCGATAGCGACATAATTGCTTTCTGTACAGTAAACGCGTTAGAGTTGATACTACTATACAATATTATTTAGTTTGAAACTCTTAAAGACTCAAATAGTATTTTATAATTGCAATAGTTTTGACCGCTTCATAAGTCCAGATATGAATCAGACGATGAGATACACTATCAACGGAAGAAAGTTTATCAATGAACTACGAACCAAACATCTTTCAATTTTAAAACAATAAACATAAAATAATAAAATGAAAATAAACATGTTTAACTAAAAATGGCATTCGATATGCATACATGCAAGCCATGCCAGTCATGGGCATGTATTCCGTGATTCTAAAAATTAAATATTTCTATTGTTGCTAGGAACGAAATAAAAGTTTATTTCATTAGCGTTTCAATAGTTACAAACCCGCCTGAAATAAACACCAAACTCACATTTCACCGGAATTATCCTATTGATCATAGTCCATAGTATATTATACTTAGGGTTCCTTCGCAGGTAATCCAGAGTGGATAAATAAGTGAGTCAGCTCAAGTTGGGGTGAAATAATTTGATTAAATGACGATAAGATTACCGACTATACGAAAATTAAAATCAAATCTATTTCTCGTGTTGTGGTGAGATTTCGGGACCACTTCAAACTTGCGAAATACAGCATTTTGAAAAATATCAGAATCTACAAGTTATAGTGTGATTTTATTCAATAATTTGATTTTGAGCAAAACATTACGTTGATATGTGAATCAGAAGGTTCCTCAACAGCGTTATACCTGAAAAAAAATATTACACCTCTAAAAATTTCCGCCTCTCATTAATCTTCTCTAAATATTTGTAGTCAGAATCTCCTCTTCTATCAATGAATTGAAACACCCTTATACGATTCTACACTCAACATTAGTCAGCAAACCGCAAGTATTCGTCCGTATCGTTTTTTTTTTCAAATCAAACGGACAAAGAATATCGGTCAGAGACCGAAGACTTATCGATCGAAAGTTAGGGTATCTACCCTATCACCTTGTGTCCCATCTCTAATTAATTGATAACTCGCTAATTATACGACTTAATTCGCCCAAAATCAATAGGCTCCTGATCCGAGATAAGATGAATGCACATGCAAAATTAGGAGCAGATTCAACCTTGCTTTCGTGAGATATCGCGTGCATCTAACAGACATACAGACAAACAAATACCTATCAACATGCTTACCGATTAAAATCGATGAGTAATTATAACTCCATAAATAATGTTTCTATTCATTTTGACGTCATACAAAACCGATGGCCAGCCTGATGAATAAAGAAGGATAAAATGATTACAAAAGTTTAAATATCAAAAAAGTAGAGACGTTTAGGACATTTGGAATGTCAATAACAGCAAACACGATTTAGTAAGTGATGTAACTGATTCTAACAATATAACACGACCATACAACTGACTCGATTTTATAGGAAAATTTGCTCAAAGCAAAGTCACGTGAATTTACTCAAAAGATCTTTGATCCTAATTTTGTTTACGTCATTAGCGTTTCAATAGTTATACAAAATAGCCTAAATACAACAGCAAACTCACATTTCACTGAAATAATCTTATTATCTTTTTCTCTTTTTTAAATCTGGTTTGTCTTCTCTCTTCTAACAGAATTTGTTTATATTTCTCAAATGCTTCACAGTTTAATGAAAGTCGGTCTTTTGCACGTATCGCTGTCTTCCTGGAATAAAAATAAAGCATTTACTGCATTGTTTTAACTAATTATTGCGTTATAGATGTAATAGAAAAGCATGCAAAAGAAAAGCATGCAAAAGCATAGAAAAGCATGTAATAAATAAGCATGGAAGCATGCAACAAGCAACTATTACCATTTATTACCAACTACCACCCAAACCAAACGCACTTTGAAAATATATTCTTGACAATATACCAATATATTCTTGACAAAAATGCCCGACTAAAAGATATTTTCCCTCAACCTCCGAAAATTGCATATAGAAAGTGCCCTACATTACGCGATAGACTGGTTAGAGATGAACTACAACCAGTAATATCACAGAAAGTACAATCTGGTTTTTATAAATGTAATAGAAAATCATGCACCACCTGTAAATATTCCGAGAAAACAAAAATAAGTACCGGGAACGTGACGGGAGTTCATATAAACAATAAGGAAAGTATAAGTTGCAAATCAAAAAATATTATGCAGTATATCGGCGAGACCGGAAGGTAGTTAAAATATCGAATAAAAGAACATCTGAGAAGTATTACAAAAAGGAAATATGATTTAGTAGTGGGAGAACACTTCAACAAACTGGGACATTCAATAAGTGAGTAACCGGAATAAAAAAACTATTTAGAGACCAGGGCTATCGCCAAACAGTAGAAGCATACTACGTCAACAAATTCGGAACATTGGAACCTCAATTCACGGGAGAAATAGACTGTAGACTCATCTAGGAATTAATTATATAATAATAATTTTCATTTTAACGTCATATAATATTTAAAATTAACAATCACCCTTTTTTTAGTTCATATTATTGCTCGCCCCTTGTTTGGCGTTCTATTTTACTATTATTAAATGCAATTACAATTTTTTTAATCACATCTGAAATGAGCCTCACTGATATTTGTTGTTCTAACTTTTCCATCATTACTTCTACGGCTAAATGCAAATTAAATGTTTATGCATTGTTACGTCATACTTGATTTGAGATTTCAAATTTATTTATCAAATTTATTCCTTGCAATTGTTGTAAACTGCTTGTCTGAGGAAGTCTGACTCTGGTCGGACGAAACGTTACAGAAATACATTTGTGTTAGTGTGCAGCTGGACTCTTTAATTGGATAGAATATTCATGTTTATTCGTAGAAGGATGAAATACCGATGCAAGATTAAATACCAAAAGGTACCAACGTTTAGGACCCACGCTACTGGCATTTTTCATAGCTGAGGATAACTTACAACATGCATAAATAAATTTAGTTACTGAAACATTCGGTTGAAAAGAAATTGGCACAAACAATGTTAATGACAGCAATTGCGATTTCGTAAGTGATAGTCTATAACTAATGCTAGCAATATAACACGTCCATACACTGACACGTTTTCATTGTAAATTTGCTCGAAGCAAAGTCACGAGAACTTACTCAAAAGATGATCTCAAAGTTAAGCTAACGACGACCACTAATTTCATTTTACTAATTGTCACCATCCAGAATTATAAAGGGAATAAGTTTCCAGGTAGATCGACTTGAGACAAGAGTTGATAGGAAAATATATTAAAGCACTTCAGAGTTGAGGTGTATGCCGTATATGCGATAATATCAAAAAATTGCTGGCAAGCAGGTCGAAACATTAGAAATACTGTATAAAGAAAATGCAGCAAAAATGCTAAACAACTATTGAGAATAAATTTTTTTATTTCAGTCTATTTTTTACCAATGAGAATATGTGCCGACCTTTCATTTACTAAACCATATCTGAGATATGACTTAAAATTAATAGCTGAACAACGGGCCAACGCGCCAACAAATACTGAAAAAAATCTGAAAATCACATAGCCAGTATTTATTAAATTACTGTTAGGTTATTGACGGAAATAGACCGTTTGTAAACTCCTTGCATTTGAAATGATTCATTTTGTCAATACTTAAGAACATTTGGCGTGTTAAATACATATAAATGTACAAAATCGCGTTCGCAGCATCCCGTTCGTGTTAAAAATTTAATGAAACAAAATTTGCAATGGAATAAGAATCGAACATTTTGCTTCAATATTTAGAAACGAGTATAATTATCGTATTATTAAAGCGTATTAGTGTTTAACTATGTTTCTTGATATAAACTTTTATGTGCGTCGGTAGGTCAACAGAACAGATGAAAGTACTGAAAGCTGAATGTGATTTTATGCAATCGCTGAAGACTTGAGCACACCATACGGCACGAGTTTGAATTTCAACTGCGTTTTGCAGGTTCAGGAATTGCCTCATTGCTGCTCACAGTCGTCGGTTGCGGTCACGTTTAGTCGTAGATGTGTCTGTCGTAAAATATTTCCTTGATCCCGGAAATTCAAATGAGAAATAGCAGATGACACGCAATATGAGCAGAGTTTAAAATCGTACTCCAAAAGAGATTGTTCCAAATGTTCTCGGAGTCTCTAATAAAGTCTGTCTGGTTTTTAATTAACCTCCACAGCAAAGTATTATTCAGGACAAATTTAGTCTCTGTTTCAAAATCAAAGAAACCCAACATAGAGCAACTTTTATGTAAAATGTTCGGATCTTTTTTACAAATCCTGCGCCAAGAAACTAAAAGTCTATATCTATTTTACAGAGCAAAAATGTAAAATCGTAATCAAATCGTTTCCTTCATAACACAAAATGCGCAGCGCAAATACTTGCAATTTTTCTCCCACGACGAGTAAGCAATTTCTTCGCTTATATCAGATATCAATGTAATTACGGTAAATCCGATGGCAAATAACTTCTGATAAAAACAATCTGAATCTTTTTTAAACGACGGATTCTCAAGCATTTTCACTAAAATAATGTGAAATGCAAGCTCTAGTTTATCAAAAGCGATCCATTCCGTCAGAACAATCAAAAATCTTACTACGCCAAATAATTACAAGATCTATCAGCCATCCAATTATTTACCGGCGACGCTAAAGTACCAACAGCAAATCTTTTCTTTAGCGGTTTCAAAGATTGAAGGCTGAGCAAACAAAAATTTCTCTTACGTTCATTTCAAACCCCGTTACCCTGAAAGCTTATCCGTCAAGACAGAGATGAAGAAAACTTAATTGACCAATGCAGAGTGCCGAATTTGGACCCATCGCCTTCTGTCTCACTCATAGAACTACTTATATCGGTTACGTCTTACTGTGCCAACCACGGTTGCGGTCGCACTGAGCTACAACTTGAAAAGGTGTGTATGGGCCTTTATCGATATTTGTGGCGTTTCGAATGATTTATTGCAAATAAGATGCGGTTGGCAAGTGTTTTACATTCATTTCCCTTCAACCTATTTAATACAAAAAAATCAAATAGTACAGCCATTTTGAACAATACAGGCAAATAAAACTTGATTTAAAAGAATTGTTTTAAAACAATTCTTTTTGAACAAATCCCTATGTATAATGCCTAAAAATCACATTACAAAAGACGCAAAACAAATGTAATCGGAGTGTAATAGAGCTCATTCGCTTTATAAAATTATGTTGGAGGTATAAATAAGGCTGTAAACGAATTAAGTTGAAAATCGTAGACGAGTTTGGGGCATTCTGGGGGATGGTGGTTAATTGAACTACTATTCCCACACAGTACATGTTCTAAAATTAATCACTGTCAAGTATTTCCGCATATGTCATAAGCGTTTTTTTTATGTTGAGGTGGATGGTTAATTTTGAATTTTGTAAAATTTCAAATAGAATTCGTCTATTTTTCGCTGTTTCGGCGGAATTATCAAACCAAAAGATATAATTACGACAAATCGGCATTTCTCAAACTAATCGTAATCCCTCGTCTGGCTGTAGAAGGTAGCCGCAGTCACAAGGTGACGATGGTGAGAAGTATTCATCACCTTGCTAATAACCACTCATGCGGGGTAATAAACTGTGCAAGATCGATCGTGAAACCCCGTCTAGTAATCACCCATGTGTTGCGTCACCTAATGTTTTCAGATATTATACAGAATTAAACGTTTTCCAATTTTAATCATTTTATACAGTAATCACATGTTATATAGAATAATGATAGTAATAATCGATTACGGCATTAGGGATATAAGATAGTTGCTTACATATAATATAAAAAGTGCAAAAAAACTTCAAATGAAAATATACCATTTTCCAGATTCTATATGTAAATTAGTTCAATAGAACATACATGTCAGCATGTAATACCTATATGTTATAATTTTTTTCCTTTTCGCAACAATTTCTCATCTGACATATGGTATGTACAACTATATACATGGCCGATTATTACACAGTAGTGTGAGTAGATTCGTAATGAAACAAATTTAACAAGGAAACATGAATTATGATCAGAGTTAAATTTCAGATAATGAAATTAGATAATGCCCGTCTTTATATACCATCGAACAATAGATCAGCGTAGTGTGAAAAACAATAGACATAAAAATATAACTTCTTGTAAAATTGTTTAAAAGTTTCAAAAATTGACGGAATATTTTCAGGCATGTTTTGTACAAGTACAGCAGTCTGCATTAAATATAATTATGTTGACCGACTTATATGGACTGGTTTACTGTTTAAATTCTTTTCATTCATTCTTTAGACTCATGGAAAGAGTCCCTACCATTCTTCGAAATTTAGTCTAATTTAAGAAATTGAGATGTTGTGCAAGTCAATCATAATATTGTATGTGTGTTCTATATTTAAAAAGTATAAATTAGATTATTAAAGATACTCTTTGTTCAAATCGAATAGTTGAAATTCTAAATTAAAACACTGAAGAAATAACCTTGTTCCGTCAGTACAAAGGTATTTTGATGAGATTCTGAAAGATTTAATGTAATGTTCATCAGCATCATAACTATATAGGACACCCAGGAAGTAGTATTCTGACCTCGTGTCAATTGATTTTTTGAAATTTAATTATTGAACAAATTTATCACATGGGGTGATGCAATACTTTTTCATTATATAATAATATTCACGAATTATGCACAAAATTCATCTGCAATAGATATAACATCGACAAGCATGAAAACACCCCAGGCGTGCGGATATAGCAAAAATCATTAATAACGATGAACATTTTAATAATTGGAAATTACACACTTCGTGTGACTGTGAAGCAAAGGCACTTGATTAAGACAGGATAAAAATGAGAACAAAAATACTGTATCGTGTTGCAGGCACTGAATAAAGGGATAAAATATCTAAATGCAGCCAACAATAGAAACGAAATGACATGATTTGACATTGTCAAGTTTTAGAAATATATCAGTAACCAAAATTATGAGTCACAGATCGTATCACACTGTTAAAAAGCCTTCTGTAATAAAGAATAACTGAGCAGAAAAATGTTATCACCGAGAAAAAATACATAATCGTATTGGGAAATACCATCCCATGCCAATACTGATAGAATATAGAAATCTGAACAGCAAATTAATAATAACCAACTTCGGTGCATTATTTATTCAGACCTAAAAAATAAAAGCAAAGATACTTTTTCCACAAACATTGTTCATGGGATTGCAAATATATGATTGCCTCTGAATAGGCTTGTTCTTCGTGTATATATAAATCTTCAGTCCGACCAATGAATGATAATCGTGTCGTAACAATTATTAAAAGGGTACCAAAACAATTGTGTCTATTCTTGATCAGATTCATTTGTTCCACTGCTAGCTAAATGTCCATGTTGCTGTTCATCTAATAAAATCAATTTTTATTATTTATGGACAATATGCTTCGATATTTTTAATTGCTGAATCAATCACTTCCTGATGTAGCATGTTTTAATAAGCTAAATATGCTTCTCAGAAAACTAGTACTGTTATATTTTTTCAGTTTTGTAGGTGTTTTGAGAATTTATCAAAAACTACAACAACACATAGTTTTTTACGATGTGAGAAAGATGGCGTTTAAACAAAGCCATGCATGATCAAGTGAACACTAAATTATGGTGTCATCAACTATGCCAATGCACTGGCAAAGAGCAATCTTAGTTTTTTACGATGTGAGAAAGATGGCGGATAAACAAAGCCATGCATGATCAAGTGAACACTAAATTATGGTGTCATCAACAATGCCAATGCACTGGCAAAGAGCAATCTTAGTTTTTTACGAGGTGAGAAAGATGGCGGATAAACAAAGCCATGCATGATCAAGTGAACACTAAATTATGGTGTCATCAACAATGCCAATGCACTGGCAAAGAGCAATCTTAGCTTTTTACGATGTGAGAAAGATGGCGGATAAACAAAGCCATGCATGATCAAGTGAACACTAAATTATGGTGTCATCAACTATGCCAATGCACTGGCAAAGAGCAATCTTCCCCAGGGAAGAGACCAAATGTCAGCATAAATTTGAAATGAGTATATTGTGAGATAAAAAAAAAAATTTAGTACAGCTGTACATAAAGATCAGTAGTATATTTAAATAAAGATAATTCCAAAAATATATACTGTGTTTCCCAGCGAATAAGTCTACCCAGTAAATAAGACAAGACCCGTTTTTAGGTTTGAAAAAATGGGTTTTTGCATAGAACCTGCCAATAAGTCGGGGTAGTAAAATCGCATCAACATCGATATCTTAAATTACCATGCAATGCCTTTTGAGCGGTCGCCATGTTTGCGCATTGGTTAAAATAGCCTATAATGACGTTTTCTTGTAGCGTAATATTCAATTCATAATGACTACGGGAATTCAAACTGTTTTTAAATTTAATCTAATTGTGTTCAACTCGCGATTGTGTCCACCATAAAAGAACATTACTAATACATAAGGCGACACCAAAAAAATGAAAATTATCATACTCGCCTAATAAGACGGCCCCCTAAATCAGGCCAAAAATTTGGGTTTAGAAAAGCGACTTATTCGCCGGGAAATATGGTAATAAATATTACCTTCTGATGCCGAATCTGACAAGCCATGTTCATCCGATTCTCCACTGTAGCTGCTGAGAGACACCTTCCTTTTAGGTTCAGGCTCAGGATGATCAACTTCATCATCACTTTGCACCTCTTGTTTAACTTCTTGTTTAATTCGTCCAGTGGCTATTGGCTTTCTCTCTATCTTTGGCTAGAGATTAGAATCCACAATTAATAACTGATGTAATATAAGCATATTACTGGTAGTTCACCGAACTTGGCAAATTCATCACTCAAAAATTGATCTTTCTCAAGACTAAAGAATGAGGAGTATAGAAATTTAATTTATCGAGGTATTTCTTTTTAGGAAAATCTACAGTGATAGCTTTACTCTGGTAACAGTATAGCGAGCATTCGGTTCTGCTTGTCTTATATGAATGAAATGAAATTTCAATTCTAGAACAAAAGTAATTACCTCTGTAGCAGCTTCTGTTTTGCTTTCATATAAGTGTTTTCTGCTTGATAGTTCGGTAGTAATAACCTATAAACAAATTAGATAAGGGATTCCCTTTTATGAAGTGTTCTTATTGAAAAGTTATTTAAAAATGTCCTACGCTGATATTTTACCCAATTATGCCTACAATACTTGATATTTTGATTGCATTAGGCCTACAGCAATTGATATATAGACAATGTTAGCGACTGACAGTGACACAGGTTAATCGAGTTGAAGCTACATTAAGTTGTCAATCTCCTGAATTACGTCAGAGAGCATAAAATATATCACTCACATTATGCATATGCATATCATTTGCAATTGCACACAATTTCTTATTTTGAGATTGTCTTAACGATTTATAGCCTGTATATAGTTATACTTATTGCACAATTTTATTTCAAACAACTGCCAATAAAAATTATTGGAACTGATTTTAGCCTAAACTACCTCAGCTTTTCAGGTAGTTTTCGGTTAGCCCACCACATCCAAATTGAAACTCTCATGAATACGAAAATATTTATATTTGGTTTATACCCATATTTACAACACAAAACTGGCAAATGACAGCCAAGACAATGAAAACTAGAGGATGTTAACAGCCATACTTGAAAATCTGTTCAAAGTGAAAAAAGAAACGTCAGAGCAACAGCAACAATTTCAACTGTTGCGTCCACCACCGCAATATAATAGACATGTTTTAATTTGAGTGAAACATCGGTAGTCGAACGACACGATACTCGAACAATTCGGAGGTCGACCGAAACTTGCGAAAGCTGCGATACTCAAACGAAAATTCACAGTCACAGTAGACTACCGGTACAGCAAGTTTTGTTACTAACCCATAGAAATTTGCTCAAATGTACAGTAACTGATGAAAGATTTTTCATCTTTATTATGTACACATGCAAATAATTATTGTTGTTTAGGTACACGTTTCGTTAATATTTTAGCTAATTGGAATGCGTAAGAACGAATTAAAATAATTACCATAGTTTCTTTTGGCAAAAAAAGTTTCGGCATTCGAACAAATTTGTAGTCGACCACCAATCCTGAACGAATTATGTTTGAATACAGAGGTATCACCGTAATCATTTATCAGAAATAA
Source organism: Styela clava (assembly GCF_964204865.1). Taxonomy (NCBI): domain Eukaryota; kingdom Metazoa; phylum Chordata; class Ascidiacea; order Stolidobranchia; family Styelidae; genus Styela; species Styela clava. Next base: position 68,986 of record NC_135264.1, on the reverse strand, counting down.
GCTTATATTTGTGAAATATATTGATGGAAACTTGTATTATTTCTTTACAGTTTTATATTTAATAATTCAAGATTATTAACCACTCACAGGTCGAGCCGATGTAGTCTTAGATTTTGATTGACTCGGAGGTTCATGAGCAATATTTTCCCACTTGCTTCTTCTGTCGACAACACCAGACTTGGGTAGTTCAGTTGCCTGATTAAAGCAGCAAGAAATGATTGAATGCTATTATTATAAATGGTGCTGTTACTAGTAAATTCGGTTTATGCAACGGTACAAAGATACGCATGAGTTTTTGTCACACATTTTCATACAATATCAAATAAACTGAATATTCTCTGTTTGAAAATATATTGTTTTGAACAGAAAATACCTTCTGTTTGGAAACAGCAGAAGGAGCATTTGTGACTTCGCCTTTCTCCCACTTGTTAAGTCGGCTCATTACTCCAGTTTTTATAACTTGCGTATCCTAAAATAATTTTAATAAATACGGTGAAAAACGTAGAAGTATTCATTAAGAATATATATACAAACATACTTTGATGTGCCACACATATTTATTAAAGAAAATTGTACCGGCTAACTTATAATATAAACTGAAAGTTTCAAGTTTGGGATATGACTAGCCTTTTTTCTTCAACTTCACTAGTTTGATTACACAAAAGACATGCCGAACAAAGACACACTGGCTGAATTTTATAATATCTAGATTAATAACTTTTTGTAGTAAAGTTAGCACATAAGATCTCACCCCTGGTTTGGCTGGGCTACTAGCTTTTGATGACTCTTGTGTCGCTTTCAACCATAAATTTTTGCGACTGGAAAAGTCAGCTCCATGGACATTAGCACGAGCCGATCTTTTTTCTGCAGAAGATCCCACTGATACTTGTCCAGTTTCCCACATATTTTTTCTACTAGAAACAGCTGCTCCCTGTTTTACAACATCTGTGTCCTGTAGTGCACAGAGGAAATTAGTTAAGAAATAACTCAGCTTGAATTCTCCTGGTAAAATCTTCGCTTCCTCAGACATTTTGGGATTGATTCAAATACCAATAAAAGAATATTAATCTATGCACTGACCAAAACTTTCTTTGGAGTTTTGTCACCACAAGCAACGCGACCAGTCTCCCACATATTGAGACGATTTGCAACATCCCCAGATTTGGGTGTAACTGCTCCTTTCTTTTGAGTTTCCTTTGATATAAATATAAATATGAAACACTTAAAATTGATTTCATGATACTCAAAAACTGTGATTTTCAACCGGTGTTCCGTGAAGACCTTCGTGTGTTCTGTGTCAAATTGTTGTTTTACTTTTTTTCTGATTGGCAACTTTTGACACATATGATTATTTACATGCGCCGTGATTAGTGGCGGGCAAAATTGTATTTTTTAATTGAGTTATTCGAATATTTTTAACGAACACCGAATAATCAGTATTGTCATTTCAAACAACATTATTGGGATTGGGATGTTGGTCGCTGAAACGATGGCTGTGACAATAATTTTTTTCCCGAGTACACCAGAAGACTGAAAACTCTGTAACAATACGCCGTTTTTTTATTTCATAATTTTGTCATAATAGAAGGCTGCAGTAAATTTTTTTGTCACCGCGATTGTTTCAGCGGCCGACATTCCAATCAATAATGTTAAACTATATTAAAGCACTTTTATATCCACTAGCAAATATTAACTCTCACACCACGGCGGATATCGTAGTTTGGTTTTTATATTTCGGACAGAATTGCGAGTTCACATCAGCGAAGATGTTAAAGACAACTATTAAGGAGTGCATTCACAACACAAATTAATTTTAATTTGATTTTTATCTTCTGTGTAGGATTTGTATCACAGTTTGTAAACTACGGTGCCAATTTTGAGCAAACAATATTATCATTAGCCCGGAGATGCGATATTTGTGAAGGGGATAGTTGACATTTTTATGCTTTCAATTTTATATGGCGTTCGTGTTACTTTCGTATTGAATAATAATTATTAATTAAAAACTCCACAAATTGGTAATCTCTTGAATACACAGTGTTGAGTATTCACGTAACTCAGCTTTGGTTTAAAACACTGATATTAATTAAACATGTGAATAAATCAGCAATAATGGCATTTCTATCTGGTCAAAATAATATTTCTCCCGAATATCTCGGAAAATTTCCAAAGAATACATTATTTACCTGTCTTACTTATCTGGTTCGACGTTTCTAAATTTACGAAAACAGTGTTGACACGCTTTATGCTAAATTAGGAATTGAAAATTATGACGCAAAAAGGGACGGGAAATTTTGTTTCTTTTCTTTACATTTATCGTTTCTACTTGTTAGCATTAGCCGTTGGTAACTTCTTACCCGTAACTCGTTGTAAATTGATGTTATTAAATTTAATTTTGCTTTTCAATGCGCTGTGATTTGTATTAATAAAAGTGATTGAATCGGGAAATGAAAGCATTCAAAATAGCCTATTACCCAGGGATGGCCAATACCGAATAGTTCACTATTTCGAATACATTCGAAATTATTTTTTTCGAATATGAAATTTCGAATACTTCGAAAATAAAATTCACTAATTGAAGCTTATCTAAATGTATGTAGGAATTTCCATACAATAAGCAATGTAATAACTGCTATCTACAAGTTACAACCTAGTTATATTACCGGGCATTTCATATTTGCAGATTATTGCAGTATATATTCTGCAGTATAGTGGTATCGGTGATGGATTTGAATAATCGCGCAACACAAAATCATCCTAGTAAAACGCCCATACTTTTAAATATCAACCATTATCCAAATTATTTTCCAAAAGCGGGATAAAGTATGAGTTATTTTTCCGACTTGTGACAATTTTTTATACGAATCAGAAATTTTTTATATTCGGAAACTTTACCACACATTTTAAGTCCGCAGATCGCCGTTGCATGTTTGAGTAATAATACTTTTATTATTTTATAAATATGAAAATAGGAAGCAAAAACTATTTATAATCGGGTAGTTTACCACACATTCTAAGTCCACAGATCGCCGTTGTATTTTGTAAATACAAAAATATGAATCAAAAATTAATATTAATCGCCAGTTTGCTACACAATTTCTTTCCACATATTGCCGTGATATTGTGTCGAATATAATTAGTTTTTGATTCTTATTTTCGTACTCACGAAAAAATTGTCACAAGTCGGAGAAAGAATTTATACTTTATCCCGCTTTTTGGGAACTAATTTGGATAATGGTTGCCTTTGGTTTGTATTTAAAAGTATGGACTTTTTACTAGGATGATTTTGTGCTGCGTGAAATATTTGAATCCATGACTGATACCACTATTTAAAATGCCTTACCGTGTTAATTTAGTTCTATTATCATAACTCAAATGTTGGTAAATCGGGCAGTTTACCACACATTTTAAGGCACAGATCGCCGTTGCATTTTAAAATTATAATAGTTTTATTATTTTGTAAATACGAATCCAAAATTAAATATAATTGGGCAGTTTACCACGTATTTCATGTCTACAAATACCCGTGGTATTTGGTATTAATACTTTCATTATTTTCTCAATATGAAAATAGGAATCAATATTTAATAATATCGGTTAGTTTACCACACATTTTGTGTCCACAGATTGTCCATACAACCATGAGTTACGTTGAACGGAATAAATTAATTCGACATGACATTTTAAATGCTGGTACCAGTCATGGATTGGATTATTTTGCGCAACAAAAAATCATCCTGGTAAAGGATCGATACTTTTAACTATCGTTATCAAAATTATTTGCCAGAAATTATTTTCTAATAAATCAACTTGTTTTTCCAACTTGTGCCAATTTATTGGATATCGTAACAATGATGCTAATAAGTCCACATGGCAAATAGGACGATGTCTATTTTTAGCACTCAAAAAAGTTTTTTTTCCATATAGGCCTCCAATAAGACTGGTAGAAAAATTGTGTCCCTGTGATATGCGCTAATAATTTTATATGTTTAGAACCAGATCATGTTAGTTTGGTAGAATCATACTCACAGAATTAACTAATATTAACAATTGAGCGGTAAATTTAAGTTGTAAAGCGGCAATCATTTTGGACAACCTATTAACCCGAATGTTAAAATAATTTTGGAATGTGATAAATACTACACTGTACGTCCACGGGTTATTTCACAGCTGTGTTTTCCCGTCCCTGTCGTGTTCTGCTGAATCGGCAAAACGAAAGGGTCACAAATCACTTTATCTCGGCGGCCATGTTTCTCTTTAAAGTAACGATACCGGCCTGCGATTGAATATCATGATTGGCAGACCCTAAGACCCAAATATAAGGTTACACAAATCAGGCTTGAGAAGACTAATAAGCAGGCCACATAGAAATGAAATTGGGCCTAGAAAAGCGGTAATTGTCAATTTTTCAACGTGATGGAAATGAATTTGTAAATTAAAAGCCTCGTAGACGAATGTCGGCAATGTCCACCCACGCAAACGTGCAAATGTGTCGCAACACTATGAGACGTACGATCGCACAGAATATAAACAATCAAAGTGCCGATTCTATTTCATCGTCATTACAATACGTGAGACAGCGTAAAAAGTCGTTTGAAGAGTCCCGTAAAACGAAACACCACGTTTACGGCGAAAAGTGACTACTATTCGGAATTATTCGAAAATCAGCCGAAAAGGTATTCGAATATTATGATATTCGAATATATTCGAATATTCGATTCGTTTTGGACAACCCTGCTATTACCCTTCTCTCCTTTTGAGCGCCCATAACGGCAGTTAAATTCGTCTCACGTCTGTTTCGTGGAAAGAAAGGAAAATACGCCTTCCGGAATTGCAATCAACAATTACACATTCTTATTTATCATTATCAACGCCAACTATGAAAAATAACATATTGTGAAGACGAAAAAGTTTGGCGGTGTTAATTGCGTTACGGCGATAACGCACGGAATAATATCGCTTGAACCGCGAAACCATGATGCGTGATCGCAAAACGACCCTGTTGCTTTTTTGTAGATGAAATTTCACATCAAAATTTTTTCTCAAACGGGGTGTTACGACCTATTTAACCCCCAGCCCCGCTGGCTGCGCCCCTGCCCACAGGTGTATTTAACAACGTCAGATTAAAAATTCTTTTTCCTGGAAAAGGCTAGACTGATATTGAAGACGCAGGAGAAGTTACTGAATATCATTTGTTCAAGCATTAACTGGAGTTAGTTAAATAAAAGTCTCACTGCAATGATAATAAATATCAAAATGAAACTACAGACTTACGAGTCACGAGGTACATCATAAAAGCCCATTTTGTGGCTTCCAGTAGGATTTATATTAAAATTGGCATATCGGTATCGGTTATCAGCCACTAATGATATCGGTATCGGCGCGAAAAAGTGATATCGGTTGAGCTCTAATACTGACACTCAAAATCTCACGATATAGAAAAATTTCATAAGGCAATACCTGTTTTTGTGCTTTGTTGGTATAATTCTTGAGACGATCATCCAGACTACTGAGTTTGGCAACTTGTGTATCGACAGGTTTTGATGTTTTTGGTCTGCAACATGCAATGATAAAAATGATTAATTCAATATTAATGTAACATTTGAACTGAATCACACTTTACGAAGGTCGAACAACTGCTACACTATTAGATGGAGTTTTAAAATAAATTCCAAATCAACATCATTTGAATATAGTATAGTTGAAAGTTCCTTTTACAATTCAATCTCATTTATCATTACTCATTAGCCACTGAATTTATAGGCTTCTTAATTTATTAGCAAAAAGTTTGCATGTCATAGAATTGCTTTAAATATACCAGAGAGAATTTAAAATTAAAAATTATAAATTTACTCACGAATCAGACATCTTGTTGCTCAAGGCTTGCATCTGGAAAACATGCAAAAACATTTTAAATTCAGGCTATATGTATTATAAAACAGAATTTTGAATTTCAGAATCTTGAATAACATCAAATCATTTTGTAATCCATCTATATCTTTAAATAATAAGTGTTATCACCAGGATTTAAAACCAATGCAATGTAGAGGAATGCTAAATTTTTGTTCAAGCTTTTTCTAATTACGAAGAGTTATTTAGATATAATGTACACTGTAATTTTTTTTTGGGGGGGGGGAGTATGTTTTTCATAATTTCAGAACTGAAAATTTGCTTGGCTACTGATGGCATCGGACGAATGGAATCAAAAATAAATGTAAGTCATTAAAAGTTCAGCAAGTGATAGTTAATAAGGAAGTTGCATGCAATTGGCTGTAAGATGTGATTGGAATAGAGACAGCATGGTCAACTTTAAAAACAGCCACTTTATTCCAATTCATGACAAGCTTGGGATTCAGACCCGCCATGCAAAATATGGGATCCCTAATCGCATTTTCAAAATTGAAATCAAAGTTTATCCATTTTTAATTACTGTCAGAATCAATAATGGTTTCTTAAAATTGCTGCAATAAATCAAGCATTGTCATTACTTTTTCTTTCAATACAATTTGCTCAAAGCAATGTCACACACACTCATTTAAAAGTGAAAGAGACTGATCTCTAAACGAAGTGATGGGCAACCACTGAAGTGCTGAGAAAACGCATGCAGAGCACAGGAAAATTACCATTTGAGGAATTGAAACTTAATAAACCTGCCATTAACGACATACTTGAGACAAACAGCACTCAAGAGTGAACAGCATGACAAGTTTGATTTTAATATGTAAAAGATGTCCCTAATGTTAGTCCATTTCATCTCAGATAGTAAATTAAATAGTATTAAATTTTTGTTAATACAAACAACTTCAGCACAAATATTTTGTTAATACAAACAATGTCGACACAATTATTTTTAGAATGGGTACATCTGATATTTCAGAATGAAGTTTCAATATGGCCAGGAATGCTAAAAAGATTTCAAATAAAATATATTAACTATTATAATATTAAATTATATTTTTTATTCTTATTCACACTAGAACTATTTTTAATAGGCATATGTTACCGATAATATTGTACTATATTTGATCGGTAAAATCCACACAAGGTGATTATCATTTTATGTTGTGTACATCTTCCATAACAGGTATTTCATTTTTTCATAACAGGGGAGTACTTGACATCCAACCGAAGATATAATAACTAGTGCCAGTATATCTGAAACATTGTGCTGCTTGTGCTGAGTTATTGTCATACACAGGCTCAGATGGTTGCCATACAGGTGAATTTTCAAATTATATTAGAATTTAATGAACATACCTATATTGATAACATGCATTTCTGCCTTTATATAAAGTTATGAACAAACACATTGAAACAGGAAACTATTTGCCTCTGAACAAACTCAGGCATGCTCAATAAATAAGACACAATATACGCAAGATATTTGATGTTTCATTCTTATGAACAGTGAGCAGGATATATTTTTCTCATAATATTTCAAAGTGTCAAATTATCATTGCAAGCTTCCAGCATATTCATAAAATTGGTCCACATTTTATTTATCTTATAATCACAATTGAAATATAGCGCAAGACAAGAGCACAGAATACAGAAATAAAGAGTTTTCGAATTGAATTATTTTATATGCATGTCAAATTTGAAATGAAGCATTCAACCCTAACACTTGAAAACAGAGCAGTGGTTTTGAAACAACATATTTCTGTCCTGATAGTTTATCAACCAGGTGCGTTCTAATAAATAGGAAAATTCACTATGGTTGTGTTGTTTTGTTGATGATGATTCCCAATGATACGATATAAGTGTTGTCTGCACACCACTGTAGTAAAGAGAGTCCATACAAGAGTAAATTTAGAAATATTTCTGCACCAATGCTAAAAACGTCTATGAGTGTCTTCATTGCAAACAGTACAAACACGATGGGAAAGTTGAATATTATTTAATGTTCAAGAATGAAATTTTTTGGCATTTCAATTTTTACAGGCATGTTTGACGTTTTTATTAGTGCACTCTCGAGTCAAGAGGTATGTTAAGTATTATATTTGAATATTTATTCAAACTACAAGCTACGTTAATGTCAATCTATGCATATTACATTCGCTCTTTGACATTGCAATGTGAGGGATATTTTTGGTGTGATGACAGCTGAGTGAAGATATGAATTCTGCAGTGCAAGCAAGGGCAGCAAATGGCCAGATAAGGGGGAAACCAGAGATAGGCATCTATACAATTCTCTATTTTGATTCAAGTCAAATATAATTATATGCAATAAAAGAAGTTGCTGTCTAGAAGAGTTGTTGCACTCCATATCATAGTCCAAAACCATGGAAACATATCGTTAGGAGCATTTTTAGTATTTGTTCTTATAAAGATGAAAAAATCTTGATTCCTGAATATCATACTTTTGACTATGTTATCATCGGAATACAATGTGATGTTTTGAGTATTTGAAAAATTTCAGAAATTGATAAATCCAATAATTTTTTTTTATATTTCTCTTGGAATATTGTTGTTCGTATAACTAGATAAAAGTGACTTCAGTTCTGCATCTCTTCTAATCCCTCACACTTTAGCTAATTATATCAACATGAGGCAAATTTTCACCATTGATGAATTTTTATTTGACAAATTAATGACAGTCGTTCATGTTTGCTTAAAATATAAATAATCTTGAATGAATATTCATCAGAACAAAGATTATTAATAATATTGGAAAAAGAAATTAAGCAGGCAGGTTAATTCATGAGAATTACAGGAAAACGGTGTATTGACAAGTAAAACATAAGAGATTTATGTATGGCCGATAAAAAAAAACGATTCGTGAATTATCATCAATATCATGGTTGAAATTAAAACTTTATAGGTCATAGATAGTCATTAATTGATTCTTTTAATAATCCGAAAATATTTTCCTAAAAAATAGATTTCAAGTTTCAACAATCCAAAACAAAAAATGAAAGAAAATTAAGTAATTAGTTTGTTACCCGGAATTTGGAAAAGAGACATGCATGGTGAATTTGAATTAATACTATGATGAAATTATTCAATCAATATGCATTCAAGATTATGAATATATATATATATACATAATGATTAGATACACCAGCTATCTTATAAACACAAACATCAACTCAAAAAATTCATGTCAATATTGTGTACAAAAATATGCCAAATATTTGTTACTTGAAATTATTTAAAATGTAATTTTGATTTTATGCAACTGTTTGTTGCAAACTGGTTTTATAGTGTTCCACACCATCTCGTAGTATGAAGTATGAAAGATGATGAATTTTTAAACAAAATAAAATGACTTGAATATTTATATCTTGCTCAATATGGACGGGGCTTACCACAAAGTGTGACCAAATATATCCTGATACTATGGTTTGATGGAAAAACCTGCTTCTAAATATGAAACATCAAATATCATGCACCTTGCAATGCCTTTTCCAACTATTTTTAACCAATCACACCAGTTGATAATCCACAGAAATAGTCAAAGAAGTATAATTGAATAAAAGTTGAACATGCAATGAGCAGCGACTACAATTGTAATAGAATTGAAGGCTTGGGCAAGTAGTTTCACCAATCACCAGCATATAAACCTTCAAGTTTTGAAATGGGCTACTGCATATTTCCAGAAATAAGCTAAAATTGCAGAATATTTAAATAGTAACTGCAATGCAACTGCAAACCATGCATTAGAGCAAAACATGCCAAACCAAATTATTAGCAAAATCCAATCAAAATGAAATTAGTAAAAGGTATAAAGATAAGCAAGAAAAAAATCAGCCAAAAGGTTCATCAGTAACAAGGGTCAGTCAGCATGTGCCTTCAGTAGTAAGCAAACTAAATTTAGACACAAACCGGTGATTTTCTTGTGTCATCTTCCTTATTCGCAATAGAAGAATTAAGGAGTGTGGCAGTGGGTGGCTCGTTGTCTTCTTTCTTCAATCTACGCCCTCGAACACCGACCTCGGAATAAAGTTTTACAGAAAAACTTCTTTCTTCACATGATTTTTCAAAATTGTCATTGTCATGTCTGGCATTATTTTTGGGGTCATCAAACATTTTTGACGTATCAGTGCCATTATTTGACATCTTCTCCTCTACAATATATTGCTTCTGAGTAGGCTTCCCAACAACCTCAAAATTATGATCATATTGGCCGACATTGTTTTCAGATGATGACTTCGAACTTTTTATATTTATATCAACCTTTACTGTGAATTCATCAGGTTCATTGAAGCAAGATATCGATTCAGGTTTAGGCAGCAATTCAGGCTTTCTTCCCCGTCTTCTTGTACGTGGCTTGCGAGTTTCTGGTTCTTGAGCTTGAGCAGTTTTATCTGCTTTGTTATCAGATGGCTGCTTTTGAGAAACTATAGTAATCTTCTCTCTTTTATCCACCTTAATTATTTTTGAATCTGCCACAGCTTTTGGAGCATGCAATGAAATATTTTCACTCTCATATGATGGTGTTGAGCAATCAATGTCAACTTCAAGCTGGCTATAGTTTTTAGATTCAGAATTATGTTGTTGTGGAATAGTAGATTCTGCCTCATCACCGTCAACTTTATTGTTATTCTTAGATCCATTATATTCCATTTTATAAGAAGTTTTTGTGGTCTTATCTTCAGCAACAGTTTCTTCTGTAACCTTGGATAGGGCATCCGTTGGCGATTTTCTTCCAACTTTCATTGAGTCATACGCTTTCAAATTAATCTGGTTCAGACTACTATCAACAGCTCCACTGGCATATTTGGATCGAGCCATTTCCAATTTCTTCATGCTATCACTCCTAGTGGGAGGTTTTGGAGTTGATCTCATTCCTAAGTCCTGTTTTTGTTGTTGACTATGCTGCTTAGCAGGTGCACTGGCCTTTCCAAGATGTTCCATTCTTTCTTGAATAGTAGGTCTGGGGGATTTTGCTGTATGGAAAGATTTCACATCACTAGAACCCTTTTCAGATCGCTCACTTGATTCCAAAAATTCCTTCAATTGTTTTGGACCAGCAGATTTTTGCATTTCTAGTTCCGACAAAAAACTGTACAGATCACCAGCTTGTTTTTCCATAGCATTCAGAGAACGCCTAGTTTGATTCTTACGAGTGAGTGGTCGAGTTGGATTTTCTGTATGTGACCGCACATGAAAACTTTGGGACTTTGCAGGTGATGACATCTTTTTCTTTGAATCTCTATCAACTTTAGAGTTTGACACCACAGGCCTTATTGATTTTTCAGTTGTGTGAGAACCTCTTTTCACATTCACAGTATCTCCAACTGCAGACAGTGAATCATCACTCTGGAAATTGCATTATTTTTACAAAAACAATTTTAAAATCCGATACTCTACAAAAATATAGCATTTATTCTAAACAAACACAACTAACATACCATAAAACCCTCCATTCAACACAATGAAAAATTTACATTCTCAAGCTCAAAAATCTAATCTGCTTTCTCCCTAGGGTGCTAATGACAAATGACGATCTATCAATATTGTATTTCTATTATAAGCTTTAACAGAAACAGTTTGTATTTCCTCATTCAAATTGCAGGTTCGAGCAAATTCTCTAGGGAACACGCAACGAGGAAGATAGCTTCCAACCTGTTCGGTTTAAAAATTCAAACGGCATTAAAATTTAGTGCGTCAGCTCACAGAAAACTGATCGATAGACCAAAGTTCCCTTGGGTTCAAGTTACAGTTAACAATAATAGTAATACAGTATTATAAGATCCATCATCTTTCCATATCTTTGATTTTTGCCTTTCTGCAATCACAATAAACATCACTGCTGACATTATATCATTGGGATCACTGATTTCACATACTGTGACAAACCAAATATTGGAATAGTCACATTGCATAATATTCCATGTTTTTCCAATCATAACATTACGTAAATATATATATACAAATCAAAATCAAGTGGGCGAATTTTATACAGCATACTCTGCTATGTATAACTAAAGTCGGTATAAATAATCTACATTTTGCTTTTATCAAACTGTAAATATAAAATAACATCTGGAAATTCCTAACAAACATGCTAAAACAGTGTTTAAAAAATTAAGAAAAATAGCATTTGTCACAGCTCAGACAAATGTCAAATCCTGACAGAAATTATTTTGCATTTACCAATCATAAAACGAAGAATGTGCAAATGCATACACATCGAAGAATCTGTCTCTGAGAAATCAATATTTTTCAAAAAGAATGGTATCGTTTGAAAACACCTAATTTATCCAAATCGGTCACTTATTAAACATCTATTTTATGAACAACCTATTTCTGTAACGCGGACATATTGAACATAATTGTCTTCCTATATCTCACTAGACATTACTGAATACATCCTATCTACTAAAACTAGCCTGTTGTTTTGCCACTCAACATGTTATGATCAAATTTAATGCAATGTTGTGACTAGTATCATTTCCTTTTAAAGATACAAGGTACGACGACAAAGAGTAATGTCGGTAATCATATAAAGATAAAATCAATGATTGAATATTGCATTTGGTGTCAAAAACATAGTCATAGAAAAATCATTCCCTTAGATGGTCATTTTATTTCAATGTCTAGCAATTTGTTGCAATGGTGTGGAATTCAGCTTGAATATGATGGATTATTCTAATTTGTACTATTTTTTTCTAATATAATAAGGGATTTTGTTGAATACTGCAACTGAGGAAAACTTGAGTAGCAATGAATTTTGAAGGTATTGAACTAACTGTAAATTCATTATTAACAAGGAAATTTTTGTGAGAAATTTTGTCTCTTACCAACCTACTTAGTAATTTTATTTACCGGTACTTGAATATATGGCGAGAACACACAATGCCACTCCACTCAGGCAGACATAATACAGGATTACATTCTATAACAGAACAAACAACTAAATTGCAGATGAATGGCATCTTAAAAAATGATGAAAAGTTATCTTGTATTGTGAATAAGGATAGTCGAAAATTTTCGAAGCTACATGCACCATGACTTAATGTCCTTGAAGCGAATTTTACTGAACTTGGAACGTTATATTCCAATTGATTACTGGCATATCACAGAAGAGGAAGTTGTGTATGATGTAATACACTGAGCAAGTCAATGTGCTTACTATGTATCAAGTGACGTAATATCCCAAAATTCTTCAGCACTGAATCAGCATTGTTACTGATAAGTCAATAAATATTAAATGCTTTAAATTTTGTTATTTTTACCTTGAGTCACCCATATAAAAATTAGCAAATACAAAATAAAATATTTCCTGTTTCTAGTGTTGTAGCAGATACTTGAATTAAATAGGTAGGGACACAATTTGTGTGATGTATGTCATATATTTCATGATTTTTCTACATAATCAACTTCCCTGACAATGGAAAATTTGAATCCACACTCTTCTCAGCATACCAATACCATACTGGAATGAAACATTTTTCTAACAACATTCATCCAATATAAGCATTTTCATATTATGTTAATTTTACCATGCAGAAAAATGAAAATATATCATAATTAGAATTTTAAAATATAATCGAGAGTACCTTTTCTACCAGCGGTGCAGCAGTATTTCCTTTTGAACTAAGAGATTGTGGATCTAATGAAGATTGTTTTTTGAATTCTTTTCTTTTTGCTTCACCTTCTGCCATTCTTCTCTCTCTTTCCTCACGTTCAGCTTTCATTTTGGCCTAAAATATATTATGACAATATTTCATATTTATCATAGGAAAAGATAAGTCGATAATTTGGCCTAATCAACAACAACGCCACCCTCTTGTCCAGTTACCAATCCCCATCCAGTATGAAAATAGTTCACAAACGTGTAAGTTGGCTAACAGTACTCTGTCATAATACGGAGATATAACATAACTCCCTAAATCCACCCCGTTTCACATTAAAATAATGAAAACAAAATTAATTTTTCAAAACTTATAATAATGATTTAGGTACATGTCATTCATCCCTACAGCCTGACGACCTTCACCAAAATACATGATATATATAGGGTCTTCGGTAAAATTCATCCCCCACGCCTCATCCTACCACGTCCTCCAGTCCGATCACCAGTCCATAGAATTAATCAGCCATTTGTTTTGGATTCGTGGGGTCGGCAAAATTTAAATCGCTCGCGGGACAAAATTATGATTGCTATTCTTTTGTGGATCACATATATTTTTTGAAAGTTAAAAACGGAACATCGTGCAAAAATTCCGACAATTCATGAACTCAAAGTTGTCTTATTAAAAAATTATCACAATGACATTTAATGTGACACTGTCTTGTTGCTGCATCACGCTTGATAGCTTTACGACGCCAAGATTGGAAGATTTTATGGGCATCACTAATCCTAGTTCTTTGTAATGTTCATTTTCAAAAATAATTGTTCGCACAAATTTGTACTTTCAAACATCGAAATGAATATTTTTGCATGGTTTGTGAAATTTTGATAAAGATTTTCTTTAAGAAGATACATTCTTACAAAAATTAAGCAGTTGTGATTCTCTCGAATAGAATATGAATTTGATTTTCTTATTGCATTGCAATATATCCGAATATTTACTGCGCTATCAAACCCCTGCACTCAGCATCAACTTTTCTGCATGTTTCCATTCGTCTAAATATAATTAAATTGTAGGCTCTTTAAACGAGTAGCTGTTCAATATAATTTTTAGAATATAATAAAATTTAGTCTAAACGTTTCTCACGATAAATTCTGTTACGTAAAAAAAAAATGTAATCTACTCCTCGAGCGTAGATAATAAATAAAATTAATTCATCGTTAAAACCGCCGCTTGGATGTTTCCCCTGGCAAAGACTTCCCTGTTTACTTGGCCAATCAGCAAGATGCAAAAATAAATGTAACAATGCATTACAAAGTACAACTTGATTTAGTACTTAATAAAACCTTTCGCATCCGCTCAGGCACATTCCTCACTCAAACAGACATTCAGGCGTTGTCTGGAACATTACCTCATTTTCGCGATTTTGAATTATATTCGTTAGTTTTTAGTTGTTTTTCGGAAATTCAAATAAAATAAGTCAATGAACACTTTGTCCTCCTAGGAGTTTCAGTTTAATTACAGTAATCAAAAATTAGTGTAGAAAATTCTTTACAGGTACTTTTAAAAAACAGATTGTTGAATGGTATGAAGTAGAATGATAGTTTGGAACAAATACTTCATTTAATAGGCAACACCTCGCGAAACCACTCTTAAAATAATCACCGACAATTTTAGAATGGTAAAGTATGGGAAAAATTTTCGGGGTCAAAGGTCGGGAAAAGATCCATTCAGTGCAGCGTCCCGGGCCAGATTACTACAGATTTCCCGACAACTGGGATACGCAAACTACCGTACCTTACCGCGAAGACGAGTCCAGCAATCCTTTCGCGTCTGATATTCGCCCACGTTATTCAAACCTACGAAAGCACGCAGAGTACAGTAATCAAGTGCACGATGCGCCGACTAAAAACAGGTTTCGCGAAATCGCCCCCCTCTGTATCGTTTTCGCCCACCGGGGGCGATATCACCCACTTTGGGAATCACTGATCTAGATCATGACTTACAGCAACTTACTCAAAAGTATAGATGAACCAATATAACCTTATTTATTCCTGATACGAACCCGATACCAATGAGAAGGCATCGATACCAATACTATGATATCCCAAACTACTGATAATAAAATAATATAAAATTAACATGAATACATATATGAGTAATTTTAATTGCACGGGATGGACGTGATAAAATATTTTTCTGCAAATAGTATTTACTTTACACATTACATTGTCACCATTACCGTATTTCATATAGAGCCATGTTTCTCAACCTTTTTCCATCCACACACCATTTCGAGGTTTTATGCAGCGCTGGCGTACCACTTACATAAATTTTGCGCGGTAAGGTGGTCAAATCGCTCCAACCTTTTATGACGTCATAATTACGCATTTGCTTCATGCAAAATGTAATAATAACAAATTTTTTTAAACTATGAGGCCTTAGTCAAGGTTGATGGGATTGTTCTTTCACCCTCAGTCACAAGGAGAACAACATAATGAAGTAGATACAAACAATAATTCATTTTCTTGGTTTTTATTTCATTTGCTTACAGCGCATTGAGAGTCATGTATGAGGTCAACAAGTCAGTTTTGTTTTTTCGACTTGAACATCACCAAGGATGGGAATTTTTGCTCACACTCCCATGAAGAATGAGAAATTAGCAGCTAGGCAAACTAAAAGTTCCTTTGGTTGAATAAAAAACAGAATTCTCTCGCGTACCCCCCGGAAGACTTTCGCGTACCACATACCACAGGTTGGGAATCATTGATATAGAGCAGGGGTGGCCAACCTATGGCGTATGCACCAAACGTGGCGCATTGCATGATTAGAGGTGGCGCATTGCATCTTTCACCCTTTTCATGCCAAAATTGTTAATTGCACTTGGCTTCTCCACACCAAGCCGTTTTTTTGTGATTTACATGGTGACTTTTGATTGTACCTAAAATCTATTCTCCTTACTCCACGTCGCCCACACACGGCTTGTTGGAATTAGAAACAACAGGCGATTATCGACATTAGCTTTTGGACGGACTTTATGACATTCATTCTAGACTTTTGGCAAAAATTAGTAAAATTTACTATTTTTTCCCTACTGAAGTAAAAAGTTCAGAACTTCTGGAAAAATAGAAAATCGTCATTTATCAGCTTGAAACATGGATTTTCCATTGCCCAGACTTCCCAAATATCTCCCAATAACCATTGAACAACCAGTTGAATTGCCCAAGCCTAAAAATTTAATAATAAATCAACCCACAACATGCTGAAAATGACCCCTAAATACCACCTTTTTCATCCAAACTTTAAATGACCGTTGTCAACAAAAGCGAAGCGTAAAATCGCTTGCTGTGACGCAAGTACTAATCTTGAAGAAGCCTGGAGTAAAATCACGCGACGCTAGGCCAAACAGCTGATTATATGTGATTATATCACAGTGTATATCGACGCATGAAATCCAAATTGGGCTAAGTTCATTTTTCTAGTTCCGAGAAAAACGCAAAAAACTTTTTTTTTTGTTTCTTTTTTTTATTTCTCTAATACCTTACATCGAGGATGTCTAGTTTTTATGGTCCACCAAAGTTACAATGAAGGCCATATTTAGATGGTATAAAAAAATTTGTGCTTCGCCCCAATTTTTTTTGGCGGGGTTTTTTTTGGACTTAACCGTTTTTGGCTCTCAATTTTCTGGACCAGGAACAATTTTATTGGACTTAGGGCCCCTTTATTATGTTATTATAGAGGCTGGTATGGACTTAGCGCTTTGTATTATATTTTTTGAGAGGAGCTATGTCCAAAAAACGGACTTAGCCCAACTTACAATGCAGTTATCCGGAGCTAAGTCCACTATAGTAGACAGTTAGACACAGCTCTGTTTAGTTCTCAAATGCCCTAAAAAAAGCAGGGTTATGTCCATAGCTGTCTTGAGATCTAGAGCACCTAGAGATAAGGCAAATAGACCAAAATGTAGAGCTAAGTCCAGGAAAATCAGCAATTGAAAAATGTCATTTTTTGGAAAAGTGGACTTAGCACTGGGTCGATATATGTGTGTGTATTATAAATTTATATAATTTCAACAAGAAGCGGACATTAGGCGTGGGAATACAAGAGATTTACGGCGCATCTGAAACATTATGTTTAAAACGTGGCGCATGGTATGTGAAAGGTTGGCCACCCCTGATATAGAGGAACATATAACCAAGAACAACTTCAAATCCGTATTTATGATTCAAATGCGTAAATGTTTTGTCACCTATTACCACTATAAAAATACAAATTGTTTAAGTGCCAGGCATCCACTATCAACTGGTTAAATATTTCAATATGACGTGGGTAAAAGGCGTGGGAATACAAGAGATTTACGGCGCATCTGAAACATTATGTTTAAAACGTGGCGCATGGTATGTGAAAGGTTGGCCACCCCTGATATAGAGGAACATATAACCAAGAACAACTTCAAATCCGTATTTATGATTCAAATGCGTAAATGTTTTGTCACCTATTACCACTATAAAAATACAAACTGTTTAAGTGCCAGGCATCCACTATCAACTGGTTAAATATTTCAATATGTACTGTGATATTTCCAAAAGTATTCAAAGATTTAGACTTGTGAACAAGTGCTTTTATTTAAGAGTTGAACCTAAAATATTTATAAATGATCGAATATATTATAATATTTACCTCATGTTCTTGTTTAATTCTTTCCTTTTCTTCTTGCTCTCTTTTTTCTTCTTCCAATCGTTTTCTTTCACGTTCCATCTGGTGATGAAAGTTTGTAATACATTATCTGCCCAGGCACTCACACAATGGCAAGAAATGCAAAAACAAATAACAACCCTAATCTTTCTCTAATGCTCTGGATATCGATTATTAAAATGTTAACTAATTTGATTCGTTTTAAAACTTAGTGTCGTAGACTCATGACCAGTTCTGGTCCTTTGCGATTTCCTGCCAATTGCAATGGAATTAAGTATTCTAATGTATATCAATTTATGTCAGAATTATTTGCGATTTATTGCCTAACGAAATAAACATAGTATTTATTGAAGATAAGCAGATGCATACATTTTAGAATCCACAACCTAATATGTAATACAAATCAAGTTTAAGATATGGGTGCTCCATTCAAAATGACATAAGTGGTACGAGTATACATGATAGTATATGAGTAGTAATAAGTTTGAGCAATATGAAATAAAACCCAATATATATTTTCGGAAGTTTGTCAAGATTTACTGTATTATATAACCCCTTCAAAAGCCCATCTAAGCAAGAAAATTACTTCAAATTGATAAATAATAGCTACAAATATTCTTTCTGTGCAACTACATCTCTGGTTCACTAGCTACTTACTAGTGCAGTGTTTCCCAACCAGAGTCCGCGGAGCGTTTGAACCTGTCCGCAACGAGCCCGAAATTCACATTGGGCCGCAAAGGTTTTTGCGAAACCATGAGCAAAGTTACGATTTACGTTAGAATTTACATAAAACATAAAATGCAAGTTTATACACATAACATCAATTAATCGAGTCAATAATTACTGGATACTGAGTAGGGCTGGGCATATATTCGAATATTCAACTATTAGAATAGCAATTTACTATTCGAAAATTTGGTAACAGGTGATGCAACAGGTCACTTGCGCGTCGCTTAATCAAACAATTTGATTTCACATCTTACTTGCGGATTTCCGACGAAAACACGAGCCGGCAAAAGCGTGGATAGATACGTAAGTAGTGTTTCTAGCGAGCTCGAACAACGAGGAATAACTTTTTCTGGTAGGTGTCAATCGTGGCAACCTACATTTTCTAAATTGAAAAGCAGCACTACAAAATACTAAAAATAAAACGGAGAACACCCTAAGTTTTGTTTTATGATGGTCCGCGACCGATTAAAAACGCTTTTGCAGAGATTGCAAGTCGCAAAATTTTGGGTGCTATCGTAGTATCAGGGAATTTACCCTTAGGATTCTTTTCTTTACTGCCTCCACATTGGTTCGTACAGTACTGGAGCGCCGTAAGTGCTCAGATTTTTCGAATTCACGAAAAATAAGAATTAAAACAAAATATAATCGGACACTTGCCGCAATTTATCACGCATTTTTGTATCTAGAATAGTCATGATATTTTTTGAGTAGTATTGCTTTATTTCGTCAACACAACCACAGATTAAAATGATCACAATTAAATTAATATTAAAGCAAGGCAATGAATATTTTTTTTATTTAGCTATATACTTTAATAATTATACTTTTAATAATAAGTACTAAATCAAGTTGTACTTTCTGGAAATTTATGGCAGATAGTAAGATATTACTAACGACGATAACAAATTCGCAAGATCGCAAAAAATATTTATCAAAACTAAATATAATCGGGCAATATATTCTCACATTATTATGTTTGCAGATTGCCGTGACATTTTAAAGAAGTTATGCTTTCATCTTGTCAATAGTCGACGCAACCGCGTGTGACCTTGGCTTGAACACAATTAAATTAAGATAGAAAAACATTCAATATTCTTGTCGTTCTCTTGGATTGAATATTGTGCGACAGAAAAGGCGATTTATACACTAAAAAAGTCTTAACAAACGCGTAATTGCGGTGAATTTCCGATTTTGAAATTTGTTAAAATTCTGTTGTGTTGGGTTTTACTACTTCTTCACACAGAGTACTCTTGCAATAAACGCACATTGAGTTCGCAAAGGTTTTCGTCGATGAGAAAATAGTGCACGACCAAAAAAGATTGGAAAACGCTGTACTAGTGCATTAGTCTTTGCTTGTTTTTTTTTATCACGGATTAACCCCGATGCTACATGCATAACAACGCAGCAAATTCCAATCAATATAAAAATTACTCCAGTGTGTATATTCAATTCATAGTGGTCAGCATAGGCTACTGTTTTAGACCTTCAAAAAATTTGAATGAAGTTTGTGGTCCCTATTATGTTCACTCCCGGTTATGATCAAGCAGCTGATTTACTATTATACTACAATGTACCTTTTTCTCCTGTAAGATGTCAGCACGGGATTTGGCAACAGGTTCTTCCAATTCATGTTCGTTTTCACTACTGCTACTACTGGACTGTTTTTGTTCTTCTTCATCCTCTTCCTGTGAATACATGATTGGCAATGTAAGATAAAGAAATGATCCTAGAATACAGGCTTCCTTTGCTTGCAATAAATTATATGCAGTTACACTTTCATTCAGACTTATAGGAAACAAAAAAAAACACAGTTCAATATAATCTCGTGGTGAGGTACCAATAACCTCCTAGTCCAGTCCAGAAAAGCATTTCATGTGAAATTTCTGATGAAACAGTTCGGACATGGGAAACCAGAGATAAAGCAATCAGATAACTTAATGCATTGATGCCAAAAGTTGAGTGTGAGAATAGATAACCAAATGAATATTCCAAATGGATGGGATTGGTTGGTTGAAATGGACAATAAAACTGACCAAAGATGACATAATCAAAAGAGCAAGTTGTCCACTAATCGTCTTCGTTGTTTTGATTAATAATTATTAATTATGAGACAAATGGCCAACACATAGATTATATTTTCCTCTACCAAAACAATGGCTATTCTATACCTATTTCAATGGCATCTTTTTATCACAAATAGTACAACTTAAAAAGACAACATCTGCTCATGTGTATCACGAAAATTGATCAATAAAAATCACACAATATATGAGTAGAGTGACAAAACACAGTGCAGGAAAATATAGATGCAAATCCATGACAGCATAAATTTAAAATGGTTAAAAAAAAACTGAACAATGCAACAATTTTTGTATAATGTTTCCCAGTAGTAACTACAAAAGAATTGTTGAAATATGATGAACAACCTAAGGATATCAATATTGAATTGCCACACAGAACAGTTGGGATCACAATATAGGAAAAATTTTATTAAAAATGTTGTAGAATACTTGAGTTGAATATCATGCTTTATAATAAGAATGTCATCTCACAAAAGATTTCATTTTATGGAATTCATATTTCTTAATAAAACTGCTGTTCATGTAAAAATATAAACAACATGACATTTGATGTACTTTGATAACATTATGTGGTGATACTTCTCTTCTCATGCTTGCTTCTTCAAATAAATATTTAAGTCAAAATCGAAAACTGCAACATAACATTGGTTGAACAAACAAAACATGCAAAGTGCTGTAAAGTGTCAGCAAAATGTATTTCAAACCTGATATACAATTCAAGTAGAATACACAACTGCAACAGATTAAGGAAAGAAGGTAGAAGAGATAGAGAGAAGTGTAATAAAAATGAAAAAGATAGTTAAAAATATACATATAAATGTTTGTATAATGTTTAAAATATGCCCCTAAATATAAAGATTCAAGGATTCCTGACAGTGTTTCTTCTGTTGTTAGAAAATTTCTTATCAATGCTTCGTATTCAATGCACAAATTATTTCTGTCAGATGATAATTTTGATGCAAAAGTTTTATGGAAATGTAGCATATATCTAGGCCTATAAAAGTTTTTTTTTTTCGGAAAAATTAATTTGGAAATTTTTATTTTAGAATTTTTTTTTATTCAACTCAGCGACAGTTACTTCATATCCAATTACCAAGAGTCAATAATACATATTGCTAAAATAATTTCAAAAAAGGTAAATCATAAATCAGCATGGAGTGTATGATTAGTAAATCATTATGTCTTTAATTAGAAATTATAATCTGTTCCACATATATGTCCTGATTGAATCAAAAAAAGCAATGCATACCTTTTCTTCTTCCTCTTCGCTATCTTCTGGGCTTTGTTGTTCACTGTGAATAATACAAAATATTTGAATTGGATACATTAAGAGGAAAAATCACTGTTCAGTAAGCAGATATATAAATATTTAATGAAATGATTGAATGAAAAAAATTGTTTCTCCTAGTTTGATAAGTCATGGTTGCCAATGGTGGTGCATTAATAATAAATTTCTTTATGAGATATGGAAAAAATTTAAAAAGGCCAAAGTTTCTGGTATTAAAAAGATCTAAAAGCACACCTACCGCATATACACATATGAAGACAAGTATAATACACCCTTGGCAGAAAAAGTAATTTATTCAAAGAGCACTAGCTGGAATGTCAGAATCAGCATCATGTCTATGGCATGTAGCTTACATGTTAATTAAAAATGTTTTTAGGCTGGGGAAGAATACTAAACTAATTACATCTAACATGAAAGCCCAACTTTTTTCATAGGTTATTCATTTAATAGTTATCCATTTAGAAATATATGCTCTGCGCATAAAAATATTGCACTATTGCCAATGATCTCATATTCTGGATCTATTCCAAAATATTGGATAGGCCTACGCAAAAATATAGTTAAATAAGACAAAGTGTCTTCAAGAATCTAGGATATTGCTAGTTGATTGGTTGGTCGATACTAAATAACAGATGGAAGATTGTTTTGCTCAAAAAAGATTTCAAAGAGTCCTTTGAAAAATCTTTCAAAAAAGTCGAATGCTTTTGTGATGGGCAGGTTACTTTGTTTATTAATGATGGCGCTGTAAATGAGTTTGGGCTCATAGCGTAATTGCTCAAATATTTATAGGAATAAACACATTGGAGTACTACTTTGCCATTCACTCTCGTATGTATAAAGCCATACTTGAGATAATCGTCATCATACATTCTCCCTTTTTCGGTCATTTTGCGATACTTGGTGAATACAAACTGAATTTTACTTAAAACTGAACGAAATAAACTTATGTTTTTTTGCGCTTTAATATATTTTCTGCTTATTGAACGGTTACATAACACACGTAAAATCTTGATTACGGTAATTGTTTACTTCATAACTATTGAGCTATGCAAAAATCCATTTACTGTGTGTTGAAAATACACAACTATTACAGACTTCTTGGTTTGCTCAATCCCTTCAAACTCACAACCAATACCTTCTGACATACTTACAACAAACGAGGTTGCAAAATACAGTTTACAAAATAGAGAAATGCAAATGAATTTATGTACGTTTTCAGCATAAAGAAAAGCAGTTCATTTTCTAGCAGTTATTATGTGGATTATGTGGACGTTTCTCCGACCCGTGACCTATAAAAAATTCATTTTATACGGTACCATTGCAAAAATTTATAGGCTTAATTTAAGAGTGCTTTGGAAACTTAGTGATTACAAACTGGCTCACATCAGCAAAACTATCATTTTAATTCAAAACATTAAACCGTGTGCCGTTTACAGGTGTTGATAGCTAATTTCAGGCAAATCTATAGTAACGTTTGTGGTATAAATTTTTTATCATTGCACGTTATTTGATTTACGTACAACTATTTTTTTGGAACTCGATTGAAAACTGTTAAATAAAACGCAAGACCACGAAAACAAGGTAATTTTTACAACCTTGCTCGAATATCTTTCAAGCGACCACACTGATTGCAATTGTAACGCCATTGCGACTTAATGCTGATTGGCCATTGTAATGGCGTAAACAAGGAAACACATCCATGGACCATACTGTTAACATAAGAATCATTTTTAACGAGTGTTGTGACTCATGCTAAACCTATTTCATCATCGTTTTTGTGACATTGTAAGAAAAGGGTCACTGTGCATGCATATAAAAAACACAATATTACATCATTAAAAAGAAACAAGAATGGGATATCAAATGGCCATCTTGTGACCTCTCGCGCCCCCTCACTCAAATTTCACTAACCTATGTCATATATTATGAACCTAAAACATGACATCATTATTTGATCTTACATTGATTTTTTCGTAGTTGTTATTGTTACAGATGTATACGTTGTTTTATGTGAATCATCTTCTTCTATTTCATTACTTTCCTCAACATCAACTTCAACTTCGACATCTTCCTCCTCCACACTTTCATTATGTTCGCCATTCTTTGTAATAAATAAAACTCAATTGTTTCAAAAGGAAGACGAGATATAGCAATTAAAGTATGATGCATTAACTGTGACAATACAAGACTGATCACAAAAGCATATTTAGAGGTTTTAAATTTCTAAGAAATATTAATATTAATCACTTATTATAACTCACGTCATTTACATGTTGGAAGAGAAAGATATATAAAACTAAAATATTGAGTCAATTCAACTCATATAGCTTTTTGCTTTTTTCAGAAATACTTGCCTAATAAGGATAAAAGATCCTTCTGGGAGAGTATTAGTAGTCATTCGAAACAGAAATTCAGCATTATGTAAACATCAATTTCTCAGTATTTATTTTGCAAAAACGAACCTAAAAGCATAGCATTTATATAAAGATATGCATCACAATGGTAATAATATCTAGGTCAGCATACATTACTTTGACTGAATTTACCAACTGAAATGAATGAACTGCATTTGAAAAATTTCCGGGTCGGTTCAAATTATCATAATATAAAAATATATCATCTCATGACTATTTTGTATCTATTGACACGAATGCGCCACCAACAGTTTAGTCCATTATTGTGCTTTAACTACCTATATAACCTTTATTGGTACAAATCAGTGCTGTACATTTTGGCTAGTGCTAATAATGTTCTGAATATCCTCAACTGATATCAATTGATTGAAAGCTGGCTGGACTATGAAAGGCTCGAAAAGAAAATTATTATCACTGTGAAGATAAGTCACTTTTATATCACAGTAAATAATTACCTGATCTGCATATTCATCCTGACCATTGCTCATAGCTTCAGTAACTTCTGTGACTGTTCTCTCCACAACATCCTCATCATCGTCATGGGTTGTTCGTTCAGTTGTTGTAATCGTGCTTTTGTATGAATAAGACAATGAATCTTTTGCTTTGCTCACCATTCCATCTCCTTCCTCTCGTTGTCTCCTTATTAAAACCAAACAGATGAAATTTATTTCAAATATAATTCCAAAATCTAAAATCCTATTTTATATGTATCACTTTAAACTGAATCGGAAGCTATTATAAACCATTTATATATCATTCTTTCCAGTGATTTCATCAGGACAATATTTTAAATAAGCTATGTAACTTTACAAAGCTATACTTTGGAAATTGTAAAGTGTGATTGATTAAGTGAAAAACCTTCTGCTGATCATAGCTTTCAGCCCAGAAATCAGAGATTTTTGAAAATGACATTAACGATGAATGAAAGCATACTGCTAAATGGTTGATTTGACTTTTACCAATGGTTAACTGAATAAAAATTGTCCAATGACAGATATGAATATTTTTAAATTCATATTCTTCATCTTACTTACTGTGGGATTATATATTTAAACATTAATAAAGATTGATAATGCTTAACAACTGCCTCAGGGAATGAGATATTTCATAAACAAATCTTTTTCAAAGAAACTGGCCTTCTTTATCGAATGATACGAAAATAATCTAAAAGTGACTAAAATATGAGATCATTGTTAAAAAGTAGAATTGCCTTAAATTGGAATCAACATTGCCCTGGCAAATTCAAATTAAAAATCAACAATTTAAAATAATTGTAATATTATAATTTACAATATATTTTTTCCGAATTGCGGAAATTTACTGTTATGGGAAAAATATCAATACAAATCAAGTGAGAATAATTGAAAAAAAAAATGGAAAAAAAAAATCGTGACAAACAACCTGCACTTCTACATATCATTAGAGCTCGACCGATATATCGGCCAACCAATATATCGGGCTGATATTGCGGCAGTAAACCGCCGATTCATATCGGCAATACATAAGCGCCGGGCTGCGTGCTTCAACGGCTCTCACATCTGCATAACTGGTTTCCCAATATTTCTCTCGCTTTAATTTTGCGTTAAAAAGGTGTCTCTCCTAATGCCCAGTGGCAGATGATGAGCCATTTCATGCATGATCATACCTGGAAAGTTATTATCTGGAATAACGTTTTCGAGAAAGTACACAATGAGAAAAAGGCAAATTTAGTATGGACAGAAAATGGTGGTTCTCTAAATAGATTCGATTTGACGATGGTGAGTTAGAAATCACAGAAACACAGTACAGGTAGGTCAAAGCAATAATGTCATCAACGTATTTCTGGAAAATATGTGCCTGATGGAACTATCATGATGATATTGATATAATATGTTTGTTCACTTTAAAAGGCCATGAGTGAAGCTTTAGGGCTTCATGGTTGACAAAAAAAAATAACCCATGTAAAATGGCACCAGACCGACCGGCTGTGTTAGATTAATCTATAGCCCATAAATTATGTCTTTATTTCTTATTATTTTATTTATTCAATGGATATTCCACTTTGTGGAACCATGAAAAAAAAAAAAGTAGTTCTGAATTTGTGACCTTCCCAAATTCAATTTTGAATTTCTGGGGTAATAGTTTCATTTATATTGATGGTTGTTTATCATTTTGCTGAGAATTACATTAAAAAACCTTATTCCATTATAATTGACTAAATAAATTATTGAGAGTCTCTCGAAAAATATTTTTTTAAAATTTCACATGTAATTGGTAACTGCACATACGTTATCACAATATCGAAGGATTTTATCATTATCATGATTCACTTTAAAATATATCAATTTAAAATTTTCCAATACCCTCAACATATGCCCACAGTTATATTTAAAAACGCCATATTAATGACAATTCTTTTTCCTGGAAAAGGCTAGACTAATATTGAAGTCGCAGGAAAAGTTACAGAATAACATTTGTTCAAGCATTAATAACTGAAGTTAGTTGAATAAAAGTCTGACTGCAATGCCAATAAATATCAAAATGAAACGAGGTACATCATAAAAGCCCATTTTGTAGCTCACCATATGATTTATATTAATATCGGCATATCGGCCACTACCCTCTAGTTGACCGATATATCGACATGATAAAAGTGATATCGGTCAAGCTCTACATATCATATAGGAAATTTGACTTATTGACTGAATTTTTGTCAAACCTAAGAAGTGGTTGTGTTTTCAAATACATTGAATCTCTTGCTGTCATTATCTGGTGGATTGTGAACTACACGCCACGCCCTATGTCCAAACAAAGAACTGGGCTTCAAATTTCATGCAATTAGTTGACCAGACATGACATACTTGATTTGAAAATCTCTGAAAACCTCAAGCCTATGACATAATGTTATAGTACCACAAATGTGATCGAATAACAGCTGTTTATAGTCGTGAAAGAGGTGAAATGGCTGCCAGTACCTTCCAGTGCCCACCCTCAGTACACTACTTTGAAAGTTGATCAATTCGAAAATTCCAGAATATGACATTAAATAGCAAACTTGACAGCATCATGGAAACTACAGATATCGTTCTTTAGTTTTCATTAAATACACAGCCATATTTTAAAAGTTATGTTCAGATATTTTACAATATCTATAATTCTATAGCCGAAAGAAGGCAGGCAGTTTCAGAATACATCTCAGACAACTCCCATATTGATACTGCATAATATGGTCACAATGCTGATTACATTATATCATGATTCATGATGTGCTTGAAAGTTAATATTCACCTTAAAAAATTGAGATTGGTAGTGTGGACCGAATTGGAACACATGCTCACATAATAAGAAATTTTAAACATTCTTATTAAGTGAAGAGAAAAATCTGATGGGCAAATATTGAAATTCAAATTGTTGAACTAACCAAATTACTTATTTACTTAGACTTTTTATTGGCACAATTGGTGGAGCGAACATCATTCAAAGCAATACATCATAATATTTTCAGCTTCAGTAAGGACCTGTTTGATAATATATAAACACACATACAGGGTTGTCCAAAACGAATCGAATATTCGAAATTATTCGAATATCAAAGTATTCGAATACCTTTTCGGCTCATTTCCGAATAATTACGAATAGTAGTCACTTTTCGCCGTAAACATGGTGTTTCGTTTTACCGGAATCTTCAAACGACTTTTTACGCTTTCTCAAGTATTGTAATGACGATGAAATAGAGTCGGCATTTTGATTGTTTATATTCAGCGCGAATGTACGTCGCATAGTGTTGCGACACATTTGCACGTTTGCGTTGGTGGACATTGCCGACATTCGTCTTTTAATTCACAAAATCATTTCCATTAGTCGAAAAATCGACAATCCCCGTATTTCCGGCCAAAAAGTGGCTTTTCTAGACCCAATTTTGGCTTGATTTTTTGGGGGGAGGGGCGCCTTATAGAGAAAGCATGTTTATTTTATTTCTATGTGGCCTGCTTATTTTTCGCATTAGTCTTCTCAAGCATAATTTGTGTTAACCTTATATTTGGTTCTTATGGGTCTGCCAATCATGATATTTAATCGTAGACCGGTTATCGTTACTTAAAAGAGAAAACACGGCCACCGCCACCGAGATAAAGTACGGTAAGTGATTTATGACCCTTTGGTTTTGCCGATTCAGCAGAAAACGACAGGGACATGAAATACAGCTGTGAAATAACCCGTGGACGTACCGTGTGGTACTTATCACATTTCAAAATTATTTCAACATTCGGGTTGATAGGTTGTCCAAAATGATTGCCGCTTTATAATTTAAATTTACCGCTTCGTTGTTGAGAATAGTTAATTCCGTGAGTATGGTTCTACCAAACAAACATGATCTGGTTATGTTCTGACCCTATAAAATTATAGATTGTTGAAAATGATTGTGATTTTTAACTCAAAATTACCGCTTTATTGTTAAAAATAGTTAATTCTGTGAGTATGATTCTACTAAACAAACGTGATCTGGTTCTAAACATTATTATTAGCGCATATTAGCATAACTGAACAACAGGGAACAATTTTTCTACCCGTCTTCTTGGAGGCCTATATGGAAAACCCTCTTTTTTGAGTGCTAAAAATATACATCGTCCTATTTGCCATGTAGACTTATTAACCGGGAAATACGGTATCTATAGCCGTAATTGTTACGATATCCAATAAATTGTCACAAGTTGGGAAACAAGTTGATTTATTGGAAAAATACTCTCACCCGCTTTCTGGCAAATAATTTTGATAATGATGGTCAAAAGTATCGATAATGAAAGTATTAATACCAAATACCACGGGTATTTGTGGGCATGAAATGTGTGGTAAACAGCCCAATTATAATTAATTTCGGATTCGTATTTACAAAATATTAAAACTATTATAACTCAAAAATACAACGGCGATTTGTGGACTTGAATGTGTAATAAAGTATAAATTATTTTTCATAATTGTGACAATTTTTCCGTGAGTACGAAAATAAGAATCAAAAATTAATTATATTCGGGCACAATATCACGGCATTCTGTGGACATAAATTGTGAGGCAAACTCGCGATTGATATTAATTTTTGATTCCTATTTTCGTATTTACAAAATACAACGGTGATCTGTGGACATTGAATGTGTGGTAAACTACCCGATTATAAATAGTTTTTGAACCCTATTTTCGTATTTATAAAATAATAAAAGTATTATTACACAAACATACAACGGCGATCTGCGGACTTAAAATGTGTGGTAAAGTTCCCGAATATAATTACTTTTTGATTTGTATTTTTGTACTCACGAAAAAATTGTCACAAGTCTGAAAAAGAACTCATACTTTATCCCGCTTTTTGACAAATAATTTGGATAATGGTTGGTATTTAAAAGTATGGGCGTTTTACTAGGATGATTTTGTGTTGCGCACGCATTCAAATCCATCACCGATACCACTATTTAAAATGCCTTGTCGTATTATTTCAATTCTGTTAATTAACACAACTCATGTTATATAAAATATATATCGCAATAATCTGCAAACATGAAATGCCTGGTAATATAGCCAGGTTGTAGATAGAAGTTATTCCATTGTTTATTGTATGAAAATTCCTTCATACACTTAGATTCTATTACTGGATTTTATTTTCGAACTATTCGAAATTTCATATTCGAAAATAATAATTTCGAATGTATTCGAAATAGTGAACTATTCGGTATTGGCCATCCCTGCACACATATTATATATATAACATACATATCATTATATATACATAACAGTTAGAATATTCAATTGCTCCTGCCATTGACTTAAAGTTAATAACTCTTTGAACCCTGAAGTCTCAAAGTGAAGTTAGTCTCTCACCATAAAGGTTCGCGGCGCCATATCGGTGGGACAATAAAATAATATGGAATGTTGGTTATTTTGAACGATTACAACTTTTTAACAATTATGGGTAGCGAATTGACGGACATCTCAAACGAGAGTAAATTTTATCGTGCAGTGAGATAAAATGTTATACTTTAAAATAAAGCTTGTCAAAAAGTGTGGAATTCATTTTAGTCTAAACATATTTTTTTCTGCTTGTAAGTGAGTTATAATCCTAGATCTTGTATTTTGGTGCGAAATATATTACCAATAACATAGACCTCCTTATATGCTTTTAGCTGATACTTGGATTACTTCCGTGGCTATTGTATAACCAAAACGCAATTCTGCATTCTTGTGTTGGATGATCAAGTTCAATAGGCTGCCATGACGTACTGATGACGTAGCTACGCAATAGTAATCACATGACTGGCGTAATGAAGATGTTACTACATACAGTCGAATCGTGTTGCCTCGCAAATTGCGTAAGATAACAATTATGGAATAGCTTGTGATCACGTTCTCAGCAGGACATCAGTGGACGAATTTGGATAGCACTTTAATACCACACCAGATATTAATATTACTGAGAATATTATGTTTCAGACCAGTTATTCATTATTATTTAAATTATCTTTTTGATTTCTGAAGCTAGGTTTGTGCACTTCAAGATAGAAATTGCCATCAATTCATTTAATATTAGTTAGAAATACAAGTTGTATCTTCTTCTTGTACAAGAAATACAAGGAATAGTTGAAAAATATTTCCCCATCTTTGTTATGTTCAAATGCAGAAAAGAGTTCCGTATTTTTCCGCTTGTGCTCAATTCGTGAAAAAAAATTTTTTGAATATAATCCAATATTAACTGATTCAAGGATCCTGCTGCACACTAACACGAATATATTTCTGTAACGTTTCGTCTGACCTTGCAAAAGTCTTGAATCACTTAGGACATCTATCTATACTATTGTTACAGCATCCTTGCAATATATGCATATGAATCCACCCGCACAAATGCATAGAAGAAGGATAAGTAGTTAGTCTTGCAGAAACCAAATCATTAGCGCTAATATTAACTTCTGTTAATTTTCAATGATTTACCTCCTTTCCTCTCTTCTTCTTTCTCTTTCAGCTCTTGCATCTTCTTCCTCTTTCAATTGTTTTCTAGACATAACATATAAAGAAAACTGTTCAGAGACATTGATACGATGGAATATAATACACTGCTAGTAAAATGCATTCTTTAGAGAAATGTCAAATCAAATGAACTTAAATCAAATTATAAATTATTTTGAAATATTTTGGTTCATAATCATAACCGTTATGAATTATGATAACTAAAAAAGTATTTCACAAATATTTGTTGCAGGAAAAAAAACAAGTGTTGATTAGCGTGTTAGATTAGTGTGTTATTTGAGTCTTGGTCTACATCAAGATCAAGAATATTTAAGTTTTATTGCAAGGTTCAATTCAGTTATATTTAACAACCAAACATAATTGGCTTAGGTATGTGGAATAGACTCAATATTGAGAACTGCAATCTGTCGGGTATGTTATTTATTTACCAGATTAGAAATTTTTTCGAATTCTTATTTTCATAGCAAATTCAATACAGCAATTTTTATAACAGTATTACAAACTGTATCACAGTACTTTCTTTGTCTGTGTACACTAATTTGGCCTAGTGCACAGAAATTGATCCACATTTTTGGCAGATATAAGCAAAATGTTGTCAAATACCAAATTAAGCCAAATCAGTATTTAATAATCAGTGATTAATAACTAAAACAACTATTTGGTATGTGATAATTTGTACCGCCCCAAAATCATACCTACAAAAATAAAATCATTGCTACGATTAAGTTGATCGGTTATCTTCGTAGGACTGACTTGATACTAACAAATTCAGATCATGGTTTTTTGTACATCCTCTTATTTGGTATCAGAGATAAATAAAGAGCATGCCATTAAAATTCTAGATTAAATGCAGTAGCCTAATCAATCACATCTAATTTTTCCAATACAATCATGCTTGATAATAAATATTGGAAAATTTCAAACTTCCAACTGCTATTTGAATTAATTTGAAAACCAAGATAAGCTACACAAATATCTAAGATCTCATGCATTAATCAATTCAATCATCTGTATTCTGTGAAATTTCATCAATATAATTACATAAATTAGTGATTTCAAAACATGTTAATGACCAATCATTTAAGGGAATTTTGTAGCATAATTTGAATACACAGACAACACAGGCTTTTGACAGAAAATATTGATATTCATAACTGACGATACAAATCCCCAGGCCTTGTCGCTCTATGTAAGTAATTGACAAATGCCTAAAATATTTAATCACTGTTTGCCTATAAAGTATAGGCTACGGGACGAGCGCACTAGTTTAAACTACAACATGCAATTTATTCTCAGCCTGCCTATAAACATATTTTGGCCCATAGAAAGATGTCAGCAAATAAAAAAAGGACTTGACTACCTTAATCTTTGGCTAACCATTACATTTGTAAAGTCAAGACTGATTTGATATCATCAATCATCTCAACGAAAGAGTGAATGCTATATTTTAACATTTTATATTTCCACTTCGCTGAGTAGTTCAAAGCTAATATTCGAGTTCACTCTTACATATATACACACAATTAAAACAAAATTAACAACTTTGTTGAATGAAGGAGATGTTAGTACGTTACAAATAGTAACTTCAAGAAAATAAATAAGAGGTCAGTAAAAGGAAGCAACGAACTTTTTATCAAAACAACAACAAATGCGAGGCGAGACAAAAAACTGCTGTCTAGCTTTATGAGCAAATTCGGTTTTAAAATAGATATTTAATAACAGAGCATGGGAAGCTACATATTTCTGTTGTCTTCTCCCTGCTGTAGCCCATAGTAATATGTTTGACCATCATCAATTTACGAGTGCAACTAAATATCACCTCTTGTAGCCTATTTTGTTAACATACGAGAGCGAACCTTCTATTCACCAATAGAACAACTTAAAGAACCCTTGACTATTATCATAACAAGCAATAATAGGCTTCAGTAGCCCTTTACGTGTTAATGTTCTGTGCTACTTATAATGGTGGAAACTGCTGTTTCACTGCTACCGATTGGTGATTTTTTTCACAAATGTTTGGAAATCTATTTGAAAAATATCGAAAAAAGTTAATGACCAAGCTTGAAGTCAACTCCAATAAGATAGGATTAGGATTTTTCATATCAATTCTGGGAAAATAAATGGCGTGCGTACAACAGCCACTTGTCCGTTTATAAGTCCATGCTGGTTATAGGGTAAGTTGGCCAGTTGCCATTTGTTTCGGATGGATGGACTAGATCAGGGTGGTCCAAACCCAGGCCAGCGGGCCATATGTGGCCCGTCGCTCCATTATCGGTGGCCCGCTTCGCGTTTGGTGAGTAATAAAAAATAGCATTTCGAGTTGTTTTGTCATAAAATTAATCAGAAAAATCTTTTGACATATTGTTATATCACTAATGTCACTGAAATGACTAGTGATATGGCTAGCTGAGGCAACTAGCGAAGTTGAATAATGTGCTTGGCTAGCCAAATTGGTAACTGGCTTTCTATCTTTTTGGTCGAGAATTTTGCAAGAAGCCTAAACATTATTACAAAAATGCTGCCTATAATGTCAGAAAATTTGGTAATCACACTCCTGTAAATCAAATTTGGTAAAATCCGGTAATCAATCAATCTGCATTTATT
This sequence comes from Styela clava, assembly GCF_964204865.1. Taxonomy (NCBI): domain Eukaryota; kingdom Metazoa; phylum Chordata; class Ascidiacea; order Stolidobranchia; family Styelidae; genus Styela; species Styela clava. The sequence goes on along the minus strand of NC_135264.1, from coordinate 34,668 downwards.
GTAAGTTATTTTGTAAACATGAGTTTGAATAGAAAGCTGCTCAATTAAACCAGTTTTTTGACTTGGTATGAGAAAATGATATGTGTGCAACTTGTGATGGTGACGATCTTAAACAGCACTTTCTCCGTTATGAAGAATCTGAAATCTTACCTCAAAAGTAGATACAGTAAGATTTTTGCTCGTTTTTTGGTGGTTTTGTATGTTTTAGCTAGATAAATGACACATAATGATAAATGTGTTTGGACAATATAAGTATTTGTTTTGTATTGTATTGTTTACCTATACTTGGCACTATTGTGGCCCGCGAGGCCCACAACCTTGGACCACCCTGGACTAGATATTGGAAGCTGTAAACCAGGAATTACTTGAACCACCTTGCGATGGGGAGGAGTCCAGCAATCCTCGCTAATAACTATACCCCCACAATATTTTGAACCTGTGAGCCCACACAGTGTAATCAGGTGGGATGGCAGGCACATTCCAAATGCTCAACACCATGAACCGTACCGTTAGAAAAATTACTCGATTTTTGCACACAATCAAAAACGTCGATCTGATACACAAACCTACACATATTCAAGACAATCCACTAAACAGCATTAACAGCTCGAATTTTCATCCAAACTGAAATTGTTGGAATGTTAATTAACAAAAACATGTAGGATTTGCAAAATGTGCGGTTCCAGTTACATCAAATATAGGACCAGATTTGTTATCATCTCATTGAAGATGAACTATAGCCTATAATAGATTCTACATGAGTGTGTGACCTATATAGAAATCATCCCAATAATTCTGAAAAAATAGAAATTTATATACATACTCCAATTCCTCTCTTTCTTTTTTTCTCTTTTCTTCCCTATCTCTTCTTCGACGCGCCCTTTCTTGTTCAAAATTATCACTATCATCATCATTAGTTATTTGAGAAGATGTCACTTTATCGGGCTTCACTATCCTGGCAAAAGATTCAAATAATTATGTATTCAAATATTTATTTAAAAATATTGATAACAATTGCACGAGTGCCTAAAGTTGATACCCAATATAGGCCCAGCCCCAGAGTATCATATTATGGTCCAACCACTGTAAACCGTCAAGATATTTTGAACCATAGATTTAAAGATGAAATATTTTTACAATACAAAAACAAGAGGGATGTCTGCTAGGGTAACTTTGATAAACTTGCTTTACTGCTTTATACAAACTCAGTCGATCAGTACGACCACCGTAGCGTGCGGGCGTGGCTACCTCGAGTCGAAGATATTCATTCGAGAAGTGAATCTCAGACTTAGTGACATCAATAAACAAATATGCATTCGCACCTCATTCTTTTTTTTTTCGGATTGTTCGTTTACATGCCGCATCACACGCACAGCGGATATATTCAATTCACTGTTTTGTTTTTGAAAAAATTGCACGCAACCTGATTACAAAGTGAAACGCCTGAGTAATGATCGCCGTCAATATTCATTTGTTTGTGACTTGTTTTCCTTTCTTCTTTGGTAAGTGAACGCGTTTAATACGCTTTAAACTTATTTTATTAGATTTTGTTCACTTTCCAGATTCATCGCCTTAATCTTTTGAGCCTATACTAAGTGAGGCGAATGCGGATTTGGAATTGACAATGGAAACAATCAGAAAGCTCTAAAGCAGGGATGGGCAACATATGGCCCGCGACGAGATTTTGACCGGCCCGCTGACTGTATCCAACCACACACTGTAATGTGGTCTGACGCATCATTCCTAAAAGTTGCCGATCATTCTACTCTCACCGCACTGTCAGTGCAGCTGGTGAAATAAACAATTGCCTTAGTGAACAAATAATTGCGTTAGCTTAGCACACTTGTTAAACAATATGAGGTCAAAGCAGAGAACGTTGTAAATTAATCATGAAATATTCCGCAAGAAACGCAAAGTTGATAGAGAGTGTCCAGCATTTAACAAAGATTTGATACCAAAGTATTTTTTTTACAAAGGTTGGCAACACAGCAGTATGTTTACTGTGTGGTCAAAGTGTTGCGGTAATAAAAGAGCATGCTACAACATTAGTCTTCATTATGTGACGAAACATGGAAACTATGGCAATAATTATCAGCAGTGGAACGGCAAACTAGAGCAACAGAACTGGACAGAAAACTTGCTAGGCAGCAGAATGTACTCGTAAAAGTCAAATTAGCCCAGAAAGCTTCCACTCATGCCAGCTTTAGGGTCGCACATAACATTGCTAAACACAGCAAACCATTCAGTGATGGCGAGTTTTTTAAAAAGTACATGCTTGATGTAGCTGATCAAGTCTGTCCACAACACAGACAGAAGTTAAAAGACTTTACTTTAAAAGCGAATTTTAATATGTTCTGTTCACTTGTTTTGGTTGACAGGAGCGTACTTGTACATCTTTAAACTTTGTCCTTAATTAAGGTATGACAGTTCTCCAGGTGCTCCGCATTTTTTTTTTGTTGTTTTGTTTTATGTCAGAGTGATCAAAATAAAATTTTGCTTGATATATGATGACAAATATAATTTGTTTCTATCACATTGCTGTGCAATGAATTTGAAAACAAACAAAAAAATGTTATCACTCAAGTTAATTTATAAGCATCATTTTTTATTCAATACTTTGTATGATAAAACAGATGTTCTAACATTTTTAAGGACAGGAATTTCATATCAATAATGGTTGGAGACAAGACCATAAGATGGGTAAATCATAAACTGTGAACTACAATCAGGTTATCAAAAATTTAATCCTTTCATTGCAGTGATTCATTCAAAGGATTATGTCATAAAATCTAACCGTGTTAAAGTTGAGGAACAATTCGACGCGTTACGGCGAGGCAGTGATAAATAAATGCTGGAAATTAAATATATTCTTCGTCATAGAAGGCGTACACGGCGTCGGCATTTTCGCTGCAGTTTTCATTGACGTAAACGATTTCAATCCATATATGGCAACAAGAGACTCGCGCGAGAGAAAAAGAGAAAATTTTTGATAGCTGACGACCGACCGCAAAGGAATTTCTTAACCCAAACGTAACATGTACTTAGGCTTTGAATTTCAAATTAATTTTGACCAAACAGACAAACAGTTTAAATTAATTATAGATTTAACGCACAAGGACATGTAACGGTTGACGACAGCCAATCAATAATAAACGCTCTGAAGTTTGCATTACTTCATCAGTACAATGTATGTTTTTAAGCAGTGCAGGCCAATATCACGCCTTCTTGATTTTTTGAGAATTTGTGCACAACGTACTAATGTAAACACTAACAGAGTCAAAAATGATCGATTCAGGGAATCCTCAATTCTCGACGCTCCTAACAAACAATGATTTGGAAGACATAAAATCGCCGTGTAATGAATATCTTGGGAGAATTTCGCTGTTCACGCGCGAATGTTAATGAAGTGGCTGACCTATTAACACGTTTTCGTTAATGAATACTCAGACTCCAGCCAGGCTTTTCTGAATATTACATTTAAAAACTGTTATTCAAGCTAACCCTAATCAATTCGCCTCCCATTCCAATTTTGTAAAATACAATGTGAACACGCACGGTCAATTCGACTTCGCTTCGGGCATAATTTTTGTGAACGAGATTCCGAAAACAATCAACACTGCTACTCGAGAATGCATTCAAACTATGTTGAACAAATTTAGCGATAATATCGAGCGTTCATACATTCTAGTCAAAATGCATTTTGACATTACTTACTTGTCTGCCTCTGCCAATAGTTCCTGGCGTTTCTTTCGGCGTAGTTCCCTTCTTTGTTCCCATGACAGCGTGTCGTCGATGACATCAGTCATATTACTCAAATGGTATGCACGATTGGTATGGTATATTAAACAAAATACTACAAAATTACAAATAGGCCTGCCACAAGCAACGAAAAGATTGAACCAACATCATTCAGTCAACAAAGTAACAGACTAAAGATCATCGACTGCTCAATTATTTTATCTTGGTCAGCCACGGTCGATTTAGAGTTGAACTTCGGACAAATCACTGATCAAATTAAACCTAATTGACCAAAATAGCACACTTATCTCCTACTAACCTGCCTCTCACATTCAGTCCTAATAATATGGAATTGCTGAATTGATAAGCTATGTCTGAATGTATCTCAAGACAACGTCACTTGATACATCACTCGATGTCCGAGCAGTACCTAGCATTCAACGCAAGTTTAGTAGAGAGGAATAGTAAATCCTTCGCCATTTTAGGAAGGTTATAAAACACCCATTACATTACCTATTCAAAATACAACCATTACGCTGTCGCGTATTTTTCACAAGCGTCGCTTGGTGTAAATAGGGCCTACTTTACCAGCGAGAGTTGTATTAAAAAGGAAAAACACCACGCTCCAAAACCAACGGTCCATAGCAGGTTTGCGGTAGTGCACACATGGCGTAGCTTCTAATCAATAGAGCAAATACGGCAATATTTCAAGCTTCAGAACGCCGCTCAAATCACGTTTAATTAAGTCATCTCATTCGGTCGTAAATAAAATATGTACGTACCACGGCATAGCGATATCTTTCAAGCCACTGGTATTTCCATGCCCAAACAGACCACCGAATAAAATACTGGCGGAATATCGTGTTTTCCCGAAAATAAGACCTAGCCCGAATTTTAGGAATGATTTTAATATAAGCCCTCCCCTTAAAATAATACCTAGTCAATAACTTTGAATCTTGATTTAAAAAAAATTAATATTAACCTCTCATAATGAAATAAAACCCTGAGACGCATAATCAGTATTTTTCTGAAGGTGGCATGAACCCCACGAGTTCTATGCCGAAAAAAGTATTTTCTTCGGAACAAAATACTGAGCAAAAGAATTCTAATTATGTTTCGCACCAATGCATAAACTAGCAAAATTTGAGCTATGCTCTTTTGTCTATATTTATCAGTCTAATTGACGAGCCTTACACCTCAGGCGATTTTAATGAACGATTTGACGTACTAGACACTCTAACGCCCGATAAAGTCGAGATAACCAAGTATCATACATATACATCCGATAATCATAACTAATTTCTCATGAACTCATACTTCTGGGTCCAAGTTACTTGAAGATTGTTTCCGATGAGCATATATGTTTCTTCCATAAAATTTTTGTGCTAAATCAGTGATGTAGCAAAAGGTTAAAATCGAGTCATCATTTTTAACATATATTTGGGGTGCGTGAACAGGTAACAATTTTGGCAGCATAATGCCAACTGTCCAATATGAGCGACTTATCAGGATAAGTGGTCGGTAACAGGAGCATAAAAGGTGTAAGCATAATGACGTCGTTGTCGGTATTTTTGGACACGTCAGTGTACATAACGATCGTTTCAATAATATTTATGTTGTTGTTCTTGTTATTTTTCTCCTTCGTCATGATAAAATCGCTTTTCTCCTCGAATACTGGACCAAATGCTTTGAAATTTTCAGTGTTTAAAGATTGATTTTTTGCCAGAAGGCTATTACTTTTTTTTAGTCCTAATTGTCTATGAATCGTATGAGATTTAATATTTTATCCAAAATTTCGGTGTATCACTTTTTAATCACAGGAACACGGATTTTAATTAGAGATGTACCGATGTATCGGTATCGGCAATATCGGCCATTTTTACGGTATCGGCCATGTATCGGTATCGGGGAGATTAAGGCCGATATTTCCGATATATTTACCTTTTTGATATGGTCCAGAATGTTTTAAAGATAAGTTGGAATACTACTTTTTAATTTATTTTTTGTCTGGAGAGATCGTGAGCTATGAGCCATACATGTCCCCACCCCCGCGAGAGAATAGGATTCACGTGTTTTTAGCTATTTATCAGCCAAATTAGCTCAACTAATTTGGCTATTTTCGCTGTCAAATTTTTATATTGACATTTTTAATATTACATAGTAATCATGAAGAAATATATTAACACGGCACATAACAAAAAGCAATTAGACGCCCTGTTTTAAATCATACAGTGGAATTGGGGTCCTTATTAACGGCACAGGGACTTTTGGCACGGGTATAAATTCTGACTGTTTGTCGTCAAGTACGAGTATCATTTAGTCCGTCGACATCAATAAACTAAATTCCGACACAATTATTCCTCTACGCAGGTATTAATTTTGTTTAACTACACAATTTCTTTATAGATATATTGACATGACCGCCTAGCCCTAGACTGTCACAAAATATATGATAGCAATTGTATAATAATATAAAATAGTAAAGTAGAAAAAACGTCCTCGACGGTTATAGGTAGGTCTTCTTTTGGTCAGTGCTGATTGATATTCTTTCATGTTGGCTTTGACTTACTTATTGCGTCGACGATTACGATTAGCCACGAAATGAAATATTTGAAAAATGCTTTTAACTTGATCGTAGGACGGCGGCTCTAGAATGTGTGGGTGATATTCGATATTCTTTTAAACACGAATAACGATTTTTGAAGGTCGCGATATTAACATTAAATTCATATTGGACATCCCGGCTTATGAGTTTCAATTGAACACTGAGATTACTAGCGTTACTGTACAATGTATCTCAATCAGTTAAAGCATATGGATACCAAACATTAATTTCACATTATGCGACATATATATATTTTTTTTTCGATCTGAAATATTGTGTACTATGAATAACGCTTAAAGACCATTGTTTTAACCCGTCTGCTCTACACAACACACCTAATTAAGTAATATTTACATAGTATCGGTGTCGGAATATCGGTAATATCGGCCTTTTTGTAGTATCGGCGTATCGGTATCGGCGTTTTGAGCTGGTATCGGATCGGTATCGGTATCGGCGACAAAAGTGGTATCGGTACATCTCTAATTTTAATCCGCCAAGCGTGACGACCGATTCCGAAAATTCTCGCTACTCGAAACTCGGAAGTTTTTTGAGGTTACCGGTACTGGCAATGCTAAAGGTAAGGTGAACTACTGCAGTACTGCTCCGCTTGGTGTCAATATAGTTGTGGACTGTGGTATCTGCTCTGACGTGTCCATATATTTGAGCATAGCTCTCTTGTTTTTTTATTGGATTTTTATAAAATAAAACAATATTACAATGGACAATATTATTCAATAGCAATCAACAACAATGTCATTCCCGACGACCATACACATATAGCCTACATAAAATAAAATATATATATTATCAGACACAACAAGTCGAATTTTGCTTTTCGACCCAAGTCCAAAACTCTCCTAATGAACCCTTGGAGAAGATTCAACGACCAAAGTCGATTTGTACACGACTACAAACATTTGAAAAAGTAGCCAACATTAGATGAGAAATAAACTGATACAACAACATTCGGAACAAATTATATTGTTAGGCCATACATAACATTAATATTTAATTATCAGGCATTGCCAACTTAGGCTGATAGATTTTGCATTCGATTTTAAGTTTTCTATGATGCCTATATTGTTAGCATATATACCCGTTCAAAAAGATAGAAAGCCAGTTACCAATTTAGACTAGCCCATCATTCATCTTCGGTCTTCTAACTTTTGTCGTTCCATGCTCAGGGTCCCAAAGCAATACGCCACTGACTAACTCCTCATTTCTTTTGTAGCAATGCCAGGGTTGCCAGATCCCAGCGATCAAAAAAAGCCAAATCAAGACATAAAAAAAGCCAGAAAAAGCCAACAAATTTACCAAGTGCAATGGTCATGTGATTTGTCTGATTTCAGGCCCTTGGCACAATACCGGTACTGATGATGATGTAGGTAGAGCCATCAGTTCATTCAGACAGCCACACAAATGTTATTTCCTATTGAAAGTTGTTTTTTGGTTGCTATCATGGCGATTTCCACTTCGGCGGTATGAAGGATTTTCAAGTAAAAAAGATTAACTGAATGGCAGCACCAGAATCTACATTCACCACAATACAGTCAAGCTGACATGTACATGAAACAGTTTATAAAAATAAAACAAATAAAAAGTATTAACAAGCGGAAAGCATTATTTTACCATTCAATATAGAATATCGGGCCGCCGCTTCAGTATGTGATATACCTACATGTTTCCACTTAAACTTGTGATATACCTTAAAAAATTCTTCTTATATCCTACTTTACTATTGAAATTTTTTTCATTTTTTCAAATTTATAAACCATCTATTATATTGAAAAATTATCTAACCACGTGCCGCTTACAGGTGGACGACTGATAGCTAAATCAGTAATTTTAGCGTAGTTTTAGCGTAGCGTATTTTGATTTCTGCAATTAAACTGATGCTCCCCATCAGGCATACTGGTAATGAAAATTAAGTTATACAACTATTTTTTGGAAACAGAACTAAAAATTGACAAATACCACGCTAAACTATAAAAACGAGGCAATCTTTACAACCCTGCTTGAATATCTGTCTGAGCGGCTGCAGAAACAGCAATTATTTCTTATTGGGTATGGTTAAGCGCTAAAGTAATAAACAAGGAAATCGATGCTCGGGGAAATCCTATTGTTAAGTAGCTAAGTACCGGTAATACGCTATTGTTACACACTAAATATTGTATCCCATATGATTTTAATAATAGACACTAGAATAGACTTAAAAAAGCCAAAAATCGCCAAAAAGCCAAACGAAAATTCTGACGCCAAACGTGTTTGAAAAAAGCCAAAAATGGCAAATTTGGCGTTAAAAAAGCCAATATGGCAACCCTGAGCAATGCCCTGCGAAACTTGTTTTCTTTCCCTGATTATTGAGGAGATTCTAGGCATCTTCCCATGCAGTCAGATAATTGCCGGGTGTGCCTTCCAGTTCAAGTCCAACACTGCATTGTAGTGTAGGTTCCGTCTGGTTTGGCTTATAGTTTTTCGGTGAGAGACCAAGTTGGGGAGCCATATAGTAATACTGACTACACCACTGCTCTAAAAAAGTTTTTCTTGACCGGTTCTGAAATGGGCATAGTTCCATATTACTTTCAGTCTATTCAATGCGCTCCAAGCCTTGCCTATTCTAATCCGGACGTCTTTTTCGGTGGATGCGCAGGTATTCGAAGTCATCAACTCGCTTTAGTAGTATTTTGTTTAGTGTTTTTACTTGTCTTGCTGGAAGAACATATATTCAGTTTTAGCAGCATTTATAAGTAGTCCGATAATAGTTGCAGACTCTTCCAAGACATGCAGCAAATTTTGGTCGTTGGCATTCTCATCCGTTAGCAAGACAATGTCATCAGCGTAATCGAAATCAGTAATTGTCTTTGTTGGATTTCGCCTGCTTCTTGCTGGGGTTAATGTTAGAACATATTTCCTATGTTGATCGATAGAATCGTAAATATATACTGCTACTAGATGTCCAACTTCGCTCGCCGTATAAAAAACAAACAAAGGCGATGTTGCACCTCCAAGTGGCGGGCGTCATGGTCGGTTTGGTTCTGACAAGGTGCCTAACGACGACGACGCTCCTGCATCACAGCTCGCCGTGTTCATTGATGACTGATCGAAATATTTGCTGAAGGACGTGGAGAATTTGATAAAAATGAACAAATAATTGTGAAAATGAAGTCACAGTCTGTCCTGCAAATGACCAGGATGATGTGACAACTTCCTTGTCGAAAGAAAGCAAGGCGATGCATTGCAAAAAATGTGAGTCAGATGTAGATAAATTGGTGACGAAAATAAATACTTTGCACTTTATATATAAAAAAAAATCGCCTAGTAGCACAGCCTTTTGGTCTCACTCCATCTCAAGTTCAAGTATTGTAGCTTTACAGAAGTTTCTTCTCTACTTGACCTACAATCAGGGCTGCCATAACGTCCTTATTTGTAGAATTTGTCCTTATTTTGAAGGTCTTTGTTTTAGGGAAATATTTTTTTCCTTTTTCTAAGAAACATTCTTATTTTGACGTGTGTCTTTATTTTTGACTTTATGAATGAAATATACCAGTAAATTAAATTTTGAATTTAGTTTAGATCTGGAACTTCAAAAGAGATAAACTAAGTAAACGTAAAAACATTTGCCGTGATGATTATGAGAAAGAATTCAACGGCGTCAAACGAAACGAAGGGCCAGTGATTTGCGCACTGCAGCTTTTGTGAATGTGACAATAATCTGGAATCCACATGTAAAGCAGCAATTTCTGTTCACAATGCAACCCAGAAACACAAGGCTCTGCTCAAGAAATTAATCAAACCAATCTATAAATAACCTTTCCAAGAGTCAATGATTATATAAGGGCTATCTCAATACATGCAAGCAGCTGAAATTTATTTCTATCATCACATCATTGAAAATCCGACACTTGATTTAAAAGAAAAATATTTTCAAATCATTCATGAGCGAATACCTATTAAACAATGTAACTGAATGTCAAGATGTAACAGCACCACTTGAAAAAGCATTCAAAAAAATTACAAGAATTAGAGCGAATGTATACGCAAAGTACTGCAGCAAAAATAAGAACAACAAGATCAACTGGAGCACTGATGAATTCTCAGCCCCGCGACCTGCAAATATGCATCTTTTAAACTGCCCTACGGCAGGGGTCGGCAACCTTTTGTCGTTCGCGGGCCATAATTAAGGTCATTAAAGTCATTGTTGGGCCGCACATATTTTTAGAAAGTTGAAAACCGAACGGATGATACTCTTTATAAAAAAAATCGAGCAATGATACATCGCTTGAATAGAATATATATAGATTTATCTCCTCGTTGCACTGCGTTTTGATAAATTTCATTTGAATATTTCTGGCGCCATTGAACCCTTTGCACTCAGCATTAACTTCTGCATTTCGTTGCCATTTGTCGAATTATAATTAAATTATAGACTCATTAAACCAGTAATTGTGATTTTTATATTCGTTAGGTTATAATATAATTTAATCTACACGTGTCTCAATAATTTCTGTTACGTAAAAAAAATAATCATCAAAACTGCTGTTTGGTTACTATAATTTGGTGAACCATCGCGGGCCGGATTCTATTACTCGCATCCGGCCCACGGGCCGTAGGTTGCCGACCCTTGCGTTACGGGCATAGCTGGAGATTTTGAAAGGGGGCCTGAAATTTTCAATTGACAAGTTAGACCAAAACACCTAGCAGGTCTGATTGGAAGCCGGCAAATGTTAGTTTTTAATAGTCCCGATGGTCTAACTCCCATAAAGTGTTTCAAGCCACGAAAAATGTATATGTATGATATAGTAAAAAATATGGAAGACCTTTATTTTACACTTAATGATTGGTTATCACGTGAACATTTTGTGGAAGATTTTATTCTTTATAATTTTTTAAGATTTTCGACGTTTACCGCTTGCATAAAGTGAACTTAGTTTTCTACTTATGAATTTTCAAAAACCGCTTCAACGAAAATCGATCGCAGTTCGGAATTGGCCTTTGATGACGTAGTAGTGAGAACTCATTTCAGAACTTGCTCGCTCATTGGAAAGTATGGTGTTTAACCTCTGTTTTGGCGTTTAAATTTAGTTTCTCGTCGCGTAGTTTAATGAAGATTGAAACAATATTGTATTGTTAAACATAAATGCCAATGCATAAGAATTTCTGACTGTAAGGGAATTTTGTGTAATGATGCTGATACCGGTACTGACCGTCCATTGAAATCTCAGAAGAACTGATTCAAGTATTTACCACTTTATTTCGTTTATCGACCGTTTGCTAAAATATTTAGTCAAAGCATGAGAATACCCAGTCCACTTTTGTATGAACCAAATACAAATTGCCAATTTGTATATTTACCAAAAGAGTGATAGTCTACTACCAGATAAACGTAGACTCCCAATAATGCTTAAGTTTTTTTTATTCCTTCACATTATTATGCATCAAAACACTATTGTATGTTGAACATTATTAAACTGTCTGGTAATATTATTCGGATCTTTATTATGCCAGTTCTATCTATTTAATTTGTATTCTTCGTTTTCCAGTTCACACACAACACTGACCAGCTGCCATCGATCAACTAATGGAGATTCGTGACAAAACATTTATTGACATGAATTAATTACATATGATGAAAACTTGTAATAAATGTTAAAAAAATAAAAACTGATTTAGATAACTGCGTCAGGAATTGTTGTTTCGGGCTGTGGGTAGAAGTTTGCATGGGGATTCCAACATAATTTTAGGGCTGAAACGAGGTCTTCTTTTAGTTCTGTTGAGACATCAGAACAGGGTGCTTAAGAAAATTTGATCCAGAGTTCCCTGCTCTGGACAGACCCATCACTGTGAATTATGCTGTATACACTACACACTACATCCTCTACGGTAGTGTTCTCTAGTCTAAAGCACATACACCGGTACGCTCATTCTAATATAGTTTATAAACATACCGACAATGTAACAAAAAAAACTAGTTGAAGGATCAGAAAACAGAATAAACCCAAATAAATTATAAAATCTGGATAATTTGAGACAAGAAATTGCTTGGTATGCGTTATTCCACTAGAACAGTGGTTCTTAAAGTATGGGTCGCGACCCAAACATGGGTCGCGGAAGGTTTAAAAATGGGTCGCGACAAGGTCGTCAATGCAAGGGCAATCTAAGAGGAGAAGGACGAATTTTCAGCTTTCCCAATGTTTCAATTTAGCTTCTAAACTCTGGTATTTAAAAATAATGAAATAAAAAATTTCATTCACGGAAAGAACTGTCTTGAGCTCATTGTTACATCACAATTCTGATATGCCAGTCACGTGTATTATTTTTATGGTATCGGTAACCATGCACGTCGCTTGTCGTTGTGTTGACCGCATGGAATGTCGTCTTAGTGGATTAAAATAACCAAAAATGGGTGTCTTTTTGGTAATGAAAATTGTAATAGAAGACGCAATGAAAAAGCTCGCTTCTCGACATTAGATTATTCAATATCTAGAGAAAATGTGACTTCATCTCGAGGCACCATTTACCGCGAACGAAGCAGTGCGTGCACATGTGACGAGTAAAAAGTTGTATATTGCGAGAGATACCGAAGGCCAGCGACGGACAGCGGACGCCTTTTCTGCTACAATTCGCGACAAGGCACTTGTGCGAGCGAGGATATTTGGCACTGACGGTTATCAAAACTAAGCTCGCAATCGCTTTCGATACCCGTGACAACTTGCGTATTGCGTTAAGTAAAATAGAGCTGTGTATTGAAGATATAATGAAAAAGGAAATTTCAGTTTCATCAATCTCACTGAGTCAATGGACTGTTTCTAATAAATAGTTGTCTGTATTTGAGTCAGACTGTACTAACATTAAAAACACATTTTGCGTTTTTTAGGATTGGGTCGCGAGTATTCATAAAACTCAGATTTGGGTCGCGCTCGAAAAAGTTTAAGAACCACTGCACTAGAAGATATGTTACAGCAAAAGGTCCGGCACAGACATCGAGTATATTCTGACCTCGATTAGTTGAGTTTACCATAATTTCTTATAATGCAAAGATAATATTCGGATATTTTGGTATGTATTTAAACCACTGAGGCGTTTCCAAGTGCACCGCCCTATAGAACTAGCACACGGTTCAAAATAAGTACACAGAACGCTATAATTGCCGTGCCGAACATTTTTATGTATCTGGTTTGTATAGTCAGCTTGTAGAGAATGTGAATTGTAACTGTAGACTATAATGTTATTCAACCCCTTTATATTATTCAAAAGTATGTTGAATTCTACTAAATAAGTCACATCATTATCGCGCCAGCCATACAGCCTTCTTTTGTAGCGACCAATTTTGAAGACGTGTTTTTCCGGTTTCGCCGAGTGTTGGAATGTAGCGTGTTTTTTATGTTCTTATTATTTTGCCTTGGATTCGACGTATATCTGCATTAAGGGTTTAAGTGTATTTTAATTAGAGCTAAGATCTGAAGCCCAAGTGAATTTTAATTAGACTCTAAATTTGTCACTGAGCAAGCTAATGTTTCAAGATCAGACTTTCGTTTTGCCCGTAGAGATAGAAGGCAATCAAATTATTATGAAAATTCTAAGGCGAAAGGTAGTGCTTTTGCTATTTCTGCTAGTGGTTCAAATTGGCACTGCCCGTGTTGTAATTTTTCTCACGAATTATTCAACTGTAAGAAACTTAAAGTCCTTTCATGGTACGAACGATATAACGTGGCTAGACGGAATCAGTTGTGCTTCAAATGCTTAAGACGAGGGCATATGTTTAGACAGTACACACAGAATGAAAGTTGCCCCATTCACGATTGTAAGTATCCGTTCCATCATGTTTTGTTGCATCGCGATTTCGAGACACCTACACGGCGAGATGGGAATAGTAAACAGACTTGTTCCGTCGGTACCTCGATGAACCATGCGGATCACGACGTTCACGCTAATAAATTGGCGCCCGCAAAGCAACAAGGGAACACCGGTGTTTACATGAATATCGTCCCGGTGACAGTAACTGCTGGCAACAGGGCTTTTAATACATACGCTCTTTTGGACTGTGCTTCTACAACCACCATGTGTAGTGTGAAATTGATGAACAAATTAAATCTAACCGGAGTGCCTATAGATGTTACATTGCAAACTGTTGGTAATCGTCCCAAATGTGTTAAAGCAAAGAAGTTGTCCCCTCTACTCGTTAAAGAAATTGACGGACATGACGATTGCATTGAATTGCCTAATGTATTGTGCGTCAGTAACTTGCCCATAAAGCCCAATAAGCTACCCTCGCGCAGTTCCTTGCGTAAGCTATCCTATTTGTCTGATATCGACTTTCCTCGAATACACGACGGTGAAGTGACTTTGCTGATAGGAGCGGATGTTCCCGAAGTGTTTGTGTGGGAGGAATTTAGAAAGGGTCGGAGTCAACAGTCGATTGCGGTGAAAACCCCTCTGGGTTGGTCTCTTATGGGTCCGTCTCTGACCGTCTATGAAAACACTTCCATTAATTTTGTTGATACAAATCCTTTGGCGTCGCAGATTGAGCGACTTTGGCGTACGGATTTTGCTGACGTCCCCAGTATTTGTGACACTAAAACTTCCCGCGAAGATAGAATAGCGCGTAGTTGCATGGAAGACAAACTCAAATTTGTTGATGGACATTACAAACTACCTTTATTGTGGAAAATCAATCATCGCGAGTTACCATGTAATCAGAAACTGGCGGAGAATCGCCTTCGTCAGTTAAAGCGACGTCTTTTAAAAGATGACACATTGCGCCAAAAATATATTCAGACATTGAATGATTATGTTGATAAAGGATACGCTCGTATAGCTGACAGTCCTAGGTCGCCGAACATCTATCCAACAAAATGGTTATTGCCACATCATCCTGTGATAAACCCAAAGAAAGCAGACAAACTTAGAATCGTCTTTGATTGCGCGTCCAAGTCCGAGGGTTTGTCGTTGAATGATGCGCTTATGAGTGGCCCAGACCTTGTTAATAGTTTGGTTGGTGTACTAACCCGATTTCGAAGGAAAAACATCGCGATTATCGCTGATATTGAATCAATGTTCCATCAGATTAGAGTAAAACCGGAGGATCGGGCCTTTCTAAGATTTTGTGGTGGGTCGATGGAGATTTATCTACACAGCCAGTCGAACATGAAATGACTGTGCATTTGTTTGGTGCTTCGTCATCACCTAGTTGTGCTGCATTTTGTCTGTTGCAAACAGCGAAAGACTTCGGCGCGGAATACGATCCCAAGATTTTAGAAATTGTTAAACGAGACTTCTATGTTGATGACTGTTTGTCCAGTTGCAAAAATGATAACGATGCTGTTTCGACGGTGTTGCAGCTACGTTCCTTGTTGAGTAAAGGAGGGTTTAAACTTACGAAATGGATGTCCAATAGTAAGGTTGTTTTGAATAGTTTGCCGGAAAGCGAGCGTTGTAAGCAACTGCGAAGTCGTGTCTTGGACGACGGTGTGTCTAATCGCATTCTAGGCGTGTACTGGAGCGCATTGAGCGATGAATTCGGGTGCAAGATTGATATTCCCGATCGAGAGTTTACTCGGCGAGGTATTTTGTCCGCGTTAAGCTCGTTATTTGATCCCCTTGGATTTTGGGCTCCTGTCACGTTGACTGCTAAGTTGTTGCTACAGGATCAATGCCGTAAGAAGATCGGCTGGGACGACCCTGCATGTGAACGTGATGCAAATAGCTGGGCCAATTGGTTGAACCAAATTCATCTATTGGAAAACCTGAAAATTTGTCGCTGTCTTGAACCGCTTGACTTTGGACGCGTCAGTCGAAGTGACGTACATATTTTTGCAGACGCATCGAATAACGGATACAGCGCCGTTGCATATCTGCGTCTGATTGACGAAGATTCTAGAGTTCATTGCGCTTTCCTGATGGGTGAATCTAGACTAGCTCCAATTAAACCCGTATCAGTGCCTCGTTTGGAGTTAATTGCGGCGGTTTTAGCCGTGAGATTGGGAGCAATAATCAGAAAAGAGCTAGACCTTTCACTAAGACAGTGCGTCTTTTGGGCGGATTCAACTGCCATACTACAGAGTATTCGTAACTCTTCGAAACGGTTTACAACGTTTGTTGCTAATCGACTAACTACGATCGAGCAGAATTGTGATATTTCAAATTGGCGCTACGTTCCAACTAAATTAAATCCAGCCGATGATGGTTCGAGAGGAGTTTCTGTAGATAGATTTCTTAATCGGGATCGCTGGCTGCGTGGTCCGGATTTTTTATGGTTGGATGAAAGGGATTGGCCTATTGACCCTGTTAGTATGCCGAATCCGCCACTGGAATTTCAACCTTCCGAGCATATTCCCGTGCAAATTAACTTAACTGACTGCTTGAACGAAAATTCTGAAACTGTTTCGGCTACCGATCGTTTAATTCAAAGATACTCTAGTTGGACTCGCTTGTGCAGAGCCACAGCTTGGCTTATGCGATACAAGTTGTTTCTGCTCATGCGGATATCTAAGACTGCAAACAACCCCAATGTTGGTCCTTTGACGTTAAGCGAGCTCAGGTTTTCGGAGACGCAACTTGTGAAATACGTGCAGCGGCAGATGTTTCCGAAGGTTATGGAGATGCTGGGTTGGGGGTATGTTACGTTGTAAACGTACGTTTGTCGTATATTTTGCCACTGTATGCAGTGCATCGTGCTCTGCTTTGCATCCAATCATTGTAGACCCATTATTACCCTTTGTTTGTAGCGTAAATTAGTATTATTATCTATTGTCTGGTTTAGCGTTTTCCTTTCGGTTAACAGCCGAATGTGATTTGGAACAAGCCTAACTGCTCCCGCGCACTTCGTAAACTTTCTCCCGTTATGGACAGCTACGGCGTAATGCGTGTGGGAGGTCGTTTAGACAATGCGTCAATACCGTACGAATCGAAACATCCTACCATCCTACCGAATGAACATCATTTAACTTTGTTGCTGATAATCAAGTGTCATATTGAAGTTGGACATTCTGGAATGTGTCACACCTGGACGATGTTGAGACAAACATATTGGGTATTGAAGGGTGGCGCTGCAGTTCGTAAAGTCATAGGAAAATGCATATTTTGTCGAAAGCGGAACGCCCATGTTGGCGAGCAATGTCTGACCTACCCGCTGCTCGGTTATATGATAACGTCCGTGCATTTTCGTATGTTGGAGTTGACTTTTTTGGCCCCCAATAACCCTGCTAAAACGCTTAAAAACAGTGAAAAACCGTCAAAAAACACCAATAACCCTGCTAAAACGCTTAAAAACAGTGAAAAACCGTCAAAAAACACCAATAACCCTGCTAAAACGCTTATAAACAGTGAAAAACCGTCAAAAAACACCAATAACCCTGCTAAAACGCTTAAAAACAGTGAAAAACGGTCAAAAAACACCAATAACCCTGCCAAAACGCTTAAAAACAGTGAAAAACCGTCAAAAAACACCAATAACCCTGCTAAAACGCTTAAAAACAGTGAAAAACCATCAAAAAACACCAATAACCCTGCTAAAACGCTTAAAAACAGTGAAAAACCGTCAAAAAACACCAATAACCCTGCTAAAACGCTTAAAAACAGTGAAAAACCGTCAAAAAACACCAATAACCCTCCAAAACGCTTAAAAACAGTGAAAAACCGTCAAAAAACATCAATACCCTGCTAAAACGCTTAAAAACAGTGAAAAACCGTCAAAAAACACCAATAACCCTGCTAATACGCTTAAAAACAGTGAAAAACCGTCAAAAAACACCAATAACCCTGCTAAAACGCTTAAAAACAGTGAAAAACCGTCAAAAAACACCAATAACCCTGCTAAAACGCTTAAAAACAGTGAAAAACCGTCAAAAAACACCAATAACCCTGCTAAAACGCTTAAAAACAGTGAAAAACTGTCAAAAAACACCAATAACCCTGCTAAAACGCTTAAAAACAGTGAAAAACCGTCAAAAAACACCAATAACCCTGCTAAAACGCTTAAAAACAGTGAAAAACCGTCAAAAAACACCAATAACCCTGCTAAAACGCTTAAAAACAGGAAAAAACCGTCAAAAAACACCAATAACCCTGCTAAAACGCTTAAAAACAGTGAAAAACCGTCAAAAAACACCAATAACCCTGCTAAAACGCTTAAAAACAGGGAAAAACCGTCAAAAAACACCAATAACCATGCTAAAACGCTTAAAAACAGTGAAAAACTGTCAAAAAACACCAATAACCCTGCTAATACGCTTAAAAACAGTGAAAAATCGTCAAAAAACACCAATAACCCTGCTAAAACGCTTAAAAACAGTGAAAAACCGTCAAAAAACACCAATAACCCTGCTAAAACGCTTAAAAACAGTGAAAAACCGTCAAAAAACACCAATAACCCTGCTAAAACGCTTAAAAACAGTGAAAAACCGTCAAAAAACACCAATAACCCTGCTAAAACGCTTAAAAACAGTGAAAAACCGTCAAAAAACACCAATAACCCTGCTAAAACGCTTGAAAACAGTGAAAAACCGTCAAAAAACACCAATAACCCTGCTAAAACGCCTAAAAACAGTGAAAAACCGTCAAAAAACACCAATAACCCTGCTAAAACGCTTAAAAACAGTGAAAAACCGTCAAAAAACACCAATAACCCTGCTAAAACGCTTAAAAACAGTGAAAAACCGTCAAAAAACACCAATAACCCTGCTAAAACGCTTAAAAACAGTGAAAAACCGTCAAAAAACACCAATAACCCTGCTAAAACGCTTAAAAACAGTGAAAAACCGTCAAAAAACACCAATAACCCTGATGAAACGCTTAAAAACAGTGAAAAACCGTCAAAAAACACCAATAACCCTGCTAAAACGCTTAAAAACAGTGAAAAACCGTCAAGAAACACCTATAACCCTGCTAAAACGCTTGAAAACAGTGAAAAACCGTCAAAAAAGACCAATAACCCTGCTAAAACGCTTAAAAACAGTGAAAAACCGTCAAAAAACACCAATAACCCTGCTAAAACGCTTAAAAACAGTGAAAAACCGTCAAAAAACACCAATAACCCTGCTGAAACGCTTAAAAACAGTGAAAAACCGTCAAGAAACACCAATAACCCTGCTAAAACGCTTAAAAACAGTGAAAAACCGTCAAAAAGCACCAATAACCCTGCTAAAACGCTTAAAAACAATGAAAAACCGTCAAAAAACACCAGTAACCCTGCTAAAACGCTTAAAAACAGCGAAAAACCGTCAAAAAACACCAATAAACCTGCTAAACGCTTAAAAACAGTGAAAAACCGTCAAAAAACACCAATAACCCTGCTAAAACGCTTAAAAACAGTGAAAAACCGTCAAGAAACACCAATAACCCTGCTAAAACGCTTAAAAACAGTGAAAAACCGTCAAAAAACACCAATAACCCTGCTAAAACGCTTAAAAACAGTGAAAAACCGTCAAAAAAAACCAATAACCCTGCTAAAACGCTTAAAAACAATGAAAAACCGTCAAAAAACACCAATAACCCTGCTAAAACGCTTAAAAACAGCGAAAAACCGTCAAAAAACACCAATAAACCTGCTAAACGCTTAAAAACAGTGAAAAACAGTCAAAAAAAACCAATAACCCTGCTAAAACGCTTAAAAACAGTGAAAAACCGTCAAAAAACACCAATTACCCTGCTAAAACGCTTAAAAACAGTGAAAAACCGTCAAAAAACACCAATAACCCTACTAAAACGCCCAAAAACAGTGAAAAACCGTCAAAAAACACCAATAACCCTGCTAAAACGCTTAAAAACAGTGAAAAACCGTCAAAAAACACCAATAACCCTGCTAAAACGCTTAAAAACAGTGAAAAACCGTCAAAAAACACCAATAACCCTGCTAAAACGCTTAAAAACAGTGAAAAACCGTCAAAAAACACCAATAACCCGGCTAAAACGCTTAAAAACAGTGAAAAACCGTCAAAAAACACCAATAACCCTGATGAAACGCTTAAAAACAGTGAAAAACCGTCAAAAAACACCAATAACCCTGCTAAAACGCTTAAAAACAGTGAAAAACCGTCAAGAAACACCTATAACCCTGCTAAAACGCTTAAAAACAGTGAAAAACCGTCAAAAAAGACCAATAACCCAGCTAAAACGCCTAAAAACGGTGAAAAACCGTCAAAAAACACCAATAACCCTGCTAAAACGCTTAAAAACAGTGAAAAACCGTCAAAAAACACCAATAACCCTGCTAAAACGCTTAAAAACAGTGAAAAACCGTCATGAAACACCAATAACCCTGCTAAAACGCTTAAAAACAGTGAAAAACCGTCAAAAAACACCAATACCCCTGCTAAAACGCTTAAAAACAGTGAAGAACCGTCAAAAAGCACCAATAACCCTGCTAAAACGCTTAAAAACAATGAAAAACCGTCAAAAAACACCAATAACCCTGCTAAAACGCTTAAAACAGTGAAAAACCGTCAAAAAACACCAATAACCCTGCTAAAACGCTTAAAAACAGCGAAAAACCGTCATGAAACACCAATAACCCTGCTAAAACGCTTAAAAACAGTGAAAAACCGTCAAAAAACACCAATACCCCTGCTAAAACGCTTAAAAACAGGGAAAAACCGTCAAAAAGCACCAATAACCCTGCTAAAACGCTTAAAAACAATGAAAAACCGTCAAAAAACACCAATAACCCTGCTAAAACGCTTAAAAACAGTGAAAAACGGTCAAAAAACACCAATAACCCTGCCAAAACGCTTAAAAACAGTGAAAAACCGTCAAAAAACACCAATAACCCTGCTAAAACGCTTAAAAACAGTGAAAAACCATCAAAAAACACCAATAACCCTGCTAAAACGCTTAAAAACAGTGAAAAACCGTCAAAAAACACCAATAACCCTGCTAAAACGCTTAAAAACAGTGAAAAACCGTCAAAAAACACCAATAACCCTCCAAAACGCTTAAAAACAGTGAAAAACCGTCAAAAAACATCAATACCCTGCTAAAACGCTTAAAAACAGTGAAAAACCGTCAAAAAACACCAATAACCCTGCTAATACGCTTAAAAACAGTGAAAAACCGTCAAAAAACACCAATAACCCTGCTAAAACGCTTAAAAACAGTGAAAAACCGTCAAAAAACACCAATAACCCTGCTAAAACGCTTAAAAACAGTGAAAAACCGTCAAAAAACACCAATAACCCTGCTAAAACGCTTAAAAACAGTGAAAAACTGTCAAAAAACACCAATAACCCTGCTAAAACGCTTAAAAACAGTGAAAAACCGTCAAAAAACACCAATAACCCTGCTAAAACGCTTAAAAACAGTGAAAAACCGTCAAAAAACACCAATAACCCTGCTAAAACGCTTAAAAACAGGAAAAAACCGTCAAAAAACACCAATAACCCTGCTAAAACGCTTAAAAACAGTGAAAAACCGTCAAAAAACACCAATAACCCTGCTAAAACGCTTAAAAACAGGGAAAAACCGTCAAAAAACACCAATAACCATGCTAAAACGCTTAAAAACAGTGAAAAACTGTCAAAAAACACCAATAACCCTGCTAATACGCTTAAAAACAGTGAAAAATCGTCAAAAAACACCAATAACCCTGCTAAAACGCTTAAAAACAGTGAAAAACCGTCAAAAAACACCAATAACCCTGCTAAAACGCTTAAAAACAGTGAAAAACCGTCAAAAAACACCAATAACCCTGCTAAAACGCTTAAAAACAGTGAAAAACCGTCAAAAAACACCAATAACCCTGCTAAAACGCTTAAAAACAGTGAAAAACCGTCAAAAAACACCAATAACCCTGCTAAAACGCTTGAAAACAGTGAAAAACCGTCAAAAAACACCAATAACCCTGCTAAAACGCCTAAAAACAGTGAAAAACCGTCAAAAAACACCAATAACCCTGCTAAAACGCTTAAAAACAGTGAAAAACCGTCAAAAAACACCAATAACCCTGCTAAAACGCTTAAAAACAGTGAAAAACCGTCAAAAAACACCGATAACCCTGCTAAAACGCTTAAAAACAGTGAAAAACCGTCAAAAAACACCAATAACCCTGCTAAAACGCTTAAAAACAGTGAAAAACCGTCAAAAAACACCAATAACCCTGATGAAACGCTTAAAAACAGTGAAAAACCGTCAAAAAACACCAATAACCCTGCTAAAACGCTTAAAAACAGTGAAAAACCGTCAAGAAACACCTATAACCCTGCTAAAACGCTTGAAAACAGTGAAAAACCGTCAAAAAAGACCAATAACCCTGCTAAAACGCTTAAAAACAGTGAAAAACCGTCAAAAAACACCAATAACCCTGCTAAAACGCTTAAAAACAGTGAAAAACCGTCAAAAAACACCAATAACCCTGCTGAAACGCTTAAAAACAGTGAAAAACCGTCAAGAAACACCAATAACCCTGCTAAAACGCTTAAAAACAGTGAAAAACCGTCAAAAAACACCAATAACCCTGCTAAAACGCTTAAAAACAGTGAAAAACCGTCAAAAAGCACCAATAACCCTGCTAAAACGCTTAAAAACAATGAAAAACCGTCAAAAAACACCAGTAACCCTGCTAAAACGCTTAAAAACAGCGAAAAACCGTCAAAAAACACCAATAAACCTGCTAAACGCTTAAAAACAGTGAAAAACCGTCAAAAAACACCAATAACCCTGCTAAAACGCTTAAAAACAGTGAAAAACCGTCAAGAAACACCAATAACCCTGCTAAAACGCTTAAAAACAGTGAAAAACCGTCAAAAAACACCAATAACCCTGCTAAAACGCTTAAAAACAGTGAAAAACCGTCAAAAAAAACCAATAACCCTGCTAAAACGCTTAAAAACAATGAAAAACCGTCAAAAAACACCAATAACCCTGCTAAAACGCTTAAAAACAGCGAAAAACCGTCAAAAAACACCAATAAACCTGCTAAACGCTTAAAAACAGTGAAAAACAGTCAAAAAAAACCAATAACCCTGCTAAAACGCTTAAAAACAGTGAAAAACCGTCAAAAAACACCAATTACCCTGCTAAAACGCTTAAAAACAGTGAAAAACCGTCAAAAAACACCAATAACCCTACTAAAACGCCCAAAAACAGTGAAAAACCGTCAAAAAACACCAATAACCCTGCTAAAACGCTTAAAAACAGTGAAAAACCGTCAAAAAACACCAATAACCCTGCTAAAACGCTTAAAAACAGTGAAAAACCGTCAAAAAACACCAATAACCCTGCTAAAACGCTTAAAAACAGTGAAAAACCGTCAAAAAACACCAATAACCCGGCTAAAACGCTTAAAAACAGTGAAAAACCGTCAAAAAACACCAATAACCCTGATGAAACGCTTAAAAACAGTGAAAAACCGTCAAAAAACACCAATAACCCTGCTAAAACGCTTAAAAACAGTGAAAAACCGTCAAGAAACACCTATAACCCTGCTAAAACGCTTAAAAACAGTGAAAAACCGTCAAAAAAGACCAATAACCCAGCTAAAACGCCTAAAAACAGTGAAAAACCGTCAAAAAACACCAATAACCCTGCTAAAACGCTTAAAAACAGTGAAAAACCGTCAAAAAACACCAATAACCCTGCTAAAACGCTTAAAAACAGTGAAAAACCGTCATGAAACACCAATAACCCTGCTAAAACGCTTAAAAACAGTGAAAAACCGTCAAAAAACACCAATACCCCTGCTAAAACGCTTAAAAACAGTGAAAAACCGTCAAAAAGCACCAATAACCCTGCTAAAACGCTTAAAAACAATGAAAAACCGTCAAAAAACACCAATAACCCTGCTAAAACGCTTAAAACAGTGAAAAACCGTCAAAAAACACCAATAACCCTGCTAAAACGCTTAAAAACAGCGAAAAACCGTCAAAAAACACCAATAAACCTGCTAAACGCTTAAAAACAGTGAAAAACCGTCAAAAAACACCAATAACCCTGCTAAAACGCTTAAAAACAGTGAAAAACCGTCAAGAAACACCAATAACCCTGCTAAAACGCTTAAAAACAGTGAAAAACCGTCAAAAAACACCAATAACCCTGCTAAAACGCTTAAAAACAGTGAAAAACCGTCAAAAAAAACCAATAACCCTGCTAAAACGCTTAAAAAACAATGAAAAACCGTCAAAACACACCAATAACCCTGCTAAAACGCTTAAAACAGTAAAAAACCGTCAAAAAACACCAATAACCCTGCTAAAACGCTTAAAAACAGTGAAAAATCGTCAAAATACACCAATAACCCTGCTAAAACGCTTAAAAACAGTGAAAAACCGTCAAAAACAACAATAACCCTGCTAAAACGCTTAAAAACAGTGAAAAACCGTCAAAAAACACCAATAACCCTGCTAAAACGCTTGAAAACAGTGAAAAACCGTCAAAAAACACCAATAACCCTGCTAAAACGCTTAAAAACAGTGAAAAACCGTCAAAAAACACCAATAACCCTGCTAAAACGCTTGAAAACAGTGAAAAACCGTCAAAAAACACCAATAACCCTGCTAAAACGCTTAAAAACAGTGGAAAACCGTCAAAAAACACCAATAACCCTGCTAAAACGCTTAAAAACAGTGAAAAACCGTCAAAAAACACCAATAACCCTGCTAAAACGCTTAAAAACAGTGAAAAACCGTCAAAAAACACCAATAACCCTGCTAAAACGCTTAAAAACAGTGAAAAACCGTCAAAAAACACCAATTACCCTGCTAAAACGCTTAAAAACAGTGAAAAACCGTCAAAAAACACCAATAACCCTACTAAAACGCCTAAAAACAGTGAAAAACCGTCAAAAAACACCAATAACCCTGCTAAAACGCTTAAAAACAGTGAAAAACCGTCAAAAAACACCAATAACCCTGCTAAAACGCTTAAAAACAGTGAAAAACCGTCAAAAAACACCAATAACCCTGCTAAAACGCTTAAAAACAGTGAAAAACCGTCAAAAAACACCAATAACCAGGCTAAAACGCTCAAAAACAGTGAAAAACCGTCAAAAAACACCAATAACCCTGATGAAACGCTTAAAAACAGTGAAAAACCGTCAAAAAACACCAATAACCCTGCTAAAACGCTTAAAAACAGTGAAAAACCGTCAAGAAACACCTATAACCCTGCTAAAACGCTTAAAAACAGTGAAAAACCGTCAAAAAAGACCAATAACCCAGCTAAAACGCTTAAAAACAGTGAAAAACCGTCAAAAAACACCAATAACCCTGCTAAAACGCTTAAAAACAGTGAAAAATCGTCAAAAAACACCAATAACCCTGCTAAAACGCTTAAAAACAGTGAAAAACCGTCAAGAAACACCAATAACCCTGCTAAAACGCTTAAAAACAGTGAAAAACCGTCAAAAAACACCAATAACCCTGCTAAAACGCTTAAAAACAGTGAAAAACCGTCAAAAAGCACCAATAACCCTGCTAAAACGCTTAAAAACAATGAAAAACCGTCAAAAAACACCAATAACCCTGCTAAAACGCTTAAAACAGTGAAAAACCGTCAAAAAACACCAATAACCCTGCTAAAACGCTTAAAAACAGCGAAAAACCGTCAAAAAACACCAATAAACCTGCTAAACGCTTAAAAACAGTGAAAAACCGTCAAAAAACACCAATAACCCTGCTAAAACGCTTAAAAACAGTAAAAAACCGTCAAGAAACACCAATAACCCTGCTAAAACGCTTAAAAACAGTGAAAAACCGTCAAAAAACACCAATAACCCTGCTAAAACGCTTAAAAACAGTGAAAAACCGTCAAAAAAAACCAATAACCCTGCTAAAACGCTTAAAAAACAATGAAAAACCGTCAAAAAACACCAATAACCCTGCTAAAACGCTTAAAACAGTAAATAACCGTCAAAAAACACCAATAACCCTGCTAAAACGCTTAAAAACAGTGAAAAATCGTCAAAATACACCAATAACCCTGCTAAAACGCTTAAAAACAGTGAAAAACCGTCAAAAACAACAATAACCCTGCTAAAACGCTTAAAAACAGTGAAAAACCGTCAAAAAACACCAATAACCCTGCTAAAACGCTTGAAAACAGTGAAAAACCGTCAAAAAACACCAATAACCCTGCTAAAACGCTTAAAAACAGTGAAAAACCGTCAAAAAACACCAATAACCCTGCTAAAACGCTTAAAAACAGTGAAAAACCGTCAAAAAACACCAATAACCCTGCTAAAACGCTTAAAAACAGTGGAAAACCGTCAAAAAACACCAATAACCCTGCTAAAACGCTTAAAAACAGTGAAAAACCGTCAAAAAACACCAATAACCCTGCTAAAACGCTTAAAAACAGTGAAAAACCGTCAAAAAACACCAATAACCCTGCTAAAACGCTTAAAAACAGTGAAAAACCGTCAAAAAACACCAATAACCCTGCTAAAACGCTTAAAAACAGTGAAAAACCGTCAAAAAACACCAATAACCCTGCTAAAACGCTTAAAAACAGTGAAAAACCGTCAAAAAACACCAATAACCCTGCTAAAACGCTTAAAAACAGTGAAAAACCGTCAAAAAACACCAATAACCCTGCTAAAACGCTTAAAAACAGTGAAAAACCGTCAAAAAACACCAATAACCCTGCTAAAACGCTTAAAAACAGTGAAAAACCGTCAAAAAACACTAATAACCCTGCTAAAACGCTTGAAAACAGTGACAAACCGTCAAAAAACACCAATAACCCTGCTAAAACGCTTGAAAACAGTGAAAAACTGTCAAAAAACACCAATAACCCTGCTAAAACGCTTAAAAACAGTGAAAAACCGTCAAAAAACACCAATAACCCTGCTAAAACGCTTAAAAACAGTGAAAAACCGTCAAAAAACATCAATAACCCTGCTAAAACGCTTAAAAACAGTGAAAAACCGTCAAAAAACACCAATATCCCTGCAAAAACGCTTAAAAACAGTGAAAAACCGTCAAAAAACACCAATAACCCTGCTAAAACGCTTAAAAACAGTGAAAAACCGTCAAAAAACACCAATAACCCTGCTAAAACGCTTAAAAACAGTGAAAAATCGTCAAAAAACACCAATAACCCTGCTAAAACGCTTAAAAACAGTGAAAAACCGTCAAAAAACACCAATAACCCTGCTAAAACGCTTAAAAACAGTGAAAAACCGTCAAAAAACACCAATAACCCTGCTAAAACGCTTAAAAACCGTCAAAAAACACCAATAACCCTGCTAAAACGCTTAAAAACAGTGAAAAACCGTCAAAAAACACCAATAACCCTGCTAAAACGCTTAAAAACAGTGAAAAACCGTCAGAAAACACCAATAACCCTGCTAAAACGCTTAAAAACAGTGAAAAACCGTCAAAAAACACCAATAACCCTGCTAAAACGCTTAAAAACGGTGAAAAAACGTCAAAAAACACCAATTACCCTGCTAAAACGCTTAAAAACAGTGAAAAACAGTCAAAAAACACCAATAACCCTGCTAAAACGCTTAAAAACAGTGAAAAACCGTCAAAAAACACCAATAACCCTGCTAAAACGCTTAAAAACAGTGAAAAACCGTCAAAAAACACCAATAACCCTGCTAAAACGCTTAAAAACAGTGAAAAACCGTCAAAAAACACCAATAACCCTGCTAAAACGCTTAAAAACAGTGAAAAACCGTCAAAAAACACCAATAACCAGGCTAAAACGCTCAAAAACAGTGAAAAACCGTCAAAAAACACCAATAACCCTGATGAAACGCTTAAAAACAGTGAAAAACCGTCAAAAAACACCAATAACCCTGCTAAAACGCTTAAAAACAGTGAAAAACCGTCAAGAAACACCTATAACCCTGCTAAAACGCTTAAAAACAGTGAAAAACCGTCAAAAAAGACCAATAACCCAGCTAAAACGCTTAAAAACAGTGAAAAACCGTCAAAAAACACCAATAACCCTGCTAAAACGCTTAAAAACAGTGAAAAATCGTCAAAAAACACCAATAACCCTGCTAAAACGCTTAAAAACAGTGAAAAACCGTCAAGAAACACCAATAACCCTGCTAAAACGCTTAAAAACAGTGAAAAACCGTCAAAAAACACCAATAACCCTGCTAAAACGCTTAAAAACAGTGAAAAACCGTCAAAAAGCACCAATAACCCTGCTAAAACGCTTAAAAACAATGAAAAACCGTCAAAAAACACCAATAACCCTGCTAAAACGCTTAAAACAGTGAAAAACCGTCAAAAAACACCAATAACCCTGCTAAAACGCTTAAAAACAGCGAAAAACCGTCAAAAAACACCAATAAACCTGCTAAACGCTTAAAAACAGTGAAAAACCGTCAAAAAACACCAATAACCCTGCTAAAACGCTTAAAAACAGTAAAAAACCGTCAAGAAACACCAATAACCCTGCTAAAACGCTTAAAAACAGTGAAAAACCGTCAAAAAACACCAATAACCCTGCTAAAACGCTTAAAAACAGTGAAAAACCGTCAAAAAAAACCAATAACCCTGCTAAAACGCTTAAAAAACAATGAAAAACCGTCAAAAAACACCAATAACCCTGCTAAAACGCTTAAAACAGTAAATAACCGTCAAAAAACACCAATAACCCTGCTAAAACGCTTAAAAACAGTGAAAAATCGTCAAAATACACCAATAACCCTGCTAAAACGCTTAAAAACAGTGAAAAACCGTCAAAAACAACAATAACCCTGCTAAAACGCTTAAAAACAGTGAAAAACCGTCAAAAAACACCAATAACCCTGCTAAAACGCTTGAAAACAGTGAAAAACCGTCAAAAAACACCAATAACCCTGCTAAAACGCTTAAAAACAGTGAAAAACCGTCAAAAAACACCAATAACCCTGCTAAAACGCTTAAAAACAGTGAAAAACCGTCAAAAAACACCAATAACCCTGCTAAAACGCTTAAAAACAGTGGAAAACCGTCAAAAAACACCAATAACCCTGCTAAAACGCTTAAAAACAGTGAAAAACCGTCAAAAAACACCAATAACCCTGCTAAAACGCTTAAAAACAGTGAAAAACCGTCAAAAAACACCAATAACCCTGCTAAAACGCTTAAAAACAGTGAAAAACCGTCAAAAAACACCAATAACCCTGCTAAAACGCTTAAAAACAGTGAAAAACCGTCAAAAAACACCAATAACCCTGCTAAAACGCTTAAAAACAGTGAAAAACCGTCAAAAAACACCAATAACCCTGCTAAAACGCTTAAAAACAGTGAAAAACCGTCAAAAAACACCAATAACCCTGCTAAAACGCTTAAAAACAGTGAAAAACCGTCAAAAAACACCAATAACCCTGCTAAAACGCTTAAAAACAGTGAAAAACCGTCAAAAAACACCAATAACCCTGCTAAAACGCTTAAAAACAGTGAAAAACCGTCAAAAAACACCAATAACCCTGCTAAAACGCTTGAAAACAGTGAAAAACTGTCAAAAAACACCAATAACCCTGCTAAAACGCTTAAAAACAGTGAAAAACCGTCAAAAAACACCAATAACCCTGCTAAAACGCTTAAAAACAGTGAAAAACCGTCAAAAAACACCAATAACCCTGCTAAAACGCTTAAAAACAGTGAAAAACCGTCAAAAAACACCAATAACCCTGCTAAAACGCTTAAAAACAGTGAAAAACCGTCAAAAAACACCAATAACCCTGCTAAAACGCTTAAAAACAGTGAAAAACCGTCAAAAAACACCAATAACCCTGCTAAAACGCTTAAAAACAGTGAAAAACCGTCAAAAAACACCAATAACCCTGCTAAAACGCTTAAAAACAGTGAAAAACCGTCAAAAAACACCAATAACCCTGCTAAAACGCTTAAAAAACAGTGAAAAACCGTCAAAAAACACCAATAACCCTGCTAAAACGCTTAAAAACAGTGAAAAACCGTCAAAAAACACCAATAACCCTGCTAAAACGCTTAAAATCAGTGAAAAACCGTCAATAAACACCAATAACTCTGCTAAAACGCTTAAAAACAGTGAAAAACCGTCAAAAAACACCAATAACCCTGCTAAAACGCTTAAAAACAGTGAAAAACCGTCAAAAAACACCAATAACCCTGCTAAAACGCTTAAAAACAGTGAAAACCCGTCAAAAAACACCAATAACCCTGCTAAAACGCTTAAAAACAGTGAAAAACCGTCAAAAAACACCAATAACCTTGCTAAAACGCTTAAAAACAGTGAAAAACCGTCAAAAAACACCAATAACCCTGCTAAAACGCTAAAAAACAGTGAAAAACCGTCAAAAAACACCAATAACCCTGCTAAAACGCTTAAAAACAGTGAAAAACCGTCAAAAAACACCAATAACCCTGCTAAAACGCTTAAAATCAGTGAAAAACCGTCAATAAACACCAATAACTCTGCTAAAACGCTTAAAAACAGTGAAAAACCGTCAAAAAACACCAATAACCCTGCTAAAACGCTTAAAAACAGTGAAAAACCGTCAAAAAACACCAATAACCCTGCTAAAACGCTTAAAAACAGTGAAAAACCGTCAAAAAACACCAATAACCCTGCTAAAACGCTTAAAAACAGTGAAAAACCGTCAAAAAAACACCAATAACCCGGCTAAAACGCTTAAAAACAGTGAAAAACCGTCAAAAAACACCAATAACCCTGCTAAAACGCTTAAAAACAGTGAAAAACCGTCAAAAAACACGAATAACCCTGCTAAAACGCTTAAAAACAGTGAAAAATCGTCAAAAAACACCAATAACCCTGCTAAAACGCTTAAAAACAGTGAAAAACCGTCAAAAAACACCAATAACCCTGCTAAAACGCTTAAAAACAGTGAAAAACCGTCAAAAAACACCAATAACCCTGCTAAAACGCTTAAAAACAGTGAAAAACCGTCAAAAAACACCAATAACCCTGCTAAAACGCTTGAAAATAGTGAAAAACCGTCAAAAAACACCAATAACCCTGCTAAAACGCTTAAAAACAGTGAAAAACCGTCAAAAAACACCAATAACCCTGCTAAAACGCTTAAAAACAGTGAAAAACCGTCAAAAAACACCAATAACCCTGCTAAAACGCTTAAAAACAGTGAAAACCCGTCAAAAAACACCAATAACCCTGCTAAAACGCTTAAAAACAGTGAAAAACCGTCAAAAAACACCAATAACCTTGCTAAAACGCTTAAAAACAGTGAAAAACCGTCAAAAAACACCAATAACCCTGCTAAAACGCTAAAAAAACAGTGAAAAACCGTCAAAAAACACCAATAACCCTGCTAAAACGCTTAAAAACAGTGAAAAACCGTCAAAAAACACCAATAACCCTGCTAAAACGCTTAAAATCAGTGAAAAACCGTCAATAAACACCAATAACTCTGCTAAAACGCTTAAAAACAGTGAAAAACCGTCAAAAAACACCAATAACCCTGCTAAAACGCTTAAAAACAGTGAAAAACCGTCAAAAAACACCAATAACCCTGCTAAAACGCTTAAAAACAGTGAAAAACCGTCAAAAAACACCAATAACCCTGCTAAAACGCTTAAAAACAGTGAAAAACCGTCAAAAAAACACCAATAACCCTGCTAAAACGCTTAAAAACAGTGAAAAACCGTCAAAAAACACCAATAACCCTGCTAAAACGCTTAAAAACAGTGAAAAACCGTCAAAAAACACCAATAACCCTGCTAAAACGCTTAAAAACAGTGAAAAATCGTCAAAAAACACCAATAACCCTGCTAAAACGCTTAAAAACAGTGAAAAACCGTCAAAAAACACCAATAACCCTGCTAAAACGCTTAAAAACAGTGAAAAACCGTCAAAAAACACCAATAACCCTGCTAAAACGCTTAAAAACAGTGAAAAACCGTCAAAAAACACCAATAACCCTGCTAAAACGCTTGAAAATAGTGAAAAACCGTCAAAAAACACCAATAACCCTGCTAAAACGCTTAAAAACAGTGAAAAACCGTCAAAAAACACCAATAACCCTGCTAAAACGCTTAAAAACAGTGAAAAACCGTCAAAAAACACCAATAACCCTGCTAAAACGCTTAAAAACAGTGAAAAACCGTCCAAAAACACTAATAACCCTGCTAAAACGCTTAAAAACAGTGAAAAACCGTCAAAAAACACCAATAACCCTGCTAAAACGCTTAAAAACAGTGAAAACCCGTCAAAAAACACCAATAACCCTGCTAAAACGCTTAAAAACAGTGAAAAACCGTCAAAAAACACCAATAACCCTGCTAAAACGCTTAAAAACAGTGAAAAACCGTCAAAAAACACCAATAACCCTGCTAAAACGCTTAAAAACAGTGAAAACCGTCAAAAAACACCAATAACCTTGCTAAAACGCTTAAAAACAGTGAAAAACCGTCAAAAAACACCAATAACCCTGCTAAAACGCTAAAAAAAACTGTGAAAAACCGTCAAAAAACACCAATAACCCTGCTAAAACGCTTAAAAACAGTGAAAAACCGTCAAAAAAAAACAATAACCCTGCTAAAACGCTTAAAAACAGTGAAAAACCGTCAAAAAACACCAATAACCCTGCTAAAACGCTTAAAAACAGTGAAAAACCGTCAAAAAACACCAATAACCTTGCTAAAACGCGTAAAAACAGTGGAAAACCGTCAAAAAACACCAATAACCCTGCTAAAACGCTTAAAAACAGGGAAAAACCGTCAAAAAACACCAATAACCCTGCTAAAACGCTTAAAAACAGTGGAAAACCGTCAAAAAACACCAATAACCCTGCTAAAACGCTTAAAAACAGTGAAAAACCGTCAAAAAACACGAATAACCCTGCTAAAACGCTTAAAAACAGTGAAAAACCGTCAAAAAACACCAATAACCCTGCTAAAACGCTTAAAAACAGTGAAAAACCGTCAAAAAACACCAATAACCCTGCTAAAACGCTTAAAAACAGTGAAAAACCGTCAAAAAACACCAATAACCCTGCTAAAACGCTTAAAAACAGTGAAAAACCGTCAAAAAACACCAATAACCATGCTAAAACGCTTAAAAACAGTGAAAAACCGTCAAAAAACTCGAATAACCCTGCTAAAACGCTTAAAAACAGTGAAAAACCGTCAAAAAACACCAATAACCCTGCTAAAACGCTTAAAAACAGTGAAAAACCGTCAAAAAACACCAATAACCCTGCTAAAACGCTTAAAAACAGTGAAATACCGTCAAAAAACACCAATAACCCTGCTAAAACGCTTAAAAACAGTGAAAAACCGTCAAAAAACACCAATAACCCTGCTAAAACGCTTGAAAACAGTGAAAAACCGTCAAAAAACACCAATAACCCTGCTAAAACGCTTAAAAACAGTGAAAAACCATCAAAAAACACCAATAACCCTGCTAAAACGCTTAAAAACAGTGAAAAACCGTCAAAAAACACCAATAACTCTGCTAAAACGCTCAAAAACAGTGAAAAACCGTCAAAAAACACCAATAACCCTGCTAAAACGCTTAAAAACATTGAAAAACCATCAAAAAACACCAATAACCCTGCTAAAACGCTTAAAAACAGTGAAAAACCGTCAAAAAACACCAATAACCCTGCTAAAACGCTTAAAAACAGTGAAAAATCGACAAAAAACACCAATAACCCTGCTAAAACGCTTAAAAACAGTGAAAAACCGTCAAAAAACACCAATAACTCTGCTAAAACGCTCAAAAACAGTGAAAAACCGTCAAAAAACACCAATAACCCTGCTAAAACGCTTAAAAACATTGAAAAACCATCAAAAAACACCAATAACCCTGCTAAAACGCTTAAAAACAGTGAAAAACCGTCAAAAAACACCAATAACCCTGCTAAAACGCTTAAAAACAGTGAAAAATCGACAAAAAACACCAATAACCCTGCTAAAACGCTTAAAAACAGTGAAAAACCGTCAAAAAACACCAATAACCCTGCTAAAACGCTTAAAATCAGTGAAAAACCGTCAAAAAACACCAATAACCCTGCTAAAACGCTTAAAAACAGTGAAAAACCGTCAAAAAACACCAATAACCCTGCTAAAACGCTTAAAAACAGTGAAAAACCGTCAAAAAACACCAATAACCCTGCTAAAACGCTTAAAAACAGTGAAAAACCGCCAAAAAACACCAATAACCCTGCTAAAACGCTTAAAAACAGTGAAAAACCGTTAAAAAACACCAATAACCTTGCTAAAACGCTTGAAAACAGTGAAAAACCGTCAAAAAACACCAATAACCCTACTAAAACGCTTAAAAACAGTGAAAAACCGTCAAAAAACACCAATAACCCTGCTAAAACGCTTAAAAACAGTGAAAAACCGTCAAAAAACACCAATAACCCTGCTAAAACGCTTAAAAACAGTGAAAAACCGTCAAAAAACACCAATAACCCTGCTAAAACGCTT